>NC_138540.1:64610524-65210524 GCF_964234715.1 Podarcis melisellensis | reverse complement strand
GAAGATGTTTATCTGGGGACAACTGCTGGTTAAAGCTCTTTAATTCCGCATAATCCTCCATGCAGACTGAAAGCAATCTGCTGAACTGGACCATGGAAGCCAAAGAAAGTTCTAAAGCCAAGCAAAGGGGATCCCCTAGGGATTCAACACAGGAAATATGAAACCAGACTGTTGCTGCTGTTGTCATTAAGAATAGCCCTGGCATCAGCCATGGAGCACTGGTCAAGCCTCAGACCACTGGGAAAAAGGAGAAATGGGAGTCTGATAGCTAGAGGAGACCCCAACCATAGGATGATCTGCAGGAGGCTAAGCGATAACCCTTTCTCCCAACTTCTTGCAGGAAGTTGACTAGGAGGGGGTTCTTTTAGGTAATCTAGTCCAACCTGTGCCCCAATGGAGTAAATCCAGAGCTAGAACATCACCAACAGATGGCCTGGCTGGCCTATGCTTGAATACCCCCCGTGATGGAAAGAGCCCATCCACCCAATTCAGCAGCAACAACAACAAAAATCTAATTTACTGTAATTTAGGCGCATTAAAGCTGTGTACACACTATACATTTAAAACACTTTCTCCTCCAACAAAGAACCTTGGGAACTGAAGTTTATCCCTCAAAGCTATAATGCCTAGCACCCTTAACAAACTACAGGTCCCAGGATTCTGCCAGGCGGGAACTGCTTTAAATGCATGATGATCAAGGATAGTCCATTGTAGGACAGAGCACAAGACCCTACCAACAGCATGATTTAAAGCACATGGCTTCCCCTAAAGAATCCCAGGAACTGCAATTTGTGTTGAGATATGTATGGTAGCTTTGTGAGAGGTAAAGTACAGTTCCCAGGAATTTTTAGGGGGGAAAGCTATGTGCTTTAAAATATATATGGTGTTCATGTGGCCCAAGTCTTTGGCCTTTTCTATGTGAGTCTCACTGTGCACAAGAGATCCTGAACATTCAATTTATGGGGTAGGTGTGTTAGTCTGTTACAGCAAACATGCACATATACACACACAATTTTTGTGACACCTAAGAAGAAATGCAACACAAATGGGAACTCCAAAACAGAATTGGTAGTAGGAACAAAAATCAATGGTGTACTGTAGACACATCCAATGAAAAGAGGCAGCAGATCTTAATGTTTGAGTCTCAGAAGCTCCCTGAAGAATTAATTCCTTTTCTTCAAGAAGGACTAGTAGGGTCCAAAAAGCATTGCATCAATAGGTAAAGGTAAAGGACCCCTGGACAGTTAAGTCCAGTCAAAGGCAACTATGGGGTGCGTCGCTCATTTCGCTTTCTGACCAAGTGAGCTGGCGTTTGTCCACAGACAGTTTTCCGGGTCATGTGGCCAGCATGACTAAACCGCTTCTGGCGCAACCAACAGAACACTGTGACAGAAACCAGAGCGCACGGAAATGCCGTTTACCTTCCCGACACAGTAGTACCAATTTATCTACTCGTGCTTTCGAACTGCTAGGTTGGCAGAAGTTGGAACAGAGCAATGGGAGCTCACTCCATTGCGCGGATTTGAACTGCCGACCTTCTGATCAACAAGCCCAAGAGGCTGAGTGGTGTAGACCGCAGCGCCACCCACGTCCCTAAATTTCTGTCAACCCCATTGCTTTCTGTTCCTACTCCCAATACCTTAAAGAGCAGATTTATTGTAGTCACAAAATTATCTCTCCTTTTCCACCAGTTGCTATTAAAAGAGGGCCGCAGCTCAGTGGTATAGAATCTGCCTGGCATGCAGAAGGTCCCTGGTTCAATCCTCGGCATCTCCAGATAGGGCTGGAAATGTCCCTGGCCCTGAGTTCCTGGAGAGCTGCTAACAGTATATAAGTACTGTGCTAGGTGGTCCAATGGTCTGCCTCTGTATAAGGTGGCTTCCTATGCTAGAGGCAAAGGTGGCTACCCAGTGGAGTTATGCTGCAATAAACCTGTTTGGTCTTTAAAAATTACCAGAAAACTCATTTTATGTTCATTTAAAATGAAGCACACAAATAAGAATTTCCAGTGGATTGTGTCCTCTGCTAATTAGAGCATGTTCATGAAGAGGTGGGGAATCTGGATTTCCCACTTTGGGTACCAAAAGGTTCAGGGCTGGGCCCTATTTACAGGTGTGCAGTAGGGTCAGTTGTTGCTGTTTTAAACATCACATATGTTTCTCGGAAGGGGGGGGGAGAGAGAAAACAGGCTCCCAATTAACATAGAGAGCTTTGCCTTAAGACCCCCTGAATGTGGGTCAAAATGCAACACTGCCTAAGTGACGGAATCCACTTAGTAGTAATAATGTGCCCAAATAAGCCACTTAATGTTGGAGAATTGAGAAGTTTTAATTATTTTTTATTTATTTTTTCAAGTGTGAGGGTTGTGTATTTCATGAGAAGCAAATTCATTCCAGCTTGAAATCACCTGGGGTTGGTTGTGTAATTTTACATCAGCTACGCTGCTGTTATATTAGCATAATAAAGCGTCAGCATGGTTTGAAGGCTGTTTAGCAGATTTGAGGGCAAACTCATTTGATTCCTTCCCCCCCCCCCATTGCTTCCCAGTCATTGTTATCAATAGGTTTAAAAAAACACACAAAAAACACACGAGCCTTGGGAAGGTTGAAGCATTCAAATTAACCATACAATGAGACACTAGGAAATAAATAAGGTTCAATAAATCCCTCAACTATGTACTGTTTCCTTACAGAAAATTAGCCCTGCAAAGGTACACCCCTTTGAAAGGCTTAGAAAAGCACAGCTGTACCAAAGCTCACCTGGCTTGCCACACTACAGTTTGCCACTGCCGCTGTCACCAATAGCAAGACCCAAACTTCAGTGCAACTTGTAGCATTAATCATAATTTACTAGTGCTAGCACAGTCCTTTGAAGAACCCCAAGGGAAGAACTCCCTTCCACTAGTGGAGACAATTCTTTTATGTCTCCCGAAACACAGAAGAGCTGCCTTGTCAGGTCAGAAGATGAAGATTCTTCCAGCCCATATGTGGGGAACATTTTACAGCCTAAAGACCACATTCTTTTCTGGGCACCTTTCAGGAGACCACATGCCAGTGGTGAGGGGGCCAAGACGTAATGGAGGGTGGAGCAACAACTATGAATTTTACCTTTGTAAAGTAGGGTAGCTTTTATACACAGCTCCCTTCATCCTACATCCAGACAAGCAAAAGGCTTTGTCAGAGTTTCAGGACAACATCCAAGCCAGGCAAAAACACTCAAAGAGGAAGAGAAACAAGGTCAGTGAGGGGTGTGGCCTAGGGAGAGTTCCAGGGGCCGAACAGACAGGCCTGGAGGCCTTGGACCTGAGGTTCCCTGCCATTGATCTAGTACTTCACTGACTGCATTTGTGTCAAACTGAGATGAAACTCATGAGCATTGCTACAACGTGTGGTAATGAATCCACAGATTGATTATGCATGGTCTGAAATATTAAGCATCTGGACAGCAGGCCAAAACTGATGACCAGAAGAATCACACAGTGCAGCTCAACCTTGAACCTGGCTCAATAGTTAGATGGGCAGCCACTGCAGCCAGCTAGATGCCCCCATTAGCAATCTGGCCACCACATTCTCTACTAGCTGGAGCTTCCAAACCAGACCCAAGGGCAGCATTACAGTAATCCAGCCTCAAGGTGCCCAACACATGGACCACAGTAGTCAGGCTACTAAATGCTAAAGGCACCTTCACTAAGCTGGCACCCTCCAGATGCTTTGGACTACAACTCCCAACAGCCCCACCCTGCAAGTTGAATCAAGATGGACACAAAACGCATGCACAAACACGTAACTAGTCTCTAAAACTAAATCATTAATACCTGAATAGCCTGGGAATTGCAAATACTGTATAACACTTCTCCCCCCCCCCCCCCCGTGCAACTGTGATAACACCCCTGCCTTGTGACTCACTGACACCCAAAGGTTTAAGAAAACCTTGTTAAGACCTTCATGGCAAGGATCCCAGAGCAATTTACATAACTGACATTCTGGTCCAGGGTTGCTACCTTTGGTGGGGTGGGCAGAGCTCCCCTGCCTCTCTCAGCAGCATATTTAGCAGAAATTCAGCAGGTAATGCCTCATCCAGCGTTGATCAGGAATGCTGTACCCATTGGATTTCTCCCTGCCATGCAGAAGTTATAAGTACAGGAACAAAGATTTGTTTAATGAATTAGGGATGGATGGCAAGGGCATCTTCTGTCACTCTGGGGTCAGACAGTGATCTGCGGTTTCCTGTGCCCCAGCTATGGGAAAACATTTTTCAGCCTGAGGGCCACATTCCTCTCTTGATAACCTTCCAGAGGTGGTGGCTTTCCAGTTTAATAAATCTGCAGTGGAGAAAGGCATATGCACAAAGCAGCCCACTATTTGATCACCCTCAGAAACTGGGTAAGTTCACCAATTCAGCAGGAACCATCTGCTCTCGTTTTTCTGGCATCTCTGCAGCCACCGTTCCTCTTGCACCCCCTTTTTCCACAACAGGCACCCCAGGGTTGGAGAAATCAATTTGAAGTAGTTCAAATTGCCTGCCTGCCTTTCTCCTTTTGCACCTTCTTCTACAGCAGGCAACCCAGGGGGTAGAAAAATCAATCAGCAGTCTCTCGTCTCCTGCCAACATGCCTTCCCCCACACCTTCAGCTGCAGGCTGCATCTCTTCTCAGTTTAAGCCCTTCCCCTACCCACCTATGTTATGGATCTCTCTAGCTACCCCTTCTTTTTGAGTGCCTTGCAGCTGAGCTCCTGGGTCACTTCTGACACCTTGTAGCATCTCACCAAGCAGGGCTCCTGCCTCCCAGGGAGTCACACTTTCCTCTCAACAGAGACTTCTCACATACTCTGCTTGAAGTTGTTTCATTTCACTGAACCACTGGTTCCACTGCTTTATCTGTTGCTCGATTTGCTGCTGGATTTGGCCCAGCTGCTCAAGGGGTGTCACTACTCCTCCCTCCATTTTGGCTCAGGCACACCTAGTTCTCAGCTTCCCCTGCAGGAAACACAGATCCCACTTCTAACCAGTCTTACATGCCATCCCAATTTCCACAAGCAGTCCAAGAGCCTAGGGGTTGCAGGTGCACTTACCAGGATCCATGTTCCCTTCGGGGACAATGAAACACAAGAGAGACTTGTAGTGTCTTTATGATATGTGCTTTTATTTGCACATACAGAGGTACCTTGGTTTGAATACGTTTTGGATTTCAAGCATGTCAAACCCGGAAGTGCATGTCCCGGTTTGCAACCTTTTTTGGGATTACAACCCTTTTTATTATTATTATGAACAAAAAAAAAATTGGAGGCCCCATTGGTGAAAGCACGCCTTGGGTTACAACCTATTTTGGTTTACAAACGGACCTCCGGAACAGATTATGGTTGTAAGCCAAAGTACCACTGTATATACAACCTACACCTAGATGGAGGGATTGCAAAGCACTCACATCCTATGAGGGGCTTAAGGACAGCATTGGATTCAAAGGACAGCAAAAAACCATCCTCTGGGTTTCTTAGTTCCAGCCTATCATCCCCAAATTACATGGAGTTCTACCCCACCTTCTCCCTAAACGACCCCAAGGAGCTCCCCCACCCCCAGCTGAAACCCTAACCTGGCCTTTGTCTGCTACCATTGGCCTGTGCCTCTGCTACTCAAAGGGGTGGGGGGAGGGCTCCACCTCTCTGCTGGGCAGCAGTATTTGCATCCCCAGACTGTTCTTAATGGTCCAGTACTCTGCTCTCTTTGTTTCTTACTAACGGCCCATCTTCTTTCAGGTCACTTTCTGAGCACAGAAAACTGGTTTGGCCTGTCTTTTTGACACTGCTAGATTCAGCACCTGCCAGCTTCCCTTAATACTCCTGGCATTGATTTGTTCATTGTTATAACACATTTAGGGAAATCTGGTCCCCAACCCCAAAAAAACATCTTAACATGATAAATAGTAACATTTCTGACCTTACAGGCATGGCTGCTTCATGCACAACTATTTGCTAGAATACAACTACCTATGCTGAAAAATAGCATTCCTGTCCAAGCTCTGCTTTTTGGCAGTTTCACATTATGGATTGTGCCTCTCCCCCTTCCCCCCCCCCCCGAGGGGGTGGTTTAGACCAATTCCTACATATCATCTTGCATCAATGCAAAGTTTGTAGGAAAAAATCACTGCAAGTCCCAGGGCAAGTGAACAGCTCCCCGCCTGGGCCAATCCTAGGATTTTATGGCAGTAAGGGATCAGAAGGTCACTAACACCCACTCTTAAAGCAGATTATCCATCTATCAGCCCTGCCCACACAAACCAAGTTAACTCCGGTAATCCTGATCACACAACATACCGCATACAGAGAGCCAGAGGGAACAACTTATATTCAAATTCCCTCTGTGACTTGGCGATATGGCTCAGTATTTCTGGCACGCACAGGGCACAATCCCTTTTTTCCTTAAATGGTTTGCAGGGGATTTTTTTTTTTTAAGAGAGTTCAGACAGAAGGTACGGTATATCTGCAGCTGGTGGGGGGAACCATCACCAAAACTTTATTTCTTGTATACTGCCCAAAAACTGTTGTGTTATGAGGCAACATGCAAATATCTTTCATAAATATTATTTAATATTCATTTAAAATTTAAATATTATTTAAATATTGCTTCTGGAGGTGGGTGTGGGGGATGGTTGAGTGTTGATTGTTGCTTCTTGTATAAAAAAATTTAAAATAAATAAATAAAAACCTAGCGAAAACCATTTGTGAAATGTCACTCCAAACCATGAAATGCACAGTGGGTGGGTGGGGAATGAAATTCATTCCGTCTCCCCACGGAATTGTAATTCTTAAAAAAAAAAAGGAGGAGCTACTATGGACCTCTGATGAAAGATTTTTAATATCCACAAACAATGCCCAGAATTCTTCAGGGTGGGGTGCAGTGGGGGAAGCCAAGATTATTAAAACAGTATGAAACAAGACAGAGAATGTAAAATACTTATGTACCAAGATCAACAATGCTTCTTAGTGTGCGTGAAAATGGAATTAAGGAAGTGGTGGTGACACAAGGCAAGGGATGATGAAAGCCAAAGTGCTTTGTTTTCTTGAAATATTAAGCGTTCGGCAAAGGGATGTGCATTCAGCTACACAGCAGTTGTGAAGAAATTTCACTTATTATATTTTCTTGAAGGTAGCAATAAAGATGGAGCCAGGGAGAAGTACTCCCATCATTATCCTCCCCCCTCCATTTTTTACCAAGCTCCTCGACTTTTGTTTGGTGTCAACTTATCAAGAGAAAAGAGAAAACCTATTATCTCCTGCTTGCTTTTGGCACTGATAGAAATTCTGGATCCCTATGACTAAAAAGCAGGAGGATTCAAACAACTTAAATTCCAAGTTGTTTGTAACAAATGAACAAACCCCCCCCCAACTATCACTCTGCATTAAATTCAAGCCCCATTAAACAGCCCTACTCAGAAGGCAGCCAAGCTGCGGCGCTTGCAGAACTGAGACCTCAGTCAGGAAAAAATGCACGGCTGCCTGTCCAGCAGGATTAATGAATAAATCCCAAGCATGACAAAAGCCTTGCATGTCACAGAGGCTGTCACTAACCTTTCTCCTGGTTACTGGAGTGAGATTCCTGATAACTAGAGTTAAAACAAACCCTTTGCACTGGAAGAAGAAAGCAACCACCCCACCCAACTCAACAGCCATCATAGATTGCTACTCTCCATATCAGGCCAGGCTGTTGGAATTGTATAGCATAGATGGGGCCTAAGTAGACCCACTATCCTGCCACTTTGAACAGTTATGCCTTCCCCCAAAGAATCCTGGGATTGTTATGGATGCTGAGGGTTGATAGGGGACCCCTATTCCCTTCACAGAGCTACCATTCCCAAAGTGCTCTAACAGTCAGTCCCTCTTTCCCAGAGAACTCTGGGAATTGTAGCTCTCGGGGGGGGGGGGGACTGAGCTATCCAGAAGACTATCCCCAGGATGGCCCAGAGCAGTTTCCATGTTTCCTGACAGCACTCTGCCCGATTTGACAGAAACAACAAGAGGATTCTTTCTGTGACCATTCCCCCTCCCCGTCCCCCTGCCACAACTTGTTACTTGATGCTCTGGCCTTTTCCAGATAGCATGGATAGCACGCAGGGAACGAGGGACAAGCTGAACACAAAGCCTGACATAACACTAGGGGAGGCAATTAAACAACTGCGGAGTGATGTTCTGAAACAGAGACAAGAATGAAGAGTTGAAAGGGTCACCAAGCTGGAAAAGCAAATAGCTTCCCAAGAGTTTAGATAGGCAAAGACCTACATTTTCCAGCCTTGCGTGGCAAAGGTGGTTCCCCCCTTGGGCGTTGTTAGCTGTGAGCCTGGGAAATGTGTGCCCCGAATCTTTATCTGAGCACTCCAAGCATTCTCAAGCAGGTAATACACTTTAGGGGGAAACTGAACCAGTGTTGATCTTGATTACTGGGCCGGATATTAATTTGGGGGGAAAGATCAATTTAGGATGTTATCCAGAGATTGGAGGAATATGAATAGGAGTAACTGAAGGAGGGTTGAACTGATTTGGAGTAGGATTTGTTGGGAAATTGGGAGAAAATGAACCGAAAATGAACTGATACGAGGTGGGGCAAAATTTAAAAGCATACCTGGGGTGATTTGGACATGAAATTACTTGGCTTGCCTTCTGTGACATTTAAAGGCTCAGCCTGCATCCATGCATATAAATTAGCACTTGCATGTTTTATGCATTCCCCCCCCCATGGGTTCATGCCCTTTTTTAAAAAAATGACCTAATAATGTTCCTGCTCCCCACGCTAAGGTGCCACCAAGACGCAGTCCTCCTCCCGCTGCACAGAGATGTCTACATTTTTTGTAAGCTAGTAAATCTGCCTCCATGCCCACATGTCACAAGGAAGAGCTCATTGCTAGTATGAACTGCCCTAGAACATTTCCCATAACATTTCACAGCATGAGTTACACTGAACTGCAATTCGTGAAGCTGGAATTGAGGGAATTCTTGGTGGAACCCAATCATGGGAGTTGCTGCTCTCAGCTACACTCTGAACAATGCTTGCACAAAGAGGAACAGATAACGTGAGAGCTGTTCTATGGCCTGTTTATAGGGTTAGCAAAATCAAAGTGAGATTATACCACCTGGAGCTGAAGGTAGTGGGGATTCCATGTTTGAATGTTGTGTACATAACAGATTCCTCTTTTCACATAGGAAAAAAACCACATTTTGGGTGTTTATGTGAAAAATAGACTTCACCCATTTGCCTATCACGCTACCACCCTATTTGCAGGAAAGTTTTCTTTTTTAAAAAAATGCATTGGAATTTAAGAGGAATGGCTGTAGCTCAGTGGTAGAGGATTTGCTTTTCATGTAGAGGCCTCGGGTTCAATTCCTGGTATCTCTGAGTAGGGCTGGCGATGCCCCCTGCCTGAAAACCTGGACAGCCCCTGACAGTCAGTGTGGACAGTACTCAGCTGGATGGACCAACAATCTAACTCTACAAGGCAACTCCCTATGATCCTCCCTAAACACGCAACCCTGTACTTACTGCTTAAAGTAGCACTCTCTAGGGAAAACATCAGCACTGAATTCTGTGGATTGTATAAAGCGTTCCCTAGATATGCAGAATGATGTGGGAGTGTGTGTTCACAATGTTTCGGGGCTGTGCCACTTGATGCTATGGTGGTGGTGATGATGAAAGCTTGTGAATGCTTTTTAAAAAACCCCTCTGTACAGAAAACTAGCACATCAGAGAGAAAAGGTTTTGCATGCAGCTCCTCACCTGCAGTCTAAAGTAGCACAGTCCAGAATCCCCCCATACCTTTCCCTTGAATGGCTCTCACAGGCAGGCACCCTTTTACTGTCATGCTAATCCCCACACCTGTCATCTGCCACACTTACACAGAGCACAATCATTTCCCCTCCTCATACTCATCTCACACCAGGCAGGCAGCCAGAGTTTCCAGCTTCTCCCAAACTGAGAATATAGATAACATTCCCCTGTTATGTGGTGAGTAAACAAACAAACAAACTCTCTTTCAGCAGTAAGGACATTAAAGAGGACCCCAAGTCCAGAGTGGCGAAGTCCCAATCTGTATGGAGCGGTGCCCTTTGGATTGTGTAAAGGATCCTACTCCAAAAGCTTAGTTAACCTAAGGGTCAACTCAGCCCTTAGGGCTACTGCTGTTTGTGACAGAAAAGACTGCCAGCCTTTACTTTAAATGTCACAGTATTTGAAGGGACTGAATTATTTATTTAATGAGGCAACATTATTCTTTTGAAGCAAAGAAAAGAATTGGAGGAAACCCACCTACCCCCACAGGGCAGTCTGAGACAAACACAGCAGGGTGCATTTCTTCCTTTTTCCCTTTACCTAATGTAAAGTTTAACCACTCCTTTGGTTACTGCATTGAGCCAACTGGTTTAGAATAAATAGTAATAGACAGGGAAAGTAGTGATGCCTTTAAACAAGCACGTGCGGGCAAAGGTTGGCAAAGTCAGGTTTGAACAGATCAATGGCTGTTCCAGTTGTGTGTGCGTCAAGCCAGTCCGCCTCAAAATGAACTGTGTATTTTGCAGAAAAGTCTTACAATAAAACTGCAGTTCTCATAAGACTAGCTGTATCTCAAACAACCAAAAATGTATTAGCATAAACCAGGTAATCAATAGGGTAAACCAGACAGTCAACAAAGGGGATAAAATGAGACATTAACCCTCCTTTGTATCCTTTCCTTCCAATACAAGGAATCAGACAAAACTGAAATCTACAAATAATGCCGCTCCACGTTAGTGCTTCTAGGCTGGGTGGATAGGGAAATGGTGTGCAACATAATTATGAATATTACACACCCTTGTACATTTTGTATGCAACTGAAAAAAATCCAGTGTTCTTTAACTTAGTAAGATGTCCTTCCTTCCCTCTCATGAGCCCTTTCCTCTTTCTCATTCAAGGAGCACCCTGGGTGCCTTAATAACATAAACTGAAGCACTGTTTAGGACAGGGATGAGGCTCTCCAACCTGGGAGCCAAATGCAGCCCTTTAAACTACTCTATCTGGTCCTTCTCAAGGCCAGACCTTCTCCTAAGCCAGACCCCTCACCAACCATACTTCCTACCTCGTGTTATTGCTTGGCTGGAATGTCATTTGTTGCTTGCTTCATCCATGTTTTCCTTTGGTCCCACCCACCACTGGTATATGGCCTCAGCAAGATCTCCCAGATGGGAATGTGGCACCTGAGCTGAAAAGGTTGCCCCACTCTCAGTGTAGGCTTCTAATTCTTCTTTGCGGAACATTCAAATTCTTAAAATTTATAAAAGAGGCAGAATGCTCATGCTATGTCAGGTTCCTGCTAACAGAGGTGGCTGGCAGTAGCCAGTATGGGCCGCATAATCAACCCTGCTAGCTTCTTCTAGTCTTCACAGTAAGGAGACACTCCCACTTTCCAGGCAATAGTCTCAAAGTCCCAAGTGTGTTTAACACTCCTGAACCAACAGCCTAGGAACTCCTGGGCACGCAGCCTAGGGCACTGGCCTGCAACTGGTGGGTCAGGACCCACTATTGAGTCACAGCCTGATCTAAGATGAGCTGTAGCAACAGCACTACCAAACCAAAAATATGTGGTTAAAATAAAATGATCCCCAAATGCCTGGTGGGTCCAGGTCTGAAAAAGTTAGAGCAGCCTTGTAAATAAGCTCACAAAACTTACTAACCAGGAAAGAACAAAAGTCTTGCTACAACACACCTATTTGGGCTAACCCTCTGGAAATTGTTAACCTGTGAAAAACTTTATTAGCAGGCCAGCTTTATCATTAGGCAGAGAAAGGCAGCTGCCTCAGGCTAGAGTTTTAAATATAACCTCTTCAAAATAATACTACTTTTCAGTGCCCCACCCTAAGGTTCACCTTAACAGAACAACACACACACCCAACACACCACCCACATAAAGCACTGATCAAGATTTGCCTTATCTCTGTCCTAAATGAGACTGAGACTAGGAGCTTACAGCATCGCCTCCAGATTCTGCATGGCAGCAGGCACACTGCAAAGCATTAAAGGAGAACTGTCAGGGTTCCTTGCAACCAGAGCACCAGTATGCCATTTGCCAGTCAGCCAGCCATTAATCAGCCCAATCCTATGCACATTCGATTCAGAAGGAAGTTAGGGCAAGCAGAAGGTCCCAAATTCAATCCCAGACATCTTCACTTAAAAGGTTCAGAGAGCAGGATATGAAGAAAGCCTCCCTCTGCCCAAGAACCTGGAGAACCACTGGTGGCCAGTGTGGAAAATGCTAAACTTGAAGGGTGGATAGTCTGAATTCTTCATATGCTCATCTTCCCCCTTTGGACCATGATACTGCACTAGCTCATTCTTGTGCATTACAAAAGGACTGCAGAGCCACCTTGGTATCCTAGCATGGGGAAAAGATTGAGAGACCCGCGACACAATCTTCACCATACATTTAAAGCACTCTTATACCAATAATGTTGGAAAATTGTAGCTTGTTAAGGGTGCTGAGAGTTGTTCCCTCACAGAGATGCCATTCTTACAATGCCCTGCCTGGCCACTCTGGGAAAACTCTCAGCACCCTTAACAAACTACAGCTCCTAGAATGTTTGTCGGAAGCCATGACTGTTAATGTGGTATAAGAGAAATATAATATACAGATGTGGCCCTGGTCTGCAGGTACAGTAGAATGAGAATCCTGAACTGGCAGAGAGGGCTGTGCCACTTAAAGCACTACCTACCTTCATATAGGAACAGCACAAAAACTCCTGGTAGGTCAAAGGGAAGCAAGGCTCTGCAGAGGATTACCGTTTTATATTGTTCTACTTGAGAAAAGTTTTCCCCCGCCACATTGCAAGGTGGGAGAATTCAGAAGTGCATTCTGCCTGCAGTTGAAAGTGGTGTAAGTCCAGGACCAGCAGCCCAATACATTTTCCTGCCTGAGGTAAAGAGCAAGATAGCACACCCTCTCACTCTTCATAAGAAGCCAACTAGATTTGCTGTTGAATTTTTCTTCAACACTGACAATGCCATCCAGTGAACCAGCAGGCAGCAGGCTATGATTATTCTTAGGGCAAAACAAAAACACAATATTAAGAACAGTTTATAACAACTTACAATCACAGAAATACGGTGGGTCCTAAAAAGTATACCACTCAAGTGTCAAAAGGCAGCATAAAGAGATGCTTCACTGAAAGCTGTATAATGAAGATACCAGAAGTACCTCTATGCTGAGGGAGTTCCACAACTTAGAGGCTGCCACAGATAATTCCCTATCCTGGGTCACTGCTACCCCCAAACTTCTGAAGGCAGTGGAGCAACCAAGATGGAGCAAACAAGTGGAGCAAGCCAATCTTAACACCCAAGATGGTTCTGTAGGGGAGGAGTCAGACTTCCCTTGGTCACTCTCTAACATAGCCCATCTTTCCACCTCATGCCTCTACCACTGCATACGCCCTAGGGAGGTCACTTGGGTGCTGCTAACGCAACTGTTTGACTTCACCCTCAGAAGTGCACTCCATTGTCTCTAGAGACAGACAGATGCCAACAACAACAACTACTTGCATGTGCAGACCAGATGCCTGATGGAGATGCCTGATCATTTGACCAAGGACATATTTAGAACCATTCCACAGGCTTTCAGAACAACACCTTTCTATAACAAAGTAAAAAATGCAGGGGCTGGCACCCTACCAATCCTGGTTTGAGGGACTGTCACCCAGACCATTCCTGGGTGACAAGCCAAGCCACACCATGACAGACAAGAACACAAGTTCACAGTCTCAAGAGCCAATGTGGGTTACTAAGTTTAGAATGTTTGACTAAGGTCCGAAACGGAGGTATAAATCCCCATTCAGCTATGAAATTCACTGGTTCATCTTGGGTAATCTTGGGCAATTCTCACCATCTCACAAATTAACCCACCTAACCTGGTTGTTGTGAGGCTAAAATGGGCTATCCTGATCCCTTTGGTTGAAGAGGATAAATACCCAGGACACAATTTCATTAATTTGGATGAATCACTGAGCCCTACTCAGCCTGGCTCACCCTCCTCACAAAGCTGTAAAAGCTTGCATTTGCATTCCTATGATAGAAAATGAATTCTAAATATATGGATTGAGAGTTATGTGGGTTCCTTGCCTTAGATGTTAAAACATTACCACTTTGGGGTGGGTGGGGAACCCTCCAGTGTGTTTAGACTGCTAACCTGCTGCTTTGGAGATTTGCAATCCAATCCCCCTCCCCACTTTCCACCTGCCTTTCTATTTACATCAGATCTTACCACACAGCTGTTTCAGACAAGCATTAAATAAACTCTATCCGAGTCAGGCCTGGAAGCCTCAATTATTCATACCTTTGGAGCAAAGCTGGAAGTTGTCCTTAAAAATAGTTTGAGCCAGAAGTTTTGAGATTTCTTCTTTTTAAACACCTTTCTAAGGCCCAGATGCAAATCCACAAGGATGCTATTCTTCAAGGGGGCAAAGTTACAACAACCTTGGTGTGGCAAGCTAAGATCAATGCAGTGCATTAATGCCTCAACCTCAGGGCAGAATGAATAAAATCCCCTCCAGGATTCTTAATGTTCAGACTCTTCCTGCTCTGCTTAAAGAGAATAACTCAATCGTGTCACGACAACTGGAAGTCTGCTTGTGGGCATGTTCAACTGAGGATCGGGAAAAGCAATCCTCTCCCTTCCTTCCCGCTCCCCCCCCCTCCTTCAACTCTTTTCCAACCGGGGAAAGAAAGAAGGAAGGAAGTACCTAACCATTAAGCTGCAGGTCTCCGACGTAACCTATAAAGCTACACATTGATCGGCCCAATGATGCGGGTTGGGTTACTTTTTAATGGCAGGAAAGAGCTTTTTCTGCAATAGTTTCCAGGAGAGGCAAGCAACCGCTTTCATTGGGCCAAATGACAACGATAACGAAACTTATACATACATTCAAAGAGAATCCGACCCGCTTCTTCACAGATTGTGTGTCAGCCTATGTAGTGACTTCTGCATGAAAGGGCGGGGGGGGAGGGCGCTTGACACACTGCTACCCGCTCCCCAACTCACAGCAGCCCCACGACCCAATCCCAGCCTGCAAATAAGAGAGCTGGAACACGCGCGCTCTCGGTCCTTTGCGCGGAGGCGCAACGAGGCGACAGGCGCAGACGCCACTCCTTTGCAGGCAATCCTGGAAAAAAGTCACCAGGAGACCTTCGCCCTCCGAGGGAAGGCAGGCAGGCAGGCGATGCCCCACCGCCGCCTCCTTCGACTCACCTAGCGCCCCCCTCCCTCCTCCGGAGCCCCACCGCCGCCACCTCTCACCTCCGCGTCCAGCTCCATGTCCACCAGCTCCATGTCGGGCCAAGGTTCCGCTCCCAGCTGGGCAAGCGGCATTGCGGCTGCTTCCTCGGAGCCCCGAGAAATGCTGCAAGTCCGGCTAATAGGGGATCTCGATCTCTCCTTCCTCCGCTTCCAGCCGCGCTTCAGGCTTCTTTCCGCGCGCTGCGGCGGAGCTGTGAGTAGGGCGCTCAGGCGCTGCGCTCCACCACTGCCGCCCTTCGCCTCTCGGCGCTGCGGGCTACTCGGGCGCCCGAAGACTTTCTGCGCCGCCGCTTGTTTCCCCCGCTCCACCAGCACACTCCGCGTCGGGCTCCGCTCTCCCCGGGAAGGAGGAGCTGAATGCCGGCCCCTGGCGCCTTATTGGCTGCTCGGCCAAGCGGGGAAGGAGAGGGTGGCTCCTCCTCGACTCCGGCTGATTCTCCGGCCCAGCCCGGGGCCCGCACGCTCCGGGGAAGGGCGGAGAGGAGCAAGAAAGCCCACCTCCTCGCAGCTGCTCCAGGTAGTAGTACCTCGCTTCCCCGCAGTTCCTCCTCCAAATGCTCCCGCCGTCGTAAATCCCCGATTAAGTCATCCCTCCGCAATCGCGGCCGCCGCTCTGGCGTCTTCATCCTGCTGCGCGCGATCCTAAGCATGCTTGGTAGAAAGTCTGTTGCCTGCCTCCTGCCCGCCAATCCACATTAGATATCATGGGACTTACTTCCGTGTAAAAGGGCGAAGGAGTGCGCTGTTAGTGGCAGTTCGATCCTAGCTAAGCCGTGTTTACAGGAAAGCAAGTCCTGCTGAATTCGGGGGTGGGGGAGACAACTGGGTGTTACTCTCAAGTAAGGAATCTCATCTTGAGAATCGCGTAGGTCTGATAACCGCGTAGAACCAATTACCAGTATTCATTCCCTGTTAACTACCACGTTTTTTAATGACTGACATGCATTAGCCTGCAGTCCTGTACAGATTTACCTGAGAAGTCATTCACATGGGACTTTTAAATAGACATGAATAGGATTGCACTATTCCTGTAGGGCAGCCTTTCTAGCACACTACTGCAGCTGGAGTTTATGAGCACTGCAGTCCAAAGCACCTGGGGGGCACCAGGTTGGGGAAGGCTGATGTAGAGCTAGGAGAGTGGGGAGGAACTTCTTGCAGCTTGAAGGCCCCATGACAATGGGTGTGTGTGGCCAATGGCAAAATGAATGCAAATTTTACTTTTGTGCAGTAGGCCAGTTTCTACAAACACTCCTCTCTCCTCTATCCAGACAAGAAATAGGCATTATCAGAAATCAAAGAGACATTCTGGCCAGGTGAAAACACTCAATGAGAATGCAAAGCAGGGCTGGTGATGGGTGTGGCTTCAGAGAGGGTGCAGCCTGTGAAGAGTGCCAAGAGGCCTGGCAGACCACATTGGGGTCCTGGGACCTGAGGTTCCCCATTATTGGGCTAGGATCAAGTAAAACAGGATCTGAATCCCTGCTCAGTCATGAAGCTCACTGAGTGATCATGGGCCAATCAGTGTATCTCATCTTAACCTGCCTCAGAGGGTTATTGTAAAAATGAAATGAGAAGGAAAACAGCCATGAATCCTACCTGGCTGAATGTTCTTGAACCCTGATAATGCCTCATTACTTGCTATCCAGCCTCAGGAATGTCCCCAGAATGCCATATTTGCCCTGATGCATGCCCTCTTTGTGGTTTTGCCTGACTGAATGTGTTTTTTGAATTGTGCAGATGCTTCATTGCTTACCTCTCTCTCTCTCTCTCTCTCTCTCTCTCTCTCTCTCTCTCTCTCTCTGCCTGCATGTGTATAAATCATCAACTTTTGCATGGCTGCAGTGTAGCCTACTGTACAAAGGTAGGAGTCACATCCTTGTCCTGACCACCACTGGCATGTGGATCCTGAAAGGTGTCATACAAGGATATGTGGGTCTCAGGCTGAAAAAGGTTCTCTAACCCTAAGTACCCCCCCCCCCCGGTTTTCCTCTGAAATCCTAACACAGGGGTGGGGTGGGCTGTTAATCCTCTTTGACTTGATGGCTACACTCACCCTTGGCCAACTATCTGGAGCATGCACACCAGTAGCAAATGAGACCATCTCACTTTCTCACACACATACACCCTCCGTAGCAGATGCATGAAGATCAGTTCAAGAGGGCAGTTTTTGCCCCCCCCCAACAATTCATCACTTTATCAGTCTGATGACCATAGGTGAAATTTGCATTCCCATCAGGGTGCTGGGTTGGGCAGAGGTGCTTAAACCTCTTTGTCCATCAAAGCAGTGCATCTAATTTATTTGTGTATTCTTTTTGCTGTCGCCACCAAACCTGGTGGGAACTTTGGGGGCTATTAAGAATATGCTTGGGAGGTGGCAGAAGTTAGCCACCCATGCACTAAGGACTAGAAGCATGATAGGTCTTGTGGAAGGGGTTACCCTGTATCTAGCCATATTATTGCAGTCACATGTTTGCTTTCCCAAGTCATCATGAAACTGAATGACCACCACTGCCTTTGAGCACCAAGCAGACTTTATATGAAAAGTATTTCCCACAAGTTAGGGCCCTTCAGATTCTTGGAATGTGAAATGCTGACTTATTTTTAAAGAGGCCTGCCATGCCAAAGCTTTGCAAGGCCTGGACCTTCATCAATATTTCTAGCCAACAGAAGTGGCCAAAATCTCTTTGGTTTGGTTATTCAATTGCTAGGAAATCTCTGACCCAGAGGTCAGGACTGCCCACTGTAAATGTGGGAAATGTGTTAAAAATAAAACAGCTTCCTTTTTATTTATTCAAAAGTCACCAGATAGGTAGGTGCACAGTAACCAGAAGGAATTGCACCACTGCGATGTCAAGGTCACAGTGGGAGGTTAATGGCCAACATCCACAGGGATCATGTGTGCAGCATGGCAAAGCATGCCCAATACAATTTAAAAACTGGAGGAAAATCTCTGCTGTTCCTTCTTCGCCCCCTCATTAATAGACTTGCCGCAAGTATTTCATCCCAAGGAAATTGGCATATTGACAGCATACCTGACAACGGTAATGGGAAATTAAAATATCAGTAGTTTTAAATATCTTAATTTAAATTGCAAGTGAAGTATGACACCTTTGTTCTGGCACATCAGAACAGCATTGGTGCCATTAGAGCAGGACTTAGGGGCAGAAGACTAGGGCCCCACTCAGCAGAATGAGCTGGAGCTCCCCCCCCCCAAAAAAAAAATGTTGCAGGGCTGGCTTATCACAGTTCTGAAGCAATACAGACATTACCCTCTGAAAAGCCTCCCCACCACAACCACTAATAGTATTAAATCTGTAAGTCTAATATTATGTAACTGCATCACTTCTGAACAGTGCCAGAAGGACCAAGCAAAAGGGCAATGCATTTACACTATAGTATTATACAAAAATGGAAATAATCCAATTGTTAAATTACCTGTGGTGACTACTCAGGATTAGTTCCAGGGAATCAGGTAGGAAACCTTGGCAGATCAGAATAGAATTTGTGCCTTTCCTCTTGCAAGTAGTGAGTAGGAAATAGCCACTGCACTTACATACGTGCAAGTTTTACGTAGAGGAGTTGAGGTCTACAAAAGAAAGGGGAGGGGGAGAGAAGCAACATTGTGGAGTGTTCCTGTTCAAGATTCCAGCTAGCCATGCCCTTTCCCACAGTACTCCATGCCATTCCCCAAAGGCCTTCCATCTCTCCCCCTCAACAGATGCTTGCTGTTGTCTGCCCACTGAGCATTCAGGCCTCCTTAGGCTGTCTCTGGAACGCTCCCACTGCTTCTTTTTCTCAAGTGTTTTTGTACTTCTGCAAACCTTGAGGTTCTCCTAAGCCTGCCAATCCCTCTCTCTTGTGCATGGATGGTGTTGTGTTGGTTACGTAAGAATTACCGTATTTTTTGCTCTATAACACGCACCCGACCATAACACGCACATAGTTTTTAGAGGAGGAAAATCCGCAGGCATGCCACCCGTAGGCATTCCCTCCATAACACGCACAGACATTTCCCCTTACTTTTTAGGAGGAAAAAAGTGAGTGTTGTGGTGCAAAAAATACGGTAGCTCTTCAGAGAGTGAGTTGTCACAGATTGTGCTGCGTTTCATTTATTGCCATTTGGCCCCACTTTCTTCTTCATATCAATGTGTATCTGTGTATCTGTCTGCTAACTAAGGATAACACTTCATGCACCTGGCAAAGTTGGCGCTAGTCCACCAAAGCTTCTGTTCATCTTTAAGGTGTCGCAAAATGCTTTGATGTGTTTGCTGTAACAGACTATCCCCTCTCAAAGCAACCTGTTACTGTGAGCTTTGCAGGTTACAAATGTTTTTCTCGTGTTTCCATTGTTGCTTCTGAATGTGTAAAATACTGATATGAGCAGAACGATGCCAGTTTGGATAGCTACATCATGACATGCAGAGAAAAGAGGAATAATGCTGCCGGGGGGTGCCTTTTCAGTAGCACCTTCCCTGTAATGAAATGATGATATGCAATGAACCTCTTGTAGAGCTTGTGTTTGCTTTTTATGGAGACGAAAATGAACCAGCTACAGCAATAGCTAACAAAAAAGAAGAAGAAGAGGGAACACAACAGGAACATTGCTGCCATTCACAGGCACGTCTGCTCCTTTGATGTGAACAGAAAGGAAAGAACGGCACTTGGAGACATCAATGAATGCAATTTAAAAAAAATGAAAATAACAAGTGACACCAGCTGCTGCCTCTGGAGCAAAGTAAATGAAATTCCAGGATGGTATGACTTTAAACAAAAATGCAAAGAGTGAAGGGGTCATATAAATCAGTATGCTTGGCAATGCCTTGTAAATTGTTGATGTGAAAATGACAGTTGATAAACTCATGGTGGAGAGTTAACAACAATCATTTCATCTCCTGCTTTTGAGTTCTCTTCCAATTTCCCACTCCTCTAGCATATACAGTCGTACCTCTACTTACATATCCCTCTGGATATAGAGTCTTTGGGTTACGTCCACAGAATGCATGTGCATGCAAAGAAGCACTCAACCGCACCATGTGCGGAAGTGTGCCTCTCTTTATGTAATTTTCAGGGTGCAAATGGACCCCTTGAACGACTTAAGTTCATATCCGGAGGGTTCACTGTAAAGCAGATTGATAAGAGAACAGGGGTTTGCGCACCTTTATTAGCTGTGTAGAAGAGTAGATTTCAGTGGTGTATCACCCCTGTAAGGCCTCATTGAGGTTGGATGAGAAATCACTCTCTTATGTAGTCTCCTATTTTTATCTTAAAACATTTCTCTTGCATAATGTAGTGATGATGTGTGTGATTATAAAGGAAGGAAGAAGTAACCTACCTACTTTTACATATTTCACCATTCAGAAAATCCTGAATGAGACACGTCAGCACTGTACAAAGAGCCCTGCTGGATCATACCAAAAGTCCATTTAAGTACAGCATCATACCACTCGCAGTGGCCAACCAGATTGCTTCCAGGAATACCACCACCTGGACAGGAATGCAGTAGTCCTCTCCAAATGTTGACTGCCTCAGCAACTGGTGTTCAGTGCAGAGGTTCTCTGTTTAGCCATGGTGAATGTGATGGCCTGGTGCAAAAGAGGATAGGACTCATGCACCTTTAATTATAGTGTAGAAAAGGGAATTTCAATAGGTGGTGTTTGCCTGACAAGTAACACCTGCATTATCCTCTCTTCTACATAATTATTAAAGGTGCAGGAGCCCTGCCTTCTTTTGCACCTGGAGAGCCTAAATTTGGTGGCTAATAGCCATAAAAAGACATAGGAACATAAGAACAGCCTGCTGAATCAGGCCAATAGCCCACCTAGTCCAGCATCCAGTTCTCACAGTGACCAAACAGATGCCTAACATATCCCCCGTGATTCCCCCTTTAGTACTCAATACATCACATTCTAAAACAGGCTTCTTCAAACTTGGCCCTCCAGATGTTTTTGGCCTACAACTCCCATGATCCCTAGCTAGCAGGACCCAGTGGTCAGGGATGATGGGAATTGTAGTCTCAAAACATCTGGAGGGCTGAGTTTGAGGAAGCCTGTTCTAAAGCAAAGGCAGAGAACCCTTTTCAGTCCAAGGCCCACATTCCCAAAGCCAAGAATAGGTAGGAACAAAAGCAAAAGTGGGCAGAACAAAAGATATGACTATTACCTTTGTAGAGCAAGCTTTGTTGTTGGTGTCCATCTGTCTCGGGAGACAATGGAGGAGTATGCCTTTGGAGGTGAAGTCAAACCATTGGAGTTGCATTGCCTGCTGTAGCTGTAGAGACTGATATGGAGAGACATGTTTTGTTGCAGCTGGGGCAAACGAAGGCATCCAGTTGTGCTGATGCAGGTATACCATGGCAATTCTTCTTTCTATGCTTCTCCCAGCAGTCACTCCTCCCCTAGTCGCTGCTGTGGACACACGATCTGACTGATAGTCTCCAGGCACAGGAGCAGGCTACATTCCATTTACAAACATCTCTCAATCCAGGCAAGCCAGAGGTATTATCAGAGTTCAAGGACACATTCCAGCCAGGGAAACGGATTCAAGAAAGGAGTGGAGCAGAGCCTGGAGAGAAGGGCCTGACAGAGAGGATGGGAGGGCAGCATTATATATGTGGATCGGATATTTCTGTACACTAAGAATTCCCAACTCTTATACCTAAAGAAATGGGAAGATTGATTGGCTCTTACAATAGGGAGGCAGAGTTGGTGAGGCTGGCTTTGAAATGGCAAAACCTGACCAAGTTATACTTCCCAAACCACAAGTTTCTAAAGCAAGTGAAGTGTCACATTCACAGTCTCAGTGTCAGAGGAGAGAGTCTAAGAAATTAAAGTGGTAATGCTGAAGAAATGGCCTCTCTTTCTGGGGAGGACAGAGTCAGTTTCCTAGCTCATTTTCCAGCCCTGATAATAATTACTGAAATCCTCTGAAACATTCAAAAATGCATTCCCACTGCACGTGATTGATGCTATCAGCAAGCAATATTTAATGCCGGAAGTCATCCAACAATGGGGTTCTTGTTTACAGGCCCTTGGCATTCCACCACTGAAAACAGGTATGCCACTTTGACGAGCAAATAAGGTGCTTCCACAAGTGGAATAGCGCTCCTTTAATGTGTTTCATGTAATATATCACTTTTAAAATATCAGTTTCTCAGCAGAACCAGAAGCAAAAGTGGGCAAAGCAAAAGATGCCAGGAAAAGCACATGTTTACATTTGAATGATCAGGTCTGTAGGTCTTCTGATGGAATAAGCAAATACACAAAATTACTATTGCTTAGGGTGTAGAATCTGCTCAGTCTACAAAAACTATTATTGGGATAATTATAAGCCCCAACTAAAACATGTTTGAATTTCCAGTGCCATCTGGATAACCATCAAAAACATCCAGTTGTTCTTCATGCTGTATAAGTTGCAGGAGTTGCAACCCCTGGATCCCACGGTATGGTCTGAAGGTACAGTGGTACCTTGGGTTACAGATGCTTCAGGTTACAGACGACTCAGGTTACAGACTGCTAACCCAGAAATAGTACCTTGGGTTAAGAACTTTGCTTCAGGATGAGAACAGAAATCACACGGCAGCGGGAGGCCCCATTAGCTAAAATGGTATCTCAGGTTAAGAGCAGTTTCAGGTTAAGAACAGACCTCCAGAACGAATTAAGTTCTTAACCCAAGGTACCACTGTATGTGGGATCATCACCTGGCTGAAGCTAAGCAGATCTAGGGCCAGTAAGTGTCTGGATGGAAGAACTTCCAGAAACTACATATATGCCATCTTGGTCTCCATGATGGAAGAAAAGTGATACAGTATCTAAACATTAAGAAAAACAATAAATAGAATAATAGAATTCAGCTATCAAGGGCAGCATCTGGGGACAGATATTTTATCCTTTGAATTTCCATTTGGAGGGGAAGAAAAGTTGTTGTCCTGATTGCTGACCAAAACCTGGCGGGGGGGTGGGAATCAGTCCAAGAACTGGGAAAAGAAACCCCTAAATTGAACACACAAAAGTGCCTTTTCCTGAGTCATACCAGGGATTTTCTCTATGCAGACTACATATTCTTCCACATACAGTCTACTCATGGTTACTCAAAAGTCAGTCGTAGGTTCAAATGGTACGGGCTCCCAGGAAATTCTATAGAAGACTTTAGTGAGTCTCTCATAAGTTGAAGCCTTACTTCCCAGGCCCTTTCCACCAACATCTACTCCTGTACTGGCATATGGTTCTGCCCAAATATTCTGAATTGTGGGAAAACTCAAGAGTTCCTTAATGAGAAAAATTAAAAATCTGTGTACGTAATTATTCCGGGTTTGGGGCACATTCCTTGTTGTCTTTCCACAACTTCATTTGTCCAGATGCAGAGTGAACAGTTCTCAGACTCTTAATATACATAAAAGATAAAGGTACCCCTGCCCGTACGGGCCAGTCGTGTCCGACTCACTTGTGCGCCCATCTCACTTAAGAGGCCGGGGGCCAGTGCTGTCTGGAGACACTTCCGGGTCACGTGGCCAGCATGATGAAGCTGCTCTGGCGAACCAGCACCAGCACAGCACACGGAAACGCCGTTTACCTTCCCGCTATAAAGCGGTACCTATTTATCTACTTGCACTTAAGGGTGCTTTTGAACTGCTAGGTGGGCAGGAGCTGGGGCCAAACAATGGGAGCTCACCCCGCTGCGGGGATTCGAACCGCCGACCATACGATCGGCAAGTCCTAGGCACTGAGGTTTTACCCACAGCGCCACCCACGTCCCTATTAATATACATACTCTCCTGCTAACAAATAACTGGTTCTTTTTTTCATTTTCCAATTCTATGGCACAGGCACGGCTGTACATGCGTACCAAAAACATTGCCATGGATCACATAATTCATCAGATGTACAAATCCTGTGCAAAGAATAAATTGTACAAAGCCAGCTGCAAAAACCCTTGTGGGAAAATGTTGTGCCTGATTTAAAAAAGAAAGGAAGTACAGTATGACATCCCCAGTGATGTCTCCAGCTTAAGGCAATCTATTCAGCAGCCTGAGGCTGCAGATTTAAACAGCACCAATTTATTTCTTGACCTGTCATAGATTCTGTGGTGCAGCTTCTTGCAGAAATTATTACACCAAAATCTACAACATGGTTATTTCAGAGAGGTTTGTTCCCGTTTCATAAGTTTTAATCCATTATTGAATCTCTTGCTTAAAATCATAGTCATAGACAGAATCCTTGAAGTATGTGGTGGTTTCTTCTGTGCTAGAAAATGTTTTCAGCTGTGTTTGATCCATGATTGCATATCATTGGTAGCTTGTCCAAACAGCAGACCTGAAGGAGTGTCTCTACCCCTATCGCTCAGCCCGGACACTGAGGTCCTCCTTTGAGGGTCTCCTAGCTGTTACCTCACTGCGAGAAGTGAGACAGAAGGCCTTCTCAGCAGTGGCACCCTCCCTGTGGAACACCCTCCCATCAGATGTCAAGGAGATAAAGAACTACACAACTTTTAGAAGACATCTGAAGGCAGCCCTGTAACAGAAAGTTTTTAATGTCTGACATTTTACTATGTTTTTATATGCACTGTAAGCTGCCCAAATGGGTGGGGTATAAATATTTATTTCATTATTATTAATAGTAGTAGTAGTAGTAGTAGTATTTGTATACCACCACCCTCTGGACCACTCATAGATCACCCCAACATGTAATGCCAAACAAACAAATGCATGGATTGTTTTGATTCCCAAAGCATTTTGATATGTTAAATATTTATCAAAGAGGGAATCTTACTCGTTCTTAAAACATGATAAGGCATGGCTCAGAAAACTCTTATAGCAGCTATCAACTCAAGAAGGTCATCTGAATCATGAGAATGAAAATGGTTGGCTAGGAGAGAGCATGAAAACCTCACTTTATTTACCATTCCAGGAGCTTCCTGATGATCCCATCCAATCCTTTGCACAACTGAAGGGCACCTACATGTTCTGATTGTTTGATATATATATATTTTGTAAACCAACCCAGGAATATGAATGAAGGGCAAATGTTTAGCCTAAATAAATTAATAATATGACTCCACTCTTGCTCTCTTGCCTCTCCCTCCTATCTGACCCAGCTCCTGCTCACTGGTATAGTAGAGGGAGAATGCAGTTCCAGGTCTTTTTTCAGAACAGGAGCAAAGACGTCATCTGCTGGAGCACCAGGGTAATTAACAGACCCCAAGGAGACTTTCAGGTTGCTGCTGTTGTTTTAATCATTTTAGTAGGTTACAAAAGAGGCCATCAGAAGACGAGACCAGTTTACTATTCCGTGACTGTCAGCTGCTTAATAAAGTTTGGTATTCGGATATTTCATGATTCTTCTCTTTAATGTGTGCATATAATGGATCAGTGCAGCTGCTTGAATCTTTGGACCATTCTTGGAGGGTTGGTTAAAGGGCTGTTATGATGACCTCCTGGATGTCAGAGTTTTCTGTGACACCTCTGCTCTTGAGTAAGAGTTAGCCTGGTACTAATGTACCCTTTAAACAGTTTACAGAGGCATTAATGATACATGCAACCTAACATCAAATTCTTCCATTAGCAGACTTTAGACTGGTTTGGAGAATCACCTTCCGGGTGACTAATAACAAGGCACATTAAGCTTCAGGCTTGGGTATCTCCCCCTCCTCCCAACTCCCCCTCCTATAAGGTTCTGGAGGAGGCTCCCAAGGGCAGGTTGTTCAAACTGCCAGAGGGCAGTTTATCTAATTTTACTACAAGTTGTTCATTCCCCCTGCACCTAACCCTGCAAGTGTTTCCCTTGTTCCTTTGCCCTTCTGCTCTCTTTGTGGCTAGCTTTTGGAACCTATCCTCTTTCTCTAGTCACATTTTTCTCTCCCCCTGCCCAGTTCAGTGACTTGGCCTCCCCACCCCACCAGCAAAACCCCAATTTTGCAAATGTCCAGGACTCCAGTTCCTTCACTTGAGAGGTCCTAGCAGCCACAACATGTAGTAAGGGACCCCTCCAAGCTGTGCTCTGACTCATCCCTATCAGGTAACCAAGGTAGCTGCAACACTACATAAAGCTTTCAGTAAACTTGTTTCAACAAAGGCTAGAGCTGAAGTAAATCTTAATGAGTTCTTTCCTGCACTCCATCTTCCCCAAGCTCCACCCCTCTGGCCTGAAAACTGGATCTTAAAGGGCTAATCCCTTGGCCTGAGTACTTGTTTGCTTTGATGTGGCCTTCTATCTGGAGCACTTGCTGTGGTGCCCTGCAGGTGTGGCAGTGTGGGAAGCACTCAATTCCTCAAGTGAGTCAGGCCCAGGGGATACTTCTGTGGGTGTCCTGTATCGGGCACTAGACCACCAGCTCATTGGAATTACAACTGTAGGAAGCCTTCACCTAATTGTTTATTATGTTGGCTGCCAATCAAGAGAAGTTGGTGGAGGTGTTGCTTAGCAACCAGTCAGAATGGCATGATCCTTGCTGAGGTAACTAATGTGCTAATTGGCTGTGCAGTTCTTAGGGAGTTTCCCCTCTGTATGTTTAGCTGAAACTCATGCTACTACCAGCAAGGCCTGAATTAAGAAAGACAAAACTTCTCTATTTCTCCTCATACCATGTACTGTTTTCTTAAGTTTACCCAGTAAGGCATTATCACGTCCTTTTCTCTCTGGATTCTACCTGCATTGTTTTAAGTGACTCTGCTAACATAGCCTAGGTTCTATGGGCTCAGGACCACCAGCTTCAGGCTCTGTGGGCTCTGAATCAGTTAGCACCAGGAACCTGGTTCCCAGACAGTGGTTTAGCAGCCCCAGACGTGACTTGCTCTGAGATCAAGGCCAGCACCACGGCAGGCTGTGGCACCTGACTACATATTTAAAGCAAAGTTATGAGTGAATAGATTGGATCCAAGAGCATTAAAAGAGAAGACAGAAAAAAAATCACCCTTAAACCAGATCTGCCTTGCTTAAGCAATGCCTTTGACAGGCAAGCCTGCAGTCCTAAAGGGGCCACGGTGAGGTACCCAGAGTGTTTGGAGTTCTGTGCAGCTGGAATTTCAAATATGCTGGCCATCATCCACCATGCTCAGTTAGTGCAAGGAAGAGACAGGCAGCCTCTTTTCCTGTTTGAAATGTCAAGCACTCCGCAATGTTTGGAAATAAGTCGAGACCCTCATTGCTCATTTCTTTCCATCCAGGAAACGGGAAATTTGTGGTATAGGGAGGTGAGGGAAGGATGATGGTGAGATTGTAGCCATGGCAACCAGCAGAGATGACCTCTACTGCCTGGGCGCCTCTCATTTGATTGGCTAAGCTCTCAAGTGAGATGGGTCTCTTTCTGCTTTGTGGGTATATATTACCTCTGGCTCAGTTGCCATATTTTTGCAAGTTTCTATGACAAGTAAAAGCTCCTTCGAGCAGATTTATGGAGCTGAAGTAGAGAATTCTCAACGTAGGAAGATCAGACAGGATGTGGTTGGAAGGAACATTGTTTCTTGAGCCTGGTTAACCCTTTTAAAAGCTGCTTCGTGATTGTACCACTTGATTGGGCTTTGAACATGTGGGCATTCCAAGGGACATCTGTTTCTAGTCTTTTCCTACTCCCTGCACTAGTAGAATGTGCAAGCAGACACAAGGAATAAATCAAGTTAGGAATGCACAGCACCTAATTTGATGTTTGATAGGAATTATGATATATGATTGTGATGTTCCTGAGACCCTTTGAAAGGCTCTGTCATCAAGTTGTCCCTAAGATTAGTCTCTTCCATCAATCCAATTAAGCCCAAACATTCCTTGGATACCAGCTGCCACCACCTACTGATTTGGAGAGAACAGTAGGAATCTCCCTTGGAAATCTGGCTTGGACCCAGTCCCACTTAAGAACAAAAGAAGAGCCCTGCTGGATCAGACCAATGACATGTTTAGTCTAGTGTCCTGTTCTCACAGTGGTCCTCCAGATGCCTATAGGAAGCCCACAAGCAGAACATGACTGAAATAGCCCTCTTTTCAATTGCAATTCTCAGCAACTCTTACTCAGAAGCATACTGCCTCTTGCAGTGGAAGGGAAGTATAGGCACTGAGGCTAGTCAGTTCATACATTGGATGAGATATATCTGCTTTTGAAAACCCCCAGACCACAACATAGATCATTACATGTCAAATTCTATTTTGCTAATATAACACTTGCCAGAGTTTAAATGTTTTATCCTAAAAAGACTACCTCTATCCCTAGCTGCTATCCTTACTCTGTTTACATATTTACTGACATCTCTCTCTAATCCCATTCCCCCCTGCCTGTCTCCAGCTGTCAGTTTGCCATTTTCCTAAATGACAATCTCTACCAGTCACTTCCTCTAGCTCTGTCCAACATTCTGCTCAGCCCTGTCAATCATTTGTAACACAATGTTTAAATTATCTAGTGGGGTGGATTACGTTTGGTTGGTTGGGGATACATTGGGCTGGAGGAGTAATGTTGTTAGATGATATATGACAAATATCTATAAACTAATTATAAATACAATCATCATGGGTGTATGACACAAGCACAGAATTTGATCTCTACTCCTTATTGACAGAGCAAAGTGAAGCCTATTGGAAGAGACCAGGATTGGTGCATGTGTGTGGATGAAATCCCTTCTTTCGCTGTTCTCCTCTTTAAAATTACTTTCCATCCTCCAAGGCTGCTACTTCCCCTTGTAATGTTTTGCAAATAGCTCCTTAGGGGAGAGTTCAGTTTGGGAAAAGGTACATTGCACCCTCCAGTGATGTGGTCACCATCCAGACTGGGTTTCCACAACTGCAGTGTCCTAGTTGGGGCTGATGGGAATTGTAATTCAAGACATCTGAAGGGTACCAATTTGGGGGAAGGCTGTTCTACACACTAAATAATATGTGTTTAAATGAATAGACCTATGTGCTAGCTCTTTGTGCCAAAGCCACAAATGTCTTTGTATAGAAGAAGCTGACTTGTGTGGATAACATTGTTTTACTTTTGATAACAAGGTATATAGTAACCATAACAGAAGCTCATAAAATACAATGCTATGCTTTTCCTGTGACTTAAACCTTGATTATAAATAAATAAAACTAGGCCTTTTAAACCTTACTTAGATGCTTCACCCTCCCCCAATCTGAAATTATCTTCCGCCCTCCTAGGTTTGTTTCAAATGATTCCTGGCCAAGGCAGAGCAGCAAATGACCTTTAGTCAAAGTGAACAGTACCCAAAGCTAGTCAAGTTCTTTACGTATTTCATTCAGAAAATCACCCAAGAACCATTTGCTGCTTTTTTGTGACATCCCAGATCTGTTGCCTGAGGCAGCCGCTTCACTCCATCTAATGGTAGGGCCACCTATTACTGAATACATTTTCTCTTATGTAACTGCATTTAACTGAATGGCCTCCTGATCATTAAAGAGAAGTGCAAGACTCATCAGATGCTTGCGGCCACCTCTTTCAGGGGAAGTGGAGTTCCACATTCTCCCTGCCTTGCTATCCCCCAGGCATTAATTTTGCAGGATGTCTGCTGCTGTGAAGCATTTTCCACACTCCTGTTGCTGCCCAGACTTGCCTCAGAAGGCTGTGGCATTTTGGGCAGCTGTGATCACATGTAGCAGCAAATAAAGTGCATTTTTTTTAAGTTGGAAAGAAACCCATCACAAAAGGAAAAATATATTAAATGTGATGTTCAAGGGCGCTGGCCAAAACATCTTACATCTGGAGCTTCTGTTCTCTCTCAAAGTGTGACATTCACACCCAGCAAAGGAAAAATAAAATAGTAATGGAGACGTATGCACAGCTCAGACAAAGTGATACATCATCTTATCCGCATACAAAAACACAGAAAATAAAAACAAGATGGGAGCAGGACAAAACAATGGTATATGAATTAGTTCTCAGATTGTATTTACAGTTCAAGCCCATTTATTTATTACTTTTATATTCAACCTTTCTCCCAATGATTTCAAGGCAGCAGATATGATTCTACCTCCCTCCACCCCAGTTATTCTCTCACAACACTGTGAGGTTGGCTAGGCTGAGAGAGAATGTGACTGGTCCAATGTTGCTGAGGGAGTTTGGTGGCATGGGTTGAGGAGATTCGAATCTGGGTGTCTCCAGTCATAGGCAGTCTAACCACTGCACCACACTGCCTCTGTGACAGATGTTTGTTTTCCCAGGGAAGTCAGTGAGAATTATACTTCTACAAAAGAGGGGTTGTTTTTTTTTAAGGGAGAGGGGAATATCTAATGGCAGGAACGTATGGCTGCATAGAATCAATAAAGCTGCCTAGGGCATGTTCTATTGAATAACAGGATTTAAATTTAATAAATAAAATGTAGATTTTTCGTATGAAGGTACTCCCTGAGAGTGAATTATTATACCCTCCAGTGTTGGTCCATGCTAAGGCAGAGACATTGACCCTGACACTAGCCTCCGAGTAGCTTTTACTTCAAGGCAAACTTCCAGCACAGCCAAATTCACTCACAACCTCATCCAGCTACAGAGAATAATCTGCCTCTAACCCCAAATCTCTTCCAGTTGAATTTCCAAATGCTTCAGCTGATTTTTTTAAAAACCAAAACACTTGTGTCACCTTATTCCAGTAAGAACTTTACACAGGCTCATAGCACTGGCTCCCTTCCTCTTATATTTGCCAGCAAAGTACAGTTATCACACCAGGAAGAAGAGCTTAATTCTGAAGGCTCAGCTACCCACCCTCACCTCAGCCTTTGCCTCACACTTCCATCTTCAGCCAACACTTCCAGCTGCCATAATTTCTCTCAACAGGCAGTTAGCTGCCCTTTCTTCACTGACTGGACCCTCCAACCAATCAGTTTGTTAGTTCCCTGACCAATCAAAATGAATTTACCTGACCCAGATCCCTTCTATAAATATTAAAAAGCCATTCTCATTCTCCTTCCCTCCCTTATGTGCTTGTGTACACACTATACCCAGTGCTTTTTTCCCCCCTAGAAAAAGCGGTGCTGGAACTCACCATGAACTCTGTTAATGGCCATGGCACCCACCTGAGAGGTGCCAGAACTGAGTTCTGGCTAGTTCCGGCTGGAAAAATGCCCCGATGATTATACCTTTAAAACATATTGGAAGTACATTCTGTCCTTCAAGGAATTCTGGGTACTGTAGTTGGTTAAGGGATTATGGGAATTGTAACTCTGTGAGGAGTAAACTACAGGGCCCATAATTTTTTTGAGGGGAACAATGTGCTTTGAAGGTATACAGCATAACGCAGCTTCTGCTACTTCTAAACAGGCCTGCAACATAGGAACAGCACAAGGCCTTGAACACTGACAGCCATCCTCAGAAATCAACAGAGGTCACAGACATACAAAGCGCAAAACATAAACAGATGCTCAAATACACAGCATTTCACCACCAGGAGAAGTTATGCTAACTAGCTGGTGTGGGCTAGCTAGATCATTGGTAAAAAGTCCATTTCATCTATGAGCCTTTTTCAAGTCATTGGTAGCTTCTGATTTTTTTAGGGAAATGTTCTTTGTCAAATTCCAGCACGAATCGTTAAATCTGAAGCTACCAATAACTCAAAAAAGATTCGTCGTTGAAATGGACACACTGCCCGTGATCTATAATTGTTGTGGTTTTATAATACTGTTCAGTGGTACCTCGGTTTACAAACTTAATCCGTTCTGAAAGTCCGTTCTTAAACCGAAACCGTTCTTAAACCGAGGTGTGCTTTCCCTAATGAGGCCTGCCGCCAGCAGTGCCCTTTCAGTTTGGATTCTGTTCTTAGACTGAGGTAAAGTTCTCAAAGCAGGACACTACTTCCGGTTTTGCAGAGTTCGTAAACCGAATAGTTCGTAAACAGGGCTGTTCTTAAACCGAGGTTTAAGATTTGTATTTGGATTTGTATAGGTTTGCAAATTTATATTAATATAATTGAAACATAGTGTTGGAAGGGACCAATATATTAGATATAAAAAAGATAGAGATATATTTAGAACATTCTATTTCTAATTTTTTCTTGTGAAACTCTTTTAACATATATGTCTTTCATGCATCACAATAAAGCAAAATGAGAACACTGTCTACTTGCTTAAAAAAAACCCCTCATTTCTAATTTCTCTTTGTTTTTATTAAGCCTTCCATTTCTTCTCTCTTCCTCCCCATTACAAATAGGTAGTTGTGGAAGTGATAGGAGAAAGTTCAAAGCTGATAAAATGCTGCTCTTTCTAACCTCAGGGGTCAAGTCAGGAAGCAATATCTAGGCTGGAATTTATTTTTCATGGGATAAAAATGTGCCTTCAGGCATCTCTCTTAAAAATTCATGCAGTGAAGGCAGTTTCAGGAAAGGGATAAATTAATGCTGAACCAATTGAGCCAAGATTTATCAGAAGACATTTTTCTGACAAAATTTCTGAGATTTCATTTTTTTGGGGGGGAGGCCACTTCACAGATCGCACCGCCCCTATATTCTTCACCATTTTTTGTGGCAGTCACCATTCCCCAACATACAGTGTCCTGAACCAACACTATGGCTGCACACACCCCTTACGTTTAAAACACTCCCCCAATAATTTGGGGAACTGTAGTTTGTAAAGGGTGCTGGGAATTATAGCTGAGGGTGTAAACTAGAATCACTTCCCATTATTCCTGGGGGAGGGAGATGTGCTTTAAATGTATGGTGTGTATGTAGCCTGGGTATGGTGCATTACCTGAAGAGTGGAAAATGTTGTCCAGGATGCCAACACGGTGGCTGCTGCCACCTGCAGCCTTAAAAGAATAAGGTCTGTGCCACTGCCAATGGTGAGCCCTGCCCTTGAGAAGCTGTTGGAGAATTCCCCCTTCCTCGGAAGAAATTCAGTGAAATGATCCCCATCCCCTAATTTCTCAGCCCACAGTTATGGTGGAGAATTTGGAGAGACTAACCGCACACAGCTCAATAATTTGCAGGCAGAGCAGAAGGTACCAGTCCCTGGCTTCTCCAGTTAAGAAGGTACATTGATAAAATGATGACCTGCTTCAGTGTAATGTGGCTTCACACATTCTTATGAATTAGGTCAACCCTCTGTTACTATGGTGACAAAATGGCACTGAGGATAGCGCTGTTGCACTTTTAATCAGGGCTCAGCCAAGTCATTTTGGCCACCTGAGGCCAAGATGGCTAAACACCGCCCCCCCCTCCAATCCACATTCAGAAGCCAACTGAACTGGCTTCCACCCTGGCAACAGGAAAGCATACTTCAGCTCAAGTTTAGGATGTGTGGCATGGACTGTTTAGCACACAACAGCTCTATCATAAAATGGTGGCCGTGGTGGGGAGATTGTGGGGGAATGGTAGAAAAAGGCAGGGGACTGCCACAGCCTCACCCAGCAATTGCTGCATGCGGCAGTCACCACACTCTGCCTAATGGGAGGATCAGTCCTAATGTTGAAAGTGGCAAAGAAGGATGGAACTTTAGATGACACAGCTCACCATTGCAAGGTGCAGGGGTGAGAAAATATGCATGTGCTAAATATCCCTGGCTTCTACATAACTGTTAAATGGGTGTCTCCACTATCAACCGCTACACAAAGAGAAGGCACACCACATCCCATCAGGGGAGGACTTTGGCAATATGGTGCCATCTGTGTGGTTAAAATTTGATGCCCCTGCCTAAGCAGACTTTGGGAAGGAGATATGAGGCTCTGGCAGGGTCCTCTGGTCCTCCTGCCTCCTTCCCAAAGCCTAGTTGCTTGCTCAGCTTTGGGAAGGGCTATGGAGAGCTCTAGCAAAGGCAGTTGCACCAGGTGCAGAATGTATGGGGTGCTGCAGCAGGCACTGCAACTATGACATCCAATGGAAGGCGAGAGGCAGGGGGTGCCCGATTTTGGCATCACACAGGGAACCACTAAAATTTGAGACACCAAGGTCCGCCACTGGCTCTAGGACCCTGCCAGAGCCCTCATGCCTCCTTCCCGAAGCAAGAGCATACTATGCTTTGGGAAGGAGGCAGGCAGACACTCCCTTGACTCTGTGCCCTGTGTGCCCTGCCCTATATCTGCCTCTGATTTCATGACCTACCACTTATTACTGACACCAGAGGCATAGTAGTGATAGAGTGTGGGGTATACACATGTGTGCATATATATAGTCACAGTATATAGCATAACACCCAGTTTATTAGGATCAGCATGACTGCAATTCTATGCATTTTTTTACTGCATGCGAGTAAGCTCCATTGAACTCATTGAGGTGTGCTTACTTCCAGGAGAGGCTGGCCTATTAGGTTGAATAGGATACTGCCCCAGCAACAGTGCTGGATTAAACCCTGTGGAGGCACCAGGCAGTCAAAAAAAATGGGGGGGGCTTGCAAATTATCTTGAAGCTTCTACTTGGCTACTCACGAATATTCTACCAGAATCTAACTCACATAAAACTTTGTATCTGGAGGTTTCTTGTGCACGTGCTCTAAATGGGATAACAATGAACTAAGAAAGCTTGCTTGCAATTTTATTTCAAGATCAAATCAGTATTATTTTGATCCATTGTCATGGGGCCTACTCCGCCTATTTCATAATCCGGCTCTGCCCAGCAACCTCATCGTGTCCTCAGCCAGCCCCCACCTTCTGGCCTTCTTACTTACATCCAATTCAAAGTGCAAGGTCTGTCAGCTTAGGCTCAGTGCTGCCCTTGTAGAACTCAGCAGGGAGAATGTTGGTGACAAAACTAGAATTAATTGGCTTTGTCTCTCATTAGCTGTGGCTCCACCTACTGCTGGCCATCCTGTCTTCCACCTCACCAGTCACAATAGGCACCAGCCACCACTTCTTACTTCAGACTGCATAGGATCAACTTGTAAAACTCGTGAGTTTTACCCAAAGTATATTCAACTAGCTCAACTGCAGCCTTTAACTTTCAGTTAAAATACAAACCATCTTGCAAAGAAATGTTCCTACTTAAAGTGTGAACCCCATCAAAGAAAAGGAATGAACTATCAGGTTTGAGTATGCAGTGTCTGCTTCTTATTCTCATTCTCAGACTTCCTCTACACCTCATTTGCTTGGCAAAAGAAATTGGGCCCCTCCGTTACTGGCTGTTCCTGCTCCAGAAAAATAATTAAAATAAAATCCAGAGGTGCACTCCACTGCATTCCCTCTTCACTACGCTACAGATTGATACTGACTCTGCCACCAGGTCCTAGACCCCACCTGCTCTATACACTTAAATATCACACCACTTCAAGTAGTCATAGCTTCCCCAGAATAAAGCTGCAAGCTATAGTTTGTTAAGGGTGCTGAGAGCTGTTAGAAGGCCACATATTCCTCTCATAGAGCTACCATTTCAATCTATAGTGGTTTAAAAGTCAATCCCTCTTCCCAAGGAACTCTGGAAATTGTAGCTCTATGAGGGGAATAGAGTTTGCCTAACAACTCTCAGCACCCTTAACACTGCTACACCACATTTCACACAATTCATTGAACTCGACATTGACTTTCCTGTGTTGTTTGGGGAGCCACATGCATGCTGCAATTGCGTAAAGGATGTAGATTTGCCGGTGGGGTGGGGATAAAATAAACTGCTCAAAACGTGACGTCTGCAATTCCTTTAAAAAGATCTACAGCTTCCAGATCATTTATTACACCTCCAAGTGTCTGTGCATTCCTTCCTACCTATTTCGAAAAGCTGCAAACATAAAGCCCCACTTTTGGCAGTTCAGATGCAAAATGACAGCAGAAATGAGGTCAGTACAGTGGAAAGAGATGTTTAAATGATGCTGTAAGAGGATTAGGCTGCATTCTTCCATGAGATGGTTTGGATAGGCTGGGGAGATGCAACTCCACCCATAAGGTGTCCCAACACCAAACGTTTAACAACAATCCACATTAGGCTATGACTGGCTTTGAGTATATCACCTATATAGGGGCAGGAAAAGGAATGTGCCATTTGTCTGCAATATATCTGGTGGTGATGAGTGATTAAGCCTACAGACGAGGAGTGTTGGATCTCATGCATGCAGCATGAAATTGCTCTTTACCTTCTTTCTGCCCTTCTTTCCCATTATATCCATGTGCATGACCACGGTCAGCTGATCTAAAAGCCTGATGCTTTCATTTAAGTCTCTGACTAGCCCCTTATGACTGGCACTGCTTCTTAGAAGCTCTCTGTGGAGCTGGGGATAGGGGAAGAAATCAGTCAGTTCACATTTAAAGGCAATTCTACCTCCTTAGCACTTTCTGATACAAGGCATGAACTGAGGGCTTATCCACACCCCCGCTTTCCCAGCTGCTTTCCCTTGGGGAAACATGATCTTTAGCACAGAATTGGAACAAATGGCAATTGGGTTTTCTGCAGATTGCTGTCTGTTCTGATTTAATGCTAAAGAGCAGCCTTTCCAGGGGGAAGGACCCATGCATAGAAAGCATGGGTCAAGAGGAAAGCCATGTTGTAGGCACAGGACGAGCAGAAGTGTGGGCAAGCCCTGAAAGGCAGCCAACCTTCAAAATTCACACTTCTCCGAATTTTGCAGTGCAGTTCTCCAGCCAAGTGATGAGTACTGCAAGTATATAAAAATGCATATATAAGAGAAAACAACATACAAAAATAATTATATCAGGGGGAATGCTTTGCAAAAACGTGTATATTAGGAGGAATTCACACTGAAAAGATTTTCATTAAGACTTATTTTTTTAAAAACTGCAAACTGATGTGGACATTTGGAGAAGTTAAGATGGGAAAAATTGAAACTGGAATTGACCGACTTAACCTTTTTGGAGCCACTTTTCTCTCTTGCTTCAACCCCCAGTTAAAAATCCCCGCATGAAACTTACACCCTGCACATTCAAAAGCCATTTGCTTGCTTGTCTCTGTTGTCAGTCTTGCTTCCCCCATGTCTCTTTCCCTTCCCTTGACCTTCTCTCCCACACAGCCATCATTTATTGAAACAAGTACTGAAACTTTTTTTGGGAACTGTGCCAGTAAGTGCTGCAATTTAGTATTTATTGTATTTTGATACTATGGATCCCGGAGATTTTGGCTTGGGATCCTATGACAGTATTCTTTCTTGCAAATCAAAGAGATTTTTTAAATGGTGAGCAGTACATAAATTATATGCATGCATGCATAAATAAATAAATAAATAAATATAAAGTTTAGTTTGCATCCTCTTTGAGGGAGACCTCTGTGCAACTTTTTTTTTCTAGTGGCATGTAAATTGAGGACACTGTGCAGATAACTGCAGCCTTTGTCCTCCCAGCTGCTGAGAAGCACTTTTATGAAAAAAAATAAAACACTGCTAAGTATCCAGAAACTGTTGGACCTGGGAGGGCATGTTCAGCCCTTCATATTTATTTCCTCTTCCCTGGACTCCTCTGGAGCCATTGCCTGGTTGGTGCTTGGAAGTGTGGTGGTGTGGATTGGGGCTTGCTTGAAGGGCCAGGTGGGGGCAACAAACCAGTGAGCACTTGTGGCCCATCACAAACATGAAGAAGGCAACTTAGGCATCCCAGGCCCAACGCATCTTATACAGAGGCGTATTTTCTAACTGTCAATGCTTGATATTAGTCTCTGCTCCAATTTGTTAATGTCACCTTAAATTTTAAGACCAGTTCTCTAGAATGTTTGCAAGCCCCTTGAGTTTTGTTTCCTCTGTAAAGAAGATCAGAGCCAGCTTTGTCACTAACTATAAAAGAATGCTGTAGCCACAGCTATTGCAACTCACTATAACGCACGTAGAGTGCTAATTAATAATTGAACTGATTATGTATGTTCCTTACTGTTACTTTTTGTAACCGACAATCCAATAATATGTATTCCATATGCTGTTTTCATTTTTATGTTGTATTTCTGGTGTTACTGCCGAAAACCAACATAATGCATATTAAAAATAAAAATAAAGGAATGCTGTAGGATGCCTGCCTAGTGTCAGTCCATTGACAGTAACACCAATTGAATGTTGTTTTTACTTACTTTATTATCAAATTTGCCCGTCACTTTATCTTGCCCAGGGCAACCCAAAACAACTTAAAATCAAAGAGTAGCTCCTTGTAGGACACATTTTAAAAGAAAGTCCTGTGGGACTAGATCAGTTCAGCTTCCCCTATGCTGACAAGCCTAGAGCCATATTAGCTGATCTTCTACTTACCTCTACACACTAACCTCAGCTACCATAACTAAATAAACCATGTCTTCTTCTTCCTCCTCTTCCACCCCTCATCATCATTTCTAAGAAAACTATGCTTTCTGCCCATCTAGGCAGCTCTGAGCAGGAAAGATAGAACTAAGGCCTCATTTGCTCAGTTAACAACATTTCATTGCCTTGAATTGTCCCACCACCGCAGTAATTTAATTAGGGTGAGGCAACAGCAACACCTTCCTCCAGGCAGAAAGCAGAACTGGTTCTCTAAGTTTGGGCAACACATTCAGAGGCGGCAGGCCTCTCTATGGCTTCTTTATGTATTGCTGAGAAGTGCCTTGGGATCAATGATGAAAGGTGGTATGCAAATCTGGACAAATGAGCAAAGTAAATAGAAGATTGAGTTTAGGTAACACTGAAATTCAGAGACAGATAACCAGTGGTGTAGTGGTAAAATCTGAAGAGCAGGAATTCATCTTGATGGCCCCTATAGTCATCACACCCACCCCAGGCAAGTAAAAAAATGAACATAGCTATATTACATTCACATGCACACGCACCAAAGGACAACAGTACCATTCACACACATGAGGAAGGCGTCAGCAGCAGGCTTGGGGTAACCCCAAGGTTTGTAGATGTATAAGTACATTTTTAGGTGGAGGGTGGTACCAAAGCTGGGGATGGGATCAGGAGACCAAAAGCAGCTCAGTGAGGACTGAGCATGCTCAGTGGGCACAGGATACTGAGTGTCTGGGGTATGGAATGGAAAGGAAATATAGAATATTGTTGCATTTTAAGCCTCTGTCTTTTAATTCCAGTGCTAGAGCCCACAGATTCCTTCCAGATTGGTTTCAGCCACTGGTTTAATAGTTTGCTGGCGCCACCACGTGGTAGAATAGGCATATGACCACAGAGAAAAAGAAGGCTAGCAAAATATTAGACTAGGAGCCTTTTCACACAACCTTCAGGCACACACCTTAGAATTGTTGGAAGAGAACCCAAGGGTCATCTAGTCCAATCCCCCGCAATACAGAAATCTCAACTGACAGATTTCCTCCCAATCAAAGAGGATAGTCCCAATTCCTCAGTTCCACTGTTGAAGAAATTTCAGGCGACTGTAAATTCTCAGAAGCAGGACCTTTTTCAGGTTTTTAAGAGCCTGCTGGATCAAGCCATTTGCCCATCTAGTTCAGCATCCTTTTCTCACAGTGGCCGACCAGATGACATATATGTTACTATCTAACCATTATTTATGTGAAAATGGAGGGGTGGCATTTGCAACACGAGTGTGCATTCTGGTGAATGAAGATTTTATATTCGAGTTACAAACCCTACTGAAATAACAGCCACTTAAGTCAAGTGTGAAACACCCCCTATAGGCCACAATAGGGCACGATCAAAGCTTAAAGTGAAAATTCCCTGACCTCTTTCACAATTGCATCACAACTGTTGCTGAAAACTAAACAGGTTTTAAAAGCAGTCCATGATAAGATGTATGGCGAGTGAAAAGGATTATTCAGACATGTAACCCAAGTGGACTGTAAAGAACTCTAAAATAATATTTTCAAACTAGATGAATGGGGAACAAAATGGTAAGTAAGGTTTCATGTGTAAATCAGGGCAAATACATCCAGAGAGATGGGGCTAAATGGCTTTAAATAGGAAAGAGATCTGTGGGTTATGGTGGATGGATCAGTTACAACATCAACTCAGTTTGTGGCAGCTGTGAAAAGGCAAATTCCATCCTATTGGGCACTATTAGGAAAGGGACTGGTAATAAGATTGGCATTATAGTAATGCCCTCAAATAAATTTGCCACGTGACAACATCTGGAATACATTGAACAGTTCTGGTCATCCCACCATATATAAGAGCTGGAAAAGGTGCAGCAACCAAAATGAAGGTTGGAACACTGTGCTTATGGGAATTGCTGGAAGAGTTTTGGGCTCTCAGGTGTTTAGAAAAAATATATTACTAAGTGAGGTGGGGTAGGGACATGATCAAGTCTGATAAAATTATGCATGGTGTGGAGAAAACGGATAAAAAGGACTTCATATTGTGCCCCCATAATCCTAGAACTAGGGGCCAACCTATGAAGTTGACTGGGAGTATATTTAGGGTAGGCAGAAAGTATATCTGCACAGAGAATACAATTGGCTATTGGCAGTGAATTCCATAAACTCATCAGCTTAGGTGACTTCAAAAGGAATTTGACAAACCCAGGAGGGATAAACAGCTGCTAGACATGAGAAGGGAGGGCTGCAATAAAATGTTGCAGTGAGAATCCCCAGCCCTGGACAGCAGTATTCTTGTTCAGAACTCCAGGCCACTTGGAAGAGGAGCTTGAAGCACTCTGCTGGAGCTCAAAGTAGGGCAGGGTTCAGAAGATGGAAAAGGGACACCATTTCCTCCTTTCCCATCTGGCTGAAACCTCCTCTGTGGTGCTATCAAGAATTACAGCTTGGGAACTGGTTGCCAACTCCAAAACTGAGAGGCTTATTGCTGTAGCATATACCACATGCGTTCCAGAAGTGGGAAAGAGATAAGGGATCACTTTTTCTTTCCAGTCTGAAAGAGCCCTGTTATCTGCAAGGAGGGAAATTGCTTTTTAAACTCATAACACATGTTGGGCTCGTCACTCACTCTCAACTCAACCTACCTTTAAGGGATGCTGTGAGGATAACATGAAGCCGAGAACTATGTACGCTACTTTGAGCTTCTTAGAGGAAAGGTGGAATATAAATTGCAAAAATAAAAAATAAAATAGACATCACCTACAAGCCTAATCCCCACCTGCAGGATATTTACCGTCCTAACATGATAATGAGGTAATTAATGGTGTAAAATTCCCCCACAGTGGACAGTGAGGTGAACAACATATTTTTTTGTCCGACACTGAACTGCAGAACAAAATGGTTCTTATTTAAATGCGTTAGCGAAATGACCTTGTGGACCCAAGCCAGGCAGTACTGTGTTTACAGTAGACATTAAATGTGGAGATTTGTCTGATGGTTTGTATCTTGCCTTCAACTTTGAGTCAAGACACCACTCCAGTGGAATACATTACATCACTGCAGATGTTTAACCTAGGCTATTTCAAGCAGTCTCTATCAATTCATTGTGGAAACAAACTGTTTTCTGTTAAAATAGAGTTCCAGGCGTTCAAACTAGGTACATGACAAGAAGCCACCCCTTTTAAAGTTGCAGTGTGATTTCACTGCAATAAAATAACAATGACTTGTTTAATTGTTGAACATTCTCGATAAGCAAAAGCCATTTAATACATTCTCTTTGTCAGCAGCCTGTCCAGCGCAGCAGCTGGAGCAACTGTGTGTTTGGAGATGTGTGTCTTTCTTGCACAATGTGTCCTCACAGCAGGAAATACTGGTGCAACACTAGCACAACACTGCTGCAGCTATGCCAAACATGTTTGTTGCATAAAGTGTAAACCAGCTCTTCTGAATCTTGTGCGGTTGCTGTGGAAAGAGTGCTATTTTACAGGGCAATCTTATAGCTATCTACTCAGAAGCAAGTTCCACCGAGTTTAATAAGGTTTACTCCCAGTTAAGCACACAGAATTCTAGTCTTAATAAGGTAAAGGTTGAAAATAGGGTTGTGGGAGATCATCATTTTGGTTTGCATTTAAAGGTGGCTCTACCTAATTCACACTTTCCAAGATCATCAGCAAATCAAAGCACAGCCAGCCTTCAAAATTTACAGTGTTGTTCTCCAATGAAGCAATGAGTATAAAAATGCAAATACAGGGTGCATAAAAGGCATACATTAGTGAAAATAACACACACAAATGCTTTAAAGTAGGGAACCCTGCTTTGCAAAAATGTATATATTAAGAAAATGGCATACAAAAATTTCTATGAGAAGTTCACGCTAAAATGCTGATGAATTTTCAGGACATTTTTCTGAATCACAAACTGGTATGGGAATGTGGAGAACTGAACTTAAGATTTGGAAAACGAGAAATTGAGGCTGTGTACACAGTCCTGTTTACTATGCATCTAGTGAGCTCTCACTGCTGCTTTGGGAAGCAGTATACACAGCCACAATCCTTATCTATCCTGTCATTCCTTGCAAAAGACTGCATTTTTATGCATTCCCCGCTAAACCAGCTTAGATTCAAATTGGGGGGAAAGCAACCTAGCTCTGCTTTAAGATAGTAATGTAAACCCAGCCTGAGAGAAACCAAAATGTACAGATTTGCCTAACTGGTTGAAGAGCAGCATATTTTAAAACTGAATAAAATGGACACAACAGATCATAATCAGTTATTTTAGTTTATGGAATTGTCATTAATGGAGTTTTTATGTTTTCGACATTCTTTTTTCCTAGATGCCTTTTTAAGGGTTTACCTGAGGGACCTTCCTGCTATTCGAGGTAGCATATTGCAAGTAATTGCAATTAAGATAGAAACATACAAAGCAATTATTCCCCTAAGAGCTGCAATTTGAGCCCAGACTCACCGAATTCAAAAACAGTCCCTTAGTTTGTGATAGGATGAAATAATTCAACACTTGGGACTTCATTTGAGTTGTTGTTGTTTTAGGAATAAAATACACTGTGCCCCATTTCACTGGACCAAGAATGCATAAAATGTGTCAGTTCCAGTTCGTTTTGAGAGAAGGCTCCAATAACCCACTGCCAAATTCCTCCATATGTAACATTCCACTTTTATTAATAGGCAAATTAATAGACAGGTTACGCTAACTTCAATTGGTCTACTTTAAGAGAGAGAGAAAAGGGGAATACTTCCTCCCTGTTGGGCAATTAAATAGTTTTGCAAGATTATGCCAATACATAGGAAATTTAAAGTTTTCTCTTTTAAACCCCCCCCCACACAACTCTTTCGTTTCTAATGTGCACAATTCTGCAACTGACCAGCATAGGAGATAATTTCCAAAGGGACTTACTTGACATCTTCAAAATTTCTTAAACTGAGCTTTCTGTGATGCTTTTAAATTGCAAAGTGCTGGAATATAACCAAATATTGCATGTGTGAAGGGAAATTACTCACTGCAATGATAAACAAATTGACAGACTCAAACACTCGAGCTGAAAAAGGATCACTCTGTATGTTTTGCATCTACTGTAGGAATCAAGGATTTCCCTTCTCACAAGACTGGAGATTAGGAAACTCCAAGGCATATCAAATGTCTTTGTGGGGTTTACCATCAAGGAAGAAAAATTTGGGCAACACACTTCCACATTCCACACTTCATGAAGTGGATCACTTATATATAGGGAACTGTGATGCACATCTGCCATATAATCTTGTTTGTAACAAAGCTTGAACCTTTTTAAAAATGCCTTTTGTGTGAGGAAAGCAGATATAGCTTCATATTGGAATTTCTGAATTGAACTATTAATACATAAACAAGTATGATTTCTTTTTGGTCATCAAACATACCAAGACTTTGCCAATAATGATAATTATTGTCATTACAAAGAATAATTCAATTTTTATCATGATAAAGCTACTGGATTGTAGCCAGTGAAGTTCTAATCAGAGTAGACCCATTGAAATTAAATAGACCCAAGTTAGCAGTGTTGATTAATTCCATTAGGGCCACTCTGAGCATGGCCGAACACTGAATAAAACCCACTGTAACACCCCTCAAAACATTTATACCAACAGGTTTTTAGAATCGTCTTATTTTGGGAGCAATCAAAAGCATTTTCTCCCCTAAAAGGCATCTCAGAGTGTATTAGGACAATATATGAAACAGAAATGGACAACTAGAGGCCTGAAGTTATTTGGCACCAAAGTAACTGCCTGGGCCCACAAGCATTTTAATCAAATGTGATAAAAAGAGTGCCAAGTTTGACTTTTAAGGAAAAGGATTGGAAAGAAATACAAGTTATCAGAAAATTTGTATCAGGTTAGCTAACCTGTGGCTCTCTAGCTCTTGTTGTCTATCTAGCTCACTATTGTCTATGATCCAGCAGTAGCTTTCCAGGATCTTAGGCAGAATTTTTTCCATAACCTGTCAGCAGCTCGTTTTTTAATCCGATACCAGGAATTGAACCTAAGTACTTCTGCATGCAAATCGGACACTATAGTACTTGAGCCATGGCCCCTTTCACTACACTGTTGCAATTAGTCTTGTTATATTTGGATTAAAACAGGAGTCCTCTCTCCTCAGCCTCTATGCACAATTATAGCTTTAATTTGGAAAACTGCCTAAATTAGTCAAATGTACAAATACACATTCTAAAGTATGCTTAGAAGAAAAGGACTAAAAATATAGTAAAGGTAAGTTATGCAATGTACAGCCACTTTAAAAGATTTATATTTCTCATTAATCAAGCTTTTTTTTGGCAGTCATGCACAAATATCATGAGACTGAAAACCACAATTTCCTGTGCTACAATTTGAAGAGAAGGCACAAATCATCCATTACTTGAACATGAAAAACTCATGTTTGCATGAACATGCAAGGTCTATAGTAGACACTTTGGCACCATTATTGAAAATGAAATCTACACAGTCTTCTTTGCAGTGTGAACATGGGAATCCAAAGTACAAAAGTTGCTTTCAGTCAGATCCTATATTTGCAAATTTCATTGTGTTCAATGGAAACAATACCAATGTACTCACGATGGTGGTGTTAGGCTACAAATTCTAGACAAGTCTACTCAAAAGCTGTGAGTTCAATAGGACTTACTTCCAAATAAACATGCATTGAAGTGCCAATGTATTGTCTCAATTCTGATTGCTTCTTTCTCTAAATTCCATAGTTGGGTTCTAGTAGATACAAATTTATTTCTCTCTCCAAAGGGTGGCATAAACACCTGGGAGGTACGGGCAAGCAAGGGATTGTATAGTATGAAGAAAGTGACTGACGTTCTGAAGACTTGCAACCAGGCACACTGTCATGCAGAAATCAGAAACTCTCAGCGATAGTTTTTACAGGCACATTTGTGGAGAGCGGTATACTTTAAAAGGATAAGTAAAATAAAAATACAAATCACCAAAGGCAAAACTTACCACAATCCTTTTCAACTGAGTAAACTCTTACAATCTTTGTGTTCTGCTGAATATTAACTAAGAAAGGAGAAAGATAATTTTAATATTTCTTGTAAACCGCTTAGAGGTTCCACTACAATCAAATGGTATGCTGTATTAAAAAAAGGTAAAGGTAAAGGACCCCTGACAGTTAAGTCCAGTCACAAACGACTCTGGGGTTGCAGCACTCATCTCGCTTTACTGGCTGAGGGAGCTGGCATACAGCTTCCGGGTCATGTGGCCAGCATGACTTAGCTGCTTCTGGCTAACCAGAGCAGCACACGGAAACGCCGTTTACCTTCCCGCCAGAGCGGTACCTATTTATCTACTTGCACTTTGACGTGATTTCAAACTGCTAGGTTGGCAGGTGCTGGGGCCAAACAACAGGAGCCCACCCTGTCGTGGGGATTCGAACCACCGACTTTCCAACTGGCAAGCCCAAGGCTCAGTGGTTTACACCACAGTGCCACCCGCATCCCAAGGTATACTGTATGCATATTGTTAAATAAATAAAACTAATGTGGAGTTGGGAATTCACCAACATCTGGTGGACCACAAGTGCTTCATTTCCATACTAAAAGCACAACAAATCAAACCATGTGACAAGTAAAATCTATCAAGACTGGCCAGTTCAAATTAGTAAATGAGATGCTAAATAGAGTAACCACCGCTTTATTGATGGAATCAAATAGGGAAGAAATAAATATAAGGGTGGCTTCAAGCACATAATATAAAATCTGGCTTGTACTGCCTAAGGTTACAAAATCTATTCTATCTGGGCAGCACTCATAGGTTTTGGAAACAGCATTACATTTTGATCTTAACTTCTGGAAAAGTTGTTTTGAGCATTTAAAAAAAATATTATTTAATCATTTTTTCAATACAAACATCACCCTCAAAAGACACATACAACAAAAGCCATGGTAACAATAACACAAATTGACAATTCAGATTTGAATACGCTGATATACCTATTACACTGATACACTGATACACTATATACACTGATACACCTTTTTAAACAATATTTTCCCACCTCTCTCTCCTCCCCACCATTATCCGCCTTATCGCTTAAATATTCATTCCAGATTTCTTCATATTTATCCATTCTTATTTTGCGTCAACATGCAATTCGTTCATATGTAGCTAATCTGTCCATATTATCAATCTGTGTGCTCAATGGAATCTTTTTGCAGCTCTTCCAATTCATCAAAAGAAGTTTTTTTTGCTTCTAATATAGCACGGTACATCCATTTTTTTGACCCCTTAAAATCTCCGTTTCCGGAATATAATTTAGAATTAAATTCAGTTCCCCTAAATAACAATTTCTTTTTATTACTCTTGCTATAAATATCCTCACCTCGCACCAAAATGATCGTATCATCGGGCAGTTAATCAACATATGTTGATTATTCATATGTTGAAGTTCGCATTTTTACTCCCACATCTCCAGCAGTTGTCTGCATTTGTTATTTTCTTCTGGTAGAGTTTTACTGGAGTCCAGTGGACTCTGAATATTATTTTCTGTTGAATAAGTCTTAGTCTTAGATCCATAGAGGCTATATCTGTTGATTTTATACTTGACTCCCATATATCATTTGTTATCTGTACCCCTAACTCTTCACTCCATTTTTGTCTATCATATTCTAAATCATATTTCTTCCTGTTGAGTAGGGTTTTATATAGTGCAAGTGTAGTTTTTTTGTTTTTGTTGCAGAGATTAAATCTTGTAGCAGCATGGGTGTTTCCGATGCTGCTATAGCGTCAGGGCCAAACTGCCTTTCCAACTTATGTTTCAATTGGATGCATTGCCATTGTGTTTCACTGGTTAATCCGTACTTTACTTGCAAAGTCTTATATTCCACAAATTTATAATTTTCATCAATTAATTGATTCAATGTCAAAATACCTTTTTTCGTCCAATTTTGCCAAATTATTACTTGATTTTCAATTTTGGGTTGGCCCATATTGTTTATTTCTCATGCTGATAGGGGTCATCCTTATTATTTTTATTTATATTCATCCAAATTTGTATAGGTGCTTTAATAGTCTCCAGGATAATATATTTCATAAAATTGGAGCCGAGTTTAGTCCACCCTACAAGAAGTTCACAGAAACTATATTCGAGAGTAGCCCAATTGGGATTCCTGCTAGCTCTCCAATAATTAGTCTTACTCAGCAGGTAAGCCTGCTGATATGATTCCAGATTTGGGAGCCCAAAGCCGCCTTCCTGAGTTGGAAGTTGCATTTTATGCAGTGATATTTTTGGTGACAGACAAGATTTATTTTTTGGAAGTATAATTTGGGAATATATATTGGTAATCCTCTAAGAATGTGTAAAAGCTTTGGAACAACATTCATTTTGAGGACATTAAAGGAAGAGGTTTAGAGGTCCACACCTTTCAATATCAAAAGAAATCTCATTTATAATTTGATTCAAATTTAATTTTACAATTTGGGCATAGCAACTTATTTTATTCCTCAAAGCTGAATAATTAAATGCCAAACTACAATTAACTACATATTTACCTTCCATTATTCATGTAAAAAATCAATTATCAGGGACATATAAACTTGATGAGTAGAACATCAAAGACCACAATGTAGAAAAATGTTTTACCAGAACCCCCAATGTGTGTGTGTGTGTGGGGGGGAATAATCTGATTACTGCATTGAGTGTGTGCATAAATTGAGCCTATGCTTCGGACTGTATATTCATGTTAATTACCTTGACCAGCCAGATACAGAAAGGGGCACACTTTGCAAATGTGGCCAGCAAATCTATTTATTGATATAGATTTTTATCCCACCTTTCAGAGATTCTATCTTCACAAGATGACTTACATCATCAGTGACCAAAAATATATATACTAAAATTTACGAATTGTTAAAACAGCAATAGAACTCACATAAAAAGCAGATGAATTACAACTAGCAACAGTATATCCATCCTGGCACCAAACTTTAGCGCATATCCCAGAAAAAAAGCCAGATCTTCAATTGGAGGCCAAAACTCCGCAGGGAACTTGAGAGCTGGGGTGTCATCACCAAGAAAGCTCTCTCATTTTTACTTCAGTTCGCTCCAGCTTGAGATGCTACAGCTAGGAGGGTCTTCCTGGTAAATCTTACTAAGTGAGAAGGTCTGTATAGGAGCAGCTGTCCTCTCAGGTCTCCAGGGTCCACGTTGTATAGGGCTTTCAATACAAATATATCCTGAGTTGGGCCTTGCAGTATATTGGCAGCCATTGCACTAACTTCAGAAGAGGCATTACATGCTTATGGTCATATTCAACAAGAGACTATTGCAATTTGTATCTATAGCTACTAAACCAGTCTGAAAACCAGCCCATTACACCAATACTTTCTAGAGGTTACCAGCCCATAGGCCATCAGGCTAGGATTTTGCTGCTCAGAAATAGCTGTAACGTAGGTGTGGCAGAAGTATTTTTATGCATGCATGTTTGTGTTGACAAGTTTACCATTTTTGTTTTGGATTGAATATATTGCTAAGGCTAGTTAACCTGGGAAAACAGGGACTAAGTTAAATGTAAATAGTTGTGTGAGACAGTTATGGGCAGTCTTGGCAACTGTTACTAAGGGATTTGGGATGTTGGGAAAGTGAAAGTTGAAGCAGTTAAGGGCAGGGAGAGAAACAGAGGGAGAATGAGATGGAAGCGTGATTTGGAGTACATCTGGTTAAGGGAGATGTAATCAGGTGCTGCATGTGGATATGGAAGAAAACAGGGATGGAATGTGTGGGAGGTGCAGGGGGGGAACCAGAAGTCTACACCAAGGACTCATGAAAACATCGCTCCACAGAAACACCCAGGCAACGCCATGGTATCATACAGGAATCAACTGGGGAAAATGACTGCAGTGCTGAGTCATTGTACAAGGACATAGCCTTGAAAGGGTATTATGTACTAGAGAAATTATTCTTTGAATAATTTAGAACAAAAGTTGTTTAACACATGTAGGCTTGCAAACTCCCTTTCCAGAGTGCGAAGACTGACCTACCAGCCAAAGGTAATAATGGACTACATTCCTTCAGAGGGAGTGCAACCCCATCTAGAACAAGCAATTTGCCTGATTTCTGGATCTGGAAACTATCTACTCACAGGACCTCAATCTTTTTGGGATTCACTGGCACACCACTAAATTCAGGCATGAGTCCAGAACCTGCACAGCTTCACCTGGCTTGTATAGAGAGCATACTGATGCCACTCCAACCCCCCAATGACACCACCAAATGTTTCAACACCACTGGTGACAGAACCCTGTAAACTTACCAGTTCAAAACGCAAAGGGCCGATAATGGTTGCAACACTGTGCTTCCAACACCTATCTCAGAGCTGCTCAGGATACCCTGGTGGATGGTATCAAAAGCTGCAGAGATCCACAATTAACAAGGTTGTCTTCCCCATCCATCAGCATGACCAAAGCTGGTACAGATGCCAAACCAGGCCTGAATCTAGACTGGAAAGGGTCTAAACATTTCCTACAAGAACAGAGAAGAGCTTAGCCAGCACCACCCTCTTAAGCACCTTCCCTACAATGGGATATTGGCAACATGATAGTTGTTTCAAATAACCCACATTAGACCTGGAGATTTGTATCATTTCCAGAAGGAAATTTAGTACTGCCCTAGCAGTGATGTGCAAGTTTTTGTTTCCTTGTGCTGAACGTATGCATCTGATAAGAGGCCTACAGCAGCAGCATTATAGTAATGGAAATAATAGCTGGGAGTGGTGTGTTTATGATGAAAGAGCAATCTAATGAAAGCAGCAAGCATCTGCAAAACTCTTTAATTCTCCAATTTTATTTTTTGCTGTCACAAAATCCAATTATGCAAATTAACACCTATCTGCTTTTGGAAGGTCATGCTAAGTTACTAATTTTGAAAACATTATGAGGACTTGTAGAAAGTGCTGTAAAAGAGCTGATGCACTGGAAGGTTTAGTCTCACCCAACCTGAGTCTCAGCACTCTTCTCAACCTGCTGGATTCAACTTGATTCCATATTACAAAAAAGAAAGTCCCACTGCATTCTAGAGCCTTTGAATCTTCCGTATTTTTATGGTGCTACTTTCTTTCTGGTTATTCTAAGATTAATTTAACAACATGATCAGATCTAAACCAAATCACTGCTTACTCCTTGTGTAATACCACTCTTGGCCTTCAATTCAACCTTGTGTTAAGCATTCAAATGGAGTTGTCCACCCTATACCTCTCCATGAATTCCTACTCCATTCCATACTGCTGTAGCCACCAAGAGTCACATGTAATCAATCACTATTATTTTTGAACAATAAAGGCAAGATGACTAAATCCTGTAATTTACCTAAGCAGATTTAGTCTACAGAATGAGTGGAGCCTCAGGTTCAGAGCTGCATGGGGCCCTCGAAGAGAAGACTCTAAGGCACAACCTTCAACAACTGTTGTTGAGTAGTTTTGCTTGGCTGGAATGTATTGCTGAACTGCAATAATTCTTCTTGCTTACTTGGAGAGCTATGCATGTACACCTCCAACTTGTGTGTGTATGCTGAAACCTCCAACTTGTGTGTGGCTGGAATGTAGTCTCCTGTCTAAAGGTAGGGTTGCCATATTTCAAACAGTGAAAATCTGGACAGAAAAGCTGTTGAGCTTTCTTGGCAAAATCACAGAAATTTGCCGTTTCTGAGCTCCTTTTCTGGAAAATCGGCAAAAATGGGCCTGCCGTCATGGGCTGCCATGCGTCCGGATTTTCCCGGACATACTGTTGATTTCCGCCTGGACACTGCTGCCAACTGCAGTATTCCAGATATGTCTGGGAGATTCCAGATGTATGGCAACCCTAGTCTAAAGGTAAAGAGTCAAAACTGTTTTATCCCTCTTTTGCCTAACTACCACTGGCATATGGTCCCTGGAAGTTTGTTCACAAGGAAATGAGGCCATTGGGCTGAAAAAGGTTCCCCACTAGTGTCTAAAGCCTTAAACATTAAGATAAAAGGCACACAGTACAACTCAGTATTGCAAAAGAAGCCCACAAACGTTACCAGCCTTGAAAAATGTTTACTAAGCCTACTGGGGCTTGGAGAAGAGGCAAAACACCCTCTTTTACAGCAGCTGTGAGCTTCCATCCTCTGTCTACTCACATGCAATTTCTTATCACCTATGGGTATCAGGGTTAGTTCTTAAATACAAGGCTGGTAGAACTCTTCTGAGATTATACCACTATAGGACATAGATGGGGAAAAGCATGACAAAATATTAAAAATAGCACCAGGGGTGAGGGGAGAATAATTTTCCTTGACATGCTACTTTTGCATTTTGTCATGCAATTCCTTCACCTACATTTATAACTGGAAAATTCCCAAGAGAATTGAACCATGTGGTTTTTCTGATCATGTAGATCAATGCTTAGTGTGTTTCTATGACAGCGATGCCATTTTGAAACGTATATACTTACATTTAAGCTCACCAATATAACCCTGAAAGAAAAGCACTAGAAATCAAAGAGAACAGAGTAAAAAAAAAAAAGAACAGTCCAAGCCAAACAATATCCAGCTTTATTAAAGGTACTTTTCATAAAACAATCAATCAATGGTATTCAGGCAGGACATGGTCTACAATCTGCAATGTTTTACAACAAATTCCAACTCCCCTTTCTTCTTGGACTACCAAAATGTAAAGTTACTATATAAAACCCAATGAAATCTTCAATTCTTACTTGGAACAGGGAAAGTTTAGAGTGAGGGTGGACACTTTCACATTTAGTATGTTGTTTAACAACTTTTCACAAGCCTACCCTGACTTTTAGAGGAAAACAAAACCGTAGAATTCTTAATTTGAAGATTCACAATATAAGAAATGTGGCTCATCTGAGAGCCATCCTTCCCCCACCCCATAGTATTTGACACCAGAAGTCTGGATTGCCTGACACTGTGAGTACGAATCTGATTTATGAGAGCAAGTATCAAAAGACCCTATGCCACACTCAAAGGAGTGGTAAATGCAATGCAAATGACAATGTGAAAGAACAGAGGAAGTCTAAGTACTGTTTTAAATGTACCTTCTCAGACACAAGCATTTTGGGAACTTCAGTGTTCACTCAAGTATTTCAGAAACAAAAGATGAACAATATCAGGGAATCCCCCTTTCTTGCGTCCATGTAGACCCCCTCTTGTAAAATTGAAGGGGGCTTTAAAAAGCCCAGGTTCTAAGTAACAGAGTCAATGGCATTTGTCCCCTCTCCTTCCCCCAAAACACAACAACGAAGCGTTCTGTGTGCTAACAACATAGCTTTAAAAAAAAAGTAAAACAAAATTCTGCATTGTTATAAAACTTGATAAAAAATAGTATTTCAAACTGTACAGTCACCAGAAGTACACAGTTATCAAAAATTCACACAATTCACTTGGCATCCCCAGCACCTTCAGCTTTCTGTGCCTGAAAGACAAAGGCAGTCCCGTCAGTTTTCTTTATGCTAATGCAAGCTTACTACCCACATAGGCCAATGTCTGCATGAATCTATGTAAATTATATGAAACAGACACACACCCATTAACACAATGCAAGCTATTATGAAAAAGTATTGATGTTAGACTTGAGCAGAAGAACGAAGACAAATATTTCTTACATAATTTTTAAAACTGCAATCTCATATACAATCGGGAGCATACTATTCCATTCATACACAATCATTTCACAACAAATTAACAAAGGAGTTTGGAGGAAACATGCTGGTCCATATCACTAAATATATAGTTTAGCAAAGTAAAGAAATCTACTATATTGCTATTATACCTGGTCTGTTTTGGCATCTCCATTTTCTGCAGGATTGTTTCCATCCTTGCCTGCATCAGCTTTCCCCTTCTTCCCCTTAGGTACCTTCTCAGCCTTCTGCCAATCAATGGAAATAATTAATAGTTCACAAACCATAAACATCTGCTGATATAAAGGACTTCACACAATTTAAAACAATTGTTTGAATATAAGTATCTCAGACAAGAGAACAAAGATGTATTCGAGTTCAAATTGCATACAATTTGAATTTTACCTTTGGAGCTGTTTTTTTAGGTTTAGGTTCTGGCTTTGGAGGAGCAGGTTTCTAGAAAAGACAGAACAATTCAAAAGTAGTTTTGAAACAATAAGGTATTTGTTCACTTTAGTATATGATGTCATGCTTAACAGCCAACTTAATCCCTTTCAGGGTGTCAATGAGTTGACTATCAGTAGTTCTTTAGAAGTTACTACTGCTAACAACCCTAAAGGACATTCCATCACACAACATACTTACAGCAGATAACCTTGCTGATCTCCGCTGTGGCTGTTTTAAAAAAGAAAAGTTAACCATTAGAATGAGTTGTTGTTTTTAGAATAGAGACCTAAAATCCAGCATTCAAATATACACATTACATTCTACTGATACAATTTTCAAGATCAGAAAGCTAACATACTTCTAGTAGCATATCTCCATCTGACAGGTAATGTTAAAATGAGAGCAATGTGGTAAGAAAGCTAGATACATACAAATCTTTGCACATTACACCACAAGCTTAACCATCTCTACTCAGAAGTAAGCTCAACTGAATTCAATGGGATTTAGTGGCAAGTGAATACATTTGGGATTTCAGGTTTAGTCTATAACATAAAAATATAGTAATGCTCTTACCTCATCCTTTGCTTTGGCCTTGTCACCCTTGGTATCTCCTTCAGCCTACAAGGAATTAAAAAGTGAAACAGCTGAAGAAACCCTACACCATCAATCTAATTTCTTCGGAGGTTTTAAAAACTTGGATAAGCTGATGTTACTTAAATATATAAAGAAAAATATTTAATGCATTGCAAAGCTGACAATCTCACCTTTGTCCAATTCCTTTTCCCTCAAATTTTAAAATAGCACACACTCTCACAACTACTTAATATTATTTTTCCTCCCTGTATGCAGTAAAGAAAGCTGCCATATACAGAATCAAACCATTAGTCAATCTAGCACAGTATTGTCTACATTGACTGGCAGCACTTCCCAGGGTTTCAGACAAGTCTTTCCCAGCCTTATCTGGAGCATGGATTGAACCTGGAACCTTATGTGTGCAAGGCAGATGCTTTACTACTAAGCTATGGCCTTTATATTTTAAATCAAGACGTTGGCATTTTAAATTCTATGCTCAGAAAACCAAGAAATTGCTTGTGAAAAATCAAATAATTTTTCTAGTTGCATAAAGAAAATATGCGGCATAGAAGATGCTCCCTGGGGCCATATAGTGTCGTCAGAAGCATCAACTATTGCAACACTCCAATTTATGTTCCTACAGAACCAAGTTTTACTCAATGCAAGTTCCCATAGTTTTTGACAATTATCATTTCAATAAATTTGATATAATTATTACCAGTATCTTCTAATTTTAAAAAATGGCTATGTTGTATGCATTTCTGCATCCTTAGTGACCATATGTTCTCCCAATGAGAGATGTGTTTGTGGGAGGGTTGTGTGGATAACAGCATTGCCAGATGCCCCTAATTTTGATGCATTATTCTTTATTCCCCAACACTGCAGCTCTAGGCAACATAATGGCTCCTTTTATTTCAGAACACTATGACCTCTATTGAGTCCGTGTAACAGACCCAAGATCTCACTTATTTCTGGAATTTTGATCTCGCAATTTGAACCTTGCTTGCCTGCCTACCCCTAGTGCCTCTTCAGACCTATGAAACCACTCACTGTGCGACATTTAAGGCTCTTGTCGCTTTAAGCCTTAAGGGATCATCCCTAGATTCAGAGCTCAGGCAACTCCCCTGGGCCCAACAGACCCCCTCCTTCCCAAGACACAATTGGGGAAACAATCCCGAATGCCTCTTTGAAGTGAAACGTGGATTTGGCAACCTAAAGGGCTCCAGAGAAGCAAGCCACGACGTGTACGTGTGTGGGCAACTCTAACCCTCCTTCGCCTCCCAACACTTAAGATGGTCACTTTCCCCCTTAGAGAGAAGGCAGGGGGCGGGAAAGATTCGCTAAGGAGCGCATGTAGGGCGGGAGGCGGGGCCTCTCCAACATCTTCACTGACAGGGGAAACCTCCATCCCCCGCGCAAACAACTGACAAGTCTCTCGCCAGGACGCCATAGGGCTGCTCTTTCCCCTCCCCCAGGGCTTTCAAAACTACCGCTTTTTTGGGGCCTTCCCGCCTTTTCGGGAGCGCGGGGGATGGCGGGGGAGAAAAGCCTGCGCCCCCCGCCCCCATTACTGTATTTATTTGTGAAGGAAGCGGGAGGGGGAGGCGGATGACAGAACGCGAGTGGGAGTGCGCGCACGCGCCCTTTTTTCCAACGTACCCCGCTTTATGTTTGCACGGGCGCGCACGCGCGCGCCCAAGCACCTACAACCAGCCACGCACGTGCCTCTCTCCAGCCAACCACCCTCCCGCCAAAAAAAACAGCCAGCTCGCTCCGGCTAAGCTGAGTCTCTTATCTTCCATATCTTGCTCTTCTGCCCACCCGCTGGCGGGCGCGTGCCCCTTCCCTATTGGTGGGGACTTAAGTGAGCGCGCGGGCGAGAAACTGCCAATGATTAATATTCTCGCGCCCATTCGAGTGCGCGCGCGCGCGCCGTCTCTCTCGCTCTCTCTTCTTCCTTATAGTTCCCCCCCCCCTCCCTACCCCCGGCGATCAAGAATGCGCGACGGTTAACGGTCGTTCTCGCTCCGCTCCGCCCACTCTTCCTCCTCACTTTTAAGTCCTCAGAAGCACCGTCGAGCCGCCTCGCGCGCGCGCGCTCTTCCCCCGCCTCACAACCGTTAACCGCTCGTGGAGGAGGAAGGAAAGGAGAACCGGGGAGGGTGGGGGGGAGAGGGAGAAAGAGGAGGAGAAAGGAAAGAAAATGGCGGCTGATCTAAATCTCATCCCCGCATAAGCACCGCTCCTTCTGCAAACTACCATGTCTCTTCCCCACTTCCTCCTTCCCCGTCTCCCGTCCGAGCCATTAGGTTCCCTCGCCGCAGCCACGTACCTTTCTCTTGGGCATGTCGGCGGCGCGAGACAGAGGGGGAGAGAAAGAGAAAAAGGAGGCTGGGTTGGAAATATAAAAGCGCGGTCTCTGTAGGAGGGAAGGGAGAAACTCAACCGCCTGTAAAAAAAAAAAAGGAGGGGGGTGCAGAGAAGCCGCGCAGCAAGGAAGAGCAGAAGAGGAAAAGAGAGAAAGGGGGGCTCCGTTTGTTGGGTTCGCTCGTGTCGCTCACGACCCCACTAATTTGAATCGGGTGTTTATAAAGTTTTATATAGAGCCGGACGCGGCCCAACCGGTTCCAGCCGGATCCCCACCGCCCCGGCTGCCTATTGGACAGAGCGCGTCACGTGGCAAGGGCCAGCCAGGGCGGGCGCTGCGAGGGGAGGCGAGGAGCGAAGGGGGCGCGCGCGCAACTAGTAAATCCTCCCTGCAAGAGCTGTTGCTCGGTCTTTCGACCACGGCGCGAATTTGTTTTAATGACAACAATAAATGGCAATACTAAGACCGACCCTCGGCGCCGTATAGAATTTTATTTTTATTTTTAATAATAACCCGGACCTCTTTTTCGTTACGTATGTACGCAAGAAAGAAAAATGCATTTCGTAGATTCTCATACCACTCTTGCTGCCTCCCCCCTCCGTTAAAAATAATAAAAAAACAATAATTTCTCTTGGGTTTTAAAAAAACGCACTGCAAAATTAATTAATTAAATAATATAAATCCTCTTGGCTGAGAAGGAGCTCTCTGCGTAATCTTCACAACTCCTCTGGCGCGGTGACTGGACTTGCGCCCAGGTAAGCGTACATAAAGCTTGCGGTCGAAAGTTACCGCTGAGAAGCCAGTGCAGTGTCTCTCTCTCGCTGCAGGAGGGCGAAAGACCGACCTGCCTGGCGCACCTGCACAAGCCATGGCGTGCCTCTCCTGCGAAGGCGCAGGCAGGAAGAAAATGTTTCCGAGAAAGGGCCTTTCCCCTGTTCTTCCTGCCCCTCCAAGCCAATAACAACAACAACAAGAAATCTGGGTGGAAGCTTGGGTGGAAGAAGATGGTGGCCTCTTCTAGCGCTCGAAGGGAAAGGAAGGTGCGGTCATTGCCTAGCTGAGGAGGGCAGAACGCAACCCACAGCGCCCTCTTCCTTTTCAACCTTGACTACGAACTGGCAGGGTCTCCCTCAAGAGCGAGCAGCAAAGGGCCTCAGGTGCAGCAGCCACCTCGCCTTCCCCCTCTCCTAAGGGAGAAAGAGGGGGAACGGAAGCGTTCTTGTGGCGCGGGGACACTTTTACCGAAGACGCTTCCTTGGCAGGGGCCAGGTGAGGAGCTGTCCTTTTCAGCACCATTCTGTCCTGCTGCTGGTAGAATACCCACCCCAAAACCCAGCAGTTAGAAAGAGGCAGGGGCAGATATGGAATACCTGCAGAATAAGGCATGTTGCCCACATTGGATCTGTCATCGTATATAGTGTCTCCCTTAACATAATTTGCCTTGCAATGGACACAACCATGCAACATCATTACAGCTTGCACTATTAAGCGGTAAAGGTTACATTCAGGGTGAAGTTAAATGAGAGAGTTGCAGTGATGTCTTCACTCGTACAAATAATTTTGTGTGGCTTATATAGCATTAGAACACATTCTTCAATTGCACATGCACAGCTAATGATGGAGGATCTTATCGTCTTTGTTCAAGGGCAGCATGCCACCAACTAGGCAATTGCTGAGGGGGCTGTATATGGAACCTTGCTTATGGGCTACTTTTGGAAGCAAAATGCTGAACTAGACACAACTATGTTCACAGGATGTAGTGATGGCTACCAACTTGGGTGACTTAAAAAGAGGATTAGACAAATGTATGGGGGTTGAGGCTATCAGTGGTTACTAGCCGTGATGGCTATGCTCTGCCTCCACAGCAAAACACCAAATGGATTTCCAGCAGACATCTGGTCGTGCACTGTGAGAACAGGATGATGGATCACATGGACCATTGGCCTGATTCAGCAGGGATTGTCTTCTTATGGCATCCTTCTTCACTGCATTTCACTTGGGAGGTGCTCCTGCCAAGGCACCCAGAGGAGCCTGCATGCTTCACCTGACTGCTGTCCAGAGCAGCAGAGCAACAGTCTGGGGAGCATGCAGATGGGCAGGTGGGCTCCTAGCCACTCCAAGCCAGAGTGGAAAGGCGTGATTTTTGTGTCCTGCTGGGCCTGCACCCTCGGCAGGGCCAACTTCACAAACTCCTAGATACGCTCCTGAGTTCAGGGATGGGGAACCTTTTTCGGTCTTAGGGCAAAATTCCTTTGTTGGCAACCATCCAAGGCTGCATGGGTGATCAGACACAAGGGTGGGTGGAGCAAAGAGAGAGATTTACTTTTGTACATTAAGCTTCCTTCCAGCGATGCAAAGGTTTATAAAATATATGTGCTTCCCTCCAACCAGGCAAGCAAGAGGCATTATCACAATTCAAGGTCACATTCTAACCAGGAAAAAGTACTCTAGCATGGGCATGAGACTGAAGGAGCCCAGAAGGCCAGACAAAACAGTAATGGAGGGCCACTTTTGGTACCCAGGCTCAAGGTTTCCCATCCTTGCTTTAGAATTTTAAACAGGCTGGAAGCAATATTGGTAACTACACGAAGCACTTTTAAGATTTAACATTTCATATGCCAGTTGCCAAATCTAACAATCTTCAACTTTTTTTTAATTCCATCAGGATTCTAGTTATATTTCACTATGAACACAGTTACTACAGTAGAGCTAAACAACTTTGCACTCTTAAAAATAACTCAAGTTGGCCTCTTACTCTCATTCTCCAGGAATAGAAATACCCCTTAACAGTAGGTGCAATGAACCACATAACGGCAACACAGCCGCCATTCATTCCAATTGTTCTCAGTGTGATCTACAAGCCATTTAAACAGGCAAGCATGTACTATAAGCCTGTTTAGTCAGATTAAAGTCATTGACATTAAGCACACAGAAGCAAGTTCCACTGAAAACCTACTGGACACCCTGAAAATCTGCTAGAGGGTGGTTGAATGCCTTTTTCATTCATAATTTGAGCCACCCAAGGCAGCTTTAAAAAGGCAAAGTATTAAAAACACAAAGCACAAATGGATGCGGGGGGTGAGGCTGGGGTGCAGAACAAGCAAGCAGCAGACAGTTAGTACAAAACCGGAATCCAGCAAAATGACCCCCCCATCCAGTCCAAAAACCTGCCTGCCAGAACTGAGTACGCTCCACCAAGGAGTTCCCAAACACCCAAACATTTTGGTCACTGGAAAGGATCATATGAGAGCAGACTGTGTTTTAGGTATACTGGTCCCACACAGTTGAGAACTATGAAGGCAAGTGTCCAGCACTTTCAATTGCTCCTGAAATTAGACCAGGAGTCTGTGAAAATGATGTAAATCAAGAGCAAAAAGCTCCAAAAACACTATGCAGTAGTCTGGCTGCTGCATCTTATACTATCAGGTCTCAGAAGATTCAGAGACACAACATCCCACCACCAGCACATTAACAGTAATCTAGTTTTGATGTGTGACCATGACAGATGCAACCGGCAGCTTGCATGCTTGCCAGCATAGGATGCCACAGTGGCTAGACTGATGCAAACTGTTCTGTATACACCTAGTGAGCCAGGTCATTATCTCCCCCACCCCACTGACCAACTTTTGGCAGGTAAGTGGGAATCACCCATCCATCTGTTATCATGATGGAAGTGATATGTTGGTAGGCAGTCCCACTCCCTTATCAAACATTGACCCATGAGATGGGGTGGGGTGGTGAAGCACCAAGTAGGATTGAACTCTCTGCTCACCTACTCAGGGTTCAGTCAGGCTCCCTGCAGGAGTCTGCTATGGATGCATGTTCCCCATAGGGAATGCACTGGTGAAGTAACACCCAGCAGGATTTTAAAAAGCCCATCAGCTGATGGACACGTGGTTGTGATTTTGGGGGGAAATGGCACCACAAACCAAATTGGATTCCCTGAAGGACCAAAACTGACCCATGCACTGGAGGCTGACCACCCCTGAGGGGGTTTGGACTGGTGTGCCAACATCTACTTCTAAACCATGTAGACAAAGAAACACCTTCATTAAGGATGTTGGACCTCTTGTTTCCCACAGAACCAACCATTCACGTTTTTCAACTTATTGATTGTAAGTTTTTAATGCAGAAGAAACATTTACTAACAAATATTCTTTCCCACCTCTGAAAAGATAACACATGGCTGGGAGGTTATGTGCATGCCATGTTCAAGAAACAGGAGAGACATTCCCTTTAGAATTTGAGGCCTTTCTTAAAACAGCTGTTTCAGACATCATAAAAGCTATAAAGATTCCGCTTCTAACAGTAGGTAAAGCCACTGTATGAGAACAAAGTTCCCATAATTTATTGGTCACCATGTATTTCTGTATACAGTATATCCTTAACTACTTGCATCGAAAAAAGGACACAATTCTTAAATGGTTTGATGATTTACAGTATCAGTTCTCTGACAATTGGCTCATCCTCACCATTTTTTAAAAAGATAATTAAACTGCACATTTCTTCTTTGGATTCACATAGCTTTAGAATTGAAACTTTTAATAATATTCAGCTTATTTTTAAAATTTGTTGTCTCCCCCCAAAAATTGCTTTATTCATGGCTTGATGCCTTAATCAGCCTCTTCACAGCTGTATACAGCATGCTGAATCTGCAAGTTTTTTATTTTTAAAAAATGACATTTTCTGGTGCCATCTGAAAGTAAAACACTTTAAAAAACCACACAGAGAAAGACAGCAGAGTATGCTGTATTAGATACACCTCCAGCAAACTGGAGTGCCCAAAGCTCTGTAGCACATACAGAGCCAAGCAGAAAGAACATTTTCCCAATCTAGTTTTTATTAATTTATGTACCACAATGCCAAAATAATTCTGGGGCAGGCAATGTATGTTTCCTTGTAGAGCCTCACAAGTACGCAGGTTCACCAAATTAGGGCAATTCTATTGTTTCTGGCCACACACAGAAAATTGAGACGAGAATTTTTATTTTTATTTAATGGGACAGCCAGTCTTCTAATTAGGCATCAAAAAGCCCATCTAGAACTAGACACCCATTTATCTGTGTGCATGCAAACAAGGTCCTTGTCCACTTTCCCCAACTGCACCCCTCCCTGCACGGCAAGCAACTTTTCAGAATTCGAAGAAGTTTAAGGAAACTTGTTTAGCTGAGGCACCGAAACACTGCAGTTTGGGAAGAGGGAGTGAAACAAGGACAGACCTTCCCAAGAATATCTACTCAAGCTTGTCCTCTTTGTTTGGTTACCTTTATAAACCCACGTGGAATTTAGGAAGCATAAACTTATTTCAGACACCGTCATCCCCAACCAAAGCTTGAATAACAACCAGAAACACAGAGGTGGTAAAGTCTTGTATATGTCTACTGAGAACACAAAGGGAAACAAAACTTTACATTCCCATTAACAAGTGAAGACCACTGGCAGCAGCTGAACTGTTTGTAACTTGATTCATGTCCTTCCTCTCCTGCACCAGACTCCTGGCCCTACAAGTTCCTTTTTGTCATGCTGATGCCATACTCAGTTTTTCTAGGAAGTCCATGTGCTTATTCTCCAGGGCTTGCAAAAAACTCTGGATTCTCTCTTCCCGTTTAGCTCTGCATTCCTGGAGGAGAGTCCGCCGTCTCTGCGCATCTGTACAGGATGCAGAACCTTCCTCTTTCAGCTTCTCAAGCACACAGATCTTGTCATTTTCCATCTGCTGCCACTTCCTTTCTTCCATGTACAAATCCCTGGCTTTCTGAAAAGAAATGGCATATGAGTTGGTGAAAATGAAGCAAGCCTAATAGTCAATAGGGGGAGAGTCAATGTGGTGCCTGCCGTCCAGATGTTTGCGGGACTACAACTCCCATCAGCCCCAGCCAGCATGGCCACTTGGTCAAGGTTGATGAGAGTGGTGTGCCTTAACATCTTCAAAGTACCTCACTGGCTTCCCTGGAATAGAGAAGCAAAAATTGTTGGAGAAATTTGCTTCTCTATTCCAAATTTGCTTTTTAAAAAAACTGGCACAATTCCCAGTCTTTTAAGTCTTGAGAAAGTCAGTTAATATTCATAATATGTTGGTGGGGAGTTCTGGGTTTGCCAGATTTTCCTCAGATTTGTGCCCTCCGGGTGTTACCTGCAAAGCATTGTAGTTCATCTGGAACTGAAGGACAGCCTCCCACAAGTTCCAGAAGGAGTAATCTGGCCACAACACAGACTGGAAAACCAAGCATGTATGAGATGTCTGCAGAAAGAAAGACAAGGAGTTTAACAGGCAGCCCGCAGAGGGAAGAACACCACAGAATCAAGCAACGTTGGCCAGTGAAATTATTCTAGCACAAACCCTTTCATCCATATGCTACATACATTCCTATTCATTGATTGCATGGGTTATGTGCAGATACTTTGGACCATGCTGGAATTCTGTAACCTCAAAATTCTACTATAAGAATGTGAAAACAGGGCGGAGAGGTGTTTAGCTTTGCACTAGGACCTTTGCAGTCATGAAAAGTGACTTCCCCGTTGCTGCTGAAAGAAAGGGCTGAGGCTGTGAGGATTCATTCTAGAGTGTGCACATTCAATACCAATTGCCATTCCACCTCAATATCCTTTTGGCAGTGAAGGGAGCATGATCAGTCCAACACTACACCTCTAAAAAGTTTTTTTGGTTTTTTTGGGTGGGGGTAGGAGAAGGGAGGGCATTGAGCTCTAAGGATGTATGCCTGAGGTGACAACCTGTGGTCTACTCTAACACACTCTCTCTCTCTCTCTCTCTCTCTCTCTCTCTCTCTCTCTCTCTCTCTCTCTCTCTCTCTCACACACACACACACACACATTCTCTCTCTCTCTCTCTCTCTCTCTCTCTCTCTCACACACACACACACACACACACACACACACACACACACACACACTCTCCAGTGGGCTCCTGCTGTGATACCAAAAGATATTTGTGGCTCCCTCCAAATTTCTCCATAAAAAAAGAAATTTAAAAATCCTCTCCTCTCCCCACCCCAGCAGTTCATGTAGGTCCCTCACTGTACTATTGTGATGACAAATGGCTTGTGTCCCTCCAAGCCACCCCCACCCCAGTTCAATTGGTCCATTTTAAAACAATGGCTTTAACACTTACTTATAACAATGGTTTTGAATAGTCTCACCTTTATCTAGAAATATCTAAAATAATTAAATCACCCGTACAAGCTTCCCCACAATTGTCTTTACGGAACAGGATGACTGTTAATGTGAAGGCTTGTTGCTCTAAACAACCTTTGGCATGGATGCTAACTGCAGCCAGGATGGTTTAAGAACATATGGACTTCAGCTATTGCAGGGAGGGGTGGTGGTGGGGATAACACTGTTTATCCAGAGGGATGGATGATCCAGATTGCTGGTGGGATTTTATTTCTGGTGGGATTTTATTTTGCATGCTTTGGACTTAGATGCCCAACATTCACCATCCACGCCAGCTCAGGAAATATGGATGCCTCAATTTAGACTGGTGTGTTGCCATTTCTTCCTCTTATCCTTTTTTTGTTTGCTTGCTTTTTTTCTGTATAGTATGATGTGATACCCTGCTAATAAACTTTTGTTTGCTAGTAACACTTTTTATGTTACAATAAAAATAACAAAACAACATTATGGGGGAAATGTTTTGGAAGGCAGCCTTGAGAACTACAGTTCTTGTTGTGCACATTTTCTCACTTTGGCCATACCTCCTGGACAACCACGTGGCCCTCTGCCTGGAAAAGGTTAGCCAACTCTAATGCAGGCCAAAGAGCACAGATTCTTGCAGGCCTGCTTCTTGCAGTCCTTTTTGTAGCAAAGCACACCCCCTCCTTTTCTGCTGGGAAAAGGATCATGTTGCAGGAAACCAGCAGGTAGAATGACCCCGGCATTTGCAAAGCAGGGTGAGAGCTGCACTTGCTTCACATTCAACCTACACAATTCACTAGCCTCCTAAACATCAAAATGATAGGTGCCTGTTTAATCTCAGCTGATAACCGATTCCAGAAGGCTGTAGCTGCAAGACTCAAAGCCCAGGTTCTAGGTACAGGCTAAGTGCACCTTTGGGACATGTGGTACTCCCAGAATTCTCCAGCTGAGGGGTGCAGTTGCCAGCTAGGGATATATGGGGTGAAGAGGTCCCTTAGCAAACGGGACATGGAAATCAAAGGGGGAATCCTGAAAGGAAATTTCCCCATTTATAGTTCATGCTTTAGCATAAAACGGAAAGCTGTAATTCAGGGGCAGCTAACTTGCGGCCTTCCAGACACTGCTGGGGTATAGTGCCATTGTCCTTGACCACTCAAGGTGGGGCTGTTGGGAGCTGGACTTCAGTGGCATCTGGAGGGCCATAGGCTGGCCACTCCTGCTGTAATGTTAGCAGTATCAGAAGAAGAGCTCTGTTGGATCAGACCAAAAGCCCATCTAGTTTAGCATCTTGTTCTCAGAGTGGCCAACTAGGAAGTCCACAAACCTCCCAGCAACAGATATTCAGAGGCATATCCATGGCTTAGGACTGGCACCTGCATGCAGCTTAATCCAGAAGCTGCAGCTAGTGTAGAATGCAGCAGCTAGGTTGGTTGTTGAAGTATTCTATTGAAACCATAAAACACCTCTGCTGAGGTTGCTGCACTAGCTAGTGTTACAGTTCAAGGTTTTGCTTTTAGCATTCTAAGTCCTAAAAAACGTGATCTGGAAGGGAGACCCTTGCCCAATATAGCCCTACCAAGCTACTGCTCTTCTCAGATGCAATAGTGTTGAGAGTACCATATGCCTTAACTTGCACTAGAAACCAGACTTTTGGTTCTGCAGTTCCTTTTCTCTGGAATCAGTTCCCAGCCGAAATCAGTCACCAGCATCAAGCTGCCTAGGCGCCTTCTAAGTACATTTTTGTTTCAGAAGACTTTCTTTGAGGCATGACCCAGTCATTTATGCAACATCAGTTTTATATCTGAACAAGATTTTTGGAGCCCGTAGGAGTGGCTTTATTGTTTTTAAAGCTTGACATTGACTCTCAACATTTAGCCCTGATCTGACAGCTCCTTTGTTCACACTGGAATTCCAGTACGTGATGCAGGACTGTATATCTTCGAATGTATTTTTATTCTAATGGTTTAATGAAGAGAGATTCAGATTCCACCCCTAAAGCTGAAACGCAAAATCTTTCCTGAAACCGTACAACAAAATCCCCAGAGCCAAAGTGCTAAATTATTTCTAAACAAGACCAAGCAGAGCAGGAGAGGTGGGTCTCTCTCTTCCAACCTCATGGGTAATTTCAGTTCACTGTTACCTGCCAGAGCATGAAATCGCTAAGTCTGACTTCTCCGGAAGTCCTTATTAGGATGTCTGGATGAGGAGATTTACAGGTATACAGGCACTTGTCGATCAGCGACTCCGATACATCACTAAGAGACACAAAACTTAAATTAGCGAGGCAATGTTTATCTACAAAGTGGAATGCACATTAGGTGGACCATGAAGACCTTCTGGATCAGGCAAAGAAGAAGAAGAAGAGGAGGCCCACTTATTCCAGCATCCTCCTCCACACACTGCAGCCATGCAGATGCCTATGGCAAAACTCCATAAGTGGTACACGTGGGTATCAACCCTCACCTTCTGTCGCTCCTCCAACTGGTATCCAGAGGTTTAGTAAAGGTAAAGGTACCCCTGCCCGTACGGGCCAGTCTTGACAGACTCTGGGGTTGTGCGCCCATCTCACTTAAGAGGCCAGGGGCCAGCGCTGTCCGAAGACACTTCCGGGTCACGTGGCCAGCATGACATCGCTGCTCTGGCGAGCCAGAGCCGCACACGGAAACGCCGTTTACCTTCCCGCCAGTAAGCGGTCCCTATTTATCTACTTGCACCCGGAGGTGCTTTCGAACTGCTAGGTTGGCAGACGCTGGGACCGAGCAGCGGGAGCGCACCCCGCTGCAGGGATTCGAACCGCCGACCTTTCGATCGGCAAGTCCTAGGCGCTGAGGCTTTAACCCACAGCGCCACCTGCGTCCTGATCCAGAGGTTTACTGTCTCTGAATTCAGGGGTAGCCTACAGTCATCATCATGGCTACGAGGCAGTGGTGAGGCTCCTAGCCATGAAGACTAGAAAGACGGCACCATGTGCTTATTTCTGCACCTCTGGATCTTAACTTTAAATGATTCCATCCGAGTGCCAACCTCCTTAAAGAAGAAAAGGAGGGCACAGAGAGCAGCATGGCCTACCCACTTAGGAAACTGCCTTCCCCAAGAAGCAAATTCCAAGCATTTTTCTGAAAGCACTGAGGACTCTGTTTGAACTTGCTTTGGGTGGTAAGGAGTAAACTGGCACAAGATACATTTGATAAACATGTTTCATATACGATCAGACTCATTATATTATTTTTTCTAAAGTGTGGAGCAGATTCTAAAGGGCACAAGGGAGATGTGCCCTTTATTTGGAGTTTCTAAACTCCAAATAAAAAAACAAACAACTCTTGAATCTATACTAGCACTATGCCTAATTGCCCATTCTTTGTTTATGGCACTTATTTTTCTTTCTCATTTCAATACTGTACTACTTTTCCGCCAGAGAAGAATGCACCAAGTAGGTGAAGAAGAAATGCAACACAGTTACAACCACAAACACAAAAAGGCAATACAAAGTGTACCAGCACTTAAGACCATGACATCTGAAAGATCATAAACCTAAAATAAATCCACTTGTGTTTTGTCCTCACGCCCTCCAGAGACTTGAAAGAACAGGGAAGTTCTAAAGAACCAGCTCAGTGCATGGAAAAACCTTGTGAATAAGAGTAACTAGCATGCAGAATGTGTCACCAGCCTCCAGGCAGAGAGAGAGATATGGAGAATTCTGCTCATCCTCTTCCAGCCTGATTTGGTTTCTTGGGTTTCTGTGCCAGGTGTGGAGCTGCTCCTCCTCCTTCCCCAGTCCACATTTGCCTAAATGGAACTCCATGTGCTTGCCTACATGCAAATCCTTATCACCTATGGCTACCAGACTCGTGCTTAAATACAAGGCTAGCACAGGAGGATGGCATGTGGTGAGCCTCTAGAGGAGCAAAATCCACAAGAACGGCACCACTGCTAAGGTGGTCCTGTTCCACTGATGTAAAAATTCCTATGGGTCTCAATGACCAGAATACTTTTGTATGTGGAGAAGCCCTTACTGCATCCCAATGGTCCTCCAACCCCCAAAATAGTAGTTTTGTGACTGTGCCCAGGTGGTGGGTGTAGAATGCAAGACATTCCCAGGTGACACTGATCAGTCAGCAGCTTTCAATTCAGTCCAGAATGCTATCCTCCTGAAGGGGCTCTGTGAGATGGAAGTCAAGAGGTGCAGTATTGTGGTAGTTCCAGTCCCATCTGCAGGACCACTTCCAGAATGTAGCACTTTCACTTGGCCCTGAAGCAACTGTGCTGCCGAGTTCCATTCTGTCCCACATGAGCTATAGGAAGCTGCTAGGAGGGGGTCTTATAAGGATTTGAGGCTTGAATAGCTGAAAATCAGTTTTCATTTAGAGAGAGGATGGGGAACCTCAGCCCTGAGGCCAAACGCAGCCCCCTCCAGGCCTCTTAGTGGCTCTCAAGACTTGTATGGCTCGGGAAGGGGTGCAGCCTGGGACATGTCACCAGCACTGCTTAGCAACCTCCTATTGAGTACCCAGCGGTCTGTTTCATGTTTGTTGTAGCATATGCTTGCTGTGTGTGTCTTTTGTTTTTCAAATAGTTTTGCTTGGTTTCAAAAAAGCTATATGGGCAGGTATTTGAGACAGAAAGGTGGCACACTGAGTTTTAGTACACGTGACTTCTCTCAAGAGGTTTGGTCGCACTGGCGCGGGCCTCAGGCCCCTGCAACTATGATTCAGAATGGAGTGCGAGAGGTGGAGGGGTGCCGAAATTTGGCATCACCCAGGGCACTGCTGAAATTTGAGACCCCAAGATCCACCACTGCTTCTCTAAGAACATTTAAGGGGTTTTTAGAATGGCATTGGACTTCTGCGGGAAGGCCCAGGGAGTTGCAGTGGAGAATGTAGATGAGGAAGAGGTGTAGGTCACTGGGAGTAAGTCAGCGTGATGCTGGTGGACTACAATCCCATTATCTCTGACTGCTGGCCATGCTGGCAAGGACTGATGGGAATTGAAGTCCAGAAACACCTGGAGGGCACCAAGTAGGCTAGCCTTGCAAAAGTATTATTATGGCTGTGTACAAACAGACTGGAAAACTGTAATTGGCATGAGCTTTCCTCCTGCAGCCTGAGCTTTGCTTTCCCCAACCTTTTCCTAAGCAGCACAGGTAGAGCCTGCGACTCAAGTCCTGACTGCCAGCTTGCCTTTCCGCTGAGGCTTCGGATTTCATGACTGCTTTGTTTGCATTTCCAAGAGCCATGCGTATTTATGCCCTCCAATGTTTGTTTAGTGCTTTAAGGTTGCTGGTGTTTTTTTGTTTTGTTTTTTTGTTTTAAAGTTTTTCATGCTTTGAAAACTGCTCTTCATGATTGACACAATGGCCAGCCAATCAGTGTGCAGGAATGTGCTCCAAGGAGTGGCGGTGGCAGCAGCATGGGGACGGGAAAATCTGGCTTCATGTGGGCACAAGGGCCCGATAGTCAGCACAATGATGATCCAGCTCCTTCTGCCAAGCCTAAGGAACAGAGTTAAACCTGGGACTGAAGATGGTATGCCACAGAGTGGATGCTTCCACAGCAGCCCCATTGCGGAAATCAAACATGCAAGGTTACCTGGGCTGAAGCAGTCCTTCTTCGACTCCCCAAGCCAGCTCTTTCACCGCATTGCTAATCTCTTGTCTTGATGTGTATGCAATACCAATGTTCAAAAAACACCTTTTAAAAATAAAGAGAGAAGAAAAATGATGCAACGTGTTAAGGAAGTTTTCCTCCCTCTCTTATCATACCTGAACTTGAGTTCATCCAATTATTCTATTCTGAATATCCTCCTAAAAGGAAGCTGAAAGGAAGTATTTAATGTTTGATGCTTTATTGTATTTTATATATTCTGTAAGCCGCTCAAAGTGGCTGAGGAAACTCAGCCAGATGGGTGGGGTATAAATAATAAAATTATTATTATTATTATTACTATTACTACTACACAATTAAAGGAAGCACAAAGGGTTCATAATCCACACAAAGCCAAGATATGGACGGGCCCAGGGTTTCTGATACAACTGCAGAGAGATTATGCACAGGGAGTGGCCTGACCTAATACCTCCCTGCCCCATTTTGACATTAAATCCAGACATGCACAATGAGAGTAATGAATGATCACTTGGTTTTTGTTCAAACATCTGACAAACATGCTCCTACTGATGTTCTGTTTGCTTTTATGGTCTTGTGACGACTCCAATAAAACCATGTTTTAAAATGGCAAGACTTTGCAACAGGACTCACGTGTTGTAGTGCTTCGTTGCCAGCACAACTTTGGCAATTAGTTCCTGGATATCTTTCGGCAGGAGGGGCAGGTCCCCGAGAATACGAACACACACACCGTGTCTCTCCAAGTTCTCCCTAAAAGGGAGAAGAGGAAGAGGAGGGAGGAATTTGACTAACACAACAGACAAGACAAACCCCAGCAATGCCAGCACATACAGTATACAGACATTATTAACCGACACTCAGTTATTCAGAGATTCTGCTTACATCTTGCAACAGGACACATGGAGGAGTGGGGGAGAGAAGAATACAAGTCACAAGGGTTTTCCACGCAAGCAAGAGTTGGATCTGGGGCCATGTGAAAAATGACAAGACAGCAACACATTTGAAACTGTCCTGCCAAAAGCTCCAAAGATGTTTACTATATCATTCAGCAGCCATGATTTCAGCTTACAGTGGTACCTTGGTTCTCAAACGCCTCGGTACGCAAACAAATTGGAACCCAAACTCTGTAAACCTGGAAGTAAGTGTTTCAGTTTGTGAACTTTTTTCGGAAGCTGAACATGCTCCGTTTTGAGTGTTACGCTTCCGTTTTGAGTGTTATGCTGACGATTTGAGCGCCACACTTCTTTTTTGAGTGTTACGATTCTGATTTGAGTGCCACACTTCCATTTTGAGTGTTACACTGAGGTCTGTCTGTTTTTGCTATTTATTTTGCGTTTTTGTGGCTCTTTTTTGTTTTGTTTTTGTGACTGTGTGGAACCCAGTTCAGCTACTGACTGATTGATTGATTGTGTGACTGCAGTACATTGTTTATTGCTTTCATTTTATGGATCAATGGTCTCGTTAGATAGTAAAATTCATGTTAAATTGCTGTTTCAGGGGTTGTTTTTAAAAGTCAGGAACGGATTAATCCATTCTGCATTACTTTTACAGGAAAGCGCGCCTTGGTTTTGGAACGTTTTGGTTTTGGAATGGACTTCCAGAATGGATTAAGTTTAAGAACCAAGGTTCCACTATACTTTAATGAGCTGTGAATGAACAGAAATGAAGTGTATTGTGTGGGTGTTGGTTTTTCAAACCCATTGCATGGGGAAACATTAATTAATTTAGTCTACTGACTTTTACAAGAGGGGACCAGGCTATCTACACAGTTGCACTTTGCTTCAGCCTAGGGTGGAAGGCAAAGGTGCTCAATCCTGCCATCGCCAGGCTCCACTGGCTAAGAGCCCCAATAAAAATTATTGCCTTCAGGGTCCCAACTGAATGCCCACTCTTCTTAGACGTAACCTGAGAAAAAAATCATATAATCAGGTTTACACTACAGTAGGAAGAAGGCTGTTCATACCCACCCTAGACTAGAATTATATTTACTTTCATCTTGGTCTAAATTGGAGAAGCTCCCCCCAAGATTCTAGACAATTTAATATACAAATTAAGCACCTTAATTGTTTCACTTTGGAGGAAGGACACACACTGAAGCTCCAAGAGTAAAAGAGCTCCAAGAGTTTACTTCCTTTACTGGCTGTCCCTCTTATCAGTGTTATGGTATCATTTGAAATGTGTTTTGGTTGTGAGCAGATCTTAGCTCTAGGAGAGCACTGCTCCAATTAATAAAGTTTGCTTTATATCAACAGTAATTTGAAAGTATAAAAATTCCCAATAAATAATAATAATAATAATTTATTATTTATACCCCGCCCATCTGGCTGGGTTTCCCCAGCCACTTTTCCCAATGTAAATTATATACCAGCCAGCAGGTTACAGCCAGTTGGGTTAATAATTCCAGTCCTAACAACCTTTCTTCCCATAGTTAACCAGTCAGCAATTGGCAAACCCTGAAGTTTCACTTCAAGTACAGGACAGGACAGTATGAAACATACTTTATAATTAATGTAATAGCTATCATATGACACTTTTCTTACATTCCACATACAATTATTCTGTAATCCTTATGCACAATCTTGTGGAATAGGTTACAGCGATTATCCCTATATAAACAGCGGTGGGAATGGGGGTTTGGAGCTTGCCCCCAAACCACCCACTGATTTCATGACAGCTGACTAATCTGGGGATATCCTTGTTCACAGCTCATTCTCTTAACCATCATGCTACCCTCATCTCAATGATAAATAACTTCGGTTTAATTATTTACTTGTGTTTTATTTTGTATTTTATTATGCGATGAAGGACAGTATATAAATTTTATTATTAAATGATGATGATGATCATAATAACAATAATAGGTAGGAAAGCCTGTGCCCCTCCAGATTCATTTAAAGCCCACCTTTCTTTTATCATGGCATACATGAGGTTCTCAGGTGGTTATCCATCCAGGCACTGATCAGAGCCTTGCTCAGAATCTGCAAGATGGTGATCCTCATGTATTTTAAGACCATACCCAGAGGCCCTGTGGGCACCAATGGTTGGGGCTGAGGGAACTGAGAGTCCAGCATCATCTCTAGAGAGACCTATCAAGTACAGTCATATTTAGGCTTAAATATGCTTCGAGTTGGGCGTGTTCGAGTTGCGCTCCTCAGCAACCCGGAAATAACGGAGCGCGTTACTTCCGGGTTTCGCCACTTGCGCATGCGCAGACGCTCAAAATAACGTCACCCGCATGCACAGAAGCGGTGAGAAGCGACGCGTGCGTGCACAGACGTGCCGTCGCTAGTTATGTTTACCTCTAGATGCGAACGGGGCTACGGAACGGATCCCGTTCGTATCTAGAGGTACCACTGTATTTCTTCAGGTCAACTGTGTGTTTGAGAAAGCAGGCATTGTTGCGGCCTGTGGAAACTCGATTCCTAATGGCCATTTTCATCCCGATAATAGCACAAGGATGTGGAATAATCCTCCAAACTCTCCATAGTCCAGCACAGAACTGAAAAGAACCCAGTAAGTACCCACTACTCTAGTTTCTTTCTGCTGCTCTATCAATATACACTAATGGTCTATTTGACCCAGTAAAATTCAAAACACAACCACATTTCTCTTTTTATCCTGGTCCCACTAACAGCTGTAATACAGTCAAGCAGCAGCTATTCACAGGAATAGCTCAGGCTAGTTTTGTTTTATTTCGTAGTGCAAAAATATGCAGAAACATGAATAATATACCTATAAATAATATTCCTCCAGCTTTCTTAGCTTAATTTGTTGCAGGAAGTTAACAATGGGACAACGAAAATAGATTTAATGCGATTTAATGGTAGCCAAGAGACTGATATGCATACATGATCTCCTTTTGATAATATGATAACACTTGCAACTGATGAACAGACATGTTTACAGACGTAGACTCTGCTTGGATAAATGATAATATTTGGAATACATTTATATAAAATGTGGTAGGCTATTAATATTTACATTAGCGTTAGAACAGTATCAAATTTATAAAAGAATGTATGGCTTAGGGTATTGTTGTATATATTCATATATCCCCCCTCCCTTACAGATTTTTGTGCCTTTTTTTGTTTGTATCACTTTATTGCTTTATAATTTAAAACAGTTCAATAAAATATCATTAAAAAAAAGATTTGCTGGTAAACATCCCCTTGGTTTGTTGCAAGAGAATGGTATGTAAATAATTTTATAATTATGAATTAATAAATGTTAGAAATGATCACAAAAATTGTAATAATTTTATGCAGGTCTCTTTCTTGCTCTCATATTATCACCACAGGGGTTAATTAGCCTACTAATGTTTATGTGATCAGCACTGCTTTGTAACTGGCCCATGCATGTACATTTAAGCTTTTAATTGTCACAGTCTCTATTTTTTCCATTTCAATTCCCTCCAACGTCACTGTTGACCAGATTATCTTTACCTCCATCCACCATCACCCCACAATGTGCCTACTATGGCACTTCACAAAGTAGACACTAATCTGCTAAAGCTTATGCCCTTGAAATTATATACTGAAAATAAAATAAATGGATGAAACTTTGGGAAGGTATTGTTCCAAAAATAAGTTAAAGCACAGCAATATTCCATATCCTCAGTTACTAATCTGTCAGTTCACAGAAACCTCAGCCATTTCCCTGTAGAATTATACAAAAATTTTAGTCACTAAGGAGACTGACAACTAGTGTGACATTTGTTTCCATATGTACCAAGACTCTAAAGATCTTCACCTGAGGTCTTTCGCCAAATTACTAGGTGAAATGTGGCAGGCAGGTAATGAAGATGGGGCCTTTTCAGTGGTGGCACCTCAATTATGGAATAATTTCCCAAGATGTTTACCTGGCAACCACCTTGATGTCTTTTTTTGGCAGCAGCAAAGACCTCTACTGTCTTTCTCTCTCCACCAAATGATTTTATGCTGCTTATATAGGTTATTATTGCTTTTATTCAGTGGTATCTTTTTTATTTTAATAAAAGGAATATTTTGCTTAGGTAAACTGGCTTGGGAATATTTGTGGGAATGGCAAATTATAAATATGTAAAACAAATAACCAAACCCTGCTTCCAACAGTTTGCCTTTGAGACAATACAAAAAAGCTACTTTAGAATCAAGTATATTTACTGCAACTTCCCCCACCAGGGCAAAAATCATGTTCTAATGCAGGATTAATTCATGGGTTCTTTCCAACTGACCTTTACTCAGAATGGACCCACTGAAATGAACGGCTTTGACTCACTTAGGTCCATTAATTTAAATCGGTTTGTTCTGAGTAAAAGTCACTTGAATACAATTCAATGTTTCCCGCTGGTGACAGAAGTGATGACTCAAGTCAGGCCTAACTTTTAAATGCATGCAGAAATACATCATGTTCCTTAACAGCAAATGAGGGCAACCTGTGGCCCTCCAGATCTTTGCTAGACTACAACTCCCATCATCCCTGACCATTATCCATGCTAGCTGGGGCTGATGGAAGTTGGAGTCCAATGACAACTGGAAGGTCTCAGGTTCCTGCCCCTGGACTTGCAGGTTGCGACGGAAGGTTAGAAAGAAGGAGCTTACTGTTCTTCTAGAAGACGGGTAAATTTTTGCCTTGCCATCTCCATCAGGCCTTCCACTTCTTCCTGGGATCGCTTGAAGTTCTCAATACTAAAGGCGTAGACTGTGACTTCCCGGATACCCAGACTCAAGCACCACTGCAGTGTCTGTAGAAAGGGAGCTATTTATTCAAAGCCAAAGTGACAACAAACTAGTCACTAAAACTAAATTTTTGCTTTTGGGTCGCCCTTCATCAAATAGCTCTAAGGTGGGTTACAGAAACACACGCAAACCTCTCTCCCCATTTGATTTACGGATATCTGCTAAATAGGTGGTTTTTGCTCCCTTTGTGCTCATCAAATGATCTCTCCAATGACCACTGGGGCCACCACTGGAAAGGCCCTCTCCCTGGAGGTTACCCACCTCAATTCATCCAGAGAACCCCCTGAAGCTTTTAAGGTTCAGGTAAGTACAGAGGGGAGAAAACTGTATATAAAATAACTTGGTCCCAAGTCATTTAAGGCTGTAAAGGTTAAAGCCAGCAATTTTAATCTGGACCTCAAAAGGAAGAAATTGAGGCCAGACAGAAAAAAAGAACAGGGAACAGGGTGATTAGACACACACATTTTGACCTAGCCAAGGCAAATGTGAACCAAGTCTTGAAGCCACCATCTCGGCCTTTGCATCCTAAACAGCCACTTGTCTAGAAAAGGTCCTCCTCACCTGTGCTAGTTTTGCAAATCCCTGTGAATGTCCTTCTATTTTTTTCACTTTGTGTTTTTGAGCATAACGGCGGTTGCCATCCATGATGAAGGCGATGTGCTTGGGCATTGGGCCTGCCTAAAGGCAAAGGGGGAGGGGAGAAAGCAGAGAAATGATAAGCTGTCAGAAAAATGATAATCAAACTCAATTTCACCCTAGGCATGTATCATGAGCAGATATCAAAGGTCAGCAGAATCAGGCACCTGCGGACAGCCCACATTCAGACAAGAGCCATCTGGACCCAATCCTCCTAGTCTTGCTTGTTCACCTGTGCCTCATTCTGGCCCAGAAGGGATGAGCAAATAAAGACCTGCTGCCCACTGCTCGTCTGCCCACTGGTTCTGTCTGGCAAGCAAGCAAGCAAGCGGGTGGTAGAAATAATAAGTCACAGCAATAGAAGAGAGTGGGTAGACTGTATTGCTAATGGCCTCCTATACCAGGTCAAGGCATGAACTCAGGCTTGCCCTCCCTAAAGGTGAGCACAAAGTGTGTGTGGGGGGGGGGGAACGGCCCGAAAATAACAGTTGTGTGCAGAGTGCAGGAGCAAAAGCAACACAGATTAAGTCAGCAGTACACCTCTACCCCCCCAAATTACAGGTTTTTTAAAATAATAACTGCTGAGTTTTAGAACAAAAACACAGAAACTGAAAGGTGGTCCAGAGCCTAATCCTGGCAGATCTAAGAGCACCATAGGACAGCCTTGTTCATATGCTCATAAAGGTTGGCAACCTGCAAATGCAAATACACACACACACACACACACACACACACACACACACACACACCAACCTGCTGAGGAATAGTGGAGGAGGAACAGGGAGTTCTGTCCTCCTTGCAGGACCCCTGTGCTGGGTGCAGAGGACAGGCAAAGCCAACCAACCCTTCTCCACCATCCCACTCACTTATCTGCAGGAAGGAAATTCCTTCCTGCCTATGACCAAAAGAGCTATCCTCTACGGCAGGGCTGTGGAACCTGCAGCTCTTGGTCAGGCAATACATGGCCCTTAGCCTAATACCATGTCAGGTGGGAAGCCTGAAGGGAGGAAACATACGGAGTTCTGAAAGTGATCACTACAGAACTTAGAGAATAGTAATTTGTCTGTTCCCTCGGCAGTACACTATTGGGTGGGGGGAGACAGAGGTGGGTGCCCCTGCCTATATTTAGCTCTGGCCCATGAGAGATCACTGGCAAGAGAAGGAATGCCACTGCAGAAAAAAGGTTCTCCAGGAGAGACTCTAGGACCAGAATTTCCAGAGGTGTTCCCCTATAGCAGAGGTGGGAATCTATGGCTCATGGGCTTAATGAATCCTGCCAGGCCTCCCCAAGCATGGCCACCTAAATGTCATATATGACATCGCGATGTGCAGTGCTTTGCAAGATCTCATGGCCTACAAGATAGGGGATCTGGGTTGCTGGCAGGATTCAGCTCTTCACCCTTCAAGCCCTATAGCATCATATATGCAGCAATGCTTCTAACACTCACATGCAAGCATCCAAGTCAAATAACTTGTGATAGCATCAGCATAACACTTACCTTTATCACACTGGCACAGAATCTCTCCAAGATGGACAAATCTCCTTCTTTTATCCAAGACATGGTCCTCCCTTTTCAAGCAAACTTTTTTAAGTTGAAGAGAAAGGAGAGCCTGAAAGTTATAGGAAGAAAAAAAAAGTTTTATTCATCCTTATTATTAATTAAATTTCTATCCTGCCCTTCATCCCAAAGAAGCCCAGGATTTGGGGGGTGGGAGTGGGAAACAAAGCAGTGAAACAAAATAGTAAAACAATAACATCAAGAACATCTAAAAACAGTCACATATCCTTCGAGTTAATACTGAAGGTCTACCAGGCTTGCACGTTGAGCACACTGCTTTATGGAAGTGAGTTGTGGACAACTTACAACTGCCAGGAGTGATGCTTCAACACCTTCTACATGAGCTGCACCAGGAAGGTTTTGGGTATCACTTGACAGGACAGAGACTCAAACAAAGATGTGCTCTCCCAAGCCCACATTCGCAACATGTCAACACTCTGGTCTCAGTGACATCTACACTAGCTTGGTCATGTCTACAAAATGGAAGATGGCAGACTCCGAGACCAGGGAAGAGAGACGGCGGAAGATTGGAAGAAATTTAAGGACTATCTTAGGAAATATTGCAAAATTAATGAATGTTAGAATGATGTTGGTTTAGAAATTAAGTGGTTTTCAGCTGTAATGATTAAGTAAAAAGAAAAGAAAGGTTAAAAATTAAATGAAAATTAAGGGAGAGGATTTGTTGAATTAATAATTAGAAATTGGAATACAGAAAGGGGAGGTATGAGGAGGTCGGGGAATTAAGTTATAAGAAAATAAGGGAACGAAACCTTATTTGTTTTTAAATAGTTTTTAGTTTTGTATTTTGTCTTTTTTATATCTGATATTTTCTGTGTGTTTTGTTTTTGCTATTGTTTTTTCTTTTTTCTGTATAACTTTTAAAACTTTAATAAATATCTTTTTTTTAAAAAAGGAAGATGGCAGAATCCCCTAGGGCCTGCTCTATGGGGAGCTGGCTTTAGGCACCAGGTCAGTTGGCAGACCATCTCTGTGTTACAAAGATGGCTGCAAAGGTGACCTGGAGGCTGGCAACATTAATCCCACCATATGGGAATCCTTTGCAGACAATTGCACTATTAGGAGACAGTCAGGTCGTGTATCCATAGCAATGACCAGAGGAAGAATTACTGCTGGGAGGAGTGCAGAGAGAAGAAATGTTGTGGTGCACCTGCAGCAGCACAACCGGACAATTTCATCTGTCTCTGCTCAACAAAACATGTCTCTCCCGTATTGGTCTGTACAGCCACAGCACGTGCTGTACGTCTCCAAAGGTTTGACTTTACCCACAAAGGTGCACTCTTCCATTGTCTCCCAAGACAGGCGGGTGCCAACTAGAACAACTAACTGCTAGGAACAGTTATCTTTCAGCCATCAAATGCCTTTGTGAACAGGAATGTTTTAAAATACAATCTGAAGACACCGGAATTTTGGGACACAGGGTCATCTTTGGATGAACATGCATCTTACTGATCCATAACAGAAGGAATGAAAGTTCTCTGGTTCTCCAGCTGTTGTTAGACTACAACTCTCATCATGGCCAACTGCTCACTATACCGGCTGGTGCTAATGGGGAGCCTTGTTTCACAGCAGTTATGGAGGAAACTTTTCAGTTTTATTGATTGTAATATGATAGAATATTGGCCCAGTGTATAACCACAGAGCCTAGGGCTTGCCGATCAGAAGGTCGGCGATTCGAATCCCCGCAACAGGGTGAGTTCCCATTGCTCGGTCCCTGCTCCTGCCAACCTAGCAGTTCGAAAGCATGTCAAAGTGCAAGTAGATAAATAGGTACCACTCCGACGGGAAGGTAAACGGCGTTTCTATGCGCTGCTCTGGTTCACCAGAAGCTGCTTAGTCATGCTGGCCACATGACCCGGAAGCTGTATGCCGGTTCCCTTGGCCAATAAAGCGAGATGAGCACCGCAACCCCAGAGTCAGTCATGACTGGACCTAATGGTCAGGGATCCCTTTACCTTTACCGTTTATTAACCTGGCTTTTAAGATCCACCTGAAACCTGTGCTTTCAGGTTTTTTTGGATTTCTGTTTCAATTGCGTATTCTTACGCAAGGCAATTTTCATGGAAGAGCAATATATAATAAAATTAATCTCTGCAGAGGATGGACTTGCCATACTAGCATTGCTAATTGTGCAAGAGTCCATGGGCATGTACAAGGCTCATGGGCTCCTATGCAGTACTTCCCACAAAGCTTTTGCCACCCTTTATGTGCAAATAAAAAAGAATTCAGAACTAACTCCTGCAGCAAAGCAGCAATTCCTCATGTAGCCAGCAAGGCTGAAGCAAAAGATGGTTTAATTGACTATTGTTGCACCAACCAGTTGCTGTGGAAAAGAAAGTTTCAGGGTGCAATTCTGCAGTACTTACTTGGGAAAGTCCCACTGAACTCAATGGAGCTGAATAAACATGTACTGGATTGCAATGTCAGTTACATAACTCCTCCCTCAGTAACAGCAACCCCTCTAGCAGTACTGGGGCAAAGGGGGAGAAGGCATTCTGCCTTCTCTCTTGCCTTCTCTCTTAACAATTGTTTCAGTGGTTTGAAGGCTGTTTCTCTTCTCTTGGACAGTGCCTTGTCTTTATACATTTGCCCAGCAGCCATAGGAGACCTGGAACTCCACATGAAGTAGTAGTAGGAATGCAGTGCCCTGTCCCTCCTCAGCACAGAAATGTAGTAGGTTGCTGCTAGAGGGACGAAGCTATTCATCCTTCTTCTGCCAACCCCCAGCAAGGTAACAGGGTGTGCATTTGGTTTTGGGCAGACTAATAACTTTAGTGGGGTTATTTGGAAGGCTGCTACTGGAGCAGCGGAAGGAAAAGGCTGAGGTGGGGTTAGAACACAGCAGAAAAGGAGGGAATGCTGTATTCCATAAAATAAATAATGGTGGCTCCCTGTTTGTGGAATGCTCACCCCAGAGAGGCATGTTAGCACCATCACTATCTATTTTAGGTGCCTGGCAGATACATTTTTATTCACCCAGACCGGTGGACTTTAATTTTTTGCTTCTTTTAGTAGAGGGATTGAGTTGGATCTTCTATTTTATACATAATACTGTACTGTATTGGTGAATATTTTAGGTTATTTTTCCTCTTGTTTTTACACTAGCTTTTAATTTTGTAGGTCAATTCATGTTCACCTTTCTGAGAAAAAGTGACTAATACAATTCATAATGATATATTATGACTATACAGTCGTAATATAATATGAAGACTATATACACCTGTAACTCAGGATAACACTTAGTGCATCTGATAAAACAAACTGTGGTCCATGAAAGCTTATGCCATCATAAACCTGTTAGGTCTTTAAGGTGCCACATGACTTTGTTGTTCTTGCTGCAACAAGATTAACACAGCTGGAAATATGATGGAGGTGTTAGTCATCAATATATCAGCGTTTCTGCTTTATTTTTTTAGCTCTGTTTACTGCTCTTGAAAGCCACTTTGAGAATCATTTGGAAAAGATGTCTAAAAATAAACTTGAAGAAATGTAGCCTAGTTTTCACTGAAGTGGCAAACCTAGGAGTGTTCCACTTCAGATTTCAAGGCAAGATCTTTCACATTAATGATAATAAAGATACAAAACTCCTTGCATGCAGGAAAGTAGCACATCAGAAAGAAGCATTCTAGCCCAGCCCTCTTTCAATATACCATATTTTTTGCACCATAACACTCACTTTTTTCCTCCTAGAAAGTAAGGGGAAATGTCTGTGCGTGTTATGGAGCGAATGCCTGCGGGTGGCAGGGGGGATCTGCTGCAGTCGTGAGCAGAGGATCCATGGTTCCCCTTCCTTCCCTCCTCCATGGTTACAAAGCATGGATCCACATGGATCCCAGGATTTTTGCATTGGGCTACTCCAAACTCACTGTCAGATCACATGTCTGTGGCCACAGCATGAACCACAAAAATCATATATCCACTATTTCGTTTAGAATATTTTTTTCTTGTTTTCCTCCTCTAAAAATGTGCGTGTTATGGTCTGGTGCGTGTCATAGAGCGAAAAATACGGTATATATTTTTGGAGTTTCTCTAGCCATTCCTTGTATGAGTTTCTGAACACACCCAGGAAGTTCCTGGTCTATGAATATGGATTATTTGGCAATATGAAAAAGGTAGTGGGAGGAACTTCTCTAAAGATGTCGGCAAACTCCCCCGTCCTTCTCATAATTACTGAGGGTGTTGGGAAAAACAAGGTATTTCATCAAAAGAGGAAGATGTAATTATTGTCACCTCTCCCATGACAGGAGAAAGAGAAGAAGGGGGAACCCCACCTTTAAAAACAGAAATCATAAAGCAGGTTCATTTTCATGGCCCAACTAAATGAAGAGAGTGGAAGCAAGACATTCCCACTTAGGCCCTATTTCCTAGCGCGCTCTCTCTATCTGTGTATAGGTAAACAAATATACACATAACCACCACACATGAATGACCATACTTATCATCAATATTTATATCCTTCCTATAAAGTATCTCAAAGATGAAACCCTTTACAGTTGGAACAGATTCTTCCTTATTCCCTAGTATGTTCCAGGGTTTCTGAAAAAGTGCTTAACTGTTCAACCCTATGCATATCTACTTAGGATATGCTGTAATCCTAGGAACTTACCTGTAAAGTCCAATTAAATGGGGCTTACTTCTGAGTAATGTAGGATCATGTTATTCTTTCATGGGGTTTTTTTACATATAGTTGGACTGTTGGGGGGGGCAGGTTAGGGTGGGAGAAAAACTGCAACCTTATACCCACTTATCTCAGAGTGAGACCCAGAATGGGGATTACTTTCCATATAGAGTTGTTCTATAAATCCCCAGCAGTAGCATCAATGAAAGAGTAAAAACAATAGGATCATGTCCTGTAAGAGACTTCAGCTGTCAGCCTAACCCCACTTACCTGGGAGAAAGGTCCATTGAATTCAACAGGACTTACTTCCGAGTAGGCATGCTCAGGATTGCAGAGTGACCAATCAATTACAGCACAACCTGTTGTAGGTTCATAGGAACCCAGAAAACTACCTCATACCAAGTCAGACCACTGAGCCACCTAGCTCAGCTCATCTACACTTGGCTGGCAGTGGGTTTCAGGGGAGTCAGTCTCTCCCAGCTCCACCTGAGGATATCTGGGGTTGAACCAGGGACCGGTTCCCATGCAAGGCAGATGCTCTACCCCTGAGCTATGATTCTCCCATTTCTCCAGATTCATCAAGAGTCAAACCCATCCCAGGGATTAGCGCTGTAGACCACAAAGCCTCACACCGCAGTTTATTCGTTCATCTTTTAAGGCACCACCAAAACTCTTTGGGCACTGCAACAGGCGAATCCTTTTCCAAAAGATGAACATACGGTTCACCATGTCACCCACGGAAACAAACTAAGAAAAGCCATTCGACCTGGAAGAGGGGCCCTCTCTCTTCCCTCCACCTTGAAAGGGGTCCCTCCCAAGACGGAGGGGGCACTGGAACCCCCCAAACCACCGCAGGGGGCAGAAAGAGCCCCGATCTTTCTTCCCGCCTAAGAAGGGCTCCTGCGTGTTTGTCTCTACAGGGCACTGGCTCCAAAGGAAGCCCCGCTGAGCTTGACCAGTAGGCGCTCCTCTCACTCACCCGCCTGCCGGGTCTGAAGTTGCACCTCTTGGAGACTCGGAGGCGGCGGCTGCTCTGCAAAGGAGCGTGACGTGCCCTTCCGTATATGTCACTGCGACTCGACCCGCCTTCCGAGTTACGTCACCGGCTCGGAAGTGCGCCGCGAGCGCGCGCCCCTCCGCACGAGGGGAGGAGGATTCCAAGGCCTGGCCCCTCAGAGAAAGAAGGGAGTGCGCGTGCGCGCCTTTGGAAATCTCCGGGCCGAGCGTTGAAAGATTCGAATTGGAACGCTCGCGTTGCAGCTGCAACGGATGGTGCTCGAAGAGGCTCGCGATATTCTGACAACAGCAACGGCCCTCGCATACAATAAAAATTTAGCCTAGCATATGCGTATGCATCTTATATCTATCTAGAGCTCTGTGTGTGTGAGACCCGAAAAACAGTTCTAAATACTGCAGTGCAAAACGTTTAAATTCTGAACGTAAAAATAATAGTGATGATAATAATATTCTGCTTGATATCAAAACAGCATTAACACTTAGCATCGATACTAACTGGAAGTGCAGGCAGAGGTGAAACGATAGGTATAAATGGCGGATAAATGGCAAGCTGACCTTTGTTCACCAGCCTTGAAGTACAGGCGAATCGCGTGGCACTATCGGTAACAGCGACTGCCAGCGCCACCCGAAGCCTGGCTAGATCGTCGGTGGTTTTAGAAAAAGAGTATCGGGAACAGACAGCCCGTCAATCCCACAGTTTGCTCGAAGTAAGTCTCGTGGAGTTTAATGGTGAAAACTTGCACAGGGTTGTAGCCAGCAATATTATCACCGCTATCGTTATTATTTACTCTGTCTTTTAGGTTAACGTCTTACAAGTCAATGTGCAAAATTCAAAATCGATAATAAAAACATGATCAGTTACAGTGTAATGAAATAACATTAAAAGCGCTGCTAAACAAAAGTTATCTTAAAACATGCCAGGATACAGATAAAAACTACAAACAAACCCTAAAACCAACCAAGATATAACAAAGCAAATGCTTTGTGTATGTATAATTATTATTAAGGCATTTTTTTAAAAAAATTATTTACTATGAATAATTCTTCCATTTGCTTGTTTTCCTGTTCATGCCCAATATTTTCTCCCTTTTTTATCGGGTTCATTCAGGAGTCACCAATCTTTTTACACCCATTGGCACACCGGGATTTTTCAGTGAGTGCTGTGGGCATCAACCCCTCTGGTCATTTCTTTCCCCCCACCACCATGTGAAACATGAAAAGAGCATGCACACCACACACTTCACTTTTCAAAGGATCTGAATAAAAGGCAGATCTAGTAGAATTAATCTGAGCACATGGAGCTGAAAGAAAAAGAAGTGACTTCCAACTTTTTTCTTCAACTCTGTTCTTTTTGAGGAAGAAAAAGGTGACTATCCTTTAAGAGAGATTAGATGGGGCGGTTCAGAGGCTTCATGGGCAAGACCTCAGCAGTGGTGGACTTTGGGCTCTTAAATTTCAGTGTTGCCCTGTGTGATGCTAAAATTTGGTGTCCCCTGCCTCTTGCGCTCTGTTTTACAGCATTGTTGTGCTGCTTGGCACCGTGGTGCCCAGTGCAGTGCCCAGTGCAGCTGCACTAAAACTGCCTCTAACCTCAGTATCTTGAAACCCACACTTGCCATGTTGGCATATCTGATAGCAAGCATATGTGCAGTGACTGTGGTTTTCTTAACATTTGTACAGGGCCCTAGAAATTTTGGCATTTTATAACTAATGATCTGTATTTTCTGAAGTAACCCTGCTGTCAGTCTGCGTTAAGAACATTGATAAGTGATAGCCTGAATTTGGCAAGCATGTAAGAAAGGACGTAAAATGTTTGCTTTACCTTTAATGAAACTTCAGGTTTCTGTCAGTCTCTGTCTTCAAAAAAGAGCTTCCAGCGGCTCCTTCTGAATACCACAGGGCTCTGGAATAGAGCTAGGGAGCCTTTGACCCTCCAGACTTTTTTGGACTCCATCTCCCATCAGCCCCAGCCTGGATAACCAATGATCAGATGATAGGAGTTGTAGTCCAACAGCTTCAGGAAGTTCATTACCTCTAGAAAATTATCAAAGTTCAGACTTAAGGCTGCTGGCAAGAAGGGCTCTCCACTGCCCACTCTTCTTCTGGTAGGGATCTTGTGCCTTAAACAGCCAGTAGGCAAGTAGAATTTCAACAGGGATAGCTTTTTTCCAGGATGGAGAGGCTGTGCTATGGGGAAAACTTTATCTGCTAAAATCTGTCTGCCATGTAGTTGCTAATGCACAGGAGCCTTGCCAAGGGGGGAAATGTAAGAACTCTAATTATTATTATTTTAATTATCACCTATTGTTTGATTAATGTGTACTTCATTCATTAGCATTTTCAAATAACCTGCAATTATGCTTTACAATTCTTGTTATCTTGCATCCTCTTCCAGTGAAATCGATTTACTGGCTGGGTCATAAGACCAAATTCCAGAACAGTAACCGTCGTATCCTTGTTATGATCAAAGCAACAGATAAAGCTAAGATACAGTGAGTGACTTCTTCAACCACCACTCCCCTTTCTTTCCAGTCTAAATCCAAATCATTCTGAAACACTCACTCCCCCTAACAACCTTGAGTAGAACTTGATGTTTCCCATTCAAGCCTTGACCTCTCTAAAACAAAGTGTTGTGTACGATGCAAGTCCTCAGAGCAGACCCATTGAAGTTAATGGGCATGACTAAATTAGATTCAGTCATTTTAGTGGATTTACACTGAGTTGAACTTAGTTGGATACAACCCTAAAACTGAATAAATTCTTGCCTCTATCACACTTTATTTTATTTATCTGCTATGTGAAATAATGGCATTTCATCTAAGACATGGTAGGGATGGAATGAGGGATTGGAAGGGAAATGGAAAGCAAGTAAATTCAGATATTAATTCTTCATAATGTTCAGGGCTTGCATACAATTAAAGGCAATTTTAATTGATTTATCAAAGCAGTTTCCATTGGTTGATAAAATGGGGGGACAGAGACCAAAATAGTACACATTCCAATAGTTCTATGCTATTATATATATATGAAGTTAAACATGAAGTTGAAGTTGGCTTTTCATTTTCATCATCATTATTAATTGTGTCACAGACAGGAAGTTCAAGGAGCTGAAGTTACAGCGGTGCATTTAAAGTAACTGTGTATAAGCAAAATTATACGCAAAAATATTATATTAGGACAAATTCACACTAAAACGCTAGTGAATGTTCACGAGGACTTTTAAAAAAAACAAACAACCGTGCAGATTAACGTGGAGAATTGAATTTAGAAAAAAACAAAAACTGAAATAGACAGATTTGCCCATCCTTACACAGAGGTGCACAAAGTGGTAACCTCAATGGATAGGAATATACAGAGAGATGATGTGGGGGAGGGAATATTTTTACACAGCTCATAGGTGTGTCCCATTATGATGCAGAGCACCAGTAGAAGTATAAGCCACTCAGAAGAGTAAAAGATCCAATCCGAATGGGTGTGTGACCTGCTGTCATCCAGCAATGAATTGGGAAAGCATCTCATAAGCACCTAGAGAAGAACAATTATTTTCCGTAGTGAGTCGGCCACTCCTAGATCCTATTAAACCTCAGCCTGACTATTTCAAATGTGGGTGATCGTGTGTGTCACCAATATGAGCAGTAAAACCAGTGATTTAAATGGAATAGAATGTGAGAGCTAGTTAGCATTTTAGATTAGGACTGGGGAGGCCCAGGTTCAACTCACGAAGCTTGCTGGGTGGCACTGGGTCAGTAATTCACTTTTTCAACCTATGTACCACACCATGTTTTGAGCAGGCATCGGAAACAGTACAGTGGAACCTCAGTTTTTTAACGTAATCCATTCCGGAAGACGGTTTGACTTCCGAAACGTTTGAAATACGAAAACTGAAAGCGGAAGCCTCAATACAATAGGGAAACTCAAAACAGAAGCCATGTAGCATTTTCGGCTTCTGAAAATCGTTCAGAAACCGGAGCAGTTACTTCCAGGTTTTCAGCGTTTGAAAGCCGAAACATACGACTACAGAGACGTTTAACAACCGAGGTTCCACTGTACAATGAAGGTGCCTGAACAACATTAACAGGCAGTGAGTTCCAGAGAACAGGTGCTAGGGTTGCCATATTTCAAAAAGTAACGTTCCTGACACACACAAAGTGCATTGCCATACAATTCCTCCCTGACTCCATTTTAGGCAAGCCTAGCAGGTGCTGCCCCACTATAAATGTTCCAAGTGCAACAACAGGGATCATCCAGTGTTGAGCATAAGGGTTAATTATGTTAATGTTAAAATCCACTAGCCATGGCCAGGGGATGGGTGGTGTTGCTTAGAGACCAAAGAGACATGGTCTCTGTGAGGTAACACATGCTTTAATTGGATGTGTAGTTCTGATGCAATTTCCCCCGTATGTTTAAGCTGAATGGCTCACTGAACTAAGATAAAAATTTTCTGTTCCTTTCTCTTAATATTTTACAGTACTTTTGCTGTTTCCTCAGTAAAGTGTTTGCGTAGCCCTTGGAATCTAACCCTCACATAAGATGTGGTTCCCCTTTACTTGTGGGGTGGGGCTCCTGCACACCATTTACTGCTCTGCCAAAGGTAGCAAAATCCTATATTATTGCTACGCTTTTGAATTGCTTCATATGAAACGTCCCAGAGACATTTAACAATAAAATTTAAAAAAATCAGCAATAGCAACCCATATGAAACACTTCCTTGTATACAAATAATTAAAACCATTTACGGTAATATATAAAAAAATATAATTACAGCAATTTCATATATAAAAGCACAATTAAAACAATTTGGTGTATAAGAACCATTTCAGATCCAATACAGATACAGACTTGAGCTGGCCCTGAGCATGAGAGTTTGGTGACAAACGTAATTAAAGCAACATCACTGCCACACAGACAGTGTGGTTTCTGTCCTTCTGGAGCTGTTTTAATAGATGCAATCTGTTTTGTAGCTGGAGCTCATAGAGGTGTCGTCAGCCCATTGGGTGATGGAAGGGGTGGGTTTGTCCTCGCAGTTTTGCAAGATGAGTTGCTTGGCAGCTGGGACTGCTTGGGGAAGTATTTACTTGAGGGTTACGTCCTATAAAACTGGCACATACTTCACCAACAGAGTGAAGGAAACCTCAAGCACCAAATTATATACAGGTCAAAACTACACCAGAAGGCTGCCGTTGGTGAGCACTCCCACATCATATACCCAAGGGTGCCAGATGGCTGTCTGCCAGTGTTGGCTCCAGGCTCTAGGGAGTCCTTGAGCAAGGTGTTCTCAATAACCCTACCCTGCTTTTCTTCCTCATGACTGTTGGTGCTGCCCATTTGCTTGACTGTAATGCAACCCAAAGCTGTTGATCTTGTTAGAATTCCCGCTCCTTGATTGCAGTCATTGGATTTTTGTCTATTACATGATGGTATATGTTTTGACTCCACAGAGTGGGAAGTGATGGAGACAGGATCTTGACTTGACTATGTCTTGACTATGCTACCAGTCTTGACTATGCTACCAGTCTTGACTATGCTACCACTCAGTGGATTTGTAACTGGCTGACTGACCGAACCCAAAGGGTGCTCATCAATGGTTCCTCTTCATCCTGGAGAAGAGTGACTAGTGGGGTGCCACAGGGTTCTGTCTTGGGCCTGGTCTTATTCAACATCTTTATCAACGACTTGGATGATGGACTCAAGGGCATCCTGATCAAATTTGCAGATGACACCAAACTGGGAGGGGTGGCTAACACCCCAGAGGACAGGATCACACTTTAAAATGACCTTGACAGATTAGAGAACTGGGCCAAAACAAACAAGATGAATTTTAACAGGGAGAAATGTAAAGTATTGCACTTGGGCAAAAAAAATGAGAGGCACAAATACAAGATGGGTGACACCTGGCTTGAGAGCAGTACATGTGAAAAGGATCTAGGAGTCTTGGTTGACCACAAACTTGACATGAGCCAACAGTGTGACGCGGCAGCTAAAAAAGCCAATGCAATTCTGGGCTGCATCAACAGGAGTATAGCATCTAGATCAAGGGAAGTAATAGTGCCACTGTATTCTGCTCTGGTCAGACCTCACCTGGAGTACTGTGTCCAGTTCTGGGCACCACAGTTCAAGAAGGACACTGACAAACTGGAACGTGTCCAGAGGAGGGCAACCAAAATGGTCAAAGGCCTGGAAACGATGCCTTATGAGGAACGGCTAAGGGAGCTGGGCATGTTTAGCCTGGAGAAGAGGAGGTTAAGGGGTGATATGATAGCCATGTTCAAATATATAAAAGGATGTCACATAGAGGAGGGAGAAAGGTTGTTTTCTGCTGCTCCAGAGAAGCGAACACGGAGCAATGGATCCAAACTACAAGAAAGAAGATTCCACCTAAACATTAGGAAGAACTTCCTGACAGTAAGAGCCTGTTCGACAGTGGAATTTGCTGCCAAGGAGTGTGGTGGAGTCTCCTTCTTTGGAGGTCTTTAAGCAGAGGCTTGACAACCATATGTCAGGAGTGCTCTGATGGTGTTTCCTGCTTGGCAGGGGGTTGGACTCGATGGCCCTTGTGGTCTCTTCCAACTCTATGATTCTATGATTTGTGTTACTGTGTTCTGTGAAGTGGGACTATTGTCCTTTGTTCTTTTTCTCTTTGCTGTCTGATGCTAGAGAAAGAGGGAGCCATGTTGCAGTGCTCCATGTGTGTTTATATGTAAATAAAGTAGATTAGCCAAAATGCTGAGTTGCTGAGTTCTGTCATGCAAGCTGCGAAGACTCTGTGGATCCCTAAGTGTGCTGGTGTCTGTTGCTGTGATGTTCAGGCTGAAGAAAGCTTTTGAAGCTTCTGAACGATTGATCAGGGGGGAGAGAATATGCCAGTTGGGCATGTGTCTCTGGCAGGGTCTTACTCGAGTGTAGGACAAGCTCCTGACAGATCTTACCGGGTGAGGCCTTGGCTTTCTGGGGCCTAGCTGAGAACTGCCAGATTCTTGTCACTCCCATTGCAGTAGATCGGCTCATGGGAGCCCGGGTGATGCTATCACCTCCAGGGCAGGTGACAGGAAAGAGGACCTGGCCTAGCTGGTAGGAGCAGTAGCCAGCTGATATGGCAGTTCCTCCACTATATGTCATGGTGGAAGCCATGTTTATTCTTGTGACTGCTTTATCTACATATTAAGTGGTAGGTGTGGCTAATTTTACCATCAAAATGTGCATATATGTCAGAGGAGCTAAAGACAACTTATAGGTACTTTTCTTCCAACCTGGCTGGTTCCTTGAGCCAAACTGGGAATCTGCTGCCCCTTTGGATCTTGCAGTTTGAGGCGGTCACCTCACATGACCTCATAGGTGGGCCGGCCCTGCCTGCTCCCTTACCCAGAAAGCAGTCATACCTCCATGTTCTAAGTAAGGATGGGTGAATGTGTCCATTTCAGTTTCCTCTCCGTTTCCTATTTCCCAATACTAAGTTCAGGACAGGTCTCCACATTTTTACATCCGTCGGTAAAAAAATTTAAGTCCTCATGAAAATCCTGATATACATATTTTGGTATGCACTTTTGCCTACCAGACACATTTTTACAAATAAGTTTTCCCCTAATGCATATGTGTGTGTTATTTTCACTATGTATTTTTATGCACATTTTACCTTATCATGTGCATTTTTGTATTAGTTAGCTGGAGAACCGTGTTGCTAAATTCACAGAAGTGCACATTTCAAAGATGGCTGTGTTTTGATCCCTATATTGTTTCAGAAAGTGTGAATTAGTTAGCTTCATCTTGAAATGCAAACTTAATCAAATTTCTCTCCTCTGTACTGCTGAGACAGTCACCATTGCTGCCCTCTGCTTTGGGGGTGTCTCCTTTGCCCACTTTCCTCACTCTGATGGTCTTATTGGTGATTCTGGCCTCCTTTCCTCCAAATCCAGACCCTTCGCATCCTCCCATCCTCTTGCTTTTCTATCTTTGGAGTTCATGCTTTGGAAGCTTGTAGATGGGTTCTTAGTATTATAAACAGATCATTCAGATTTCAATACAGTGGTACCTCAGGTTAAGTACTTACTGTAATTCGTTGGGGAGGTCCGTTCTTAATCTGAAACTGTTCTTAACCTGAAGCACCACTTTCGCTAATGGGGCCTCCTGCTGCTGCCGTGCCGCCAGAGTATGATTTCTGTTCTCATCCTGAAGCAGAGTTCTTCACCTGAGGTAATATTTCTGGGTTAGTGGAGTCTGTAACCTGAAGCGTATGTAACCTGAAGCGTATGTAACCCGAGGTACCACTGTAAAGCAATTTTAGTGCTAAAACTGAAACGATTCGCCTTCATGTCTCTTCTCTCTCTCTCATCCTTCCACCTATGCATCTCTCTTCCTCAGTCTGGACTTAAGACTAGAAAAATGAGATACAGGAATAAGCCAAGAAACTGAAATGGATCGATTCCTCCATCCCTAATCCTCAGACACTTTGCTCCCACCTTTCACTTTTCAAAGGCATCCGGCTCCTTCTTTGCCACATATGTTTGGAGCAGCCTTCCAGAACACCTGTGTGATGACACCTCTCTCTTACTTCATTTAAAGCCCTACTTTGAACCCACGTTTCCCATCAAGCCTTTGGCACAACGCCTATTCTCCACACCCTATGTAACTAATGCTAATCAAGTGGAGCAGAAAAAATTGCATATTATTTCCCCCACCTCCCATGTTGAATTTTAGAGATTGTAAGATCTTTAGACAGGCAACTAGCCTCTTGCATTCTGTGACGCACTGCACTCTGTAAATACTATGGAGTAACAACAACAACAACAATAGGGTATCAAATTGATGCATCTCATCAGAACAAAGATTTCTTGCTGAACAGGACTTTGACCAGCAAAGTCTGGTGAAGAAATACAAAACTCCATCTGTGCGAGGAAAACAAGGTCACAGCCACACCATACATTTAAAGCTCTCTTTTACCACTTGAGTGGGACGCAGGTGGCGCTGTGGGTTAAACCACAGAGCCTAGGACTTGCCAATCAGAAGGTTGGTTATGCGAATCCACACGACGGGGTGAGCTCCCGTTGCTCGGTCCCTGCTCCTGCTAACCTAGCAGTTCAAAAGCACATCAAAGTGCAAGTAGATAAATAGGTACCACTCCGGCGGGAAGGTAAACGGCGTTTCCGTGTGCTGCTCTGGTTTGCCAGAAGCAACTTAGTCATGCTGGCCACATGACCCGGAAGCTGTATGCTGGCTCCCTTGGCCAATAAAGCGAGATGAGCCCAGCCCACCCCACAACCCACAACCCAACAACTCAACTCAACCCAACCCACAACCCAACCCAACCCAACAACTCAGACAACCCAACCCAACCCAACCCACAACCCAACCCAACCCAACAACTCAACTCAATCCAACCCACAACCCAACCACTCAGCCGCAACCCCAGAGTCTGTCACAACTGGACCTAATGGTCAGAGATCCCTTTACCTTTACCTTTATACCACTTGAACAGCCATGGCTTCCCTCAGATTGTCTGTTTATTTGGTTGTAAGTTGCTTTGGGTTGCCCTGGGGAAGATAAAGTGACTAACAAATTTAATAATAATAATAATAATAATAATACAACAATGGAATTGTAATTTGTTTATTGGGCTGGGCTGGGAATTGTAGCTCTGTGAGAAGTCTCCTTTCAGCATCCTTAAACTACAGTTCCCAGGATTCTTTGCAGGGGGGATGCCATGACTGTTAAAGTGATACGTGAGTTTTTTAAATGCATGACATGGATGTGAACATACAGGAATTTTTTTGGAAATTAGAGCTTGTTTGGTGACAGATATTTTCAGAGGGGGAAGTGTGGGGGGGTTGTAGTAAGAGTCCTTTCTGAAGAGGACACACAAAAGCAAAGGAAGCTGTGTTGATCTATGGGGTGGGCTGGGGGAAAGAATCTAAAATTCACTCATGGTCAGGCAACAATTTAGGACTAGCCAAAGTGTCACAGAACAATGAGCTGCATTTTCCAGAAAACTTACCCATCAGGCTGGATGTTAAGCAAAGCAGGGCTGAGAGAGGAGGGGAAACAGTTTAATGAAAAACAGAGCAAGTAGAATGAGGGCTGAATTTCACACACCCCTCCACAAATGCTGCTGACCCAGTTTGCCTCCCTGTCTCACCGTGGCTGTTTTAAAAGCAGTTGAGAGGTGCAATCATGGATTTATTTTGCATTTATTTTGACTCTTGGATACTTCTCAACACCAGCGGGCAGGTGTGGAGGATTAGTCATCTATATGTGTGTTTATTTAACAGACGTTAGAAGCTACTTTATTGTATAAACTTACAGGCAGTTTACATAAAATATACATTAAAATTATCAATAAAATTCCAAAGTTAAAATAACCTAAAGAAACGAACAAAAATCAAAATATCAATAAAACCAGCAGTTAAAAATATGCATTATAAAATAAAACTGCATGTTAAAATACACACTGACCTTACGTATCTGTGTAGACTTGCCTAAATAACAAAAAAAATTAGCAGTTAAAAAAGGCAGAACTTTTCCTATAAAGCAAGGCATAATCTCCTTGTGCCATGCTACCCATGCCTCAATACCAGAAGGCCATGAGCATTTTTAGAAGTGTGGGTTAAAGTCCTAGGCTTGTATATCCTCTAATTCAGGGGTCGGGACCATTTCCCAGCACAAATGGTTTCCTCATGGGGAACCAGGGAGGAGGTGCATGCCAGTCGTGAGTGGGGCAAAATGTCTTGGATCAGCTCAATTCTTTCATTTATTTGGGCTATTTATAGCCCACTTTTCAGCAAAGTCTCTCAGAGTAGCATACAATAGGAGAATAATCACAATTTATAAGCAATAAAACATGGAAATAATAAAAACTGAAATAAAGCAAGACACAGCTGAGCAATACAATAAGGTAAAACGGCAACATTTAAAACCCCAAACACGGAAAAGGCCTGGGAAAAGAAAAAAGGGTTTCAGTGGCATCACCACTAACAAGAACTACCAAGGCTGGTTCAAGGCACGCCTCTTGGGAGTTATTTCCAGAGTTAGTGGCTACGTAGACACCATACATTTAAGACACATTTTCACCAAAGAACCCTGGAAACAGTAGTTTACAGAGTTGCCATTCCCAGTGCCCTTTAAAAACAAACAAACAAAAACAAACAAACTACAATTCCCAGAATTCTTTGGGGGAAGTCAAGTCATGTGCTTTAAATGTGTGTTAAATACGTACAGTAATACCTCTGGTTACGAACCGTCCTCCTTGCGAACGTTTCGGGTTACGAGCTCCGCTAACCTGGAAGTACCGTTTTTTTTGCTCTATAAGACTCACTTTTTCCCTCCTAAAAAGTAAGGGGAAATGTGTGTGCGTCTTATGGAGCGAATGCAGGCTGCACAGCTATCACAGAAGCCAGAACAGCAAGAGGGATCGCTGCTTTCGCTGCGATCCCTCTTGCTGTTCTGGCTTCTGAGATTCAGAATCTTTTTTTTCTTGTTTTCCTCCTCCAAAAACTAGGTGCGTCTTGTGGTCTGGTGTGTTTTATAGAGCGAAAAATATGGTATATTTTTATAGAGCGAAAAATATCAGGTGCTGATGGTTGCGAACTTTGTCCCGGGATGTGTGCGTGCAGCAGGAGACCCCATTAGCAAAAGCACGCCTCAGGATAAGAACGGACCTCTGGAACGAATTAAGTTCGTAACCCGAGGTACCACTGTATATGGCGTGTACGCAGTCAGCAGGCTTCCATCCTGCCTCTTACTCACGACTAGCGGGGCAGCCATGAGCCCAACATTTAGGCTGGTTGTTTCGGCAAGGACTCTCTCTTAAAACAAAGGGTGTAGTTCATCGCTGGGAAGAACGCAAACTGCCTGTGGGGGCTTGGTGAGCAGAGGGCGTTGTGCTGACCAGCTGCCACCATTTCCCTCAGGATGATGGCCTCCACTAGCACAGCAGCCCTGACAGGATCAGGCTCTCCCTCCTCCAGCTGGTCGGCATGCGGGCTGAAGTCAAAGCGGTCAATCATGTCATTGAAATGGCAGAGCTGGGCAGGCGAGCAGTTGGCACACGGGTTAAGTGGGCAATACCCCCGCCGGTGCACCTCCAGGCTAACCCAATGGATGTAGGTCTTGTGGCAGCGGGAGCAGTGGTGTAGGCGCTGGCGATCGTGAAGGCGCTGGTGGAGTTTGAGGTGGATGTGCTGGGTGAAACGGCTGTGGCATAGGCAGCATGCATAAGCCTTGATCCCAGAGTGCAGGCGGAGATGGGTTTTGAGGTTGCTGGTACTGCTGAAGCGTTTGGGGCAGACCTAGGGGAGAGATTGGTTTCTTGTTAGCCCAGGCACTGGTGCACTATGGGAAGGAGAAAGCCCTAGACTGGCTCATCTGTGCTTATTTTCCAGAACGATGCGGTTCGTATTAAGCCTTGAGCTTGCTCCTTTACTTGTCAAACTTCAGAAGATCAGCCTGCTAGGAGCTCTTTAGCATCACTGAGGTGCTGCTTTCAACCAATCAGCTGGAAGTGGAATTAAAAACGATAATTTCCTCATAGCGCTTAATAGAGTCAGGGCTCAGAATGAACTAGTTTGGTTTAATTATGCTCACGGAATTACCGGTAGTTCAGAAATCTCTGAACTATACCTGAAAGTACTGCCCACATGCCAGGTGAACTGAATTTCAGTTTCAGCTAGAACTATGAATGATTTCTAATTCATCTTCAAGTTTATTCTCTTACATGTGGTTTTCCGCTCTCTCTCGTTAGACTCTTTGGGCCTTTAAACTTAAAGATCATAATCATCGGGAAAAGGAGATTAAACCACCTACATTCTACTTATGTATATTTTGATGTTCCCTTAGTCTTCTTAAGCATACAGTGGTACAAACGCTTCAGGTTACAGATGCTTCAGGTTACAGACTCCGCTAACCCGAAAGTAGTTCCTCAGGTTAAGAACTTTACTTCAGGATGAAAACAAAAATCGCGTGGCAGCAGTGTGGCAGCAGCAAGAGGCCCCATTAGCTAAAGTGGTACCTCATGTTAAGAACAGTTTCAGGTTAAGAATGGACCTCCAGAACGAATTAATTTCTTAACCAGAGGTACCACTGTATTTTATACTTCAATGCAGTGACTTATAACATTCTGAATGCAGAGGAAGAATGAGAAAGGATTATTTGGATCAACTTGACTTGAATTGAACTGGTTTGTTTTGTAAAGGGATGTTCATGGATGTTCTCTTTTGGACATGTTGATTTTGAACTAGTTTCTTTTTAAAGTTTCCAAGCTCTGAGTATAGTGTAATTCAGCAGTGCCTTTCCTTGTGGTCATACGAAGAAATAAGACCCACATGACTTTAATTAGAAGCTTTCTCCTTTTGGTTTCTAGGCCTAATTGCTTACAAATTCAGTGTGGCCCCAATGAATCACTGGTGAATTGCATGATAATTTGTAGGTTTCTATTGCCTGCTGAGACTTTTATTTCCTGCTGCACTGTAATACAACCAAAGCCGTGTACAAATATAGAGCTTAAAAAAAAGCCATGGATACAGTAAATCAAATTAAAATGCAACACACAAATACAACAGTCACATATGAGAAAAGAATTAAGGAGGTCTGAAATGTGAAGAAAGATTTGGCATGCATTTCTTACACTTAGATATTGAAATATTAATATGCCTAATAAGCTAATGATAAAATTAAGTATGATTTGATGGCCTGTGTGAAAGTGAACCAGCCTGACAGACACTATCCCAGGCCCTGGCCCTAGAATCTACCAACTGTGTTTCCAGTATTGAGGGACCAGAGAACAGCTTCCCGCTCCATATTTCCAGCCTTATGGTTTGGACATATTCATATTGACTATTGGGAGAAGGAGAAACAACTTCTCCCTCTCCACTCCATGTATAATTTTATATCACTATCACTTTCCTCCTTAAAGACCATTCCCCCCCCCAAGCCCCAAATGCTATAACTTTTCCATACATATATATCTCCAAGGGGCCATCTCCAATGGTCTCCTTTTCCCACCCCCCACTTCACCTGGCCTTTTAATGAGGAAAGAAAAGTGCCACCTACCAGGCACTTGTGTGGCTTCTCGCCTGTGTGCACCAGATGGTGTTTCTGCAGGTGAGCCAGCTGGGTGAAACGTTTTTTACAGACCTGACACTGAAAAGGCTTCTCGCCACTGTGCACTCTCAGGTGGACCTGTAGGAGGAGGACAGTTCAGCGTGAGCTTGGAAGGGATGGAAAAAGGGGTGCCTAAAAGGGTGTCTTTAAGAAAGAGAGACATAGAGAAGGGAACAAAAGCATTCAGCTGTGGTTTGGAACAGAAGAAGCTGCTTTAATACTGAATTGGACCAGTGGCACATCTAGCTGACAGGCAGTGGCTGGCCAAGGCTTTAGGCAGGGAACATTCCCAGCCCTACCTAGCAATGCCTCGGATTTGAACCTGGGATCTTGCACAAACAGGGCGGATCCCCTGCGACTGAGTTTTGTGTCTTCCCTCAAAAGAAGAGCAAACTTGAAGACAAAGAATCTCCATCTGCAATGAAGGGTATGCCACTCCCAGTGCTTCATGAAGGAGTGCAAATAAAGAAAAATGCTATTATTCCGCACCATTTTGAAGTTCCCTTCCTTTTTTCAGCCAAAACCCATCTACCAAGCTGGTCTCCACTAACAGAGAATCTAAGGGTAGTCACAATGTGAAATTCAGTAAGGTATACTCAGGGCCAGATTTAAGTTTGATGAGGCCCTAAGCTACTGAAGTTAATGGGGCCCTTTATATGTCCGGGACGCAGGTGGCGCTGTGGGTTAAAGCCTCAGCGCCTAGGACTTGCCGATCGAAAGGTCGACGGTTCGAATCCCTGCGGCGGGGTGCGCTCCCGCTGCTCGGTCCCAGCGCCTGCCAACCTAGCAGTTCGAAAGCACCTCCGGGTGCAAGTAGATAAATAGGGACCGCTTACCAGCGGGAAGGTAAACGGCGTTTCCGTGTGCGGCTCTGGCTCGCCAGAGCAGCGATGTCACGCTGGCCATGTGACCCGGAAGTGTCTCCGGACAGCGCTGGCCCCTGGCCTCTTAAGTGAGATGGGCGCACAACCCCAGAGTCTGTCAAGACTGGCCCGTACGGGCAGGGGTACCTTTACCTTTACCTTATATGTCCAGCTGTCCTTTGTCAACAACAAATTGCCACTGTTTTTTGTGTTGAATATATGCTATATGGCAATTAAATGGACCTAATATGTATCTAAAGCCATTTGAACATAATTTTATTTGTTTTTTATCTTATAGTTTGGAAATGTACATCCAGGTTTTTTCCCTTTAATTTTTTGGGGGGTCCCCAAGAGAGTGGGGCCCTAAGCTATAGCTTGTTTAACTTATACATAAATCTGGCACTGGGTATACTGAGCACACACCTGAGTGAACCCTTACTACACCCACCCACCCACCCTCCCACACCCCTAGCATATTACTGGGCTATGTCTGCAACCCCATCTCATAATTCTGACCCCAAAATAAAATTCTGCAGCCATAGTCAAACACAGTGTCACAATGTAAAGCCCGGTGTTAACACAGGTACAGACACCTAGACTGCAACTGCACGTGGGTTGAGCAAGTGTCTAGGGCGGGTGTGCAGCTGGGTACAAACTGGTACTTGCCAGCTGTTTGCAAATGCTATTTAGTCACCATGCCCAGACCTTCAGGAAACAGATCTAGGCCATCATGTAGGGTGTGGAGAGAGGATTAGACAATTCTGGATGGGGAGGATAATTGGTAGGAATTTGTTCTCAACTGGATGTCCAGATGTACCTTGAGATTAGAAAGCTGCCCAAAGCTCTTGGAGCAGATATGGCACTCGTATTTGATTTTGCCATTCTTCTTCCCCAGAGGGTACGTTGCAGACTTGCTGCTTTCCTGGAAATCTGGTGGGTTGGTCTTTGGCGTACTGAGGTTGATGGTCTCATCCTGGCAGGCAAGTTGGGAGGGAGCTTTCAGCTGCTGAACTACGGAGCCACTGGAAATGGCAGGGTGCCCTTGGTCAGAGTCCAGAAATGAGAAGATTCTGGTGTGGAGAGAAGAGAAACGATTTGGTGGTTTCTGGTCCACTTGTTTTCCATGTGGCAAGATGGGAGGGAAGACAGCTTGAGACATCCCCAGAGAGGGAGGTCCCCTTTTCCCCAGGGAAGACAACTTTAGGGATGTGATTTCTCTAGGACCTGTTAGAGGCAATTCAGATGGAAATGAGAAGGTCTGAGGGGCCAGTAGAGATGTGGGGTGGTGGGCATCTGAGGTGTTGCAGGCATAGTGATAAGCCTGGGGTAGGTTGCTCCTTGGCTGGCACTCTGAGCAGGAGGAAGACGGGTTACTGAGATGGAGCGGAATTTCCTTCCAGAGCGAGGTAGTTGCGTTGTATGGGTAGCAACTGGGGCCATACTGTCTCTCTGGGCCCATGTCTCTTTGGCTTGGAAGACCAGGCTTCTCAGAAGCAACTTCTTCCTTGGATGCATTGTGGGGAAAGTTAAGCTTTGTGGCCTGTTCTTGCATGCTCCCAGGGGTCTGTGCCTTTGAATCCACTTTTTGGTTTTCTGCTGTCTTCCTTGGCGGCATGTCTTGTTCTAGCTCTTCAACATCAATGATCTCTTCCTCATCCTTGTCTATCTTTGTGTAAATAGCTGTGCATTTTTGGTCATCTTTGGAGGCATTCTGTGGTGGTCTACTGACTTTCTCAGGGAAGGGCTGCACCAGGGAATCCCTTGAGATTAGATACTCTGCAAAGTAAGAAGCAAATCTACTTTTAATTGTTGCTCTTTATCTTGAAACGCATTAATTTTTACTTAGAGAAATGAAATACAACAGTAACCAAAAAAATCTGACAAATTTTAAATATATCTTCCACAATCATCACCTCTTTTTTTAAAAAAGGAAAGAAATTAAGAATGTCAAATATATATTTTTAAAAACTCTTTTCAGATTCTATGAGACAAACTAGTTCTGAGTAAAGATGGATTAATAGTTTCCCCAATCTTAAATCCAGTGCTTCACATTGCCACATCAGATTGCAATATAAAAAGTCCTTTTGAAAATCCATTAGCATTTTGGTTCCAGTTCCTCAGACATTTTTGTTTGCAATTTTTCCAAAGGCACACATTTTTGCAAAGCAATTTATCCTAATAGAATGCATTTTGCATGTTATTTTCCCTAACATATGTATTTTTAATGCACACTTTACCCTAGTATATGCACTTTTCTACACATCACTTGGCTGGTGAAAAGTAAATTACAAAATTCAGAGAAGTGCACAGAGAAGGAAAACTACATTTCAGCTGACATACTGAGAACTGCAAATCAAAAATGCACATAAAATTGATTTTCTCGCTATATCCGAGTCTGTTTCTCAAAAATGAACTTTTTCCATCTCAGCATATGTAACTGGGTGATGGGGTGTAGGAGGAGATTTATGTGTTTATGCTGCTGGTCCTGGAACAAAATGGCCCTTGCCTGAATTGTTGCTCTTCAAACTATTGACAAGTGTGGTGTTCACCACCTACAGTGCCCTCACCTGGTTTAGTTGCCAGCTCCCCTGAGAGCAAGCTTTGGAATTCTCTAGGTACGCCATGCATGTACCAAACCAAAAGTTCAGCTCCAGCCAAGATGGGTGTTATGGTATAGAAATAGATCTCCAGGTTGCACTGACAAGCCATTAAGTTCTGGGCTGGGTGGGTGGGAGCCGGATTCACATAGCACATCCAGTTACTGCAGTTGGGGTCATTCACGTCAAGGATATGGTAGAGCTCTCCTTTGGCAGAGAGAACCTGGAGGAGGGGAAAGAGAAAGAAGATCTGGGTAATTGCTGGCATACATATATTTTAACGGGGGACCAATTATTCTGTGTTCCTCTCTCTCAACAGTCTTAATACTTCCTTGAGCCTCATCCATTTAAGGCTGCCGTCTCCTCCTAGACTCCATCTTGCGACTGATTAAAAGCAAACTTCTGTGGCTTAAACATTAAGCCAGCTTTTCTCTTTCTCCCCACACCCCTGCTTTTCACCAAGCAGCTTAATGAAGAGAACTCAGAAGCTTACTCCCCATTTTGTGATGTTTTGCTTCTTCCTAACCAAAGTGTTGCCCATCCAAGTACAGAAAGGGGCTGCTCCTTGATCAAAATTGGGTTACAATATCTAAAGTTTCCAGATACGTAGCAAACAGACAAACAAATAACTTTAAAAAATACATTGTAGATTTTATCTGGCCAAAAGGGGCCATTGTGTCTTTTGCAGCTGTTACTCACCCTCCAGTAGTGCTTCTGATCCATGTTTTTGGGGATATTCTCTCGGGTGTAGATCTTCCCAACCAGCGGCCCAAAGCGTGTTCCTTGCGGGATATACTCTCTGCTGATCACAGCTATTACCTACAGAAGCACCAAAACTATGTCAGTTCAAGTTAGGCCTGAGTCTTCATGTCCTTCATTTGTACCTGCTAATATTTGGCTGATTTTATAAACACATATTTTATGGCAGGAGAGACTCATGCACATGAGCACACAAAGAGAAACCAGGAACATAATATTTTAGTTACAGATAGGTAGCCGTGTTGGTCTGCCATAGTCAAAACAAAAAAAAATCCTTCCAGTAGCACCTTAAAGACCAACTAAGTTAGTTCTTGGTATGAGCTTTCGTGTGCATGCACACTTCTTCAGATACACTGAAACAGAAGTTTCCAGACCCTTCTATATAGTGAGAAGGTGGGGAGGGGTATTACTCAGAAGGGTGGTGGGAATGGCTATCTGCCAATCACCCATTCCCACCACCCTTCTGAGTAATACCCCTCCCCACCTTCTCACTATATAGAAGGGTCTGGAAACTTCTGTTTGAGTGTATCTGAAGAAGTGTGCATGCACACGAAAGCTCATATCAAGAACTAACTTAGTTGGTCTTTAAGGTGCTACTGGAAGGAATTTTTTTTTTGTTTATAATATTTTAGACTTGTAATGTAATGCTCCAGAAACCTAAATCTATTAACACCTCTGCATGGTGGAAGAAGAGTTCCCTTGTAAGAAAGGTAAAGGTAAAGGACCCCTGGACTGTTAAGTCCAGTCAAAGGCGACTCTGGGGTTGCAGCGTTCATCTCACTTTCAGGCCAAGGGAGCCGCTGTTTGTCCACAGACAGCTTTCCAAGTCATGTGGCCAGCATGACTTCCCACCACAGTGGTACCTATTTATCTACTTGCACTGGGATGCAAGTATCTACTCTGCATGGGACATGGGTGGCACTGTGGTCTAAACCACTGAGCCTCTTGGGGTGAGCTCCCATTGCTTTGTCTCAGTTCCTGCCAATCTAGCAGTTTGAAAGTTCCCTTGTACAATTGATTGTACTGGTCTCCCAGGTCCTGTGCCATCACTGTAACCATTGCACCATGCTGGCTCTCTTTTCGGCAACCTTCCTGACCTGACCGAGACAGAAGAAGCAAAGCTGTTGGAGGGGTCATGGCTAAGTGGTAAAGCACCCCTGCTCTGCGTGCAGAAAGCCCCAGTTTCAAACCCTAGGTAGAGCTGGGAAAAGACCCTTGTGTTGAAACTACAGATATCCACTGCCAATCAGCATTGACAATAAGCCGACTCATTGTAATGTAGGGTTTTGTTCTGGATGCCTACTTCTAATCCCACTTCCTTTCCACAGCACATCTATGCTATAGGTCCTATCTGCACTGTATATTTAAAGCAGTACCATACAACTTTTAACAGTAATGGCTTCTCAAAAAAACCAAGCTCTTGGGAACTGTAGTCTCTTAAGGGTGCTTAGAGATGTTAGGAAATTCCTATTCCTTTCCAGAGCTACGATTCCCTGCGAAGAGGGACTGCCAGTTAAGCCACTTCAAAAAAGAAATTTGCACCGTGTATGGATTCTAAAAATCCATGTATTATCCTATGTATAGATTGCTTAACCAATATAAAACCTGCCCTCTTTTTTCTCAAGCTTCTGCTTCCCCCTAGTGGCTTCTTAAGGTTATGAACATAGCCAAATGCCTTTTCTCTGTGTTTGGAGACAATGCGGTTGGGGTTGGTCAGTTTTAAGAACCACAAGCGGGAAACTACAAGCCTTGGCAGGGGTGGGGACAGGGAGGGCTCCCTGTTTCCTTTTGCCCTTCGCTGACAGGGTGCCCTCTAAATGTTTTGGACTACAACTCCCATCAACTCTAGACAGCATGTGCTGGTTGGCCAAGGCTGATCTCGTGAGTAGTTGTTTTTTTAAATCAGCAAACCGCAGCATCACAAAGAGCAGCAAGTATGCAGGGAAAGCAAGACAAAATCCTGAGAAAGATTTCCATGCCTTCCTGTCTGGGCACCTGAATTCAGGTTCAAGACAGGTGTAATATCTGCAGAGCTCTGAGGAGCCCTCACAGCCTTCAGTAAAAAGAAGCAGTCTACTGTATCCACAAATACAGTGGGGAATTGTGGGGGGTGATTTATGAAAACCCCATTTGACAAATTGTTGGCATGCATGGATCAGGAAAAGCAGGCTTTGGAGGAGGCCAGTTGGCCAGTGTCCTGTGTGGTCACCAGCACACCTCTCCCCAATCCCCAGAACACCTTTGCAACCATTTAAAAACTGTTTGACGCTCCTTCTAATATGGAGGAAAACACAGGCATATAAATCTGATAGTGCTTGCAAAAAAAACAAAACCCCAACCCAGTGCATTTGAAAGCATAGCAATAAAATCATCACCTTCATAATTACCAGTGCTTGCAAGAATATAGGTTATTGCAAGCACCAATGACAAGCTGTGCTGTGTCTTGGCCTGTGTGGTTGGATTTCAAACCATGTGGGCAGGGGAAAATGGGTCACCCAAGATCATTGCAATGTCAGGTGATTAACAGGTAAGGTGTAAATGGAAAAGTGTGGTAATATGAAAGAAAGAAAAAGGTGTGCTGGGCCCGGGGGTAACCCATGAAATGCAGCCTAGGACCGGTCCAGAATCCAAAGATTCTGCTGGGAGTCAGTCCGACAGGGCCGAGGCAGGACACAAGGCAGGAAACCAGGCAAGGACAGGTACAGGATCTCGGGCAGGATCTAGCATACAGCAATGTTGCTCCCACAACCTGGGGCGGGGTTCAACAGGCTTTTATCTTTGTCGGGATAGTGGCTGGTCCTGATCCCCCATGACTCAGCTCCGTGTTTTGCCAGAAGGCGAGCACTCCTCCTGCGAGTACTCATGTCTCTCCTCTCAGACCTTAGTCTCTGCAGCTCGGGAGACGTTGGTGGGTTACTAGACCCAGGGACCGCCTCAGCCTCCCCTGACCAAACTGGTAGTGGAGCAGCTGTGATGGCCCAGCTGAAGACAACGAGGTAATCCCCGCATCTGGAGCCAGAGCAGGCTCAGGCCCCTGACTCGGCCCAGCTGGTGCTTGTTGCAGGGGAACCTGTGCATACTGGGACTCTTCAGGTTCAAAGGCACATTCCTCCATTGTCTCCTGAGAGAGGCGGATGCCAGCCAACCAGGAGATGTCAGGGAGTGGACCTGGGACCTTCTGCATGCAACGCACTTGCTCTGCTACTGAGCTCTGGCTCTCCTGAAGGGGTAGCTTGCCTGGAGCATGCAGACTGAAGTGAGACTCACACTGCCTGATATGCTGCTAGCATGCAAAGCTGGGCTCAAGCTGCGGGTGAGGAACCCACTTGTGACCCCTCCTTAAATACTACACCACCCTTCCCCTCTCACATACTTTGGCGAGAGGAAGCTGGGTGTGCAGAGAGGCTGTTAACTCTGCATCTCATATGCCTACAGTCAATTCCACAATGCTTGGAGCCCTCTTTCCTTTCCAGCAGTCATAGTCAGAAAAAGATGACAACTGTGCAAGGAGCACCTGCTAAAGATTCGGAAACCTAGGCGAAGGGATTTTCAGACACGGTTCTTCTGCCAGTCCTGTGAAGACCTGCCACAGTCTGTACCCATTCAGGGCTGGGGCTGGGGAAATGGTAGAGGCTGGCAGTGGTGCAGACCAGGTCACAGAGGATGGTCAGACCGAAGCTGGCCAGGTGGGTGGGCGGGAGGGAGGGAGGGAGGCCGGGATGTAGCTGGAAGAGAATGAGGAGGGATTGCTTTGTCTCTTGCAAGGATGGGTGAATATGTCAGTTATGATTTCTCTCAGTTGCTCATTTGTATAAGTTCAGTTCTCCAAATTTCCACATCAGTTTGTGGTGTGTGTGTGTGTATTTATAAAAGTTATTGTGAAAATTCATCAGCATTTTTTTTGCGAGTTTCCCCTATTATATGCATTTTATATGCAATTTTACACAATACACACATTTTTGCAAAACAAGCTCCCTTAATATAATGCATTTTTGGATGTTGTTTTCACTAATTAGCATTTTTACTTTGTACACTGGTTCCTATACTTCTATCTCCCCTACCCCACAGACAATCTGAAAATCCCTGAGGGTCTAGGCAGGCCACGTAATGATCTTTCTGCCTGTTGTAGCAATTGTAGGGGTGCTGTATGATTTCTCATTGTATTTTTACAAAGATGCCATGGAACTACCTGAATGAAGCAGTCATCCATGGAACACAGTTTGGGAACCCCTACTCTGGTATTTGCATTTTTGCATATATTATTTGGCAGGAGAACTGCCCTTGCACAGTTTGAAAAAGTGTGCATTGCAAAGGATGGCTGTATTTCAGTTTGCAGATTGTTTTGGAATTAGGTAGTTTTGCGAACTGAATCGAATTCCGTCCCCATCCCGTGTCGCTTGGGGTGTGCGGACAGAGGAAGGGGTGCAAATCAGTCCGGGAGACCATACAAGGAAAGGTCCGCCCAGCTGGGCTGGCCACCGGCATTACCTCATTGTTGCTGTTGCGCTGGAAGGCCAGGTTCCGGGGCAAAGAGGCTTGTGCTCGCGGAAGGTTGGTGTATGGTTCGTACAGCTGGTCCTTCACAATGTAGGTACATTGATCCTCAAAACCCTCCTCTCTCCATGGAATGCTGGTCTCTTCCTTCATCCTTCTCCTCTCAATCCAGCCACGGGATGGGGAACAGAACCTGGCACAAGAGTGAAGGATTTTATTTGTTTGTTGGTTTCACAAGGATACATAGCTAAGTCTAGGTACCAGGGGGATCTGTGACAATTCCTGGAATCACTTATTCCTGGAGGCATACCTAGGGTCCCTTGTACCCTTGGCAAGAAGCTGTACTGGAGAAACTCCTGCCCCCCAAAAAGAATCTGAGAAACAGGCGAGGTTGTCTGAACAGGAGGAACGAGCCTCCTTGGGGCTAGATGGGGACACCCATGCTGCTCTCTGCCTGGAAGATGCTCCAAAGACCCCTTTCCATCATCATCATCATCATCATCATCAGCAGCAGCAGCAGCAGCTGGAAATCCTAGCAGATTCCCTATTCAGGCAAAGCAGGTGCTGGCAAGGTCGCTGCTGGTGTCGGGAGGACTCCAATGCCTGAGAGGTGATTTTTGTGGCTCCCCCTGGGCTTGCACCCTGGGGAGGGCAGTTTCGCCAATCCCTAACTATGCTTCTGCACATTCTGCCCGCCAGTGCTTTTTCTTCTGGGGTGAAGCAAGGGTATGCATATCCCTAAACATTTTCTGAATCTAAGTTTGGCCTCATTGAGGGGCAGTAGTTCAATATGAGTAGGAAAATGAGAGTCCCCCTAAACATTTTTTTTGGGGGGGAAGCACTGCTGCCCACTAATATCTCACCCCTTTCTCAAATTATTTGTTACTTAAAGTGTTTTTTAAGTAAAAAAATAAAATAAAAGCCCATAGGAAATGAAAATAACATCAATGCATATTTTTATAGCTAATTTGGAATTTCAGAGGTAGAAATAAAGGGAACAAGAGAAGCGGAAAACAGTTTGTTCATATTTATTGTCTCTGGGCACTTCCAGGCTGTCTCTGTTTTCTGGTGGGATTCAGTCACACACCAGCAAATTCAGGTAGTGCAATTAAAGTTGCTTTGGTGCTCTTGTGCGATAAACCTGCTCTTCCCACCCACCCCGACTTCCAATTGGAGCTTTTCATGACCAGAAAAGTGATGAGTAAATGCACTGGAAAGTGTGGGGTAACATTTGCTTGATGTCACATCGTGAACAAGTCGGAACAAATGCTAAATAAGTGGCCAGCATTGTCTATTCTCCCTGCAACCCTACACCAGTGTGCTGTAGTGGTTAAGAGCGGTAGACTGATAATCTGGTGAACCGAGTTCACGTCTCTGCTCCTCCACATGCAGCTGCTGGGTGACCTTGGGCTAGTCACACTTCTCTGAAGTCTGTCAGCCCCACTCACCCCACAGAGTGTTTGTTTTGAGGGAGCAAGGGAAAGGAGAATGTTAGCCGCTTTGAGACTCCTTTGGGTAGTGATAAAGCGGGATATCAAATCCAAACTCTTCCTCTGTGCAAGCAAAATCAGGATGAATTTCCTAAGTCAGCAGGTCGGCTGGGAGTGACCCACCTTCACAAATGGATATCTGTTGCTTGCTCTGCCTTTTGCAGGTTCTGAAGGTATATCTGTCCAAGTGGCGCTAAGCTACTGATCCCCCGTGTTTACATAGGAAGAGCATATGAACAGGTAAGTTGTGTCCATCCTAACTGCAGGTGCATTTCTGTACTGTTGTGATAAATGCAACCTAAGAACTCGGTGACAGTGCTGCTTTATCTAATCAAATCTTGCTCTCATTCATGATTTTGGACCGGTTGCATGAGCAGTATTGGAAACTAGGGCTGGGCCGGCCCTATCATTTAGGCAGAGCAAGGTAGCTGCCTCAGGTGGCAGATGCTGGTGTCTGTGGACTCTAGCAATGAGGTGCTGAAAGGGACAGAGTTTTGGGTGCTCCACAGCCTGCTCAGCACACGCCTGCTGATTTCAGGTACTGTACAGTGGAGGACACTGTGCCATTTTAGGGTCCACCTCAGGTGCCAAAGTGTCTGGGGCTGGCTTTGTTTAAAGGTACAGTGTGTACAACACCCAGTTCCCACTCCTACTACACATGTGGGGAGCTCTTGCTGCTGGTGTAATTTGGGGCAGGGTGGCTGAGTGACAAACCACTGGACGGGCTCCAGTGCTGAGGCCCAGGCCCACCGATGATCCGCAGTTTGATAAACACTGTTTCAATTCATAAACCAGTAACAGAAAATAGGTGGGAATCTTATCCTATCCTAGAGACAGACTACAATTATACCCTTCTGCAAGAATGTTTTTTTGTTTACCTCTAGTAACTTTTTTTTAACCAACTCCTATTCCTACGCCTCTAACAAATTGGTCTACTGCTATTAGCAGGTGGTTATATTTATCGCCATGCCCTGAAAAGCTTATCTTGCTGATTTTTCCTCCTCAGGGTTACTTTTAAAGGAACAGGAGCAGTCCATGCCATTTTTTTTTTTTTTTGTCACTTGGCAATCTTAACCTTATGTCTAGTTTACATCTAGCATGTGATTAGAGGCATGCTTGCAGTTCCCTAGTGATAAAAGTAGCAGTTTTCCCCATAGTACAACAACAAAAATTTGTTAACCAGTTCATTTACTACAAAACTGGATTTTGTTTTCAGTTCATTTCTTACACAAGGACTTCCATTTCTTATAGCCCTACTATTACTAGGAAGCAGAGTGTAGCTGCATCTCATCCATTCTGACAAAAGCTCTGTGAGAGGGGCAGGCCATCTAAGAATTCCCATTTCACAGATTGGAGGACTGAGGCAGAGAGACTGCTGTTTGCCCCAGGACAGTGTGAGTTACAAGCTAAGCTGGCATATCAGCTCTGCTGTTCCATGAAAGAGGAGGCAAAGTGTTGTCCACTGGGCTGCTTTGGTCCTCATTTACAGTGGGAGTGCGCAGATTGCTAAACATGCACACCTCCTGCCTCCCAAGACAGAGATGAAAAATGTGCACTTACTTGGAATTGCCTTTTTCTGGTGTGGCTGCAGGGAGTCCATGGTGGCCCTGCCTGGCCTCCTTCTCTCACCATTCCATTCCCATCACTTCCCAGGACCACCACCAGCAGATGATTCTGACAGTATGTTTTTGCAAGCGCACTTTGCAAGGATATCACGTGGCAGGGGATTACAGGGGATTAGCTGGAGATGGTTCCTGTTTCGCCCAGCAGAAAAAGCGGGTCCAGATGGAGGATTTGGTAGCCCCTCTACTTAGAAGGCTAAGATAATGTTAACGGCAGCAGCCTCAGCAGGAGGGATGCCCTGACCCCGGCATGAACCAGGAGGTGGCCTCTTGAGGTTTTGTCTGACCCACTTGGTGGAAATTAGCATTGCCCATCAGCCAACTCATCCAAGACTGAAACGTTTTCAGTTTGAATGAAAATCAAGATGAAATTAAAGCTTCCTGACCAACCAAAGCTTGCTCGGAGCTACTGGTCATGGCTATATTTTCTAACAGTAGTAAATATGCTTAGCATTTTTAGAGATCCGCAGGAGGAGGAATTGATTGTTAAATCACTGAGAATTGTAGCTCTGTGATGAGAATAGAGGCCTCCTAACAACTCGGACATGACTAAACGACTAAACAACAACAAAACAACTCTCAGCAGCTTTAACAAACTAGACTTCCCAGGATTATATAAGGGAAGCAGTGACTGTTCAAAGTGGCATGATACTGCTTGGAATGCACTGTTTCCCATTTCCTCTATGAGTGGTAGGTGCTTTTCAAAACTCAGATTACTGGATCCAACTTTTACCCAGATCCCTTGGGAGAGTGAAGTTTTTAGGCAGGTCTTTTCTCTCTTTCTGTCTCTCTGTTTGGGGTGGAGTGGGAAACTGATCTGAGGGAGGCGGGAGAAAAGTGCCCACTTGAAATTCCAAATGTGCCCACAGGCCAACATCATCATCATTATATTATTAAGATTAGTATACATTTGCTGGCACTTGGGGTTGAGAGATAGGTTCAAACATTTTCAGGCAGGCAGTGTCCCCCAGAGAACCTTGGGTACTGCTGTTTGTTAAGGGTGCTGGGAATTGTAGCTCTGTGAGGGGTAAACTACAGTCCCCAGGATTGTTTTGGAGGAAGCTGTGTGCTTTAAAATTTGATTTAAATGTATGCTGAGGGTGTGGCAAGAGTGACTGGCCCAAGATCCACCTGGTAGGCTCTGTGGTTAGGTAGAGATCCGCACCCAGGTCTCCCTTGTCCTAGCTTGATGCTATAACCCAGGCATAGGCAAACTTTGCTCTCCAGATGTTTTGGGACTACAACTCCCACCATCCCTAGCTAACAGGACCAGTGGTCAGGGATGATGGGAATTGCAGTCTCAAAACATCTGGAGGGCCAAGTTTGCCTATGCCTGCTATAACCAATATGTTTAATTCCTGGTGCAGAAGTACCTAGAAATCACTGGTCTCTCTGTGGGTGCTGAGAAAGAGACAGAACGGTATAACTGCCCTCGAAGGAATTGCTCTTTTGATGTGGGAATTGTTAGAGAACCCCACAGCAAAGAACATCTACAAACTCTGAGGCCTAAATGTTATACAACAACAAAAGAGAGTCCTCATCATTTCCCACTCCCCATCTGTGGTGTCAGCTAAGAGGTCTGAGGTAGTTTCTTTTTTACTACTCAGGAGTCAGCCAACCCTCCAGCACTTTCGTTGAAAATGGCAAAGCAGCAGCAGCAAGGTTTGCATTCAACAGAAAGCATGATGAGGACTAAATAAATATGTAACATTTCCAGTAAAAGATTGGGGCGGCGGAGTGGTGGTACGAGGTGGAGGAAAGTGTGACAGTAGCTTGCAGGCTTCTGGGCAGTGTTCAGCGAAGTGTTGAGGAAAAGCTTAACAGAGAAAGTAACTACTCACCAGGACAGTGCCTCAAATGTTCCTAGAATAAAAATAATACTGTTTAGCAGACTTCAAACATTCAAAATCATCTCACATACATGGTCTCAGTCATTTTAGGCCTACTGTTAAACAGAGTGAGGCAGCCCTCTCAGGCAACTGATTTGTGGGTGCTATAAAGGGGCAGCAAATTGTTATCTGTTTGATGGACTATTATTACAATTATTATTTTGTGAGATTTCCTGTCTGAGGTGCCAAATTAACTTGACTAGCTTTGCATACTATTAGGGATGGGGCAGAAATGTTACTTTGTTTGCATTTTAATGAGAAACTACCTAATTTGCATTCTCAAACAAGTACACGAGCCAAAGAACCGCTATCCAATGAAATTCTTTGTTTTCCAAATCTTGTGGTGCAGTTCTCCAACCAATCAATGTGTGCAACAATCCATATAACTGGGGGAAATTGTACATAAAAATGCATATATGTGTGGAAATAACATACAAAGCTGCATTATAATAGGGGAAATTGCTTGCCAGAATGTGTGTATTAGTCAAGACTGCATACAAAAATGTGGTTTTTAAAAAAAGAAATCAACAATAAAATGCTGATAGATGTTCCTGATGTTTTTTTCTTCTTAAAAAAACCCATTCTTGCAAATTGCTGCAGAAATGAATTTAAGATTGAAAAAAAAAAGGGAAACGGAGAGAAACTGCCCTATACCTGGAGGTCTCGGGGTGCTTCACAGAATAAACCCAAAATATAAAATCACAAAATACATAATCAAAATAAAAATACCAACCCAATAACCCCCCCAAACCCACATTTTAAAAGGGCATAGGATGCCCATCAAATCAACCAAAGGCCTGGTTAAGAAGGAACCCTTTTGCCTGGCTCCTAAAGGTGTATGATGATGGCACCAGGCAAACTTCCCTGGGGAAAGCATTCCACAGACAGGGAGCCACTGCAGAGAAGGCCCCTTCTCGTGTTGCCACCCTCCAGACCTCTCGAGCTGGAGGCACACGAAGGAGGGTCTCAGAAGATGATCTCACGGTCTGGGTAGGTTCATATGGAAAGAGGCAGCCCTTGAGATATTGCAGTTCTGAGCCATTTAAGACTTTATAGGTCAAAACCAGCACTTTGAATTGGGCCCGGAAACTAACTGGTAGCCAGTGCAGTCGGACCAGGATTGGGGTAATATGCTCAAACTGTCTTGATCCAGTGAGCAACCTGGCCACTGAATTCTGCCCTAGCTGAAGTTTCTGAACCATCTTCAGAGATAGCCCTACGTATAACACATTGCAGTAATCTAACCTTCAGGTTACTAGAGCATAGACAGTAGTTAGACTATCCCTGTCCAGATAGGGGTGTAGCTGGGCCACCAACCAAAGCTGATGGAAGGCACTCCGGGCCACTGAGGCCACCTGAACCACAAGCGACAGCAAAGGATCCAGGAGTACCCCCAAGCTACGAACCTCCTCCTTCCTTCAGAGGATGTGTAACCCCATCAAGAGCATCCATCCAATCTAGAGAATCAGCCACTAACAGTGCCTCAGTCTTATCTGGATTGGGTTTCAGTTTGTTGTCTCTCATCCAGTCCATTACTGAGGCAAGACACTGGTCCAGCACTTCCACTGCCTCAACTGCAGATGTAAAGGAGAAATAGAGCTGACTGTCATCAGCATACTGCTGACAATGTACTCCAAACCTCTGGATAACCCCAGCCAGCAGTTTCATGTAGATGTTAAACAACATAGGGAATAGGATTGAGTCCTGTGGAACCCCACATTGAAGGTTCCATAGGGTTGAAAAGCATTCCCCATGCAACACCGTCTGGAAACAGCCATCCAAGTAGGACTGGAACCACCACAAAGTGATGCCACCCACCCCTAGTTTGGACAGTCGCTCCCAAAGGATACCATGGTCAATGGTATTGAAAGCTGCTGAGAGGTCGGGGAGAATTAACAGGGACATGTTTCCCTTGTCTCTCTCTTGACAGAGGTCATCATACAGGTTGACCAAAGCATTTCTTTTTTTTTTGCCAAAACCAGGCCTAAATCCTGATTGAAATGGATCCAGAAAATCAGTTCCTTCCAAAAGTGCCTGGACCTGGTCTGTGACCATTCGCTCTAGAACCTTGCTTAGGAAAGGGAGATTAGCCACTGGCCGGTAGTTAGTTAGGTTTTCTGAATGCAGAGAAGGTTTCTTAAGGAGTGGTTTTACCACTGCCTCCTTCAAACAGATGGGGACCACCCCCTCCCACAAAGAGGCATTGATCACCTCCCTGGCCAAGCCAGCTGCTCCCTCCCTGCTGGTTTTTATCAGCCAAGAGGGGCAAGGGTCTAGAGTGCAAGTGGTTGCCCTGACCGATCATGTCCATATCCTTGAGCTCATCCAACACAACAGGACTAGACTGTGCGCTGAACACCCCATGAGATTCATCTGCTATAACAGCAGAATCAATGTCTTGGTGGATGTGAGCAATTTTGTCCTCAGAATGCTTTGCAAACAAGTCACAGTGAGCCACCATTGGTTTTACCACCTCCTTTGGGCCAGCCTGTAAAAGGCCCCATACAACCCGGAAAAGGTCTACTCCATACCAATTCAAATGTCTTGGGGTGGCAAGATGACCCCAAACAAAGCAACGTGCATTGTGCTGTGTCAGTAAAAGGACACTTGCCTACTTCCCTGGGTTGGTATTTGTTTGAAAAACCACATGGGGCATTTTTCCACCTAGAGGGGCTAAAACTGGCTGGGACAAGAAAACACTCCAGCTGCAAAAATCAATAGATTTATCCCCTCCCCACTGTATTTTTCATTTACCGAATCAAAAATCTAAGTGGTAAGTGGCTGCAGTTTGGGGGAATTGAGGAAAACGGTGCAGGAAACAATAAATTAAGAGAACTATGTTGTGGGTCTACTTCTGTGTAAATTCTACAGTGTGAACTGAGTGAATTCCATCCGCGTTTTCCTGGAAGGTGGTTTAAGACTAATTGTAACGGAGCAGAGATGGGGGAGAGATTTTTTCCTATCTATTATGTTTATGGTATAGCAAATGAATTATTTTATATCAGTAGTTGAGGTAGATTTTCTTCCTAGTTTCAGAAATATCATTACCCGTGTGATCATTATAGATTCCTAGAACCTCCATAATATTTACAGAACAAGATAGCTCCCACGTCAGATGTCCTTTTTATTGTGCAATCATGACAATTTGTGCTTACGATGGTATTGGGGTGGTAATATGTGATCCTTTCAACCCTGTTTGTCCCTGCAAATGCTTTGGGGTGGGCCTACTGCTTCCTGATCTTTCCTCTCTGGGGATTTTTCCACTAAAACTCCTCCCCAACTGCTTCTCTCTCTGCTAGGAAAAGATACAGGTAGCCACATCTCACAAGGTTTGATGTCTCATATTTGTAAGTGCTGTTTCAATTTTAGCATGTCAATATATTCAAAACTAATCCCAAAGGAAATTCTACAGATACTACATTTCTCAAAAAGTCTAACGATATACTGTAAAGGTAAGAGGGAACTTACACTCTTTTATGTCAGCAGATAAATTCCATACTGCATTCCCACCAACAATTAAAGCATTAAGAAAACTATATTTTCTGCATTATATATTTGTGTTTAGTTTGCTTTATTTCTCTGGCTACTTGTGTTCTCCTCACACCAGGAACTAATAGCAACTTTGAGGATGTAGGGAACAATTTCTGTTAGGGAAATTGGGGGGCGGGGGAAGAGTACTGGGAATGCTTTTAGGTCAGGGATGGGTGACTTGCACCCCTCCAAATGTTGCTGGACCAGTTGATAATAGTGTTGTGTGGATCAGTCAGCACTGGGTTCAAATTCTACTTCAGCTGTTCCATTGGGGGCTCTAGATAAGCCCCTGCCTCTTATACTACACTCTTATACCTTTCTACTCAGAAGTAAGTCCCACTTAGTTTAGTGGGGCTTACTCCCAGATGCTTGCTCCTTCGCCTCTCTCATTCTATAAAAACTGTGATTTTCACTTGCCTTTGCTGAGGGCTTATTGTGACAAAGAATATTTTGCAAGGTGAAGCCTTTTGCACAAATTGCCATTCTCCCCAACAGTTACGGATTAAAAAAATTAAAGCAACCCCAACCCCAATAATCCTGGGAACTGTAGTTTGTTAAAGGTGCTGAGAATTGTGACACAGTGGGAAGTAAGATGCAGCTCCCAGGATTGTTAAAGATGGGGGTGCACTTTAAATGTATGGTGTATATACGCAGCCTTGAAGTGTATGTTATGCCTTCAGAGAGTGTGGAATGGAAAGGGCTATGTGTGCAATACTGGCCATTTTTTGCCTGATTTGCTGCATTCCATTCCGTGCAAAAGTTGTGCATTCTGTTCTATTCATATGTCTTTGTTTGATGTTCAGAGCTTTCTCCTGTGACAATGTGTCCCTCTCCCAACAGCAAGAAATTTCCCCAGTACTACACCATTGCGAGGTACCATCATTTCCCAACATGTCTTCACAGGTGATTGTTATCACTTTTTTAAAGTTTTGAGTGTCTTTTTAAGTCATCCAGCCTTGTTCTAGGAACCCAGGAATATGCCTTATACAGAGTCAGGACATTGGTCCTTCTAGCTCAGCTCTCGGTCCACCATAAATTGCCCTTTGGAATCACCCTTTGTTCCTTATTTACTTATTTTTTTATTGCCATGCTTGCTTTAATATGTGTATTCTTAACTGCCATGGATTGGTATTTATTTACAAAACAAAAGAGTTATGTCCAAAGTGGATCTTACTCAGAATAAACCCACTGAAATTAATGGACATGACTAACTTCGGTCCAATAATTTTAAAAGGTCTACTCTGAGTAGAAATTGGTTGCCTACAGCCCATTATTTTTAAAATATTGTCTGCAGATCAAGCTGTTAATAAAGCCACAGGGAAACAGTTGGCAATCTATTTCTGAGCAATTAAAACAAATGAACTATCCCACCCATTTTATTTCCATCTCCTTTACCTCCCCTCCCACCTTGCTCCTGGCCTGCAGTTCCACATTTTTCTATTGCTACATGCAGTTTTTCTCTTTTTAAAATTGTTTCTATTTCCTTTCTTTTCAGTTTTGCAATTGGGGTGTTTGAACAATTTCAGTTACCCATGGCACTACTGTTTGGAGAAGACACCTATATATTTGGGGACAACAAAAAGTCTCAGCAACTCTTGAGGACACACCATAACATCTGAGGTGCTTCCACATGGCAGTTTATTGTAGACTGGATATTGATCATAGGATACTGGTGGACAAAGATATCAGTTCTAATTCTCTGAGTTTCTCATTTTTCCGATCTTAAATGCAGTTCTCCACATTTTCACAACAATTTGCATTAAAAAAAAAACAAGACAAAAAACCTTCATGAAGTTTCACCAGGATTTTTGTACAAATTTCTCCTAATAAACTTATTTCCATATGCAATTTTGACTAATGTACGCATTTTCACAAGGCTTTCCCCCCTAATACAATGCATTTTATAATTTTATTTTTGTTGTGCATACATTTTTGTACACTTTACTTGGCAAGAGAACTGCATTGCAAAATTTGCAGACGTGCGGGTTTTGAAGCACAGCTGTGTTACGGGTTGCATACTGTTTCTGAAAGCACAAATTAGGCAGGTTCACTTTTAAATGCAAAATGATGTGACCTTCTCCCTCATTCCTAACTGCTCGTGCATGCAAGGTTTTTGTGGCAATGTTTTAGGATTTTCCATGGAAATCGTCAAATGGGAAAATAATGCAGGGCAGAATTTTGAAGAGGATATCATTGTGATCACTGCGCACAACATGCATGTGTGCACAGCACCAGGTCTGCAATAAATTGCCACCTACAAGGCCCCCACGACTCTTCAAATTCTGCCGAAACAAATGGCAAAGTGTGCCTATGATACCTTTGCCAAATGATACCTTGCCAAAGTACCCTTGTATCACAGCTGTTACAGCCCCTTGGCTTGTGTCATTCAGAAATCCAAACTTCCTATTGCTAAGAATATAAAATATGGCTATTTCTAATGGGATACCTGGATATAAAGGGAGAGCAAAGGAATGTTGCAAAACGACCCACCGAAAGAGTGAGGTAGGCACCAGAATGGAAAAGCCCTTTGCTTCCAGGGAGCAGGCAGGAGGACCAAAGATTGCCTACCTGGGTTTGGATTGCTGCTTCTTTATCTCTCAAGCCAAGAACCAGTTGTGAGAATGAAAGGGAATCCACTCTGATCTCCTTTTGGGCACGTTATGAATGATTCAGCTGAAGCAACAGGAAGTGTCCTTAATTCTTCGGCTCTTGCTATATGCTGAGAGGAAAGTCAAAGCCACTATACCACAAGGAGGAGGAGGAAGAAGAGAATATTCTCTAAGGTGCTTAGTTTCTAAGAAGAGAGGTGCCAGGGTTCAAGATAGGTTGGAAGCTACCCTGTATGACACAGACACCCAGATGAACTGTATGACACAGACACTCAGATGAGACACAGCTGCCCCTGATGACTCACTGGTCCAAAGACATTCTTCCATACTTGGGGGCACTCTTTTCTTCTTCACATTTGCATCCTATGCTTCAGTTCAGCACCTGGGCAGAAAACAGCTTCCAGGGGCTGGTTTGGACCCTGCCCTGATAATAAAATGCAAAAGACCAGTTCCGCTCCCCTTAAAACAAACACAAAAAGCTGCCCACTGTCCCTGGGCATCTCACTAGCAGCAAGCACCGTGGTGTTCCACATCTTTACACTTCCAATGTGTGTAATTGTATCACAAGTCAACCTGTTAAAGAACCCAATGTACTCTTGGTCACTTACAGAGCTTTGGTTAAACTTTGCCAGGGGCAAACTAAGTCTTGGGTTAATCCTCAATTTGGGTTTGATGGGCACGGGATTGCTGCTTGTGGACACAAAATGAGGTAGTCACATTTTGGTGGCAGGTAGAATTTACCCTGAGACACAGAGCGGACTCCAGGGATGGTCTCTGGATATTTGTTGGAGATCCAAGACTTCCAAAGGCTGCCACCCCAGCCATATTGTTATGTTCACTTTGAATGGAGCAGCCAAGATCATCAGGAGCAGCATGGGAGAAATTCTAATTCATCTGTCTACTCCTGTGTGTATTTGCCTGTCTCTTCAGGTCACACTGAAGGCCATCTGCTCTAAATCTGTGTGGTTAGGTGAATAAGAGAGACAGGTCCTGCTTGGTGGTGGTGCCTAAATATGGAATGCCCTCTCAGTGGAGATCTACCAGGCTCCCTCTTTGACTCCTCCAGACAACCTGTTTATTAAGAATTCATCCTGATTTGCTTGCATAAATCTTGCATCAAGGTTATAGGATCAGGGAGCTTTTGTGGAAAGAGGGAGAGGGGATGGGAGAAAGTAATCTAAAAGTGAGAGAGAGGTGGGTGGGGGAGATCCGAATGCCAGGCAATCCCACTTTCACACCTTCAACGTCTTATTCAATGGCTGGAAATAAAGACTTGGGTTATTGTAGGTCCAAAGAGGGACGTGCACAGCCCCATCTGCATTATAGGGCATGCAAGCTTCCTTTCTCACCCTTGAATCTCCTCTACTTTTGTGAAATGTGATGTGGGCAACAAATGCCACACACACTTAACTCGGAGTAATTCCCACGGAACTCTGTTGCACCATTAGGTCGCTTCCAGACAACCTGTTCAATGAACATTCAGCCTGGTTTGTTCATGGAGAGATTAGACAACATCTTGCCCGACAACTGTGACACCTTCCACTGCCTTTTCCTAATGCTTTCTGTACCTGAAAGTGTATTTGTTTCAGAAGAGCTCCAAACCCACTTTAATGGCGCAACCAGAATGTGCTGGGGAAGTGATTGAATCCCACACAAATATATTGATAGGCTGGAAGATACCTTTAGCATGCAAAACCTTAGAAGAAGAGCCTTGCTACTTATCTTTGGAGTAAAGCTTTTTGTCTGAGGCTCACAGGAAACCCACAAGTGAGCAAGACATCATCTAAGGATCTCTGAGTTGAGGAACACCACAAAGAAAGTGTGGCACTGCTGAGGGGAGGGCGAGGGAGCGAAGGTATTGCAACAATTGATCAGCTTGAACTGGGGCATCTTTTTAAGGGAAGAGAGAATTCATGGGAATGACATCAGTAAAAGCCCCCAACCCCGTCCCCAAGGGAAGCCAAACCATTTACTAGAGGACTGAAAGTCGAGGGCTGATGCATAGAATCCTGGAGCTGGTTTCAAATGCCTGGAATCACAGACGACACTGGGCACCTTGTGAGTTTTTCAGCCTTGATTCCAGTGCTTGCCAATAACATCTTGCTTACAGTGTGAAGCATGCGCCATCATAACAATTAGTAATAATATTTTTTATTTATTTATACCCCACCCATCTGGCTGGGTTTCCCCAGCCACTCTGGGACAGTACATATAAAAACATAGTAATACAGTCTTGCTGCATCATTCTGATGCCAATTCCTGCCTTCATCTGCCTCTTCTTCCCACCCACTTTCATGGTGCTCTCTGCAACAGGTCACTTTGTTGTGTGTTAGGGCCTGCCCCACTTGTAAAATGCTCCTCCTGTAAAATGGGAGCAAATGCTCATTTCTCCAGCCAGCTAGAGGTTTGTTTTCTGAGCAACCAGCAAAGTGCTGGTTTGGACCTTTATGAACCTATCTAGACCCTTAAGCCTTCCTCTGAGGACTTCTCCATGTTCCTTTTCTGAATGAGGGCTCAGAGGGTGGTGACAAGCAAGAGGGCCTTTTCAGTTGTGGCTCCCCACCTGTCAAAGATCTCCCCAGTAAGTTTCGCTTGGCACAGTCATGAACTGGCAGGACAACGGGGGGGGGGGGATCTCAGCACGGGGTGTAGCCAGGACTGAGATACACTGGGGCAAGCAGTGGGGGGGGGAGAGAGGGGTTGGTGCCCCATGTGGGGCACTCTAGGAGGCTGAGACAGGCAAAGGCCCACAACCCAGCTCCCTAGCTGGCCAGGTAGAGCAGGGGTAGGCAACCTAAGGCCCGGGGGTTGGATGTGACCCAATCACCTAAATCCGGCATGTGGATGGTCTGGGAATCAGTGTGTTTTTACATGAGTAGAATGTGTCCTTTTATTTAAAATGCATCTCTGGAGCATAGGAATTCGTTCATTATCCCCCCCCCAAAAAAATATAGTCCGGCCCATCACATTGTCTGAGGGACGGTGGCTGAAAAAGGTTGCTGACCCCTGAGGTAGAGGTTGCAACCTCTGGGAGGAGGGGTGTGATTCCTCAGATGGAACTGGCTTGGAACAGGTGTGGGTCACCTGCCTCATCAAGCCCAGATGCTGCAATCAGTAGGCAAAGTACAAAAGGGAAGCGGTGCTATGTCCGCTCAGCTGCCTACCTTGACTTAGATGCTCCTGGACCTCCACTGGACTGTGCTTCAGGGTTGACTCTGGACTGTATCCTGACTGCTGGACTTCAGACTTGACTACTTGAATTGACCTTGAACCTCATTTTCTGATCTCTGGACTTTGCTTGTGTGGATTGACCCTTAGACTTGGCCTACTGATTTGCTGCCAGGTAGGCCAGCGGTCCAGGGCAGGCACCCTCATTGACATTGCCAGCTAAAGTTTTACTGTTTTACCAAGGCTTTTGATAGACTGAAATGATGTTTTCTTATTAGTGTGCTTCCAATCTTGCTGTGGTTGTTATGGGAGTTTTGTTTTGTTTTTACAATACAATGTTTTATATTGTTACTGTGTTGTAAATCACTAGGAAACTGTCGGGTAACAAATGAATAGCAAGTCTAATTAATAATAATGGTAATAGTGCTTGTGATAGTGCAGGTATACCTGAAAACTACAATGCATGTAATAATAATAATAATAATGTATTATTTGTACCCTGTCCATCTGGCTGGGTTTCCCCAGCCACTCTGGGCGCCTTCCATAGAAACGAAAAATACACTAAAATATCACAGATGTAGGAGTTGTGCCAATCCCATGATTCATTTCTGCATTTAGGGGCAAAGCAGCATAGCTTGAACTACCCCATATACTTGCCACTTCCTTGCAAGAGGCTGAAAATTTGTCTGGTTCTGCGTATAATTTTACCGGCTGTCAATTGCCTTTTAATCCTTCGAAATCCATAAACCAAGCCTCCCTTCTCCTGAAATTCCCTTCCATTTATGTCATTAAGCAATAACAGTACTCCTCTTATTCTCAGGTGTTGAGATCCCTCCCCTCACATCCTAGGGTTGCCATACGTTTGGAATTTCCTGGACACATCTGGAATACTGCAGTCGGCAGCAGTTTGAAATATGGCAACCCTATCACACCCATGCCTTTTCCTGTTCCCCTTCTGTAGAGCAAAGCAAGACACTATTCTCAGGTGATGTTCTTTGTGGAAGGTGGGTATACGAATTCATTTGATATCATGCATTTATTCCAGATGTAGGGATGGGAGAAAAAAACAATGTCGGTTCACATTTAAAGCCGAACCTATCAAAGCCACACCTTCTGAAACCATATGAGAAACGAAACACAACCACCCTTCAAAATTCACACTTCTCTGAATTTTCCCCAACCAGGGGAAAGTGTGCATAAGGATGAATATATTAGTGAAAATAAACAAAAATGCAATGTATTAGGAGAAATTGCTTACAAAAATGAGTACATGAGTCAAACTCCATACAAAAAAATGTGTTTATTAGGAGAAATCAGCACTAAAATGCTAGAGAATTTTCATGGGGATTTTTGTTTTTTTATTTTAAATCGGATTCCTCAAGAAATATGGACAACCAAATTTAAGATTGGAAAAGCACAAAACAGAGAGATCCAATAGTGACAGATCTTAACCAGGAGTGAGCAACTTCCAGACCATTTGGCTCACAAGGCTGTTTTAGCCAAGCCACACACACCTGCCCAACCCCTGATGTCAGCTGTGGGGCAAGAAAAGACATGGTTGGACTGGCGGAGGGTTTACAGTCACCACTGGCCAGCTGGTACAAATTTCATACCATGTCCTTCAATACATTTCATTTTCAGGGTGGCTTGTTTGATTTCAATAGAACAGAAAAGTTCAAACAACAACCTAAATGAGAAACCTCAAAACCTCAGTGGTGGAAACATCAAGGAGCGGAACAATTTAGGCAGCATAAATTATACGGTGGATTAAAAAACCTGAGAAAAATTCTTTTTTTAAAAGCATTGGTGCGGAAACTACCTGGGTAAGTACTCAGTAAACTATTCTACAAATTTCCATAGAGCAAGCTTTTGGGCAGGCTGAATGTAGTTGTTTAATTGAACTGTTAAATGCTGCTTAATCACTGGAATTTCTAAGCGACATGCAGAAAAATGTCAGAAACAATCAGGGTCTCGGGTATCAGCACTTTGAATTAGGCTCAGCGACACACTTGAGAATGAAGGTAATCATAAATTGCTGCTGGTTGAGCAACTGTTGGGTTAAAAGTTGGCACTCCTGTTACTATTGATTGCATTATTTCCTTTTTTTAAACGTATCCTCTCGGCCTCCAAAAAAGTACTGGGTCCCTTTTGAATGAACTACTCTACTCCAGGCCTAATGTGACCAAATGGGATGGTTTCTGACCAACACAGAAATCTTGTTGGATCAAACGAAAGGCGTTTCTGCTTGAGCATTTTCTTTCACATAGTGTCCAACCAGATGCCTCTGCCAAGCCCATAAGCAGGCGAGGAGGGTAATAAGCCCTGCCCCATTGGTGTACCCTGGTGACTCAGGCATATACAGTGGTACCTTTGGTTACAGACGCTTCAGGTTACAGAATCCGCTAACCCAGAAATAGTACCTTGGATTAAGAACTTTGCTTCAGGATGAGAACAGAAATTGGGCGGCAGCAGCGCAGCAGCAGCTAGAGGCCCCATTAGCTAAAGTGGTACCTCAGGTTAAGAAGAGTTTCAGGTTAAGAATGGACCTCCAGAACGAATTAAGTTCTTAACCTGAGGTGCCACTGTACTGCCTCTGAGCCTGGAGGTACAGCCAAAATGACTATAGACGCTGTTGCACGCTTTATCCTCCATTAATTTGACAACCACATCTTTTGGCAACCCATTCCATATACATTATACATTTAAAGCACCCTTTCCCCGCCCCCGCCCAAATCATGGGAACTGTAATTTGCCGCTCATAGAGCCACAATTCCCAGCACCCTTTGCAAACTAGCATTCCCAGGATTCTTTGGGGTGGGGTGTGCATACACTGTAGCTCTGCAATGTGGGTAAGTGTCTCCTTTTGTGTGTCCTGAATCTGTCATCATTCAGCTTCATTGGATTACTCCCCGGTTCAAGTATTATGAAAGTAGAAGGGGAAACGGCTCTTTCTTCATTTTCTACAGCCATGTAGCATTTTATAAACTCAAACACGACTCCCCTTAGACCTTCAGTCAATCTCTAGAAGATGCTTACTTCATGCCAGATCATAAGAGTTACGAGCAGATTTTTCGCAGCTTAAACCCTCTGAGTTCAAAACAACAGCTGCTGATTTCATGGGTGAGTGGGCTTCTGGGTTATCTGCCCCATCTAGAGACCTTCCTTGGTAGGATCCCAGTTTCATTACAGTAATAAATTAAAGAGTCGAGCTCCTTACATTGTGATTAGATCAATCATAGGATTGTGGAACTGGGTAGGGAGACCATTCTGAGACCCTTGTTTTCATTTTTTTCGGGTCTGTCACTGTAGTCCAGAAATAATGGAATCCAACAGTAGAGCAACTGTGTTATGGACTTGGCCATTTTGGGTCTCTTTTGAGCTGAGGTCTGGTGATTGTGTGAGGCACAACCTGATATAGCAAAAGAACGCACTAGGCCTCATGCTGGCAAGCGTGGAGACCTCTGGACAGCATACCTTCCAAATGCCCTGGGGAAAATGGGACATCCCATTTTTCCACGCAAGATTTCGGTGGCCATGTTTTCGGGGCAAGAATGTCACAGGGGGGAGGTCACGTGAGTTGCCCAAGAGTGCTTCCCAGCAGACATGCATCCTGGTTTTAGGTTGGAGGAAGTTGGACAGTATGGGACAGAAGACTGGTGATATCCTGAAATGCACCAGCCTTTGGGTCTGTCAGGCCTTGACAAACTCTAACAGGCTCAGTAGCAGGTGCTTTGTCAAAAGTGTCAAGTTCCCAGGCAGCAATCATGGCGAGGGACAACACATTTAGTGTCCTCACATTGTTGTTCAGACTTTGAAGCAAATTGTGAAGTTAGGGCTTTATAAGACCTGAGGGGAAGAGATAGGACCTTGAAAATCAGCTGACTGAGCCTATGTACACACCACTGTTTATAACAGCTCCATTCCTGGTTGAGAGTTCACTAATACTTTTCGTCCTGAAATAAGCTGTGTGTGCCTAGCAGCTGCATAACAGGCAGAAATCCAATAGGGCAAGTTTCTTCAGTACCTGACATCTATACCAGGAAAGCTTGCACCAACTTTCGCTAAGGGCTGCAACTTCGTGTCAGCTGTGTGAGCGAGGGAGTGCCCTGAACCTTTTTCTTATAAACTGCATAGTCGATCTTCACAAGTAATAGAATTGTTTCCGCCACCCCTTGCTGCCTCTTCCCCCACAGCCCAAGTGCATTGCGGGAAGGGGAGAAGCGATAAGCTCCCAGTGGCAAGGGAAACCATAGTGAGAAACCACAATAATTTGGAGCATAGTGGGGTTGTAGTGAAAGCTCAGGCTGCAAGTAACACCTTGAGAGCAGGTGTTGTGCTGGCTGCGACAGTCTGCTGTCCTCTGTCCCTCGCAAGCACAAATGCAAGGGAAGATGAGACACCAATTTCATACATGCTGCTTTTCACATGTGCCTCTCCCCTAGAATATCATTGGCAGTGAAATAAGGTGTGTTCACAATTGCATTGTCAACTTTCCTTGTTGGGTCACCTTCGAATAGATGTGTTCTGTCTGAAGGTGCAAACATTTGGGCAGGGCTTCTCACACGTTTTAAGCTCTCCACCCTGCACTGAAGGGTTTCTTCACAGTCTGGTACCTGTGGAGGAACCCACAGGCAGGCCCTGGTGGTATGATGATGCATCCATCCATCCCATCCATCCACCCACCCATCTCTCTCTCTCTCTCTCTCTCTCTCTCTCTCTCTCTCTCTCTCTCTCTCTCTCTCTCTCTCTCTCTCTCTCTTGCAGAGGGAATACAGAGTAAAAGAAATGAGCTTTTAGGGCTGGGGCAGCAGCGGCAGCACCTCCCTGTAGCTGGCAAAGGGATGCCCGTGCATAGCCTGCCCCTGGGCGGCCAAGAGAGGATGAGGCCGCCGCAGCCACCCACCAAGGAGCGAGGGAGGAAGAGGGAGATGGGAAAGCACTGCAGGAGCCACGTGCCTTGCCCAGAGCGCCTTGCTGCAAGGACAGGAGGGCGAGGTGACACAGCAGTGTTCCTGGCTCCATGTTTTCTGCCTTATCTCTGCTCCCAGGTTGGGGCTGATTTTCGAGGAGAGACCCCCTTGATTAGATGCTGGCCGACAAAGGGATTGACTACTGCAGGGTCCACACTTGCCCTGCCCTGGGAGCCAGCAACCCATGCTACGCCCTTGGTGCTCAGGTCCTGATTGCAGGCTTCTCATAGGCATCTGGCTGGCCACTGTGAGAACAGGATGCCTGGCGAGATGCACCACTTACCTGATCCAGCGGAGCTATTCTTATATTCTTAACAGTACTGGCAGGGTCAAAAGGAGCGAGAGTCGCACCCTATTTCCTCCCTCTCGCCACTGTGGTTTCCATCTCCTCTGCCTCGGCCCCCTTTTGTGGTGTAGGTGATATTTTTAAAGAAGCCCTGACAGCAGAGGTGAAACTGACAAGAATCTAGAGAAGCCCCTACTCTGTTCACATGACATTAACTAGTAACTACTCTGACAAGAAATGCAGAGCGGAGAGGAACGGAAAGGAATTGTTTGTTAAATATTTATGATCTATGCTCTTGTAAAGTATATCAAGGCAGCTTGCAGCATAAATATATATATACAATATAATCAGTCCCTAAATATCCATAAAACAAAACAGTTGTACCTCGGGTTAAGTACTTAATTCGTTCTGGAGGTCCGTTCTTAACCTGAAGCACCACTTTAGCTAATGGGGCCTGCTGCTGTGTCGCCGGAGCACAATTTCTGTTCTCGTCCTGAAGCAAAGTTCTTAACCCAAGGTACTATTTCTGGGTTAGCGGAGTCTGTAACCTGAAGCCTATGTAACCCGAGGTACCACTGTAATTAAAAGCATCAATAGGACACCAGTGAATATTGGCTGGTCCAAAAGGAAATTCATATTGTGAAGGCTTGTCTAAGCAGTGGTTTTTCAGAAGACATCTCGGGGAAGGCAGAGATGGCTCCTGCCGAAGCTCTACTGGCAGGGAGTTCCACAGGGAAGGGCCTGCCACATTAAATGTTTGGCCCCTAGTGATGGCCAACTGAATCACAGGGGAACCACCAGAAGCACCCAGTCAGAGGACCTCAGTGCTCAAGTGGCAGTCTAAGTTATCGGATGGTCCTCATGGTACTTTGGACCCAAGTTGCTTGAGGCTTTGTGAATTAATACCTCGAGTTACATACGCTTCCTCATGAAATCCTCATAGGCAGCTTGCTGGCCGGGCCTCCTTCCTCATCCCGGCTGCTGCCAGCCAGGCCAGAGCTGGGCCAAGGAGAGGCCTTTCAGTGCACCCCGGACTCCAGGCTCCGGCATGTGTTTGCCAAAGCAGCGGCCGCTTCCCAGAGAGCACCACCCGTCAAGGGGGGCTGTAAGCAGCGGCTGGCACTGGAGAAAGATAAACATGGTGCTGGCTCTCCCGGTCCGAGGAAGAGCTATTGCTGAGTGGCCTTGCCTCCCCCTACCTTCAAATCTCCCCCTTCCTCTTGCCACCCTTCCACCTCCCCACAAAACAACCCCGAGCACTGGCTGTTGCTGGGTGCCCTTTCCAGCTCAGCATCCTTCCTGCACTCACCTTCCATGGCAGTGGTCAGGCACAGCAGTGGCGGCAATAGCAGGAGCCCGAGCCAAAACAGGAGCACGCACAGGCCTGGCATCGGCTCCATTGCATGGCACTCCTGGGGGCTCTAGGCGGCCATGGAACTCTGAGGAGAGTGGCGAGGCCAGCGGAGGGGGGGGGGAGCAGAAGGATGGGGGGCTGGAGTGGGGTTGGGAGGAGGATGGGGGAGGGGCATTGCCTGGCTTGGGCGCTCACTCGTTCCATCCGCAACCATGTCCGCCTGGCACTCTGGGAGAGGGAGCGAGAGCTACAGCTTCTGGACAGAGTTGCCAGGGCCACACCAGGAGTCTGGTGAGCATGAGGACTTGGGCACTTCACTGGCCTTTGCGCCCCTGTGTGCTCTTGTGGATTCTGCTCTCTCCAGGGGAAAGGGCTTGCTCAGCTGAGGTAAACCTGGTGCGGTGGCTTCACAGCAGGGTTCTGCAATGGCCGAGCAGGCCAGATCTAGGACCATGGCAGGCTGGATGCGGTCCGTGGTCCGTAGTTGGAAGGCCCCTGACTTACATCATAGGAGCCTACACAACACAAAACACTGTTGCTGTATGTAGGTTTTATTTTATTTGTTTTTTATCTTATATTTTGGAAATGTACATCCAGTCTTTTTTTCCTTTAATTTTTTTGGGGGCCCCCATTAGAGTGGGGCTCTAAGATGTAGCTGGTTTAGCTTATACATGAATTCAGCACTGATACATACCCTCCACCATCCTGAGAAAATCCCTTAATCCCAAATTTGTTTTGTTTTGTTTTATTCTTTGGTAGACTTACAAAAAGGGAAAACACACATCAATAAACAAATTTTAGAAAGGGGCAATGGGTTGTAGCTAATGCAATGCTAATTTAAATATATTGAGTGGAGTACTTGTGCTGGCGGAACATTGTCACGCAAGGGAAAGCATAATAATAATACCAAATAATAATAAATAATAGCAGTAATAAAGAGACCCCTGTCCTTCCTTTGCAGATTCTGCCCCTCAGATCTGCTGCTGAGCGAGTGCAGCTACCTTTGGGCGCCTTCCTCTTTCCTCGTTATTAAAGGTGTGAAGTTTCAGAATGAATGTTGTTCTTGCCTCTCACATTTTATTTTCTTATTTCCCGCCTGATTTTGCCTTTTCTGCTGACACCTCGCAGCCCAATCTGGTCAAGAAGAGAAGATGTGGGCTCCAGATGAAAGATGAATCATAGATCAGACCCGATGGCAGCAGAGGAGAGACTGATTGTGAGGCGTGGGGGGGGGGGTTTGAAAGGAGGGAATACATTGACTTGTAGCTCTACTGTAGCGAACTTTCAGCAGCTCGCGTTCAGAGCTCTGTCTTCTTTGCTGCTGGTTTGCTGGGGCTGTGAGCTTAGATTAGCTTGTGGTCAATGAAAAAAGCTCCGTGTTCAAATATTGCCTCAGCCACAGGCAGATTAGGTGAACTGATTAGTGGACACTGTCTCAGCTTCAGCCTTCCTTCACCCATCTGTAAGTTCGGGTGTCATAATATTGGCCTACCTTATAGGGCTATTGTAAGGATATCCCAGTTAATGTAATAAGTGAGGTGCTTTGAACATTCTAAAATGCGCTGTAAATGTAAAGCATTATGTCACCACCTGCAAGCAATGTAAGAATTGCCCCCTAGCAAACTCTGCCTAACAGTCTCTCGATGCAAGTGTGTGGCGTGTTCTTTGTGAGTGGTGTAGATTGGCTTCAGCCGCAGCTGGTGCCCAGTCAGGCTGCAGGATGAAAGGCAGGGAAGTCCGCAGTAGGTGAAGCCAATGGCAGGCAAAGTCAGCTGGTTCTAGCTTTGTCCCCACCTTCCTCCCTGCTGCGTTCTGCAAGGGCAACAACTGAGGCAAGGGAGGAAGAAGTTGGCAGCCAGGGCCACCTCATTGGTGTGGTTGTAAGCAAGAAGGCAGGCGACTGGAGGGAGACTGAGCTTGGTGGAGCAGCGCTGCTTTCCCCCAGATGAACCAGCCTTCATGGATTGGCTTGTTCATGGGGTAAAGGGCCCAACCTGACATGAATTTGCATGTTTCCTGACTTTTTTTTTTAATGAAAGGAAAAGAAGGCTTGGAAGCTTCTACTGAGAGCAGAAGAGCAGGCTGGTGGAGGGAAGACGAGCTGCTTTAACATCCTCTAGCTGTTAATATATGCAGTGGCGTATGTGAGGGGTCCACAGGGGCAGTTGCCCCGGGCGCAAAATTGTTAGGGGGTGCAACATTTCACCCCCTGCCTCAGTACGGCTGCATGCTTCTGTTGCTGAGCTCTGTTGAAAACGGCTACACCATACGAACCAGGAAGTGACTTCTCCAGATGATGGAACAACTCCTTTTATTATCTCTGTGGTTGCAGTCTCCCGGTTGACACACAGTGCTCCCCCCCCCAGGGGGTATGCAAGGGTATGCAGTACCAGTACCTCTTGTTCTTCTTTTTCTTCTTGTTGTTAAAAAGTGTGGCACTTACTGTAACATGATGAGTACTGGTACTTATTTTTCTACAAAAAAAAAGCACTGGTGACACAGATGTTGTTAGGCAATCGAATACGCATGCGTACGCCATCAGTTTCCCTCCCTCCCCTCCCCGCACAACCCCTGCACTGCCCAGGGTGCTGGCAACCCATGTTACGCCACTGAAACTATGGAACTCACTCCCGCAGGAGACAGTGATGGCCACCACCTTGGATGGCTTTAAAGGGGGATTGGACAAATTCAGGGAGGATTGGTATGTAATAAAAAATGTTCCATCAAGTCCCTTGGGCACAGCAGGTTGTGTTTGTCTTGGTGGGTTGCTAGTTGTCCAGGCCTGCGGGCAATTATTTATCTTCTTAAGGCAGGGGTGGGGAGCCTTATGTATCTCTGCATTGTCCTCATAACTCTCACCAGGCAACATCCCCTCTTCCTTTTAGGAGTAAAGCAACAGCGCTTGCAAGAAGTTACCTGAACCAGGGGTGGGGGGTGATAGTCAGAAAGGCAACCAATTCTTCCCTCACTGATTCCTTCAAGAGTAACTACCTGTAGATATTGTTTTGTTTTGTTTTGTCCAGGCTTTACTTTCTTCCTGCTGCTTCTTCAGTGTTCATGTTGGGCCTTCCTCTCATTAGCCTCATAACTCCATGATGGCTGCATGGAAGCCTGTACAGTGGTACCTCTGGTTAAGAACTTTATTTGTTCTGGAGCTCCGTTCTTAACCTGAAACTGTTCTTAACCTGAGGTACCACTTTAGCTAATGGGGCCTCCCGTTGCTGTTGCACCGCTGCCGCCCAATTTCTGTTCTCATCCTGAAGCAAAGTTCTTAACCCGAGGTACTATTTCTGGGTTAGCGGAGTCTGTAACCTGAAGCGTCTGTAACCCGAAGTACCACTGTACTCAGAATGACTTTGCTGGCCAGGTATAATAGACCTTAGCTTTCTTTGTTCTTTCAACCAACAGTCTTGCCAGGCTACATGTTTCTGCACTCTGCTGCAACATGTATATCAGGTTCGATGTTTTTTGCCTGGCTGGAATGTGCCCTGAAATTCTGTCTCTTGGGTACTTCAATGCAGTATTCAGAGTGGTGAGTGTTGAGGTAAACTTTACGTTTGTTGCTCTGCCCCATTTTCCCTTTGGCCCCGCCCACTACTGTTATGTGGCCCTTGGAAGACAAATGCGGCCCTCAGGCTGAAAAGGATCCTCCACTTCTGTCTTAAGACTTCACTTCACTGTTTACTTGCCTGAAAAATGCTGGCAATTAAACCACCACTGTCTTGCCCTAGGCAGCTAACTTCAGCTGGAGAACTATCTTATAGTTAAGCTATTTCTTGCCTCCCTTCTAACTTAAATGTTAGGGTTAAATGGCTTTAATTTAAATAAGGAGCTTCTTGCCATTGTAAGCATGTCATATCTGGTGCCATCTATTGGCTAAAAGAGGCAGCAGTTTATGGTTAGATTTCCATGTTATTTTAATTAGGCATTCACTGGATTTACTTTCTTTTGCCGCCTGCCATCGCAGGGACTCTGCCCCAAAACAAACCTTGCAGATCAATGACAGTGTTCCTTATCCCTGCACTGTTGGGCCTGCCAGCTGCAGGGAGCTGCAGGCAGATCAAATAGAGACATTTCCCCCTCAGACCAGAATTTTCCTGGTCCAAGAAACTGAAGGACACAAGCAAAGGTGTAGTTGTTTGGGGTTGCAGGGAGTCAGAGACCTACTAATGCAGGGTGCTCTCAACTTACATGGTGGTTATGTTCCGGGGATGGTGCATAAAGCCAAAATCGCGTATAGTTAAAACACATTCTCCGTGCACCTCCAAGCACTCTCGAGGTGAGTGCAATGGTGGGTGGAATTGCTAAAGGTCCCCCGCCCCCAGGGATGCCCACACCCTTTTTAGTTTTTTTTAATTTACTTGTTTGCCACACATGTAAAACTGAACCTTAAATATGCAACAAGTTACAAGTTTTGCAGCAGGGTCCCTTTCTCCAGCATCTTACAGCCAACCAATCAACATGGAATGGGAGCTTTTCAGATGCTGAAAAGAAGTGTTCTCACACTTTGTGTTGATTGGAGTCAATCAGAATGAACAGAGGAGGATGGCATTCTCCTTTGAGGGGCTGCATGGTAGGGTAAGAAGTAAAAGTGAGCAGAGCAGCAAGTGCACATTTTACCTGCACGCCACTAGGCTAGTACACTCCCACCCCTTTCTGTTTTCCATCCAGGCAAACGAGAGGCATTTATGAGAGTTCAAAGACTCATTCTAGGTAGGCAAAAACCCGGAAGGAAGGTGCATAGCAGGGCTGGTGTGGGCTGTGGCCGAGGGGGTATGTGGTCTGGGGAGAGTCTTGAGGTCCTGATACAGAGGTCCCTTCCTCTCCAGCTTTTATCTGTGGGGTGGGGCAGCTAAAATACCTAACGTTTAAAAATTGGATGTACGGAAAGCAAAACACTGTCCCCAAGCTGGTCCCCAAAGCCTGAGGTTCCTTGTGCCTGCCTTGTGTCACTTACCAGAGTGAACCACGGCCACATGTGACCCTAATTCATTGTGGGAAAGAGAGAGATAAGGAAGGAAATGAAAGGAGGGGATGGATGACGCTGATAATTACAGGGTGGATGTTTGTGTGTGAGAGAAAGCAATGGATGAATGAGGAGGGAGAATGAATGCAGGGGGGGGGGAATAGGGCTGGGGGAGAGAAGTGATGCTCCATCCACCTTGTGCCTTCATGCTGCCCACCCTCACTTGTCCGAGGCCTCCGAATAGTTTGTCCTTCCTTGTTTGAGCCTGGTTTCTCAAAGGCAAACGATTAGCAATGAAGCCATGAATGGAACTTCCATATTCAGAGGCAGTATATCTCTACGTACCACCCTCATCCTCTTCTGATGGCTTTTAGAAGCAGGTTACAAAATGCTGTTGTTTATATGGGACTTTGGCAGGGTTTAATATCCCCTGAGAATACCTTTCTGCTGGTGGTTTTCAACACCATCTGCAACCCTAGACCCACTGACATGGGAGTAATTGAACAAGACTTTCTTCTGGGAAGACACTTCCAGGCTCATTGTTGTCAAGTCTGCTTTTGATGCTGCTGCCGCTGTTCCTTGTTCGGATTTTTAAAAATTGGATCTTATGTGCGCTGTTGTGAGCCACCCTGAGAAAATATTTGAAAGGCAAGGGAAAAAGATTTTAAATGAGTATGTATGGAAGGGTCTGCTGTCTTCATGCCCTGGTTGTGGGTTCCATCCAAGTGGGACGGGCTGGATTTCCACTCTTGGACTAGATGGTTCATTCAAACTGGATTATTCTCATAATCTTGTACAGCAGCCAAGGCCCTTAGGGACTGGGGCCCCTGGGGAAAGTCATTTGGGGGGCTGCATCCTATGGTGGGTGGCATTTGCAGTGCTGCATAGCAAGTTCTCTCTCTCTCTCTATTCCACCTTCTCTTTCTCTCCCCTCTGCACCCATCCTTTTCTCTCTGTGCCCCATCTCTCTCGCTGCACCCCTCTCTGTGTGTCCAGATTTCTTTCTGCAATTTCTCTCTCTCTCTCTCTCTCTCTCTCTCTCTCTCTCTCTCTCTCTCTCTCTCTCTCTCTCTCTCTCTCTCTCTCTCTCTCATCTCCCCCTGCCTCTGTTAACACCAGCCGGAATTAACAGCAGGGTGCATGTGAACAGTTTGCAGGTGATGATCAAAGTCACCTGCAAAAACATCGCCAGATTTGATGTTAAGAATAGATCCCACGTGGTTAGTACTAGGTGAAAAGCACTCCTTCGTAAATGTGTGTGTTTGGTTGCAATAAGCTGCTGTCCGAGTGCCATATTCAGGAGACTCATGGCAGCACACCTGTGACTCTTTTGGATCAATACATCCACTCCAAGCCATTTCCCCGGTGATGGGAACAGACAGCTGCCTGACAGCTCTTCAATCACTTTTGAGATTCATTATAGATACTGACCGATGCACCGGTCACTCAGGGACCCCAGGAGATGGGGAGTGTTGGACCCTGGCCTCCAATATTGATTTTTGCTTGTAGCCAAAGGTCACTGACATGCAAACAAAGATCAGGGCAGGCAGGGAGCACGGAGGAACTGGGCTTGAGGAGTGAGTGTCCCGGAGTTTAAACTTTCTGCATTGTAAAATGGAAGATAGGTTTTTAGAGTGATGGCGGTGAAAGTGGTGGTGTTCAGTGGCACCTAAAGAGGGCATTTGCCTGAAAGGTGGTATGCAAATATCGGGATCAGATGATTCCATTGAACTAATTCAGACCTGTTTTTGAGCAGCCATCTATAGGATTGTGCAGTTACCCTTCTCCATGTCTTGTTTGGTTTCTAAAGAACTTTTAAAAGCCATCAAAACCAGTGGCCATCATTGCATGTCATGGTCCTGAATTCCATAAAGCAGGACTGTGCAATGTCCTGCCCTCCAAAGGTTGCTGGAGTCCAACTCCTATGCAGCTCAGGACCTCAGGACATCAAGGACCACCTCTCCCCACATGAACCAACCTGGTCCCTGCGATCATTTCCTGAAGCCTTTCTTTGGAAGGTGCAGAGGGTGGCAACACAAGATTAGGCCTTTTCGGTGGTGGGCCCCTGCTTGTGGGATTCTCTCCCCAGGGAGGCACACCTGGCACCATTTCTATCTATTTTTTCTGTACTTTTCTATTAAACCAGGCTTTTGACCCATAATTTGTATGGTGGCATTGTGACCTCTTGTAGTGACATGGGATCTGTAAGTCCTGCTTTTTAGCTGTATAGCTGCATTTTTAGATTTTTATTGGATGTTCATAACTGGTTTTTATGTACGTCACTTTGGGTCACTCTGAGAAAAGTTACTAGCAAATATAACAAACAAGCAAAGATCTGAAGGACACCTCATTAACTACCCCTGTCTTGTGCTGGACAGATCTGTCAAATTTGTGTTTCTAGTTTTTCCACATTTGTTAAAGTTGTCAACAGTTTGCAATCTTTCTTTTTTTAAAAAATAATTTGTCATAGTGTGCATTTCCCCTAATATGCACATATATAAGTCCTAATTATACATTACTGCAAGCATTTTTCTCTAATAAAATGCTTTTTGCTTTGCTTTTTGCTAATTCATGCATTTTAATGCTCATTCCATCCTTAATATATGCATTTTCATACATACCTTTTGGGGAGCTGGGGAGCTGCATTGCAAAATTCAGAGAAGCATGAATTTCAAAGGCTTGCTGCGTTTTGGTTCAAGCAATGTTTTTGGAACTGCAAAGTGCCATCAATAGACTAACATGAATATGTGAACTGCACTGGATTTCTCCCCGCATTCTCCCCCTGCCGTAAAGTAACTTTGTGCTGTGTGAAGAAGGACCTTCTTTTTGTGTGTCCTGAATCCCAATTTACATTGGCTGATCCTTGAATTCTGGTGTTCAAAGAGAGCGGGTGAGGGAAATGTATTCCTGTCCATTTTCTTTGCACCATTAAGGGGGAACGGACAGGAGACAGATCTAACCTATGGGCCACTATCCATCAGAACGCTCTTGTGAGCCAGCAAGCAAGGAGGATCTGTACAATAAAGCCACCCTTCAGTGCTAAACTGCTGCTGGAAACTGCAATGCCCTAAGGTAGCACAGCACAGCTTTCTTCTGTGGTTACAGACTGGATGTCTGCTTGGCCCTGAGCCTTGGCTGCATTGCAGCGGTTACCTGGGAGTGGGGAGTCCTGAGGCAGAAGATTTACAGGCTGTCAGCAGGAGGGCGAAAGGTCACCGAGGGTCAGGAAGTCCATTTCAAAGAGGTCACCATCCACTTCTTCCAATCTAATGAAGCCATTATTTGAGAACGTGACCAGTGGGGTTGGCCAACCCCTTGAAGCAAGGCGGCCCCGAGTGACCACACCACCGCTGAAAGAACAGGAAGGAGCATCCTTCCTTTTACATCGCTCGGACAAGACGGAGAAGCATCCCACCGCCCTTGGTGCCAAACTCTCTCACACCCACATGCGCGTCCACACTTGTGCACGGAGAAAGGTTGCGCTGGAGGAGGCGCTGGCGTTGCTATTCATGGTAGAGCTTGGCTTGCTTGCTTTGCAAAACCAGGGTGGCTTCTATTGGCAAAAAAACTATAGGGCAAAGAAGACAATAAAACAGCAAATCTCAATTCCATGAAATAGAGCCAAGGAAATGAAGGACTGTGCATAGCGCAAGGACAGCAATGTGGTGCCCTTCAGATATTGTTGAACTACAACTCCCATCATCCCTGCTACCCTGCTGGTTGGGACTGTTGGGGGTTGTAGTCCAACAACTTTTGGAGGGCACCAAAACAACTACCTCCCCTCACTACTACTTCCTCCTCCTCTTCCTCCATTTATTGTTATTATTATTGTTTTAAAAATTCACTCTGCTGCTTCAGAGTCACCACTTGTCAGACGCCTCCTGAAGACTTCTTGGCAGGCTGGAGGAGAAGGAGAAATGGGATGAGAGTCTTGGGGAGAGGCCCAGCAGTTTGGGAAATACTGATCTGGATGCTGGGGAGGAGTCAAGTGAGTAGTTGGGAGAAAGCTCCACCTCAGTGACAACAGATGTCACAAGTGCTGAGGGAGAGGTGTCTGAATCGGCCCCTGTCCCATCTCCTGCTAGCAAAGCACTCTTCTCCCCAAGAGAGGTGCATGAGCCTAGGTTGAACAGTGTGCTGGCACCATCAAATCCCCCTCCACCTCCGAGGATGCAGTGCCAGTTGAGGTGGCTTGAGCAAACCCAGCCTGCACACAGGAGTGCCTCCTTGCTCTCTTGGTCCCAGGGTTCAGGACAAGACTCATGCAAATCTCTGTGCCCACCCTAATCTTCAAAAGGAGAGCACAGGGGGCATGTCAAGTATTGGGACAACATCTTAGCTCAAGCCATCTACCTTATAGCCCTATGTTACCCTGCCATGTGCCCACCTTGTAACCTGTTCTATGTTTAGGCGAACCACCTGAAAGAGTCTCCTGCTGCTGTTTTCTGCAGATGCAATAGAGGCGGTGAAGAAAGTCTTCTTCGCCGTCGCTATTGCCACTTCGTAGGCTTGACATTGAGCTCTAACCCGTGTCCGGTTAGCTTCAGAATGAGTTATCCGTCACCGGCACTCTAGCCATCTCAGCGATTGTTTCATTGCCCTTGGATCTGTGGAAAACAATTCCCAAATTATACAATTATCAAAATGCCAATCAACTTGCAATTAATACATGGCTCCCCGCATAGTGGTTTGGGTGCATTTCCGATCTCATATCACCAGCGTTTCATAATCCTGATTAATGTCAGTTACATTTCAGTTATAATAATAATCCCTTAGTCAACAGCTACATAAGTAATTATTTCCATTCGTGATGTGACAATATGTAAATTTATAAAGCTTCAAGTGAGGAACTCAAACTATTACCTTTAGTCTTCCCTGTGTGTGAAAGCTGTTATGTCCATGGAGATTCCTTCTGTCCTTATATGGTGTTGTCTCTTTCACTTCCCAGCTGTTGTTTTCCCCCATCATGGCTTGGGGCGGAACTGAATCTCCAAGTTTCTCAGAGTTCTTATCTCTCCATCCCTTGTTTCGATGTCTCAGAACAGGCGACAGTCTGCTAGAAACCATTCTGTCTCACTAGTAAAACACGTCTCAGATCTTCGCCATTTCCCCCTCAGACTAGGAAAAGGTAGGCAATTTTCAGATGCATTGAAGATTTTATACTCCTTTCCAACTCCCAGAATCTCTGCAGTCAGTGCAGTGTTCTTATCACAGATCCCAAATTCTTTTCCTTTCAGCAAGAGATTTATGGCCCAATTAAACTTTATCTTAGATTACATTCCGTCAGTAGCACACGCAAATCTCAGTCTCTTTTTTTCTTGTCTGGTGTTTTTAAATGGAGGTGAGGGGAATTACTCTTTCTTTCCAACACAGTCATACTTGAGCTTCCCTTCCCCCTCCTTTATTCATTTCCGATCACACAAAGTTTCTATTTTTGCTTGTTAATATCAATATTACTCCAACGTCCCTTCCTCACTTGTAAATATATTTGTATCTTGTTTTCCGGAGAGGGTTGCCAAATCATAAATATGTAAAAAAAACCTTAGAATAAACAAACTGTGGGCTTTCCTCTCCCCAACCAACTCTCACGCTGAAGAAAATCTTATCTCAATTAAAACTTTTGATCCATGTGGCTGGTATATTCTGCAGTATGTTGTTGCAACACTTTCCCATCATGCACCGGTACTTTAAAGCCAATTAAAGATCCAATTAAATGGAGAACATCTGCTTCTTAATGGGGGTTAAGGGTTTGGAAGGTTTTCAACATGCGAAGTGCTTTTGCACTCCCTGCCTCCCACAAACCATGCTGGAGCGAGAACTAGGTACCGAGACAAACTGCAGGTGAAGATCATTCTCCCTATACCTGGGGGGAATTTGCAAAGATGATTTACCCTCTGTCATCCTTGTTTTTTGTTCACCGACGATCCCCTGCTATCATGGGGGCTGCCTCTATTAAGGCAGGTGGGACTGGAAGCCTTCTTGACTGGTTTTCCAAGGAAACTGAAGGCAGCTAACAGAATAAGTGTGACCTTTCCTGTGCTTCTTTTCTGCTAGATTTTTCTCAAGTTGAATTTCAAAGTGATGCATTTATTGATTTCTTTAGGAGTATTTATATCCTGCCTACTAACTGAAATTCTCAAGATGGCCAACAATAGATTTAAACAACAAAGATCCCCTGTGTTGCAAACAGAAAAATCTGACAATCCAAAAGCAACACGGTGGGCTAATAATATGATTACAACACTTTTATATCACTTCTGAATTGTATCTTAATTTACAGTCAGATAGCATACGATATATACATGGTGACACCAACTAATATGAGTTAAGAAAATGTCCCAAAGTAAGGGATTTTTTTGGCTAGCATAACTTCACAAAGAATCACTCAAGCTTGAGGCAACATGCCTACCAAGGTAAGTGTAAGCACAACTTATGCAGTGTTTTGCAGGGAATAAGTTGAAGAATGTTGGTGCTCCAAAAACAGCAGCAGGACAGTCCTTCCAGGATAACCAACTGTTTCAAATGCTCTTCCTCAGCTGATAATAATATCAAATAAAATCAATTACATTCAAATACAATAAATGAGATGATATACCATAACATTCTACAAACGGTTATTACACAATATGGCTGCAGTTGATTGATACATCAGTTCCACTCAGGGCCATCTTAAGCATATCCAGTGCCATGGTGCAAAGCTCCCTCCAGCCCCCCCCCCCTGTTTCCCAGAGTTTTTTTTAGGGAGGACGGTGCTGCCGGCAGGGCTGGAGGAGGCGGGCAGCGGCTGGAGGGCAGCTCCTCCGGCGGGGAAGAGGTAGAGGCTGGACATGGTGCCTCCTGGCTCAGCTGGCCACTTCGTGCCATGGTGGCCATGGCAGACAGAGGCTCTGGGCACAGTGCTGCTTCGGCGTGGCATGGCAGAGGTGGGCGAGGGCAGTGAGCTGATGCCAGGAGGTGCCATGTCCAGCCTCCGCCTCTTCCCTGGTGCCCTGTGCCACTAGCCTCTAAGGGTAAGATGCCCCTGGTTCCACTACACGTGCCGTCGGCACCCACAATAGAAAGTGATGAAGTCACCTTTGGTGGATCACTCTGTGAAGCATAACCATTCTGACACAGACTTACTTTATACAGTTTTATGGGACATTAAACACAACAACAACAACAACTGGAATGAGGAGAGATTATGTCAAATTGTTACACCAGCAAGAAACTAGGTTGATTTTCCTTTTTAGATCCCTATATCCAGGAGGATTAAACACTGGATTATACCTAAATTGTTTTGTTTTAATTTTCATGTTAATGTGGCTGTCGTCTGTATTCTCATTTCTGTATATATTGGATGTTGTACCTTTAAATTTCATGTTATCCCATTCACCTGCTGGTGGTCTTTATAATGCAACCATGTTTTAGCTAACAGTGTCAGCCAATTACACTGAGCAAAGGTGTATCTAGATTCCCACCCCCACCCCATTCTCCAATGTTCTAACAAATGTTAATCTGCAGCTGGAATTCCTGGCTGCTGAAGCAGCTAGAAATAAGTCCCACACAGGCCAGGATCTTACAAGTGGTAAGATAATCCTGATACTGATGCTATAGCTATCTCTCTTCCCACTGACCCCAATTATTGGATCTCATAGCTGATATGTTTGAATTACTTTCAAATCAGCAACACAACAGAGCTTTCCCTCTCCATCCTGCATGCATGGGCTCCTGCAGGTGGGCCCCATATTGCAGCTTATGGGCTGCCTCCAGTGTTCTCTGTCCTCTAGTGCAATGGCTCTTGTGCTAGCAGACAGGTGTGTTTTAATGTTGTGAAACAGAAGAATCTAATGCAACAGTCGCAAAAGCAGAAATTTGTTGTGCAACAAATTGTAAAATATGCTGCATGACCCTGTTACCAGCAACCTGCTTATACGTTCTCTTGTGCAACCATGTTACACTTGTGCAAAATATTTAGCCAGTGGAACAAATACTCCTCTTAGTGTCTCCAATTTAGCGCTACATTTGGTACAACTTGATAGTTCTAGGTGGCTCCAAGCAGTTTGGTGTGTTTTAGAAAGATTCTTAACATGTTTAGCAAGTTGCTTTGAAAACTGTGTGTGCACGCACTGTAAAGTGAATACAAAATTTACTGAATCTTATTCACTAATAGCATTTTTTGAGTGTGAGGCCTTAAGTAGCCAAAACTCTATTTGCTCCTCTGAAATGTTGAGGATACACAGGCATCATCTCAATAGGGTAGACACAGGGGGAAAGAGGCATTTCCGGAAATACTGATGCAACTTCTCTCTTATCATTCACTCTGTTTCTGAGGGAGGTATCAGCAGGCTTGGAGGAATGCCCTAAATGAGTGTGCAAGGATCCAAATGGCTCAGAACCACAATACCTCAAGGGCCGACTCTTCCCATATGAACCTACCTGGACCGTGAGATCATCTTCCAAGGCCCTTCTTTGTGTGCCTCCTCCACAAGAGGTCAGGAGGGTGGCAACACGAGAACGGGCCTTCACTGCAGTGGCTCCCCGTCTGTGGAATGCTCTCCCCAGGGAAGTTCGCCTGGCGCCTTCACTATACACCTTTAGGCGCTAGGCAAAAATGTTCCTTTTCCTGACTTGATCTACATCCTATACCCTTTTTTAAATTGCTGGCTCTTTGGGGTTTTTTTAAATTGGGTTGTTGGTTTTGTTTTGATTTTATATTTTTTATATTTTATTTTATGTGAATCACCCTGAGACCTTCGGGTATAGGGCGGTATAGAAGATAAATAAATAAACAGGTAAAGGTAAAGGGACCCCTGACCGTTAGGTCCAGTCACGGCCGACTCTGGGGTTGCGGCACTCATCTCGCTTTACCGGCCAAGGGAGCCGGCGTACAGCTTCCAGGTCATAATTAAATAAGCAAGCAGCAAATCAGAACTGCAGTTTGCAGGAGTATGATGAAAATTAAAACTCTAAGCAGGGTGGGGTACAGGACTCCAAAACAGCTGAGTGAGGAGTGAACATACTTGGCTGTTGTGAGTGGATGTGGGCGGGGGAGAAAACCAGAGGAGAATGGGAATGGAATGGTGTGCCCTGAGAGAGGGCATGGCTGGTTGGCTAGGACTCCAAACAGGAGCAGTTCATACTGCAACATTTTGCTGCAGTCCCACTTGTAAACAAATGCTGCAATCTAAAATGAAGCAGTCCTCAAAGGGCTTAATGAGGAAAAAAGGGAGGAAAGCATTTCTCCTTGTTTTCTGCTTGTCCATAGCTTCAGTCCCAGAACACATTTAAAGTGAAGTAAGCCTCCATGAGAGGGACGCGGGTGGCGCTGTGAGCCTAGGACTTGCCAATCAGAAGGTTGGCGGTTCGAATCCCCGTGACGGGGTGAGCTCCTGTTGCTCGGTCCCAGCTCCTGCCAACCTAGCAGTTCAAAAGCACGTCAAAGTGCAAGTAGATAAATAGGTACCGCTCCGGCGGGATGAGTGCTACAACCCGAGAGTCGGCCATGACTGGACCTAATGGTCAGGGGTCCTTTAAGCCTCCATGAAATCAGTAGGACCTTCCTTTGAGGAAGCATGCATAGAACAACGGTAGGCTGTAAGATGCCAGGGCTGGAAACAAATCCTTAAGAGACTTGTACTGTCATTGTATACATGTCACTGAGTCCCAGGAAAGTTCATAATAGAATTGCAACTGTATACTTGCAAAAGAGTGAGAATGAAAAAGGTTTTTTCTTCCATATTTCTCCATATGACCACAAGAGGGTGCTGTATCCAACACAGTTCTCATTTTGGAATCATCCCGCTGTGGTGCTTAAGAACCTAGAAATTGTAATCTAGTGGATCTCTGCAATTCATGAAACAAACATCAGTTTTGTGTTTTTAAAAAGGAAAAGACCAGCTGTTATACAGTAGAAACAACTGACAAATAGTTGCCTTCCGACAATAGTTGCTGCCCTGAGTCCTTTAAATGCTTTACCAAAGCAAGCCCCACCCCCCAAATCCTGTGAGTAAAATGTGGCCCTCAGCTCTCCGTTTGGCCCACTGAACTCTCCCTAGGCCACACCCCTCAGCAACCCTACGACACCATCATTCAGTGCTTTTGCTTGGCTGGAATTGATTCTTGAACTATGATAATGTGGCATAATGGGAAGAGTGCTGAACTAGGACCTGGGAGACCAGGGTTCAAATCCCCATTTGGCCATGAAGCTCTCTGGGTGACCTTGGGCCAGTCACTGCCTCTCAGCCTAACCTACCTCACAGGGTTGTTCTGAGGATTCAATGTGGAGGAGGAGAACCATTATGCCACCTCAAGCTCTTTGGACATAGATTTCTTTGACCTGTTTAGAATAACTCCTGTAAGGAAATAATAGTAAAATACAATGGAGTTAGGTTACTGAATACATGGATGTGTTAGAAGGGGGCAGTTGACTAAGTAAAACGGAGGACACAAGTAAGAAGGGGAGGGAAGTCAAATGCAAACGGATTACAAATGAATCAAATAAAAAAGTATGTATTCTGCTGTTGTTTTTCGTGTACAGTGGTACCTTGGGTTAAGTACTTAATTCGTTCCGGAGGTCCGTTCTTAACCTGAAACTGTTCTTAACCTGAAGCACCACTTTAGCTAATGGGGTCTCCTGTTGCTGCAGCGCCACCGGAGCACGATTTCTGTTCTCATCCTGAATCAAAGTTCTTAACCCGAGGTAATATTTCTGGGTTAGCGGAGTCTGTAACCTGAAGCGTCTGTAACCCGAGGTACCACTGTAACTTCATTTATAAATATTCCTTGCCAAGATAGAGAAGGAAAACACTCTCTCTCTCTCTCTCTCTCTCTCTCTCTCTCTCTCTCTCTCTCTCTGTGTGTATATGTGTGTCTCTGTGTGTAAAAATATCTGATTTCTGTGCAGCTGGCATGTGGCCTACCCCACCCATTTTTGCTTCTGGCTCTGTCAACCAATGGTATGTGGCCCTTGGAATGTTTCCCATGATGCAATGTGACCCTCGGGCTAAAGAAAAAAGGCTTCCCACCCCTATTCTAGAGCAGATTACAGATCTGCTCATTCTGTGGTTCTGCTGTCAACACCTTCCTCTCCATATCAGCTGGGTAATACACCTGGAGGCCTGCTAAGAAATGGAGGTTGACAGCAGGACCAAAGCAGGACCAGGCACAAGGAGCTTTGACGAAGGGCTGCAGCTCAGGCCTTGCATGTAGACAGTCCCAGGTTCGATTCCTGGCATCTCCTGGTAGGGCTGGGAATGTCCCCTGCCATGAACATAGGAAGATGCCTTATATTGAGTCCATCTAGCACACTATCATCTATATTGACTGGCAGCGGCTCTCCAGGTTTCAGATAGGGGTATCTCAGGTAGGGGACATCTCCAGCCCTACCTGGAGATGCACAGAGACCTGTTCTCTTGTACTGTCCAACATGCTGTGGACACTTAGAAAATGGTGTAATAATACCAGCAACAACAGCAACTCAATATTGTTATCCACCTGTTGCAGATGGAAAGGAGCAGGTGGTTTTCAGACAAATTGAAGGTGCTGGTATTAATCTTGAAAGCACTAAATGGCCTGCATCCAGGACACGTAAAGGACCTCCTTATACCACATAGGTCTACTTGTCATTTAAGTTCTTCCTCAGATGCCCTGCTTCGGGTTTTTATTTTACTCAAATGATTTTACTCAAATGCTATTTATTTAAAGCATTTTTATCCTGATTTTCTGCCCCCAAAGGCCCCTGTAGCAAATGGTCAAATGACAGTCCCTGCCCTTGGGCTTACCATTGAAAAGACATAACACAAAAGGAAAAGTGATTGGTCAGGAGGAGGGGAAAAATAACACTCAAGCACTGTTTCTTAGTTTTAGACTTTTTGTAATGAACAGCTGGTGTGTTCTTCTTAACTACACTATTGCTGACAAAGGATGAGAGCCCATGCATTATGTGGAGAGAGGAAAACTAGGCTTGTGTGACTCAGCTGCAAGGCACACGTGGCCATTTGGCACCCGCTTCCACAGCTGAGCCAGCACCTCCCCACTGATGCTCAAGCAGTAGCCCTTGTCAAGCCACACTGACCTAAGGGTTATGCTTGTGGTCTCATTAAAGCAGTATTGAGCTGAGAGGAAAGAGGTGGTGACAGGATGCCTCCACAGGCACTTCTGATGAATTGCACCAAACACATAATAAGCTGCAGTGAGGAGGACCACATGGGTGACGCAGTAAAGCTGGGGCTGGCAACTCACAGAGAAACTGACAGCCCCCCTTAGCATGGAATGTGTGTATTTAACAGGGCAGTTTTGCTGACAAAGTTATTGGAATGTGATGGGAGCCGGGCAGTGGAGTGTCACCATTGAAGGTGGAGGATCAGCTGTCTCAGACATTTCCCTGTATTATGACAATAACAAGACTCCATGCAAATAGAAAACCATCACAGAAAGTAAAGGGCTGGCCTGGAATCTCTCCCCCCCCCCCCGACATGTTAATTCTCTATTTTCAGAGACTGCTTTTGTTCTGTTTTTCTGTAGAAGAGCATTCAGAGGTATAATTTGTCACCTGTTGTCTGAAGTGTACAGCCCATTCTACCATCTCAGCCTGTTTCCTCTGGAGACTCAGCCAGTATTGTCCAAAGACACCTCAAACACAGCACTTTCCCACTTTTTCATATGTTCTCCAGGGACTCATCAAGTAATCAAGCAATGCCACACCTGCATGAACTGGCTTCTGCTAGTGCTGAAATTATTTTGTCCTTGGGAAGCTTTCTTATAAAATCCAAATCTGCTTTAGCTCTCGCCTGCTAGTCTCTGCTTCCCAAGTTGATTTACTGAAGAATCAATTGAACTGGTTCATTGTAATCACCTCATTATTATGTACTGTAAAATAATACATTTTCTATTTACCCCCTAGTGACCCATTTTTTTGTTAGCCTTTTCATGTTTTATTATTTGTGTTTGTAGAAATAATAATAATAATTATTTTGTGAATTCTTTGTTACTGATTTAGTAACAGAAACTTAATTTAAAAATCCAGATCTGCTATTTTTAGTTTACACCAGTTGCTTCCTAACCTGTCCTTAGTAGGTAAGACAACCAATAGTTCTTTCTTTTCATTTTTTCCCATGCCCACCTTCTCCCCTTGCATCAAAAATATACCCTTTACCATGCAACATTCTGTTAAGCTGCTTTTTATTTTTTAAAATTGTTTTTAGCTGTTTTTGTGTGTTGGGGGAGGGTTATTTGACTGTTTCTGTTTATATTTTGATTGGGTATTTTGTGTTTAATGTTGCAATTTTATCGTGAACCACCCTGAGGCCTGCAGGTATAGGGTGGTTAATTAATTAATTAGTTGATTAATTAAAAATAATAACAACCCTCAGAGGATTAGCTATGGGATACTTGGCCCCCAAAAGTTTAGCTACCCCTGCTCCAGCTAAAAGATGAATTTTGAGTTATTATTTCCCTCCTCACCTTCCAACCTTTTAAGCACATTTCTGTTCATGTTTGCCTCTGAAATCATGAGACCTAGAAACTTGTTTGCTATATAGGAATTAAGATTTTAGAGAGCACGCAGGCACCTATCATTTGATGCTCACTACAGCATTACTCTAAGGTGTAGTGGCCTTGATGATCCCACAGAGTGAAAAGAACAGAAGATTATTCTCTAAAACAGGGGAGGGAAGCCATTTTAAGTCTCAGGGCCATATTCCCTTCTTGGAAACTTTATGAGGAGATGCATGCCAGTGGTAGGCAGGGTCAGGGCAGAGGAACAAACACAAATTTTACCTTCATACAATGGGTTAGTTTCTGTACTCACTTAACATTCCCAGTGGCGTAGCGTGGGTTATCAGCACCCGGGGCAAGGCAAGTAATTTGTGCCCCCTAACCCGTGGATTTGCGCCCCCTAACCCTAACCCCCAGATGTTGCACCTGGTGTGGCCGCCCCCCCCTGCACCCCCCACGCTACGCCACTGAACATTCCCTCTCTGTTCTCTGCCCAAACAAGCAAGTGACATTATCAGAGTCCAAGGACACATTACAGCCAGGCAAAAAGACTTGGGTGTGAGGCAGGGCCAGCGAGGGGTGTGTGTAGTCTTGGGAGAATTCTAAGGGCCAGGCAGAGAGGCCTAGGGGCCACATTCAGACCTGCAGCTCCCCAGCCCTGCAATAAAAGCTAGTGATTTACTTGGTAACCCTTTACACCTTGTGAAGTTCTCATACAAGCTTTATTCATTAATTCGTTAGTGTATTTTTTAATACTGCTGCACTACTGAAGCACTATTTCTGAGTTAGTGGAGTCTGTAACCTGAAGCGTATGTAACCTGAGGTACCACTGTATGTAAAAAAGCACGTGTGCAGCATTCCCCCCCCCCAATAGTTCACCAAGACTGAGAATGCAACACAAACATCCCTTGAGTTCAATGGGGCACATATCTGAGTATATTGTATTGTATATATATTGTATTTCAAACTTTACCCATAGTTGGCTACCTGTGGCTTTGCAGCAAGGATTATGTGCTCCTTTGGCCCATCACTGCCATAGGCAATTTCTGACTGTAGCCTCACAATTTCAGCAAATAAAGGGTACGGGGCATAAGTGAGACCAACTGGTGTGTTTTTTTTAGACATAAAAAGTAAGCAATGGAAAATGTTCTGCTGGGTGAAATTGGCTGGACAGGGAGCACAGCCCAGTCCTAGGCTGAGTGGCAGTGGTTTACTTGCAGCTGTGCCCAGAATGTAGGCAGATCTTCATCTGCATGTCCTAAGTCCTCCTTCTCTTTTATTGGCTGCAATGACAGAAAGAAACCAACAGGTGAAGATGGGCAATGCTGGGATGTGCAGTGTCAAGAACAGCTTATCCTGTTGATTTTGGCATGCCGTGGGCCTACTTAAAGTTCCAAAACCTTTCTCCATCCAACAGGTGACAGCATTATCAAGAATAAAGGGCATTACCAGTTACAACCCACATCAGTTGGACCTGCAGCAAAATGTTGCAGTATGGAATGTTGCTGTTCCAGTCTCCAGCATTCCCTCAACACTGAACATGCTCAGTCTCCATTTGCTGTTCTGGGGTTCCCTCGTCTTACATTTTTCTCCACCTGCAGATTTGTTGTAGTTCTGCAGGTTCCTCTCTATCTGGCTGATATCTCCCTCTTGAGCATGGGTGGTGCAGTTTTGGCTACTTCAGCACTCATTGCCTGAACACTGGAAACAGAGGGAATGATACTCTGAAAAGTCTTAACCATATTAGTTTCCCACTGGAGCGGGGGGTTGGGATGAGTCAACAGTGGGAAAAAATGCCCTTTAGACTCTGATCTGTGTGGAGCAATCCTAACAGGTTTCCCCTCCAATGTAGTAAGGCAAAGGACAGGATGGAGTCTGCCCACTGAGCTCTTCAAGCTTCATCCTACTCTGGTTTAGAGGTTAGGTAGCTGGCTCCCTTCTCCCTCTTCTTTCTTGCACAGAGTGACTAACCCTACCACTTCCTTACGATGTTTCCAAAACTGGATCTAAGCTGGTTCGATCTTGCCAAATCATTGATTGCATTCTTCAGACACTGAGAAGTGATAATAGCAGCCTACCTTACAGGGCTCTTGTGACCATTACTGGGACAACAAATATGAAGGTAGCCGTGTTGGTCTGCCATAGTCAAAACAAAACAAAATCCTTCCAGTAGCACCTTAAAGACCAACTAAGTTAGTTCTTGGTATGAGCTTTCGTGTGCATGCACACTTCTTCAGATACACTGAAACAGAAGTTACCAGACCCTTCTATATAGTGAGAAGGTGGGGAGGGGTATTACTCAGAAGGGTGGTGGGAATGGGTGATTGGCAGATAGCTGTGATGAGCCTGTTGACGACTCTTAACAACTGCAATAGGTCTTACAGGAAAAAGCAAGGGGTGAGAAGGTGAAAAAGTGTGCATGCACATGAAAGCTCATACCTAGAACTAACTTAGTTGGTCTTTAAGGTGCTACTGGAAGGATTTTTTTTTGTTTTGACTATGGCAGACCAACATGGCTACCTATCTGTAACTGGAACTATGGAAGGCACCACATTGAGCCGCATGAAATGGAAGTCCATCAACCTCACCAACAAAGCCATTTTTCACCTTCTCACCCCTTGCTTTTTCCTGTAAGACCTATTGCAGTCATTAAGAGTCGTCAACAGGCTCATCACAGCTATCTGCCAATCACCCATTCCCACCACCCTTCTGAGTAATACCCCTCCCCACCTTCTCACTACAGTATATAGAAGGGTCTGGTAACTTCTGTTTCAGTGTATCTGAAGAAGTGTGCATGCACACGAAAGCTCATACCAAGAACTAACTTAGTTGGTCTTTAAGGTGCTACTGGAAGGAATTTTTTTTGTTTTAACAAATATGAAGTCCGTTGGACATTCATAAAGTGGGATATGTCAGTGATGAATATGATCATGCTCAGTGCCTCCCAGTCTTTGCAGGTCACATGACAGGATTGTTCAGTCCCTTATGATTCACTCCCTGACCTGATCAGCAGATGGTAATAGGCAGGGCTCCCCACTCCCACCCCACCCCCCAGCTAGAACTCACCAGAACTCAGTTCTGGCACCTCTTATGTGGGGGCCATTTCTAAGAGAAGAAGGAAAGTGATCATGATGAGTTTTGGCACCTCTTTTTCTAGAAAAATAGCACTGGTAATAGGGTTCCTGTGGGGCTACCTTTAAGTTTGATCTGGAAGTTACAGCTAAGTTGTTCTGTGGGGCAACTATCTGACACCTTGGTTGAAGAAAAATGCACAGGCTGTTTCTATGCCAATGAGCCAAGCTTAAGGTATTTTAGTTTATAAAGCCCTAAACAACTCACAACCTTTCAACCAGGGTTGAAGAACCTTTTTCAGCCTGAGGGCTTCATTCCATTCTGGACAACCTTCCAAGGGTCACATGCCAGCTATTTGCAAAACTGGGTGGAGCAGCAAATGTAAATTTGACCTTTAGTACAGTAGGTTATTTTCTATACAGTCTACCCTACATCTAGGCAAGCAAGAAGCATTATCAGAGTTCAAGGATACATTCCAGCCAGGGTGCAAAGCTGGGGCAGTTAGGGATGTGGCCTGGAAAGAGTTCCGAGGGCCATATTTGAAGTTCAGAAGGGCCACCTGGCTCCTGAGTCTGAAGCCCTCCACCCCTGGTTTACTGAGACAATGTGAAGTTTGGAAGACTCCCCAAAGGCCTGTATAAGTGCTAATCGTTGTTATACAAATCACAGTGGTTCCACCAAATGAGCTAGTAAAGGGAATATTGGTGTGCTGTCTTTCCATTCTGTCTTCCCTCCACCCCCACTTGAAGTTACTTTTGCCAAAGGACTCCCTGCCTCACCCTCCAGGAACTGATTTATTTCTCGATGGGGGTGTAGAATTCATTAGGAAAAGTGAGTGTCAGTTGACTGCTAATGAGAGATGGAGTGTTTCACCTCTAGGTCGCTGGTTCACACTGAGCCTAGGTCAGAAGTCGCAAGCAACCTGCTGGCCTTGGCATAACGAGTCCCGGAGCTCGCCAAGGTTCTTGACGAGCAGGGCTTCATGTCACACGCAGAAAGCCATCATTGCAATTGTTGTTAATTGGCATCCTTGCTGGTGGCTGCAACAGTAAGGCCAATGAGTGAAATCGTTTGGAGGCAAACCTTCTCTTCCCTTCACCCACACTGTTGCATAAGGTGCCTTTGCTCTTGGTCAGGATTTATCTCTCCAAATGGCATGAAAGGGGTGGATCCTTGTAGACTGTCATGGACTAGTTGGGTGCAGAGGAGTGGTGGGAGGCACCAGCTTGGGCAACCTCCAAGGGATGAAGGCGCAGAGCCAGGGGACTGGTGGTGGGATGACAATGAGTGGTCAGAGGGGGAAGACTGAAGAGGTAACATGGCTAAGTGAGTGGAGGGAGTTAGTGGCAGCAGTCCGGAAATAGAGGCTGGAGAGGAGGGACACCAACAGGCAGAGAGAGGCAGGCTCCTGAAGAAGCCAGGGGGTCTCCTTCTGCTGCTGTGACTGGCTCCCCTCCCCACTGGTTTCTCAGAACCTGCAGAGGTATGAAGAGGGCAAAGCAGAGACAGAGAAGGTGACAGAGTCTCAGATTGCTTGGAAGGGTCCAGGAGAGGAGGAGATTTAGAGAGCTGTGGGAGAGGGGGCACCTTCAGACCTTGCAACTAACTGGGGCAATATCTACTGGGACGAGTTGCGGTGCTCAGTAGGCTTGAGCTATTTTGTTTCCTTGAATAAAGAGTTAATTTCACTGACACCATGTGAGTTATTGCTGACCTGCTCCTGACATCCGTCCTGACTTTCTTTCTTTTTAAAAATCTCCAAGTCTTTTAATCTAAGCTGCTTCATCTGCATTAGCCTCACACAGCTCTTTCCAGATTTCAGATCCAGCGGCATTTAGTCTGTAGTGTTTGTGTGCTCTTAAAATACTTATTATTCCTTTGATTTTCTATTCTAAGCTGCCCTGGGAATTTATAGGAAGGGCAGGCCATATATGCTGATCAATTGATCAATCAATCAATAGCTCCTGCTTTCAAAAGGCAGCTATTGTTTTGATGGAGGATGGTGTGGTTTTAGGGAAGCAGTGATTGTGATGGATCCTTCTCCTTTCTCCTTTCCCCAAACAGAAAGAGGCAACAGTCCTAATTCTGTGCATACATTAACTATTTGCGTAGAGTAGTGGGATTTGGGTTGTCCTGGATGGTCCCACTCCATTTTCAGCACCATATATAGTGTCTGCAGAGCAGCTGTGTGTGTGGCCTCCAGTGATAATCATTATCATGGCAATGGCAATCTCAGTTCTCTAAGTCCACATACATTTAAAGCACTATTATGACACTGTTAGTCAGGACTCCCCATAAATAGTCATGGGGACTGTTGTTTGTTAAGGGTGCTGAGAATTGTTAGGCAACCCCATTCCCTTCACAAAGCTATAATTTCCAGAGTGGTTTACCGATCAATCACTCTTCCCAGGGACCTCTGAGAATTGTAGCTCTCTGACATGAATAGGGGTCTCAGCACCCTTAACAAACAACAATTCCCAATATATATATTTTTGGTGGGGGCGGGGGTAAAGAAAATAAAAAAGGGGGGGAATCGTGCTTTAAAGTAAGTAAGAGAGCTTTATTCAGGCTAACAATAGTACAGACAAAACAGCAGACATAGAAGACATGATTCAGGAGTTCAGGAACAAGGCAAGGAGTTCAGAACAAGTTTCCACACCCTGCCCACCAAGCTTTTAAAGATGAGATATACCACATTCACTCACAAGACTTGCTTGCCTTACAGGAATGTTGGGATTGCAAATGTGTGATCTTATGGGGTGGGTGGCTCTGTTTTGATCTGCAAAAGCAGTGCCTGGTTCTAGATGACAACACTACACTCTCCTGTTCAGGTTCCTGTTCAGTCACTGCTGCCTCCTGCCTTGGTTGCCCCGAGCCCCTCCCCCAGCTTCCATTGGGATTCTCTGCTCTGCAGGAAGGTGGGGGGAGAACAGGCATCTGCTATCCCCTTCCAAAGTGGCTGAAGCTGGGGCAGAAGGGGGAGACCCCCATTCAACCCAGATTCACACCATTCAGGTCCCCATCCTCTTCTAGTGTGATGGGACTTGCCAATCAAAACCCAGTCACTACAGCACTTTGGGGCACATGACGCATTCCATTTTAAGCCCCAACTGTGTTATCTCCTGCCCTAAGATCCAATGTTCAAGGACAGACATAACATTCAACATTTGATATTCTCCTTTATGGAACATATGAGTCAGGGACTTAGAAGGTTTTTTTTTTACTGGAAGTGCATTGCATCAAAGTGTACCAGAACACTTTCAGATTGCTGGGAAGGCCAGGAGAGCTTCCTGAGAATGTTAATATCAGACGATTCTGGAAACGTATTTAGTTAAAGGGAAGGAACAAGTCCTGCCAAATATGGTTTTACTTTAATTTATGTTTATTCTCCGCTCAGAATCCTGGACGGTGTGTAACCATGGTGTCTTTCAGCACCCTGGAGAGTTACAGAGAGTCATCGAGCGGCGCAGATCAGCACCTTGGACAGAGCGTGCAGCTCCGCGCTGTTCTTTAATATAACCTTTCTCTTCCTTCAGTGTTTCTCAGAATGTGACACTGTTTACTGATACACTCCGCCTGATCTAGGGAAAAGGAGTATAGAGTCAGGGATGTGCCATACAAAGTGGCTGGACATTCTGGACTAAAGTGCAATTTAAATCACTTTCCAATGTTAACTGACTTACCTGATTACACTCCAGTTATGTTAAATATGGCTCAGGGAGAAAACTTATCTGTCTTTACTTTTTAAACAAATTAATAAACTCCCCCCACACTTTGACAGACTGTCCACTCTCTGGGAAACGTCGAGAGATGTATGGCAAGTAATCCCTCGAAGATAACGTGGCAACGGGCCTCTTTTCAGTTTTCTCTCGCAGTGCAGCCCCATTCATGTCTACTCAGAAGTAAGCTCCTTTGAGTTCCATGGCACTCATGGGCGTAGCCAGAATTTTGACAGGCTTTTGTGGGGGGGGCAGAACCTCAGATCTGTATTGATTTGTATTGATGATGGGACTTGCGCCAAAGTAAGTGGGTCCAGGCGCTTGACGGGATGCAGGAAGACAGGCTATTCCTGCTGGATACTGAACTGACAAAAGACTCCACTTTGCAAGGACGGATAGGTTTCGTCTGGAGAAAACGGTGGGATGCTGCTAATTTCAGCGAATACGTTATGCTGAAAACGAACCTTCCTAATTAGGGGACCTAATATCCTTCTCTTTAATCTGCCTCTGGCCGCCCCTATCCCGTGCGGGTCCTCCTGGGCTTAATCCCAAGGAAACGAGCAGAGAATTGCACCGTCGGTCTGCCTTTTTCCCGGGGCTGAAAGGCAGCCAGCTCGTGCACATTTCACCAAGATGTCCACTAACACAGACAACTACTGTATAGGGAAAGCCCGAGAGTCCTACGTTTATATTTGATGGAGAAGCGATGAGAATGTTGTTGCCGTTCAGCCGTCCTAAGCTTCCTCGGACAGGAGGAAAACTTTGAAGTTTTGCTCCCACATATCCACTCCCCCCCCCCAATATTAATTGCGCGAGGGAGATATGGTTCAGTTTTTTTTAAGCACCCTTTGGAAGCTCTTCAAATCACCTCTTTTAACTATGCCAATACTAAACAGTTTGATTTCCAGGTATAGCCATTCGGGATTTTTTTTAATGTTTGTTTTTTTTAAGCCCCCCGTCCCACCACACAGAATTCTGAAAGAGTATTTGTGGGGAATTTTTATTTATTTATTTTATTTTTTTTACAGATTACAAGACGACGATCCGTATATCCAGAATTCCCCTGCTCCGAACGGGAAATAGATGGGTATTGCGCGATTGTCAGTTCCTAAAATTCACCCTTGATTTCATTTGCAGGCCTATAGAGAGAGTAGGATTAGGCCAGTTGACAATCAGGCATGTCCAAAATCCGTTTCAGGGGCCTTCACTTCATCAAATCTGGCCCTCTTTGAAAAAAGTTTGGACACCACTGAGCAGAACTGATAGCTGTCTCCTGTTAGACGTTGTTGTTGTTTATCCCCCGAGAGATGCTTATACAGAAAAAGTTAAGATCTGTTTGCTGTTGCCAGCCCTACATTTTTCAGAGGCCTCCATCTCTTTATTACAGCGTTTGTGCGCTTTCATGGTGTGTCTCTCCGATTGGGGATTGGATGGCGGACACTGACCTCCACACTGGCCACTCCTTGTAGCATCCGTGTCAACCCCTTAATCCTTAATCCCCCACCTTCGGCGCCATTTCAGCCTCGCAGCATCCAGTCCGAACTCCCTTTGCCACGCACGCGTTTGCACCGACGGCTACGGGGGCGCCCTTAAACACCCGAGAGTCCTGTGCTCTGAAACGTAATGTGTGAATCCACGCTGGCAAACACGGATCTTACTTCTTCTTGTGGCCTCGGGATTAAATCTATTCCGGAGCCCAGAGATGCGGCAAAGAGAAGGCTTGCGCGTGTGGAGAGGAGAGGAGGCAAAAGGGCTAGTGGAAGGTGCTGGTGGTCGTGTGTACGCTTGTGCACGCGTGTGCTCCTTCTGGAGCTGCCACAGCCCCTGCCCCTTTAACAGGGCTCCGCTTTGCTCCAGGGGAATAGCTGGCTGGTATTGTCCAGTTTGAACTGAGCACCGGAAATGGAGGGGCTATTTGCCTCCCGAGATCGCCCTGGTCATTCGGCCATTGTCCTCGGCCAGCCGTGAAATCTCTCCCCCAAAAAGGGAGGGGGGAGGGGTGGCGTTGGAGAAACGGAGCGCTCGCCCTTCCCGCTCCTGCTGCCCCCCCCCCCAATGATCAGATGCAGCATCCTGGGGTCAGGCGTGACCTCCCCGCCCCATCGCCAAGCCCGTTTACCCCGCGGAGCCGTCAAAATGGGGATGGGGAATCCTCAGCCGCCGGCACCCCCCGGCCTTCCAGAGGAGCCAAATAGGCCATTTCCGCTGAAAATATGGAATTGACAAATATCAGCGAGCCGCAGGGTGGGGGAGGCCGCGGGGGTGGGGGGAGCAGACCGACTCCAAATGGCAGAGAGCCGGGCCAAGGCGAGGGTCTCCTTCCTCAATTAGGGATGGGAGGGAGAGAGGCAGTGCAGGGGAGGGGCTCACCAGCTCAATATAGATAAGAGGAGAGGTGGGTTTCCGCCCCCATCCGGTTTTTCCCCCCTGTGAACCCCCCCCCATTTCCAGGCCCCCCCCATCACTATCCATCAGCACTTTGTGCGCATCGATCGCCTCTCATTTTCTCTGATTGTCTTTTAAGCAGCCTTCGGGCCCCGCCCCCGCCCCAATCAATCAGCCCTTCTGTTCCCGGGGGGTAATATAGACATCATCGGGATACATTCAGAAACGGGTGTTTGTGGAGGTGTGTGTGTGAGGTGCATTTTGTATGAAGGATGAGAAAATCTCCAGGTCGTCATAACTCTCCCCACCAGCACAAATATTGTATTAAAACCGGTTTGTGCCTTTTAAACAAAATGTATTATTTTGAGGTGAACCTATTTTGTTAGCTGCACAGTATCTCATTTGTATTATTTTTATTTTTTGGTGCGTGTAAAAGCGACCCTGAATATTTCATTTCATTTCATTTCGTTGCTGCTTTTATGAAAGTGTTCTAATTAACTGTAATGTGGAGGTAGGGGTATTCCCACTCCGTATTATTCTCTGCCTGATTTTCTTTCTTTAAAAAAGCCATCACCTTGGGATGTTGGTGATATTGCTACTTAATATCTACATACTATATTATTTTGTTTCCCTTATGGGAGGAAATTTCAGGAAAAAGACGAAGTTGTCTTCCACAACCCCATAGCTTGCTGGATGTATTTGAGCCCCTCTTCCTCAAAATAGCCGACCCTCCCATTCCCGATGATAGAGGCTTTATTAACGCCATGTAAACAAGAATTTCTAGCTTAAAAAAAATAAAAATAAGTGCACCTTTTGTGGTGGGATTCGATTTTGCAAACGGGGGGGGGGAATCAACTTAGGACAATTATTTTTCTTTCATTAAAGATAAGCTGGGAATCGAACTTCTCATGATAATGCTCATTTTTAAAGCAAACAAAGGCTCCACACACTAAAAAAAACAAACTCGTTTGGCTTGGGATTCACCCTTTCCGGCATGTTTCTTTAAAGAAACAAAAAATGCATTAAGTTCAATTAATTGAAAATGTATTTGTACCCCAATTATACTGCTTTTTCCTCTGCCGCTGCCCGCTCCAAAAGCAAACTTTTATATTTTTAGAATTGCACCGGGATAAATTGGTAACCTTCTGAGCTCACCAAACTGGGGAAGATAAAGATAAAGGACTCATAAATTCCAATTTGAGATCCGATCTCTTTCTCTCTCTCTCTCTCTCTCTCTCTCTCTCTCTCTCTCTCTCTCCCTCCCACCCCCGAGTCATTGACTAGAGATGGTGGGGAAGGTAAGGAACCAACCAAACCGCCCTCTTCACCCCCCTCCTCGCATTCCCAAAGCTAGCCAAGGGAGATCCCAGGAGTAGCTGCGGATGGGAGCGGAAAGGGGTAGTTTAGGGAAGAGGCTTAACATGCCAAAATGGAATGAGCGGGGAGAGGGAGGGAGGGGGCAGCTCTCCTTTTAAACAGGTCACTTTGAGTCAAGCGGGTCTTGTCGCAGGCCAGCTTGCTAGGCAGGCGAACATGGGGTGGGGAGGGTCAATAATATAATAAGCTAATAGTGTGTGGGGGGGTGTGTGCTGGCAGAGAGAAGTCAAGATAGGAGATCTTGTTTCTTTCCTCTTGACAGGTAATCTACCCATCAATGAAGTTTCACATTCGCACATTCTGCTGCCTCCACTTTGGGGAAAAATAAAATCCCGCTTGGAATGTATAATTACTAGTGTGGTGTGTGTGATTGTGTATCACGTGGGAAAGCTGTGTGTGTGTGTGTGTGTGCGTGCGTGTGTGTGTGTGTGTGTGTGTGTGAGAGAGAGAGAGAGAGAGAGAGAGAGAGAGAGAGAGAGAGAGAATATGAATGAATGAATGAGCCATGTGTGAAAACTGCATATGGCGAAAGGTATCCCAGGGACGAGATCCCTCTGGGTTCTTGAGATCTCTCCAACCTACGAGATTTTAAAAAGCGTGGAAGGAGAAAACTGAGTTCCATAAAAGAAAGAAAAAGCATGGACACGAAGCAGGATCCACTCCCTCGCTTGCAGGATGGCAGGAGGTTACATTTTTTTGTCTCCTAGGAAGGGAGAAGAGCGCTTATATTGCGGCGAGGTGGGCGGGGGGAGGAGGGAGGGGAGGCTCGCGGGGGGAGGGGGAAAGCGCGCAAGGTTTGGCGTTAGGGGAATTCTATTGTCTCTTAGAAATTTGGGAAGCTTTAGCAGGCCCTGGGCCCTCCCACTCCTATTGTTGCAGTGAAGATGTAGCAAACCTTTCTCTCGCCTTCCCTCCTCTTGTTTTGAATCTTCCACCACCCCCTCCTCCCTTTCTCCCCCCTCTCTTTTTTTTGGGAGCTGCTGAGCTGCTCTGACACCCTCTCCAAAGACGGGCTGGCAGAGAGGAGGGGAGGCTGCTCCAGCCAGAGTCCACCATTTCCACCGGGGGTGCAGAATGGGGTCTGTTTCTAACCAGCAGTTTGCAGGTTAAGTGAAAATTTCATACCCAATTCTTCCCTTCCCTTCTCTCTCCCCCCCCCCCAAGGAAGACTCTTTCTTTCTTTTCCCTCTTTTTCTCTATCTCTGCCCTCCATCCCTGTTTTGAAAATCAGCGCTGTGCTCTGAAGAGCTTTCCCTCACCTCTTCTCATTTTAGGAATAGTTTTACAGCTGTTTTCAATCAATCCTCTTCATTTTTAAAAGGAAAGATTTGTGTTGATTCTTTCATATATTCTGTCCAAAATGTTACTTTTTGAGCGAGGGGTCGGTTTAGTCACTTTCTTGCTTCACCATGTGCTTTTTCTTTATAAGAATTGGGGAGGGCGGAATTTTGGAAACTTTTTGGGTGTATCTAGGCAGCTACAAACTTAGGCAACGTTTTCCTGGGAGCAGGTCCCATTAAACGCGGCGAGGTTTCTTCAGAGTAGACATGCGTTGAATTGCACGAGTTGTGATTTTGTGTTTTGCTTTTAAAGAGGAACTACAGTACTTAAAAAAGCGTATATATTTCCAAATGGTTTCGACAGACCAAGACCAAGACTTCGCTTCCCAGAGTATTTCTCCCCAGTGTATAAATATTTAGTATTTCCATATAACCAATGTCCATACATACACCTCGAATGCTTTAGAATAGTTTGAAAATGGACTAGTGGTGTCACGCTGTCCCATCCACTAGTTTACTTTTACTCCCTCCCCCCATCCTGTGAAAATAGTGTGGGATCCACCCGCAACCCGGGATGGCATAGATTTGGAATACACCGATTTCTTCGATGTTTTGGAGCTGCGTTTTCTATTTTGGGCACCCTACGGAATTTGGAAGAGGGAGCGAGTTCTTGGTATCCCTCCCCCACTAATATGTTTCGAATCCTGCCCTTCCTGATCTTCCATGGATGAAGACTTGCGATTTAGTTCCCCCCCCCCCCGGCCAAATAACCCCAGAGCCGAGGCTGTTCTCTGCATGGCTTCCTGCCTAGCCTTCTGCGCGCTCAGCGGTGCTGGAGCTCTCCGAGGAAGACGATGGCGTTTCCCGCGGGGGGCTGGGGGGCTGGCCGGGAGGTGAGCCCCCTCTCGGGCGTCCCAACCCTGGGTGGCTCCCGGAGGTCCCGCGCTCCCTCTGTCGCGCACCCGCTGGCCCTTGGGAGGAGCGGGGAGGGGGACCCCCCTCCTTTGGCTGGACTCCGGCTGATGATCCTCGGCGCGTATGTTTCCAGGTGGCTGCGCCAAGGCGGGCGAGGAAGAGCCCACGGGGGACTCGCCCCGGCCGGACGAGGAGAGCCAGCCGCTCCTGCATGGCGCCGGGATCTGTAAGTGGTTCAACGTGCGGATGGGCTTCGGCTTTCTCTCCATGACCACCAAGGAAGGCATCGCCCTCGAAAGCCCCGTGGATGTTTTCGTGCATCAGGTAAGGGGTTTGGGGGGGCGGCGGCAGGGAAGCGGGGCTGCCTTGGTCCTGAGCAGCTCGGGGGCCCCGAGGAGGCTTCCCCCGAGGGCTGAGCCCGGGCGACCCCGGCCTGGGGCCTAGGGCGCCGCCTTGGCGTGGGCCTTCCAGGCTGGACGCAGCCGGGGTGGAGTTTGCACGCGCGCGAAGTTTGGGAACTGCGGCAGGCCTCGTGGGGTGAGCTGATCCGGAGCAAAGCGGGGGGTGTGGACGGGGAGATCTCCCCCCCCATGTAAAAAAGAGGGGGCAGCTAGTTTATCACGTTCTCTCTACTCTTTACTGAGGAAGAAATCCCCCCCCCATTGGCTCCCTACTCGGTTCGGTGCCTGGCTGTATACCGGATTTGAATGCAGGCCGCCTGCCTGGTCCCCACCCCCGATCTTCCTTCCTTGCTGCTTCTACCCACCCACGGCACTAGGCCTCTCTCTCTCTCTTTCTCGAGGCCAGGAGGGTCAGTTCCTGGGTTCCTTTTCTTCCCGTGATCTCAGGGTTCAAGAGTTAGGTTGCTGTAAAGTGATATCAGATTGATTTCATTTCCCCCCCCCACCTCCTTTTCAAAATGGGTCGCTTGGGGATTTGCCTTGAGAAGGGGGGAAAGGGGCGAGGGAGCGCGCGCCGGGATTATTGCTGTGTTAACCAGGCGTGAGGTGGTGTTAATGTAGCTTTAAAAGAAAAAGGGAAAAAAGAGAACGCCGGTAAAATGACGACAGGAAATTGGCAGTTGTAGAAGATGCTGAGATACAGTGTTCCACATGTTTAAAACTTTCCCTCTCCCAGTTGGAAGTGGGGGAGAGGCCTTTTGCTTTGATTTCCATGACTGTAATGTTGGGAAGGTCATGCAGGGACACGGGGGTACAGTGTTGCAGCACAAAATCCAGACGGGACCAGGCTTGAAAGTATGATAGCCAGGCGTCTTAATATGAGCTTTAAACAGCTACAAAAATGATCACTTGATGCCTGAATGCATATTGTTATAATGCAAAGGATGCCCTCTTTTACATTGGGATATCAAAGCTCTATAAGGTTTTGTAATGTTGATTGCAAAATGCTTTGCTAAAAAAAATTAAGCCTCCCACTTTGGTGCCACACTCTTCCTGACACATGTGCTGCCAATATTTCCCTTTAGCAAACCATCTTGTTGCTCACCTGAGTCACTTTTTTGGGGAATAGTTAGCTGCAGTTTCAGAAGGTCCTTTAAGGATTTGTTTTGTCCACGCCACCACCGGGATGAGGTGGTGGTACTTGTGTGGGTGTAGATGGCAAGGATATTCAAGGGGCTTACTTTGGGGGTTAACCTGTGATGCATTATGGTTTCATCCAGTGGTTTAGAGCAGCTGATGTGCGTTGAAGTTCATCAACTTCGGAAAGGGCCACAAGTTTCCCCACCTAGGTTTAAGATATAAAAAATGGTTATGTGTAATGATGATAGAGGTTTATAATATTATGAATGGGCAGAGAGAGGGGAGGGGAAGAAATGGATGGGTTTCTCCACATACTGAAATTATATAATTCACTATTCCAATATGTGATGATGGCACTGGAGTAGGTGGCTTTTAAGGAACAGAGAAACTCATGGTGGAAAAGACTGATTAATGGCTATTAGGTATTGTAGCTAAATGGATCTTTCATGTTCTGAGAGAGCCTGCCTCTGAATTCCTTGGTGGGACAAACAACAGTCATCTTCATGCCTTGCTTGCAGGCTTCACATATTTTCAGATTAGGTGGACCCTCCTATAAGCCAAATCTTATGATAATGCTTTATAATTTTTTGGGTTGCCTAGATGAGATGGAACCACACACTGGATTAGCAACTTGTTTTACAGCTGTATTTTGCCCTGGTATACAGGATCATTTTTTACATATATACTGAGGATTACTTTTTGTTACTGAAGATGTCACCTGAAATGAATGTCAAGCTTTGCTAATATGAAAACTGCTGTGTTTCTCGTTTTTTTATGTTCTCTTTCTTGCAAGAGACCTGTGCATTTCATTTAGGGCTGGATATAAGTAACTAGTGGATGTTGATCCTTTTAAATATGGGGATCAGCTACCATTTGTTCCTTTATCCCACCAGATCTCAATGCAACTTGAGATCTGCATAAGCATCTACTAGAACCTGTTTAATATAGGCTGGGATCCTTTATACACTTACCTTGGAGAAAGCCCCATTGAACACAGTGAAAGTTACTTCTGAGTAAACATGCATAGGATTACACCAAGCCTCCTGTTTCACTCTACACTTCATTGTAAAACTGTGCTTTTATGTGTGTCTACTCAGAAGTAATCCCCATTGAGTTCACTGGGACTTACTCCAAGGTAAGTGCATCCTCAATGCAGACTTCTGTCCTGCTTTCTCTCTTCTAACCCCACTTTTGTTTAATAAGCAGCCTGACAGACTTCTGGAGAACTTGAAAACTTGCTTATTATTTTGTAGTGCTTTGGTTAGGCCTAAGCAAGGTAGCATCAGATTGTGGGTTTTTGAATTTTTTTCAAATAGGTCAGCATAGTTTCCTGTTCTTTTTGAAGCTATCTATTAGTATCCATAATGGAGTCAACAGTTGCAAAGACATTGCACAAGGTTCTTCAGTTAGCTAACAAAGTTAGTTCCCCCTCTCACCACAAATAAATAAAAAAAATTTGAGCCACTTCTAGATCAGCCTACTTTTCTTTTGGACTCCATGGCAAATATTTTCATTTGTGTCTTTGTGGAGCCTCTTTGCAAACCTTGTAATGGGGTGGGGGGGGCAAGATAAATTGTGAGTAGAGGATTTGTTTTTTCTTTTTGGGTGCAAATCTTTTTTCTTATCTCTCTGTCCCTTTTTGTACCGTCGGAGGAACTGATGGCAGAAACCATTTTGATGTTGTAGTAGAGGCTTGAGATTGGTGAGCTGATACCCCAAAATAAAGGAAATCAAGTACACACACAAACACACTTCCATTTCAGATGGAAGGCTAGATGCTAAGCATCTGAACATGAGTAATCCTACTGAAATGAGGAGCTCCTGTTCAGAAGAAAACCTACTCATTTTGTCAATGAGTCCGGAAGAAGCTTCAAGCACATGTTTTTTGTGTGTGTGTGAGTTCCACTCAGTTCCGGGGCACAGATTCCCCATACAGCCCAGAAATAACTTCCACTGTGATTACTGGTGCTTACTCTTGGGTACATTTGCAAAGAATTTCAGCCTTACAATGCATGTTTACTCAGAAGTAAGCTACTGTGTTAACCTGGGGTTTACCCACAAATAAGTGCATTTTGCATTCCACCCTTAATCAAAGTTTGTTGCAACAGAAGTGGACACATAAAGTTCAGAAGGTGCTTTAAATAAACTCAACAAGGAATTGGCAGGGAGGACAGCAGGGCAAATGAACTTGTGTTGCATGTGTGTAAAAGTTTAAAGTGAATCACTGTTGATTCTGGGGTGGGAATTTGGATTTTTATAAGGTCTGTTCATGAGGTGCCAGGTGCTGAAATCCTAAAATCATTTGCTTTGTTGCCGTTGCGCTGGCATTACTCTAGAGCAAGTGGGTTGAAGTGGGCGGCTTTATATATGGAAACAGTAAATGACTTCTTTTGAGAACTTCTCTTGATTCCAACTACTCAGTTCTTCCCTAGGGTTTTGCTTTCCTTCCCACCAGGCAGATGGCAAATCTGTAAAAAAGAAAAGAAAGAATGGATGTGACCCCTGATTTCTGCATTTTACTCCCCCTCTGCCCTCAGAGAACGGTTTCCCCAGGTCAGGGCCTGGATATATTGATGGAAAAGCCCAGAGGGAATAAACATGGAATGCTGATTTCCTTGTTCCAGAGGGATGCAGATTGCAGCATGAGGATATAAGTGAAGAGGACCAACGCTTTGTTTTAGCTACACTGCCAGTCACTTTGGTATGTGGCTGAATTTTTTAGTGTTGGCTGAATTTGGGAGAATGAAGCCCAATGCAAGTCCATTTTTTTTTGGAACTGGTTCTGCATCTATGTAGAAATGCCTGATTCCTGTTCTAAGGAAAGTGGCCTTCCCTTTTGTGCTTGAGTGAGGGTTTGTGAAATGCAGAGGCAACTTCAGGTACTGGAGGCGGGGTGGGAGTCCTCTGGTCTCCCCAGCATTTATTGCCCCAGACAGTCTAGTTTTCTGATTGCAGGCACTAATAGTCTTGCACCCTCACAGAAAATTAAATGGTTGGAGCGTCTCTGGTGTTCTAACAGCTTTGCTTTGCCTTGCACCCTCCGATTCAAGAAAAAAACGCAAAATTCCAGCTTCCTCAATTCATTGTTCACTGCAGTGCATGTGGTGTGGGAGTCCTGAGGATGCACTTAGTACTACTACTACTACTATTATTATAAATCAGGTTGCGCATATTTTTAAGGGAAAAAATGTAAAAATGAAACCTGGAGCGGGGACCCTAAGACTCACAGCATGTTACTGGATTGCAATTTCCACCATCCCTGACCAATGGCCGTGGTGTCTAGGGCAGAAGTGAGTTAGGGGTCTTAACAGCGCCTGGTTTCCCTCCCTTGGACTAGAGAGAAGTGCAGGCCTTTCTATGCTTAAAGAGAATCTCCATGGCCAAAGGCAATATAACAAAGAAAAACAAGCCAAGGGCGGCTCCAAGTATGAGCCCCCCCCAACAAAATGCCATTGGTGGTCTCCTTTTGTCATCAGTTTCTCATGCACCCACAAATCTATTAGCTGACTAATCAGTGTCTCCAGACCTCTGATAGCATCACACTGAATTTCCCCTGCAGTTTTTGAGCAGATAAAGAGCAGCAGGAGTCATGTCTAAACAGCAGGCAGGACTCCTGCTGCTTTTTAACCTTCTCTGCACCCATGGAAATGAGTGAAGACCCTGCCTCTCTCCCAAACCATCTGGGGATGCCAGAGGGCATGGGGGACTGGATTGCTGGTGACCAGAATAAAATGGTGGCTTCGCAGCCATCCATTGCTCTTACCCAGTTGATTTGGCCCTGGAGTCGTAGCAGGTGGTAAGGAAGTACAGTTGTACCTTGGTTTTCGAACAGCTTAGTTCTCGAATGCTTTGGCTCCCGAATGCCACAAACCCTGAAGTGACTGTTTTGGTTTGCGATCTGATTTTGGAAGCTGAATGTCCAACGGGACTTCTGTGGGTTCCGATTGGATGCAGGAGCTTCCGGAGTGGATTCTGTTCGACTTCCAAGGTACAACTGTACTGTATCTGCCCTGATGGACCCAGTTGAGGTGCTGGGCACCAGCAGCTGCCAGAGGATGCCAGATGTTGGTGCCAGGTCTGTCTAGGGCAGGGGTCGGCATGGTTTACCTCACCTGGGCTGGTTCACTCCAGCAGAGATCCCTCCGTGGGCTGGATTGTGCGTATGTATGAGTGTGCTTGCCCGCGATTTCCGGTGTTTGTGCAGACGCAATTTTTGGCATTGCAGAAACGAGTCCCCCGCCTCACCGGTCTAGCACAGTGGGGGGGGGCTTGCCTCAGGGGTGGCTCATGGGCCTGTTAAACGACCCCCGTGGGCCATTTGTGGCCCATGGGCCTTAGGTTGCCTATCGCTGGTCTAGGGCCACCATGAGACACAACAAGGGAGGCCATCACATCACGTTCACACCACACTTGCAAGCTTCCAACTGCTGTTGGAAACAGTGCAAAACTAGATCTTGATCCAGTATGTGGTTGTTTACACATGCGTTAGAAACAAGTAGCACATCTCCAAATGTGATAAACCGGACTGTGCTGGTTCAGGCTGCAGGTGGAGGGTCACAGTTCTGAATGTTTCTCTGTGGAACTCCTCCCTACAAACTCCCTGCAAGTGGAACACTAATGCAGCAAAGAAAGAGGAGATGGGACAGAAAGCTGCTTCCTGGTGCTCTGCCTTTCCCCCATCCTTGTAGGATGTTTTTTATTTTTCTGAGTAAAATAAGGCATTCCCTTCTTCTGCAATCTGAAGCTCTGCAGACTATACCACCATTTTGTGCAACATGCAGAGCAGGACTAATTAGTGTTGCTTGTGGTTGTTCTTACTATGTGGCACTTTCTAGTTGTGCAGAGTGCTTTACAGCCCTTCCTTAGAGTGGGTTGACAATCTGTACTCTGGGGGAACCTGGGGTTCATTGTGAGCTGATCAGTGTTTCCCCAAGAGTATCACTGGTTGCCTCTATATCTACCCCTATGTTTCTTCCCCAGCAGTGTACAAATGCAGAACAGTGCTGGCTGTGTTTTTAAGATGTGCTCTTGCTTTACATGGGGCAAATGAAAGGCCATTCTGAGCTGAGTATGCAAACTACAACAGGCCCCTCCAAACCCTCTGCAGTTTGGGGGCTCATCAGCTGACAAGCTAATGTCCACAGCTTGAAAACCACAGGGGCAGGAGATTGTTATCAGTAAAAAGAGTTGAACAGAGGGCCACAACTCACCTTGCAATTGATGGTGAAATCAGTACAGTTCAATTTCCTGAATACTGTATTGAACTTGTCTTGTGAATATAGTGACTTGTGTATCCACATCAAGACTCTCTCTTCCTCCCCTCTCCCTTCCTCTCTCCCTCCATTCTGGTGCCTTATCTGGGTTCACTGGAGCTCTTCATCTTAGTCTTCTACACCTGCCTTGCTAACCCTTTGGCTGCACCTTTCCCTTCCTCTGCTGGACTGTCATGTTACAATGAATGCCCAAAACTTTGGCAAAGGTCAGCATTCAAATGCCAGCAAATCTCTGCATTCCAGAGCAAAATTCTGTGGCTACAACTGGACTGAACACTGACAGTCATAGGGATTGTCAGCATTCAGTTCTTAATGCTGGAAAAGCAGGAGGGAAAATGGATCTCTTTGGGCCACCTGTATAATGTACAGTGGTACCTTGGGTTAAGTACTTAATTCATTCTGGAGGTCCGTTCTTAACCTGAAACTGTTCTTAACCTGAAGCACCACTTTAGCTAATAGGGCCTCCCGCTGCCGTGCAATTTCTGTTCTCATCCTGAAGGAAGTTCTTAACCCGAGGTACTACTTCCGGGTTAGCAGAGTCTGTAACCTGAAGCGTCTGTAACCCGAGGTACCACTGTATCTGAGATTATCAGCAATTGCATTCACATGTCCTTAAGGCAGGATCTGAAGGCATATGATGTAACAGCCCTGGCAGAGGCCTTTTTAGTGCCTGGATGGGCCTCTACTTTTGTGCCCTAATGAGCTCCCTTGAATTTCATGAGGGAAGAAAAAAGTATAATAATGTACATAAAATGTTGAGATTTTCACTGGAACGTACACACACCATCTTCTCTGTTAATTTAATTCTGGGTTGGGGAGCTGCATGACTGCAAGCCATACCCAGCCTCCCAGGCTTCCCCTGAAACCACACCCACACCTGAGGCCAGCAGAAAACAGGATGTGTGGGGAGTTCAGTCTTGCTTGGGCAGTAATCCCCTCCCCCAAAGAGGTGGTTGGATCTTGCCCATCTGTCAAAGTTGGCCTGTCAAGGTGGGGGAAACAAAGAACGGGCCCACTGGACCAAGAAGGTTCTCCGCCCTGGAATGTATCACAAGAGAAGTCTCTCAAAGTTGTGGCGGGGGGGGGGGGAGGAGCATCACTCAGTGGTAAAACACATGGTTTGCTAGCAAATGGTCCCTGCCATTTACAGCTAAAAATATTGGGTACCACCAACCCTTTTGCCAGAGGCTCTGGAGACCCACTTCCAGTCAGAGTAGACAATACTTGATTAATGGGCTGCTATAAAGTAGCTTTCTATGATAAATTTATTCTCACAAGTTTTATCAAATGTAGATTCCCCCCCCCAGGCTTAAGGAGCTCAGGGCAACGCACAGTGCTTCCCCCACCCCTTATTCACACTATAACTTTGTGAAGTAGGTTAGGCTAAGAGATAGTGACCAGACCAACCTTATCCAGTAGGTTTCATCTCCTCAGTCTTGGTCCAACACACTTCCGGGGGAAGGCAACTTGCAGTCTCAGGCCTGATTTTATGCAGGTGACAAAGAAGTGGGAAAGGTAACATCACCACCACCCTATATTTTTCTCTCTCTCTTTAAGACCACCAGCACCCCATATTCTCTCTCCTTCTCTCTCTGCCCCTCAGCACCACCCCACATTTCTCTCTCCCTCAGATCATCACCTCCCTATATTATCTCTCTCAAGGAGATTACTACTCCATATTCTCTCACCCATGTGAGGCTGGCACTCCTTCCCTCCCGTCTGACAGATTCCTTTGGGGGGGGGTGCAGCCCTTGACAGGGAAAATATGCCCCTTCTGGCTCTAATCACAGTCTTTAATATGTGGTGACTCTCAGTTAAGTCGGTTTGCATTTAAGGGGGGCCACAAGATTCTTTGTCTTCTTTCCTGCTTGCAAGAAGACCTTTGGAAGCTGTGAAGGGTCCCTATTTGGACACCCTGATCATCCACAAAGCCACAGTGACATGAGAGAGTGGCTGGTAGTTGGGTTAGCTGGTCCTAATGCCCAGGGCTGCCCTTTCTAGGCATTTCCAAGCACTCTCATCTTGGCACCTTTAATGCTAAATTGGGGGTGCAGGAAGAAGTGTCCGAAATTGCCAGTAAGGATGGGATTATTTTAATCTAAACTAACAAATCAGCAAGGCCCCATTAAGAATTGTGGAGAGACATCTTTAGCTTGCCTGGTCACAATTCATTCAGGTTGAAGATTAATTAGCACACATACACATGCAAGGCACCCTGAGAAAAAGTGACTTCCCTCATGCCGCCTGTCTTGGGCCATGGAATATGAATAGTTTCCTAAGCTCAGATCTGCCCCTGAGGTTTATAGGTTCCTACTTTGATTATGTGTTAAGTGGTTCACTTGGTGTGAGAGTGCTGAAGAGTGAATGGGGAGCCATGCTTAGCTTCTCATGCCATAGTTGCTCTAAGGTTGAACAGCTTGAAAGGTTACAGGATGATGGCAGCAAAGCCATTGATATTAAGTAGGGAGCTGCCTTCCATGGAGTCCAGGCCATTGGTCCATCTACCTCAGTTCTGGCTGCACTGAGCAGCTGCAGCTCTCCAGAGCCAGGCATTCCTACAGATGCTGGGAATTGGCTATAGGACCTTCTGTGTGCAGTGTGGATGCTCTGCAATAGGGAATGGTCTTCCTTCAAGTAGGAAGTTAGAACGTCAGGGGAATGTCTGAAATTCAGTGTTTGCCCTGCTGTGTTTAGTTTTCTTTCTATTTGGTTTTTAAATGTGATTTCCCACCTCCTGCAGTCTGAACTGGTATAGCCCATTCTACCTTTTCATTCTCTCTTCTGTGAACTACCTGTCCGTATCTGTAGATTGGGGGGAAAGTGTTGTACACTCCTCCAAGGAAATTATCCTTGCCTCTTTCTGTAGAATTACATGAGAACATCCTTTCACACAAGGGTTGTCTCCAGCTGTAGCCCCTGAGCTTCATCCAGGTGTTCCAAACTGTGCCTATGCATTTGTGGTTGAAGATGGGAGATACCACCCTCATCACATTAAATATATTTATTTTTAAAATTGTATTCTGATTGCCTCTCTTACATGCTGCATTTTATTGTATTTCATGTAATTCAAACTGTAATATAATAAAATGCAGGAAATAAAAAGAAGCAATCAAAATACAGTTAAAAACTACGCAGCATTACAACTGCTAAAACAGGCATAATAATAATAATAAATGTGATTTTCAAGTGGTCCATGGGCAGAAGAAAAAGAGGCCAAGAGTGTGAGCTGAGAAATCTCAGTTTCAAATTTGCTCATTAGTCATGAACCCACAAGGCTCAGCTTAGGCTCAGTTGCCCTCGCTTGCAAAAAGGAGCAAACTGGTTATTATCTTACAGGACTATTGCAAGAACTTCTAGATATATTGTACGTGGTGACTTTTGATCACTCTAAATTGCTGTGTAAATGCTAAACTTTTAGTGTGCTAGGACCTCCACTTATATCCTGCAGGCATCTTCACTGCATATATCAGGCATAGGCAAATTCCCACACTACAGATGTTTTTGGAACTACAGTTCCCATCATCCCTAGCCAACAGGACCAGTGGTCAGGGATGATGGGAACTGTAGTCTCAAAACATCTGAAGGGCTGGAGTTCGCCTATGCCTGGCATACATGTTGTTAGTGTCTGCTTAAAGCTTCCTTAGGCAAGCATTTCCAGACAAGTTGGTGTGTATTTTAATATCATGTTAGCTTATTGTTGATTTTGAAATGTTTTTCCTTTCTTTGGATTAATAATCTTAAATGTTTTATTTTTCTCCCCCCACCCCAAACCACTTAGAGGGTTGCTTTTTTCAATCAAGTGATATATAAATTTTGTTAAATAAAACGATAAATACAACAACTACTGCAGCTTTTGATATCATCATCGTCATCATTACAATTTGATAATTTTCCAAGTGGGTTGACCATTTCCCATCAAGTCATTGGTCAACCAGAAATGAGTAGACAAAACTGGGAGAGCATCACAGAAAAAGCGTGTGTTCTTTGTCCATGGACAATGTCCTCGAACCAGACAAGGTCTGCTTTAAGTGCAGCAGAGCCCATTGATAACCCTCTCCTGGTCATTTACACATGTGAATGATAACCCACAGGAAGTAACTGTGGGAGAAAGAAGGGAACTGGCCTCTTCAGATCTATTAAATCACTTTATTACAGGAACCAGCCCTGAATAGCCCTTCCTGGCAGGGGGTTAGTCTCCCTCTCCCTCTCTCTCCTCTCCAACCATCTCACCCCTCCCTCCTCCTCCTCAACTGATAACAAAGCAATCAAAATTTTGGCAACCTGGCAGGCCAACTGGGTTACCTTCCCTCCGGCAAGTTGTGATCTGGGTAGATAATATTTGGAGCCTGTGCTCTTAGGTGTTCAGAAATGGAGCATCCCTTTGGGGGCCATGAAAACTGGAAAGAATGGCACATGTAGGGGGATAGGCTTTTTGGCTTGAAATAGGATGCAGATAATTTTACATTGGGAAAAGTCAGACTCTGGTTTGGTGCCTCCATTAAACTAATGGGCCAAATCCATTGATCCTTCAAGCATCAACAGAGCTCCAGTGATTGCCACCCCATTAAATTACAGATATTCCACACCTGCTTAACCATGTCCCACTGAATGGAAGCCTTAAGCTCTTCTGGAACTTATTTAAGTTTGATGGACCTTTAATGGAAGGGAGTTCCACAACTGTCAAGATTAGCCTCTGCCAGCAACCTCCCCACCCACTAAAAAGGTGTCCTGTTCAAACCCTATGCTGTGTATAGTTAAGAAGGCATTATCTATTGGTTTTAACCATTGTGATTCTGTTACTATTAAGGTGATCATTGTTTGGGGAATATGCCAATGTTGTTGGGCCAGTGCAATAAGAAGCCCCAGTCAGCATAGCCAATGGCCATGGATGATGGAAGTTTTAGTCCCTAGCATCTGAATGGCACCCCATTGGCACCAGCAAAGACAAACAATATTTATTACTATAGCATAATATGTTGTGGACCAGAGCTCACTTCATCAGATGCATGTATTTATGTCAACCTTCACCAGTTTGGTTCTCTTTTGATGCTTTGGACTGCAACTCCTATCACCTCTGGCCAGCATGGTGCTGGCTGGAGCTAAGGACAAAAGAAGAGTCCTGCTGGATGAGGCCAGTGACTCATCTAGTCCAGCATCCTGTTCTCACAGTGGCCAACCAGGTGCCTATGGGAAATCTGCAAGCAGGATTCAAGCACAAGAGTCCTCTCCCCTCTTGGGGGCTCCAGCAACTGGCTTCAGTCCACAAATGATTCTGCAACAATAAATCTGTTAAGTCTATAAGGTGCCACAAGACTCTTTGTTGCAGTAGAATAGACCAGTACAGATACTCTTCTGGAATTTATCACTATGGCCACCAATTAATTATTCTCTTGCTTTGCTTTGTCTATCAATCACTGAGACTGATGTGGTGGCAGCAATAGTGAGTCAAACATCTCCCTGGAAATGAGGGGTTATGCACTTTGGAACCAAATGTAAAGAAAGAGCCCTTATAGATGGGCGAGTAGCTTGTTCCACAGAGAAATCAGGAGCATCATCAACAGCTAGAAAAAACAAGCACTGCCTTATGACGTATAATTATATTTTGCGTTATCTGGGGAAAGGATTAATCCTAATCAGCAAACTTAAATTGATGAGTGTGGCCAATTTCTATGTTTTCAGACCACTTCTGTTTTCAGACAGTATCCTGGGGGTGGGGTTTAAAAAGTGTATTGCCTGATCCCCCTCTGTAGAAAGCCAGTTTTCTATTCATTGTTCTAACCAATTTGCTATCATATAGCTATAAGGATTTTGCCCCATAGAACTTTTGTGCTGAGTCCTAAGAGCTTTTTATGCAAGACAGGCAGAGCCAACTTGCACTGGCCCAAGTCAGCATGGCCAGTGGTCAGGGATGATGGGAGTTGTAGTCCAATAACATGGGTGGGTGGCAAGTCGGTGAGCCTTCAGATGTTGGACTCCAGAACCTGTTTAGTTTGAGCAAGGCTACTCCCTTAAACCAGAGGGCAAACTACTATCATCTTAAGTCCCAGGTTGTTCCCATCATGCCTGACTATTTGCTATGCTGGCCAGGACTGATGGGAATTATAGTCCAAAACATACAGAGGGTGCCTGATTGGGGAAGGCTGGTCTTTGGAGTGTGACTGCATTCTTGTCTTGCTGTCCTGCCTTCGTCACCTTAGCTGAGTCCCTGCTATGAGTACAAGTGATTCCATGCATCATTTTCTCTCATCTGAATGATTTGAGAACACTGTGCGGTAGTAGCCACAATAGCACTTTACTGTATATGAAAGTTGTGTACCTTAGCATATCGTTTTCAACGTTTCTGCTCTTCTGACACTTAATTTCAGCAGCTTGCTTTCTGAGAGTTGGGGCAAGCATGCACATTCATGGTTTTTTAGTTGAATTACCTGCCTCAGCAGTTTTGATTGACAGTGGTTTTGCAAGGGCATTGGGATTGAACCAGCATGCAGTCATTGCTTGATTCACTGATAAAATATTACCTAAGTCACATTTGGTCTGAAATAACTCGCCTAAATAGGTAAAGGGACCCCTGACCATTAGGTCCAGTCGTGACCGACTCTGGGGTTGCAGCACTCATCTCGCTTTATTGGCCGTGGGAGCCGGCGTTTGTCCACAGACAGCTTCCGGGGCATGTGGCCAGCATGACTAAGCCGCTTCTGGCGAACCAAAGCAGCACACGGAAACGCCGTTTACCTTCCCGCTGGAGCAGTACCTACCGTATTTTTTGCTCCATAGGGCACACCGGACCATAGGGTGCACCTAGTTTTTAGGGGGGGGAATCAAGAAAAAAATCTTATTTCCCCCCAGCCCCAAAGAGCAGAGTACAGGCTGCGTGCAACCTCTCCCTGCTGGAGGGGTTGCGCGCGGCTATGTCACAAGCCAAGGCAGCCAGCGGGATGGATCCCACTGGCTGTTTTGGCTTCCTCTTTAGCCCTGTGCAGCCTCTCCCTGGCGGAGGGGTTGCGCGTGGCTATGGCACAAGCCAGAGGGGCTGCATGTGGCTATCCCTGAAGCCTGGAGAGCGAGAGGGCTCGGTGCGCACCGATGCCTCTCGCTCTCCAGGCTTCAGCGAAAGCAACACAAAGCCTTTGGAGCACAGAGGGAGTGCTCCCTCTGCGCTTCGGAGGCTTAGTGTTGCTATCTCTGAAGCCAAGGAACCTGCACTCGCTCCATAGGACGCACACACATTTCCCCTCAATTTTTGGAGTGGAAAAAGTGCGTCCTATAGAGCGAAAAATACAGTATTTATCTACTTGCACTTTGACATACTTTTGAACTGCTAGGTTGGCAGGAGCAGGGACCGAGCAATGGGAGCTCAGCTCATTGCGGGGGTTCAAACTGCGATCAGCAAGTCCTAGGCTTTGTGGTTTAATCCACAGCGCCACCCACGTCTCTCAGTATAGAAGAGTTACCGTAGGTCAAAAGAGACCTAAATGAGATTCCCCAGCAGAAGAAAGCTCACACTTCTAATTCAGTTTGTATACATACTTAAGGTGCATTTAAGAGGCTCGTTTATATGTCTATTATGGGAATGATTCATGGTTTTATGTAGCTGCATTGTTTCATACTTTCTGAATGTCCCATGATCATATTATAAAATAGTTGTGTTCTATGTTATAAAGGAGGCCGAGAGCTCTTGGCTCCTTGCATGATGGGTGGATAAAAATGCAAATCCTTCTCTAAGTGACATTTTGCTCTCCCCATATTTATTTACCTACTTAACTTACTGTATTTTTTGCTCTATAAGACTCACTTTTTCCCTCCTAAAAAGTAAGGGGAAATGTGTGTGCATCTTATGGAGCGAATGCAGGCTGCGCAGCTATCCCAGAAGCCAGAACAGCAAGAGGGATTGCTGCTTTCACTGCGCAGCGATCCCTCTTGCTGTTCTGGCTTCTGAGATTCAGAATATATTTTTTCTTGTTTTCCTCCTCCAAAAACTAGGTGCGTCTTGTGGTCTGGTGCGTCTTATAGAGCGGAAAATACGGTATATAGCTGCCCCATAGCAGTACTACTGTAGGAAGTCAGTGTGGCATAATGGTTAGAGTGTTGGAGATCAGGGTTCCAATTCCACCTCAGTCATGAAGCTCCCTGGGTGACCTTGAGCCAGTCACAGCCTCTTAACCTATTTCAGGGTTGTTGTAGGGATCAGCTGAGGAAGCGGGGGTGGGGGAATCATGTACTCCTTGGAGAAAAAGGAGAAAAGCAAGAAACAAGCTCTTCTGCTTATCTGCTTTAGAAAGTTGGAGGGACTGGCCAGATGGAGATGCCATCCTGAGGTCTCCACATGGTCGCAATTTGACCCGCACCAGTAGTAAAACGTACCTTGGACCTGGCGGATTTCAGTCACTGCCTTTCCTCCAAATATTAGGTTAATTGGCATACTAGTTCTAGGTTGCTTGTGTTATCATCAGCGCTGCTTTGTACCACCCCCTGCCACTGTTTTGTTTGTTTGCTTTTTAATTTCACAAACTTATAAACTGCTTCACAGCCTGAAGCTATCAAAATGATGTACCAGAAAACAAGAACAAGATACAAATTTAAGGAACAACTAAACCTATTCATACGGGCTCTAAAAGCAATAAAACAGTTCCTACAAATTCTAAAAAAAATTTCAACAGATGTGCAATTAATATTAACCATAAATAACTGTTGAAGAAGGGAAAGACTTCATAAACAAAAACATCTTCAGAAATATATAATATTATATTATGATATATATTATATCATACGTCATCCATCTGACTGCATTACTCCAGACACTCTGGGTGGCTTCCAATAAATTAAAACACAGTAAGAAATCAAACATTAAAAACTTCCCTAGTGTAGGTGCCTAAACAGTACCTGATTCTTACCCAGCCTCATATATATTTCATTTCCCTCTATCCTCACTGTTTACAATCTAACCACACAAACCTCAGTTATACTCCCATTTATTTATACTTTCCAACTTAATACTTCATGCATCTAATAAAGTCAGTGCAAGTTTATGCCACAATAAACTTGTTATTTATTTAAGGTGCTGCAAGCCTCATTGTATTTTTCCTAAGGGAAGCTTTTACCGATGGTGGAAAGAAAGTATTACAATATATTTCAATAGCTGTTGCTGAAAGAAAAACGGGGCACTGGCAACAAATTTAATTTGATTTATATTAAAAGACAAAGGCAGGAAATTTTATTATATGGAGAAAATAAGGAAGAAGGAAGGTTGTCACTGCCACATGTAATGTAACAATTCTCAAGCTGTTTGAGTCAGTTCATTTTATGGTATCTTGATCAGAAAATAAGTACTTTTGTGCAGTGTTAGAAACTCATACAGTGGTACCTCGGGTTAAGTACTTAATTCGTTCCGGAGGTCCATTCTTAACCTGAAGCACCACTTTAGCTAATGGGGCCTCCTGCTGCTGCTGTGCCGCCGGAGCCCAATTTCTGTTCTTATCCTGAAGCAAAGTTCTTAACCTGAAGCACTATTTCTGAGTTAGCGGAGTCTGTAACCTGAAGCGTATGTAACTTGAAGCGTATGTAACCCGAGGTACCACTGTATATATAAGCTAGGCACCAAATGGTTTCTTTAACCAAGGTTACAGTTGCCGCAGCAGAATACCACATTTTTCCGTGTATAAGACTAGGGTGGGGTTTTTTTAATTAAAAAAGCATGTTGAAAATTTGGGCTCGTCATATACACAGGTAGTGCTGAGGGTCACATGCAATTGGTTGAGTCCCCTAACATAGGGGGCATCTTATACACGGGGGCATGTTATACACTGAAAAATATGGTATCTAGTTGCCATTTTCGGGCAAGATGGCTCTAAAGTCTTATTTTTCAAATGATGGACTGACTGATTCTCAGTTAAACATCTGGCTAGTTCAGATGACAGCCTTCAGCTAGGTTAAGAGCTTTGAGAACTTAAAAGAAGAAAAATCATTTTATCCAGGGTCAGCCCACATATATATTGGCCTCTTCCTACCTCATTTTCTTAGTGGTGACACAGACCATTCATAGCGTAGGGATATTTTTCACAACTGAGAGCAGAGCAATGGGATGGGTGAACACAAGCTACAACAGTTAACTGTATCATTGTTCACTGCTCCTGCTGCACAGAAAGTGCATCTTGTTTCCTGAAATTCATTCTGATTGTGCACATAAAATATAATCGATAGATTTCTACAGGATGTGTACTGGTGTGCAAAAGCAGTCCAGATCCAATAATCCCCAGGTGTGCACCTTCAAATGGTAGAGATGCCATCCTGGTGCCCAGGCATCAGGTGCAAAATGCTTGGCTAATTTCAAACACTGCTTTTGCGTAATGTTGAAAAGAGTTTACAAAGGGGAAGCTTTTTATTTTGGTGTTGTTAGCCGCCCTGAGCCCGGCTTCGGCTGGGGAGGGCGGGATATAAATAAAATTTATTATTATTATTATTATTTTAACCTTGCTGCTATCTGCATGGACTGGCATTGGTTTTCCAGGGTTTTCAGAGACTGGGGTGTGTTTGGCTTTCCCAGCCCTGCCTGGAGATTCAACCTGGGACATTAGCACACAAAGAATGTGCTCTCTCATTAAGCTAAGACCCTTCCCTTTCTGTTGCTGATATTCCACCCCCCACAAAAAAATACACCTGCTGATACACTGGTTTTAGATGTGTACTCATTTGTGTGTCTTTGTTTTGTGGGTCTTCTTGAGTGTTCTCTATGAAGAAAATACCAAATACATAAACTCATTATATCCAGTAAACACTAAACATTCTGTTTCTGCATGCTGGTGCAGCTCATGGTTTGTTGGAAGTGAGATAAGCAGCACAACTGGCTCATGCAATGCTAAGCCAAACCATGGTTTAGCTTTGGGTAGTGTGGCAGCATCAGGACTAGGGGAGGAACGAAGTGGTAATGATATTTCTTTCTGATTATCCACACCCTTGTTCTCACTAAGACATATTTTGGCTTCGCATTATGTGCAAACTGGGTCCATGTGTGCGTAGGCAAAGTGCTAAATAAAGTGATATAATTTATAGACAAGCAGGGGCATCTCTGCAATGTCTCCTCTGTTGGCCAGACCATGCTCTGTATGCTTCCATGTTTAACACTAAATCTGGTTCGTACTGGGGCGCTGTAACATGTTATGTTGCTATTTTGATTGGTTTGGTTACAACAAGTTTGAGCAGAAGATGGACTGGGAGATCTCCAATTTACAGTGGCTCAGAAAAGATTGCTTGCTTCCAGTTGTTTAAAAATAGCAACAACAACACTGACCTTTTATTAAGTTGAAGCAAAGAAGCCCAAGCAGGAGTGGTCTCTGTGGGTGAAAAGACAGACTGCAAGCTCTGTTCAGTTTTGGTACTGAAAGCAAATCCCTAGGCTCAGAATGCGCTCAGGGGCATCTTTAATTCTAATGCTATGGCTCAGTTCACACATCACAGTAAGCCATAGTTCATGGTTTACTATGAAGGTGGCTTTTAGTCTGATTTGTTTTTCCTGGCTGCTGCTAGGAGGAAACAAGCATCTTTCTTGGTGGTAGGCCTGACTGTGATGTGTTTCATGTCTAACAACCCATTGTTTCATAGAATCATAGTGCTGAAAGTAAACCCAAAGCTGCAATGCAGGAATCGCAGCTAAAGAATCCCTGAATCCAACCTCTGTTTAAAAATCTCCAATGAAGGAGAGTCTATTTGTAGCCAAGGTTGTGTTCTTGGCTTACTGATCACTGTCTGATGGAGCAAAACAAACCACATTCTCTGGTTTGGATGTAATGCAATGCCCAGGAATCATGGTTTGTCTTTCCTGCATGCAAGCAAGAGAAGGGGCAAAAGAACCCTATTGGGCAGGGGTCAGCAAACTTTTTCAGCAGGGGGCTGGTCCACTGTCCCTCAGACCTTGTGGGGGGCTAGACTATATTTTGAAGAAGAAAAAAGAACAAATTCCTATGCCCCACAAATAACCCAGAGATGCATTTTAAATAAAAGCACACATTCTACTCATGTAAAAACATGCTGATTCCCAGCACGTCTGGGGGCCAGATTTAGAAGGCGATTGGGCTGGATCCGACCCCCAGGCCTTCGTTTGCCTACCCATGTTCTTGGGTGTAATCAGTGTAAACCATTAACCGCTACCATGACAGTGAGAATGAGCTCTATCTTTTGTAACAAGCTCTGGTTGGTATCTTGGAGTCCTAGTGGAAAAAAGAGGGGGGAAAGCCCAATACAAAATTAGTTCTAAAGAGCTTCCAAAAAGTTTGAGGATCTCTGAGTTTCAAGTGCAGGCTGGGGTGTCGGATCATATTTTTCATTTGATTGCTTACTCTGCCTATTACAGAGAGACTGAATAATTCTGGTCTTCTCTATGCTTTGCTGCAGAGATGCATGTCCCCCTGGGCAATGGGAAAACAAATCCTTTCCAGGAATGTTGCACTCCCATTTCTAAAGGTTCATATGCTAATTCCAGCAATTAACAGGAGTAGCTTCCTCATCCTCCCCCCTCTCACTTGCTCAGTGATTGAAAAAGGCCTGCTGCCTCTTTGTGGTTTAAAAAAGACTGATCTCTTCCTAGACTTGTAAATTTAATCAAGTGATTCCTTTTGTGCTCTTTATCTTTTGGAGAGATGTAATCATCAGAATCTTAAGATTTTTTTATCTTCTCTTTTTGAAAGTAAAATCACATCTTGGCTGTGAAATCTAAAGGCTCAGAATCCTTGAAGGCAAACTTTCTATATGTGGGTGAGGAGCTGTGACTCAGTTTCTAGATTTGTGATTTTTTTTTTGGTTTCTTTAAAAAAAGGAAGTGCTTCCTGTCTGAAATTGCAAAGCATCCATTGCCTCATCACTTCTTTTGAATTGATCAGGAATTGTGCATGGAGATATGGGAGGGATTGAAGTCGTGAGATGAAAGCTAAATTGTCTGGATAAGTTTAATGTTTCTTTAGTTTAAGGAACTGCCTCATGTTTAAGAACACTGTAGCCCCATAGAATATTGGTCCTCAGCTGGTGAGTAGCAGCCAACCATTAGGTTCTGAACTTACTTAAAGTAGGTCGCATTCATGCCACTATGATAATCTTTTGGAAAGATGGGGGAGAAGAAGAGAGCGAATCATTCAGAACATTACACCAATCCATAGTTTATGCTAATTAAACCCAAACCCTGGTCTCACTTTCCCAATATGCAGACAAACTGTAGTTTAAACCAGAGAACCTTTGGCCCTCTCTGGATGTTGTTCAACTCCAATTTCCATCAGCCCCAGCTAGCATGACCAATGGTCATGGATGATGGAGATTGTAGTTAAGCAACATCTTAAGAAAGATGTACCGTATTTTTTGCTCTATAAGATTCACCAGACCACAAGACGCACCTAGTTTTTGGAGGAGGAAAACAAGAAAAAATATTCTGAATCTCAGAAGCCAGAACAGCAAGAGGGATCGCTGTGCAGTGAAAGCAGCAATTCCTCTTGCTGTTCTGGTTTCTGGGATAGCTGCGCAGCCTGCATTCGCTCCATAAGACGCACACACATTTTCCTTTACTTTTTAGGAGGGAAAAAGTGAGTCTTATAGAGCAAAAAATACGGTAATTTATCTGCTCTATGCCACCTTTCAATAACATTATTCTTGTGCTGTTGGGTTTTGAATTCTGAACTATATTACAACCCTGTGTCTCTAGTGTGTCTTAATATGTCTTGTTGTGTACACTGCCTTGTGAAGGCAAGGCCATAAAAAGCAGTCTATAAATACTTTAAATAAACAAACAAATGGCTATGGCATGTGTGCTCAAATACCAGGTACTTGCAAACTCTCCTGTGGCAGGGCACATGGCGTATTTATCCCCAACTCAAGTTAAATTCATGGTATTTTAGATTGTAAACTCCTTGTGTACTCTGCAAAATATTATGGGTATTAGCATGCACCTACCTATATAGGGGCGAGAAAACTGGTCCGGGGGCCAATCTTGGTCCACCTGAAGGTCCAGTTGGGCCCCAAGGTTCATTTTCCCCAAAATACAACCACCTTCAACCATCTGATGTCACTAGATGGTGTCAGATGATGAGTGGAGTGGTAGCGGTCAGTCTTGCTGGGCGCTGCTTTTGCTAGTGCTTTTCCTGTGGGGAATGAACTGGTGAAGCAGACCCCTCTCCCACAGGTTAATTTTGGCAGGTGGGTGGACATGCCCAGATGACAAGGGTGGCTCACAGGGCTGAAAGGAGATAAAGATCTGACCCACCAGGTCCAAAAGCTTTCCTCACTTCTGGGTGGAATCTACACACATATAAAAACAGTTCTGAAAATGCTTTTTTAAACAGCATTTTAAAAAATACATTGAGTTTTCCATAAGGCTCACCATCACCATCCAATGTCACATTGTATATTGCACTTAAAACATTTTATTTGCAGCTGTAAAGCTTAGTCCCTTGTTTAATAAACTCCCCACACAGGATTGTTGTTGTTTAGTCGTTTAGTCGTGTCCGACTCTTGATGACCCCATGGACCAGAGCACACCAGGCACTCCTGTCTTCCACTGCCTCCCGCAGTTTGGTCAGACTCCTGTTTGTAGCTTCGAGAACACTGTCCAACCATCTTGTCCTCTGTCGTCCCCTTCTCCTTGTGCCCTCCATCTTTCCCAACATCAGGGTCTTTTCCAGGGAGTCTTCTCTTCTCATGAGGTGGCCAAGGTATTGGAGCCTCAGCTTCCCACACAGGATAGGAGTTGTAATATTTTTTTTAAAAAATGTTCTGTTGATTTGGTAAATGTTTATCTGTTAAATATTATTGCCATTTTAGCTTTGATTGTTTCATTATAGCTGCATCTCTCCCATGAAGCTAAAAGGGCCAAGGTGGCCTTCTTTCAACTGCTGTTGAGCTAATTCAGTTCAGCTGAGAGGTTAAGTTAAAGATAAACTCTTGTGATATTGCTCCTGGAGTCTGCTTGCCATGTTCCACATTTGGAATGGTTCAGAAGGGAGAAAGTATGCATTTGAATGCTGAGAACTAAGAAAGCAGGGGGATGATCTACTACTGCTTCCTAAAGGCTTCTGGCTGACCAAAGCCATAAACAGAAAGTTAGAAAAGTTGGTCCTTTGGTTTGGTTCAGCAAGGCTTGTTCCCAGTGAAAACCAGACCTATTCTTTCTGAGGTTCATGCATTGCATTTGCTCAGTAATGCACGGCGCGCTTATTCTGTTAATGTTTTGTAGAGGGAGTGAATGCTTCATCATCATTCCTCTTAATGGCAAACTTGGTTTGTGAGCGCCACCAGGATTATAGCCCAAACAGCTGTAGTGAAAAACAACAGGGAGGTATCAGCATGCTCAGGGGAGACCCAGATTTTGCAGGAGTTAGATTTTAAAATACCCATTTAAGGGAGAAAAGAAATGCCAATGAGGGTTGAGCAAACTCAATATTCACAGAATATAGAATGACAGAAGGAAATGTCAAATTGAAAGAAGAAAGAATGTCCTTCTTGGAAGGAATGGCTTGCAGGAACCCTGAGCCAGAAGTATTTATCCAAGAGAGGATACACTGCAACATTTTGGTGTAGGCCTCCACTCATGATACACTGTATTTACGTTGCACTTTCTCACGGTGAAATGCTTTGTATGCATTAGTGCTTCTGTCTTTATAATAGCCCTGCATAGCATACTGGTTCTGCTATCTCCATATTGCAGGCAGGTGGGGGTAGGGAGTTGAAAGATTGCGAATCACCTAACAGAACACTCCTGAAACAAATGGCTCTACATGTGGAGATAACCACTATGCCACACTGCCCCCTCCATTGGAGCCTACGAAACTGAGGCACAAGTAGGTAAAAAATCTGGACACTACCAGAGGTGCTGAGATGCAAGATGTTGGAGTTGGGGGGGGGGGCTTTTTGGTCTCAGGCATTCCACTCCAGAGACAGCACTCTTGTCTCCTAAGGGCAAACGGAGCCATCTACGCATGAGGCGGCACCTTTTCTTGAAAGGGCAGCTCTGGGAGAAAATGCTTAGATAATCGAGCCATTGTTTGTTGGGCTGCCTCTCCCTGAGACTGCTAGTTGTTGTCTAAATTCCTGGGAAAGGCTGTCAGGAGAGAAGGCCACCCTCTTACTGGGGAAGAGTTCATCTGAGGATGGATTTGCTCAGAGCCTCTAGACCCCCCCCCCGGGGGTGGGCAGGCATCAGGCTTGCAGGATCTATTTTGTCCACCAATGAACCTGGTGTGGGAGACATACATCTGGGGGGGGGGACACACGCTCTGAACCCAGGAACTAGTTTTTGAGTTACAAGCCTTAACATAGCTCACCCCACCGAAATTGAATCCTGCCTTCCACATGCTTCCTTAATTTCAGCAGTATAATTTTAGAGTGGTGTCGTTTTGTTGTTACTATTATTTAAAAAAAATGGTGGATGGCAAATCTGCGGCAAATCATCCAGAGAGGTTAGCGGTAGGTTTAAATCTACCTTTGCTCAAGACCAAGGTCAGGGAACCTTTGGCCCTCCAGATTATTTGAGAATATTTATTTCACATATTTATCCCATCATTCTTCCAAGGGACTCGAGATGGCATACATACCATATTTTTTGCTCTATAAGACTCACTTTTTCCCTCCTAAAAAGTAAGGGGAAATGTGTGTGCATCTTATGGAGCGAATGCAGGCTGCGCAGCTATCCCAGAAGCCAGAACAGCAAGAGGGATTGCTGCTTTCGCTGCACAGCGATCCCTCTTGCTGTTCTGGCTTGTGAGATTCAGAATTTTTTTCTTCTTGTTTTCCTCCTCCAAAAACTAGGTGCGTCTTATGGTCTGGTGCGTCTTATAGAGCGAAAAATACGGGTAGTTCACCACCACAACAACCCTGTGATGTAGGTCAGGCTGAGAGCTGGTAACTGACCTGAGGTCACCCAGTGGGCTTCGTATGGATGAGTGCAAATTGGAACCCTGGTCTCCCAAGCCTTGAGTCCAACCCGCACCACACTCTCCACTCTACACACGGTGGCCAGCAATGGTGGATGCTGTAGTTCACCAGCATCTTGAGGGCTGGGGGGTTCCCACCACTTCTCTAGACTGCTGTTGTAGATCTGGAATTGGCCAGGAGAGTGAATATTTGTCCATACCTATACAGATGGATGAAAATAGAACCAGACTGATCCACTTTCATGTTAAGAGGCATCAGTGTAGGCTGGGCTCCTGGGCAGGTGGGGCACAGTCCCACCAACCCGCCTGCTAGTTGGAGTAGGCTAGATGGACTGATAACAGGGCCCACTGATGAGTTTGGGCTCAGTATGTGTTCCAAAAAGCAGAACCATAGAATTGTAGCATTGGAAGGGAACCCAGGGGTCATCTAGTCCAACCCCCTGCAATGCTGGAATCTTTTTGCCCAATGTGGGAACCCATGACCTTGAGAATGAGAGTCTCATGCTCTACAACTACTGACTTGAGCCATCTTAAAAGATAATGCATCTTCATGCTAGTCAAGCTGCCTTTTCTCTGCCTAGTCCAGCATACCTTCCTAATCAAGGAAGATTGTACATTATGCTTGCAGAATCAAAGAATCATAGAATTGTCAAGTTGGAAGGGACCCCAATGGTCATCTAGTCCAGCCCCCTTGTGACCAGCTTAATAATGGGATTACAAAACATAGCTAGTTTAGGCTGGTTTAAGCCTTCCTCAACTACCTGCCTTCTAGGTATTTTTAGACTACAACTCCCATCATCCCTGATCTATGGCCATGCTGGCTGCAGCTGTTGGGAGTTGTAGTCCAAAACCTGATTGAGGAAGACTGTACCAGACTTAAGTTCTGACCATGGTTGGGTGCTGTATAAGTGCTCTTTCTCCTCTGTAGGACTCACAATAAAGTAAAATATATAAGGAAGAACTTCTGGAAGCAAGGGCCAAACTGAACATGACCACTGTGGGCAGAATTTGGCCAGTGTGTATAAGGCAATAGAGTTGGCTGAGAAATGTATGGCTATAGTGGGGTAGCCCAATCTACTTCTCCCCACAAAGCTTTTTCTCTTAGCGGGGATCTATGACCTGATGTAACCCCTTTCTAGCAAACCATGGTTTGTCACTTTGCACTGTAAACAAATCTTTGATTCCGGCCTGCAAGCCTTGTTTTCCTAAGCAAACACAAAACAATAGATTATCAGTTTGGCAACATATGGTTTGCTAGAAATTGGGAAGGGGAGGAAGGAATGACAATATAGCAGATGGAAAGGAGAAACCCAAGGCATCTTATGGGCTCAAACTTTGCAGCGCCAAACTAGGGTTCAGTGTTGCATCCATTTGACTTGCAGCCTAGACAAAAGAAGGGAGTGCAGTCCTCAAAAGTGGACAAAAAAGAGGAACTTGCAACTTCAAGTAGTGGCAAGAAGTAAATTTCTGAAAATAAATGCAGTCTCCTGTATTGAAAGATGTTTGCAAAGATACAGCGATACAGTGTGTGTGGAGCCTATTTTCTCTACACAGGCTAATCTCTGGAACACAGCAGCTGGGACAGCTCAGTCAGTAGAGCATGAAATTCTTCATTCCAGGGTTGTGGCTTTGAGTCCCACCTTGCGTGAAAAATTCCTGCATTGCAGGGGGTTGGACTAGATGACCTACGGGGTCCCATTCAACTGTACAATTCTGTAATTCTACAAAATGCAAAGCAGATAATGCCTCTGGGAATGTACAGAGTGCTTTTCTTTGACCACTGAGTGAGAATTTCCACCTCACCCTTCTTTCATCTGGGTTTTGGGCTCAGGGCTTCAAGCTCATTGTATGGGAAGTTCTCCTTTCAAAAATGAACTTGTTTTTACATTCTGTATATGCTACAAAGGGACGTGGGTGGCGCTGTGGTCTAAACCACAGAGCCTAGGGCTTGCAGATTGGAAGGTCGGCGGTTCAAATCCCCGCGACGGGGTGAGCTCCTGTTGCTCGGTCCCAGCTCCTGCCCACCTAGCAGTTCGAAAGCATGTCAAAGTGCAAGTAGATAAATAGGTACCGCTCCGGCGGGAAGGTAAACGGTGTTTCCGTGCACTGCTCTGGTTCGGCTTAGTCATGCACGCCAGCTCCCTCGGCCAGTAAAGCGAGATGAGCGCCACAACCCCAGAGTTGGACATGACTGGACCTAACGGTCAGGGGTCCCTTTACCTTTTTATATGGTACAAAACACTGCTGGTGTTTGAAAGCAAAAGTGGTAAGATTTGGCTCTGCCATGTTGCAAGCTCTGTTGGCTGCAGAAAGCTTTTGGGTGTGCATTCCCAACACATACCTCTTCCTTTGGGAATAAGTGATGGTAAAGTGGTTTTGGAGACAACTGCCAAAGGATATATAACATGCCCCTTTCGGGTGAGTAGCCCATCAGGCTTGTAAAACAAGCAAGGAGCCTGAGCTTAATCAGGAAAGTCTTCTGTGATGGTAAAACCCATGTCATTTCCTTCCCTAAATGGTCTGATCAAAGGTATGCAGCCATTAGTCACACCTGGTGGGGGGGGGGCGGGCAGTGATTATAGATTGTTCCCGGACAAAGTCTATCTTGCTCATTTGATATTAGCTGACCATTCAAAGGCAGCAGCTCCTTTTCAGATCCCAGAGGCACCCATAATTCCAAGCTGCTATATGGGGTCCATTTTTAACCCATTTCTTACCATCTCTCTTGAGAGTGAGTAAATGGACATCAGAAAATGACTTCTTATGTAGGAGATGTTATCTTTGCAGATACAGCTTGCCAGGCAAGGGTTAAAAAGTTGCACAGTAAAAAAGGGGGAGGGCAGTGGTGCCACCAGGGCAGGACTTTGGGGCAGAGTTCAGGCCCCACAACTACAGCAGGGCTGGCTTACCCTGTTTTTAAATAAGTGATGTAGCACACAGAGACTGCCATCTAAAGCAGCTCCTGCTCTAAAGTCCACAGTATGACTTCACACCATACATTTAAAAGATTCCCCAAAGAATCTTAAAACTTTAGTTTGTTGGGGTGCTGGGAATTGCATCTCTGAGAGGGGTAATGTATAGTTTCCAGAATTCTCTGGGCGGGAGAGGGATGTGCTTTTAAGCACATGGTGTGGATGTGACCTAAAATTATCCACCTGTATTTTTTTTTTTTTAGTCCAACAGAGATAGTGGAGCAATCATGTGAAACCATAATGACAATGTGTGATTGACAGGTGGTTGCCCTGCCCAGTAACAATATGTTGCAGAGGCTGTTGGTGTTCCGTGAGAACCCTTTATATTCTGTTCTAGTAAACAGAGGCGATATATTGTAATTTTGGTGGAGCATCTGCTTTAAATCAGAAAGCACTGGGTTCAATCCCTGGCCTCTCCAGGCAGCGCTGGGAAAAGACCGTAGGTCTGAAATCCTGGAGAGCCAATGCCAGCTTGAGTAGGCTTTACTGAGCTAAATGGGCTCATGAGTAGGCAGCTTCTTATGCTCCAACACAGAAGCATCCTCCAACCTTTGCTCCTTTTCACTCTGACTGCTGCCTCTAGGCTATTGGGAACTCGGCATCCCACATGATCTTCAGCTTGTCCACGCATGCTAGGTGCTGCAAGAGATATGGCAGGAAAACTGTGATTTGCACTAGGAATGTTTGGGAGTTTCCTAAGGAGAACAGTGGAGCCCTGATGGCAGCATCCAGTACCACGGCAGTCTCTCCTGTTGCTGGAAGCTGTGCTGTGGCCCTGAGTGCCACAAGGAGGTCTGTCCTCTTGACAGATCTCCTCTCATCAAGCTTGGACAACAGCAGGGCTGTGGCTGATTCCCATGCTTGAGAAGTCTTTGAGATGGTAGGCTGTATGCAGTCATGAAGGACTTCAGCTCCGTGGTAGATACTGTGTAGACTATACTGAGCTTGATGCACCAATGAAGCCCATTCAGTTTAAGGCTGCTTCCTATGTTTTCAAGGTGAGGGTGTAAACCCCAGTCATCTTCTGCTGTCATGCCATGGGCCTCCTTGAGGAGACTTCTGTCTGGAGAACAATGACAGCTCTTCTTCTGTATTGGTTTTGTCATTGGTTTGGATTGCCCCACAAATCTAAGAAAATAGGTTATATTATTTCTCGCCCAGTCTATGGATGGGGGCAGGAGGAGAAGGACTGGCCTTTGCCTTTAGGAAGGAGGATAGATGTATTTGTGTTTTAGGTTTAAAGGAGTTGGGATTTGGTTGTCTCCAATTTTGGGGACCCAAGATTGAAAAAAGCATCTGTTTTGTGTGCTGGAACTGTTTTAAATCCACATTAATAAATGAAGCCCACTGGGTAGTCTCTCAGCCTAACCTACCTCCCAAGGTTTTTGAGAGGATTATGGTGCAGGAGAGATGAGGAGAACAAGGAATTTTTGAGCTCCTTTGAGGAACAATGGGATCTCAATGTAATAATCATTCTGTTGATTGGTGGAATTCAAAACCTTTCACTTAGAAACTGATCGTTTTAAGAAAGCCACTCCTGTTTTGTGTGCACGCTTCTATTGCTATCTCTTGTTGATATTAAGGCAGTAGAGCAATCAAAATATTATCTCCCACCTGCTTTCTGAAGCAGTGTAGCTCATTGTAGCACCTCCTCCTTTCTTGCTCAAAGTCCAGGTTAAATAGGGGTGTTTAGTTACAGAGATTGTCAGTCGAGAATTTGAAAAGCAGATCATATGTTCTGATGGAGCACTGCCAGCGTGGAGGAAGTTTTACCATTCCATGTTTTGGTCCATGCCGATCAGGTGTCCGCGCTGTGTCTCACATCACAAGGAAGCCCGTAAGAGTTGCTAACCTGCAAAACGTTTTTATTAGCCTGCTAGAGACTTGCAGGAGAGGGAAGGAGAGAGAAAGAGAGCCCTGTCTCTCCTGGAGCAGCATGCTACTGCATTTCTATGCTGGGTGCAGAGGAGGGATGGAATCCTTTGCTTAGTCCTGCCTCCATAGAATTAGAAGGGACCCCAGGGGTCATCAAGTCCAACCCCCAGCAATGTAGGAGTCCCAACTCGTATTTCAATATGGTCACCCCCACATTCATCTTCAGTATCTGATTTCTTGCCTATAGCTACCACACTAGTGCTCAAATAGAAAGCTGATCTAAAGTAGGTTTGGATATCATTACCTGCACTGAGTAAGACTCTCCTTCATCATTCACCCAGGGACCTTTCGGGGTATGGGGGTTCTATTTCAGGCTGCCACATTAACTATATATGCACAGGTGGGTTAATCAATTTTAAAGGTTTTTTTTGTTTTTGTTTTCATAGACTAGTAGCATCTGTAGACATATTTGCAAGACTGCTCTTGCCTACTGTAGAATTGGTCTTGTATCCTTAGTCCAGAGGTCAGCAACCTTTTTCAGCCGTGTCCCTCAAATAAACCAGAGATGCATTTTAAAGAAAAAGACACATTCTACTCATGTAAAAACATGCTGATTCCCGGACCATCTGTGGGCCGGATTGAGAAGGCGATTGGGCCGGATCTGGCCCACAGGCCTTAGGTTGCCTGCCCCTGCCTTAGTCCTTTGGAGAGATCCAGTGCAGAGACACCTGGATTCAAGTTTCACCTGCGCCTTGGGTAGTCTCGGACAATCCAACTTATCTGAGGAAAGCAGAATTCTGTCCCCTGTGTGGATGAGGCAAATTAAGCACCATATCCAATGTGGTGTTTTGGTTAGAATGTTGGACTAGGACTACGGATGGAAATCCTCAAAAAGACATGAAGCCTTAGGCTGAAAGATAGTGATTGGCCCAACCTATCTCACAGGGTTGATGGGAGGAGGATAAAGTGGTTGTGAAAGAGGCTCATGTGTTTACACAGAACTAAATCCCACCATGTTCAGTGGGGCTAAGTCAGAAATAAGTGTGCAATAGGAATATAGTATTGAGCATAATTTATTCTGGTTCTTCAGTGCTCTGCAAATCTCTCTATCCTCTCACTGGTAATCCTGCTCAGCTCCCTGCTCCAATGTTTGGTTTCACCATTTCAAGCCTGCCACTGCAGCCTTAAGGACCAAAAGCTTGGGTGTTATCTTTTTTATAAAAAGAAGAAGAAGAAATGAAATATGAGCTTTCAGGGTTCACTGCACTGTGCCCAGATCCAAATCATGCATTTATTTATTTAACTGTATTTATGGATCTCTTCCCAGAAAACCTTTCAATTTAACAATAAACACATCTGAAAACATTGATGCAACAATTGCAAATCTAATATAGATGCAAAGTGGGATAAAAAAAAAATCTCAATTTGAAATACTTGTTGAAGAAGGAAAGTTCCCCCAGAGGCTCTGCCCTCTGATATGTAAGAGGGAGGAATTCCAAAGAGTAGGTGCTGTTACATTAAAGGCCTGGATTCCTACACTGTATGGAATGGGCCTCCTGATGAGATGGCAGCTGCAGGAGGTACTTGTTGAAAGCACACAGCTTGGGGCTATATAGCAGTGCCAGTTCTTGGTTTATTTTCAGCACTATACATATTTTGATCTGGAAACAAATAGGTTCTTAAACACCGGTCAGCTTTACCCAACCTGGTGCCCTCCGAATGTTTTGAACTGCAACTCCCTTCCGCTGGGGCTGAAGGGAACTGTAGTCCTAAACATTTCAGAGGTCATATTAATGAAGGCTGCCATAGGATATTTCTGTTGATACTAGTGATGGGTTTAGCTGAAGGGCTGTTCTTTTTCTATTGGCCTGTCAAAGGGGCAGAGTCTGAAACCGAGCAGAACAAACAAAGAGACTGACATCCCACTCCTAAACACATTAGGTAGAAACAACATCCAGGGTTTAATGCTGCTGGAAATGCAAAAATATATATGCATAGCTCCTATGTACAAATGCAGGGATAGCCATCAAATATGGCTCGGTCTCTCTCTTTCTTTCTTTCTTTCTTTCTTTCTTTCTTTCTTTCTTTCTTTCTTTCTTTCTTTCTTTCTTTCTTTCCACCCTTGATCTCCCCAAAAGAGGCTGTGCTGGGAACTGAGGAAAAACTGTACCCTTAAACGAGATTAAGAAAATACCTCTCATTTCAACAGAGTCCAGTTAAGGACAGGGGTTTTAGTCCAATAACATCTGGGGCCTCAAGGCTGAAGAACTTGTGCGTTTTGAATATGGCTGGATGGGAGACCATCTGGATTCAAATCCTCCCCCAGCCATGACTATCGGCCTGTCACTTGTTCACTCAGCCCTGCCTACACTACAAGATTGTTGGGAGGACCAAGACGTGAGTCACACTCTCAGCTCAGAGCTGCAAATTTAAGCAAATATGAAAGTGCATATAATGCAGAAAGATTGGAAATCTGAGTGCAATATAAGCATTTGTATAAACTTTTGTTACTTTTTATTAGATGCTATTGTTATTTTTGTCAGATGTTATTTTCTGTGATTGTATTTTTTTGTCCCCATAAGTTTTTAAACGGTTTTTAATGTTGTGTTTCAAATTGTTGTGACCCACCCTGAGACCTTGGGGTAAAGGGGCGGACAATAAATAAAAACAATAAAGCAGAGCAGACAGTAAGTTGCCTGTGGCTTTTTGGAGGAAGGGAGAGATAAAAGGCAATAAATGGAATGCAGTGGGGGGGGCAGCCAGTGTTGTGTAGTGGTTAGAGTGTTAGACTGAGACTTGGGAAATCCAGGTTCTAGTCCCTGCTTGACCATGAAGCTCTGTGGGTAACTTTGTGCCAGTCCCTAATTCTTAGCCTAGCCTACCTTCCAGGGTTGTTGTGAGGATAAAATGGAGAGGAGGAGGAGGAAGAGGATCATGTAAGCCACCTTGTGTTTCTTGGAGGGGAAAAAAGGTGGGATAGAAATATAATACTGAAAACCTGATTTACAGGTGGCATATTACTCTCAGCAAACTATTCAAAATGTATAAAATGAGATCTAATACGTGCTGGAGGTATAAACAGGCAGAAGGGACACTGTTTCATATGTGGTGGGGTTGCCAAAAAATTAACAATTTTTGGGATATTATATATGAGGAATTGGAAAAAAAAACGTTTCAGCAAACTTTCATAAAGAAACCAGAAGCCTTCCTCTTAGGCATTTTAGATTCTGATATTCCAAATGGGGGAAAAAAGAGAACATTCTTATATGCTACAATAGCAGCAAGAACATTAATTGCCAGAAATTGGAAAGGAGAATTAGTACCAACAAAAAAGGAATGACAGGATAAATTATTTGAATACCTGAACTGGCAAAAATGACGGAGACAATTAGGATGCAGCCAAACTAAAAAGGAGTGGGAAATTTATAAAGAATATTTTTTAAAACATAGTGCCCTTAAGTTAAAACCTGGACATGCTTTGATTAATTTTCAGAAACCACAATATGGATTATAAGTATAGTATTCAGATAACAGAAGAAATAGCGAAATGATTAAAGAAGCAGTTTATTAAACAGATAAGACAGACCCGCTTTGAGGAAGACAGAAGTCTATTGAGGAAGATAAGGAATTGGGAATTAAGAATATGGTGGCTTAAGTCCCTTTGTAAGAACGTATGGATTTATGGATGTATGTATTTTTGTTTTGTTATTATTTTACCATTTTTGTCAATTTCTTGTGTGTTTTTGTTAAGTAAGAAAACTAATAAAAAGCATATATAAAAAAAGAAATATAATACTGAAAAATTAAGTTAGAGGAAAAAGATCCAGTTTTCAAGCAAGAAGGGTAATGTTGCATTGACAGCCAAATGGTTTTGTTTGGAGTGGCTGCTCCAGTCTTGTGTAAAAATCCTGTACAGATCAGTGACTGACATGGACAGGCTGTTTGAAGTACAGAATGTCCAATCAAGGTACAAGAGAGCTGGATGGTCAGCAAGACAACTTGCCCAGCACAATGTCAGAAGAAAAGGAATTGAATGGTGTTTGTTGAGGGGTAAACTTTGGGAGGAATAAAGGGGTTTCCAGCAGAAAAAGGAAGAAACTGGAGACCTGCAGTTTCTTTCCCTGCTCTGGAACAGAGGGAGGAGGAGCATCTGAATAACCTCCTATTGGTGTTTATGGATTGCTGATATTTTATGAGAATTATTAGGGATTGCTTATCCATACCAAGCAATAAGTGGTACTGTATTTATTTTTGTTTGGGGGGGGGAACGAGTCAATGGGAAACATGATAGAAATGTATAAGATATGCCTTGCGTGGAGAAAGAAATAACTTTTCTCCCCCTCCTGTCATGCTGGAACCGGGGCCATGCAATGAAGTTGAACGTTGGAAGATTATTCACACAGCACATAGAGTCACAAGTGGAAAGAGGTGCTGCTGCCACTCAGGGCCTGCTTCTGAGCAGTGTTAGAAACACAGCTATATAAGCTAGGTGCCAAATAGCACCTTAAACAAATGGTTGCCACAATGGAATAAGGTCCGTTTGTCAGGGGTTTGGACTAGATGGCCCTTGGAGGGTCCTTTCCAACACTACAATTCTGCGATCTCAACTACGTTGCTTGACGGTAGCTTGCTCTTAGAACAATTCACTTGTCCCAGTTATGCAAGAAGGAGAAACACACACAGTGGAAAAATGGACGAAGGCAGAGGTTTTTAAACTGGGGTCGCCAATCTGGTGCCTAGAGAGCTCCACGTAGTTGCAACTGAACCTACGCCAGCAGCAAAACGTCCCTGGTGCCTGGCTAGTTTTGAACACTGCTTCTGAGCATCCCATAGGCACCTGGTTGGCTACTGTGAGAAAGTGATTCTGGACTTGAATGGGCCTTTGGCCTGATCTAGAAGGGCACTTCTTATATTCTTAGAAGCTGTTGGGGCAGAGTGCATCCTTATCTATGTGCCCATATTCATTCAGTCTTGCCTCAAAAAAAAAATGTGTTTCAGAAAAAAATGTCATATAGAGGTCTCAAAATGCAAAAGATAAGGGCAGGTTGCATTACAGAAATAGAAAGCAGAGCGTTAACTGCTTCCTTTTTTTCAGCAAACAGAACATGCCACTGTTAGGTTAGGAAGAGTAGTGATCATTAGGTACCGGGGATATTTTTCTAACTCTGGCCTTGATCCAGTATTTTACTTGCGTGTAATATCCAAGGGCCCTGGGTGGAGAATCCACCCCTGTCTGTGTCATGATGATACCTTCGGCCTGTTGACTGCAGCCTAGAAATATAGGAACATAGGAAGCTGCCTTATACTGAATCAGTGTTATCTACACTGACTGACAGTGGCTCTCCAGGATTTCAGAAAGGAGTCTTTTTTTGCACCCCTTCCTGAAGATGTTGGGGGTTGAACCCGGGACTGTTTGCATGCAAACAGATGCTGCACCGTTGAGCATCAGCATCAGATTTGACCATCATCCAGCTGTTGGTGGAAGCCTGCTTCCGTCTCCAGACCTCCATTACAGACCTCGTTGCATTTAAGAAGCAAAACCAGGCTTTAAAAATGACAATAGGCAGCCACAATTATACCATGGTAGCTGCAGAACCCCAATTATTTGCACATTTTGCGCCACCATGGCAAAAATAGGGAGTTGTTCGTCCACCGGCTTTAAAGATAGTACATGGATGGAGACAGACTCAGGTTTTCACACAGCCAAGTTTCCCCTCCTCCAAAGACACTGGACCTTCTGGAATTTGGCCATCCCTGTGGACCAGGGCAGCTCTTTGTTTCTTTTGCCCAGTTCTGGTGGTTAAAAGCAGAATCCCTTCATTTGCCGCCTTTGCGACCAGAATCTCTCCTTCTCCCACTTGTGCTCTTGTCTCTGTCTCTCTCCCTCTAACAGCTCCTGTTTCTTTTTTTCTTAAGTCCTTTTTTGGGGGAAGAAGGGGGGGAGGGGTGGTGGAAGAGTTTTTTGGAGAAGGCCTGGGAATGTTCCTGCTTTGTGTGTGGTGTGTGGAGATGGGGCATTGGGCCTCTTTCTTTCAGATGCAAGGGGGCTATTTGACTAATTCAATGGGCTTCAGTTTGATTACCTATCTGATAACAGAGGAATTTGAACAATGTGTGTGTTTTGTGAAGGAGGGGGGAGGGCTTGGGGTGCTCTGAAGACCACCAGCTTCTTTTGCAGGTCACTTCAAAAGACCCAGGGCCAAAGGGAGGGGGGGGCGGACAGCCTTCCTTGCAATTTTCTCCCTCCTGTTCCCCAGGGGAAGAGAAGATTGCTTTTTGTTTTTTTGTTGGTGTTGGTTGGCCAATCTCTCAAGCACTCCTCAAAATAAACAGCGGTATTTCACATTTCACTCAGCGCTCCCTGAGAGGCAGCTGCTTCCAGCACAGAGGGTCGGCTGCCCATATTTGCAAGGAGACACTGATCTAACTTGTCCCCTGGTGCAAATTGGTGCATCTCTTTGACCACTGGGGAGATGGACTTTTAAAAATGTGGCTCATGCATGCACCCACATGCGCATGCACACCCACCCACACGAGCCTTTAAGGTTTCAGTATCCTCAAGATCGGGATGCGGGTGGCGCTGTGGGTTAAACCACAGAGCCTAGGACTTGCTGATCAGAAGGTCGGGGGTTCGAATCCCCGCCAGGGGTGAGCTCCCGTTGCTTGGTCCCTGCTCCTGCCAACCTAGCAGTTTGAAAGCACATCAGAGTGCAAGTAGATAAATAGGTATAGCACCGGTGGGAAGGTAAATGGTGTTTCCGTGCGCTGCTCTGGTTCGCCAGAAGCGGCTTAGTCATGCTGGCCACATGACCCGGAAGCTGTACGCCAGCTCCCTCGGCCAATAAAGCGAGATGAGCGCCGCAACCCCAGAGTCGTCCACGACTGGACCTAATGGTCAGGGGTGCCTTTACCTTTACCTATCCTCAGGATCTCTGTAAACACCAGATCACTGAGTTTGAGGTGTGTATATGTGGGTGTATCTCAGGTTTATTGCTATAGTTTTCTGGACTGTATTCCCGGGAGCCCTTGGAAAGGCATCCTGGGTCCTCGAGAAGGTCAGCAATGGCAGACAAGGCAGCTTGCCCTCCTCTAGTCCTATCCCCTTACTATGTGGAGCTCTAAGAGTGTTGCTCAGCCCTGCCAGGGCAACAGGTGAGGCTCCACAGCCTTGGCTAGTGTAGCGCGTTGCAGGAACTGAGGGTGCCACCCTGGAAGGTGGGCAAGATTGTTATTTAGGAACATAAGAAACTGCCTTACTTTGAACCTCTCTGAATTAACTTACCCAATGTGGCTCTTTGCTTTTCTGAGAAAAGAATGAGAGACCACACCATGGGGAATGCAGGAAGCTTCCCTGTACTGCTTTGTATATGACTGGCAGTGGCTGTTCAGGGCTTCAGATGGGCCTCTTTCCAGCCATAACTGGAAACGCCAGGAATTTCAGCAAGGGCCTTCTGCGCGAAAAGCAAATGCTTTACCACTGGGCTATGGTGCTCGCTTGCTGTTGGCAGCCCTGGAAGTCCTTATATTGAGAGGCATGATATAAATGAACGTGGCTTCTAGCAAGTCTGCCTCCAGAATGTGGCAAAGTTGGGCATTTGTCAGGACCCCAATGCAGCAAAAGGCCCACTGCCCAACACAGAGTGTCCAACAAGACAAAATACAGCCTAATTCTTAGTTTGCATGTCCTGCTTCTCCCAGGTTGGAGCCCTGCACCAAAGTTGCCCTCCAAATCCCAGGGCCAGCGCCTGTTTCTACTACTCCTGGGACCAGGAGATCTTAAGGGTCTCCTTCTTTCAAATCAGCTTGCCCATTTGCATAGGTCACAGTCTATTTCCCTATTCCCTTGCCTTCTGATAAAGCAGGTGGGTACTCTGGACAGGGTCTTATTGGCCGCAGCCCCCAGGCTTTGGAGCTCCCCTGACTGGGGGTTCCCTTGTCCTCTTCACTCCTGACCTTCTGGTGCCTTATGAAAATGGTTGGTTTGTTCCTGAAGGATGATGATGATTTAGCATAGGGTGTCTTAAGGAAGATTTGTGCAGTTGGAAAATCAGCTTTTAAAAACCTTGCACAAGAGCAGCCCTGTTTTCTTTGTAATGTTGTAATTCATGGGCAGCATTTCAATAAGGGGAGGGGGGAGGCAGCATTTCTGGCAATGCTGGTGTGAAATGGTCTGGAAATGCTGGTGTCACTCCCCCTGTTTCTGATGTTCCACCTGTGAGCACCAGTTGCACATGCTGCCAAAACAATTGGCACCTACTCACATATGGCAGAGGTATCAATGGGCTTGGGGAAAATCCCAAAAGGGCAGGATGTTCTCAGAACAGTCCATTGAGGACTGGACATACCCAGTGGCCACATAATTCTGACTAATGTTGGGAACAATGTGAGGGGGGGGGATGGAGTGGCTGGAATCCAGAATGAAACATAGGAGTAGCGCTTCTATATCAGGCCAATGGTCCATCTAGCCCAGCATCGTGTTCTCATAGGGGCCAGCTAGATGCCTATAGGAAACCCAGAAGCAAAATCCTCTCTCTGCGATTTCCAGCAATCTGTATTCAGCTTCCAACCCTGGAGGCAGAATCTAGCCATCAGGGTTAGTAGACATTGATGAAGAAGAGGAGTTTGGACTTGATATCCTGCCTTTCACTCCCTTTAAGGAGCCTCAAAGCAGCTAACAATCTCCTTTCCCTTCCTCCCCCACAACAGACACTCTGTGAGGTGAGTGAGGCTGAGAGACTTCAGAGAAATGTGACTAGCCCAAGGTCACCCAGCAGCTGCATGTGGAGGAGCGGAGACACGAACCCGGTTCCCCAGATTACGAGTCCACCACTCCTAACCACTGCACCACGCTGGCTCCCACTGATGGCCTTCTTCTCCATGAATTTGTCTAATCCTAAAGCCATCCAAGTTTGTGGCCATCACTGACTTTAGAAGCACTAAAGTGGCCGCCAGGGGTACAGTCCATGCTGTGACATTTTATTGCAGGTCCCAGTCATAGGCATCCCCAGAGTACCAGATAAGGCTAAATAGGCTTGTCGGTGGGGAGTTGTATTTATTCGCAATACCTGTTTGAAAGCTTACAATTCAGTAGACCCATCTGTTCTCAAAATGGGCACATCTGGCATCTGGGATTAATCTGTCCTTCAGGATATGGCTATGATTCACATTTCCAGGTGGGAGACGCTTCTCTTGTGGTTCGGCCCCATATGGCTCCATGCTTATGTGTGAATGGTGCAACTCTATTGAGATGGGGGAGAGTCTTCAGCATCCTCCCTCCCAGCTGCATGAGAAGACACCAATGTGAAGCATCTGTGGCCAGGGGTGAAATTGGATTTGGAAATCATTTGATCGAACCTCATACATTGACATCAAAGGAGGGCTTGTAGAAGCCCCAGCACTTTCAATCCATGCCAACAATAGATTGATATGCCAATCTGCAGCAAGGATTACATGCTTGCGTTGCCTCAAAATGTCAAAGATATGCCCCATTTGTGATTAGAATTGAACGCCGATAAGGGGTAAAGGTTTTGTTCTATCAATCTAAATAGACTGATTACTGGGAGTGCTAAGGCAAGCTATCTGATGAAAGACCAGCAAAAAAAAGTGTGTGACTTTGGTTGGCCCTGTTTTTGCAAGGACAGAGCAGGTAATAATGCAGGGTGTAAGGGGCCGGGCTAGAGGGCTCAAAGGCAGATATGGGGCTCTGGCTGCTGTCAAACAGCTGCAAAGGAGAGAAGTGAAAGGATGGGTTGGGGAAGGGAGTGTTGCCACTTGACAACACAACCCTCTCCCAGGCGTGTGCTTCCTGTGTCAAGGGGGAAATGGCTGGGGAAGGGGTTGTAGAGGGAAAGTGCTGAATGGGGAAAAGCTGCATGCTTCTTCCTTCCCAGGTCTGGTTGAAAAGTACCAGGAGTCTGACCTGTTTGCTTAGTCAACAGAGAAGCACATTCTGCTTTTTGATGACTTTTGGAGAGCCGAAGTTGAAACCGGTGTTTAAGGCAGTTTGTGCACCATACATTTAGAGCACCCTGAAAGAATCCTGGGAGCTGTCCTTTTACCCCACCCAGTGCTACAGTTCCCAGCACTCTTCAAAAACTACAGTTCCCAGAATTCTTGCGGGGTGGTGTGTGCTTTAAATGTACAGTGGTACCTCGGGTTACATACGCTTCAGGTTACAGACTCCGCTAACCCAGAAAATAGTACCTCTGTTTAAGAACTTTGCTTCAGGATGAGAACAGAAATCGTGCTCCAGCGGCGCAGCAGCAGTGGAAGGCCCCATTAGCTAAAGTGGTGCTTCAGGTTAAGAACAGTTTCAGGTTAAGAACGGACCTCCAGAACGAATTAAGTACCAGAGGTACCACTTTATTGTTTTATGGATATTTAGGGACTGATTATATTGTATATATATTTTTATGTTGTAAGCTGCCTTGATATACTTTACAAGAGCGTAGATCATAAATGTTTAAGCAAACAATTCTGAGTTTCTGGTGCGGTGGCCTGAGCTCCACTCGGGATGGGGCAAGTGGTATAACCAAACCTAAGGATGTCCACAGGAATTTTCTGGGGGAGGGGAGAAGGGGAAGGCAAGGTAGAACACCGAAAGTGGAGAAGCAGGCTAGTTCCTCAGGAAAAATATATATATATATGAAAAGAATAGTGCCTGTATATTTTGCCTCCTATCTCAGGTTCCACAAATACTAGAACTTTACAGTACTCTGTAAAAAAACAATTAAAGCAGGCAGTTGTGGGTTATGGTTTGCCTGGGGTGATGGGTGCTTGCCCCCTTGCTCCTACCTCTGGACACCCATGCTCAGGTCTATGTAGTAAGGCCATGCCAAAGGTGAGACTTGAATGCACCTCTTTGAACTATCAACAAGGTGCCCACAGTTTTCATTCCATTTGGCTGGTTTGCCCAGTTGCTTCTGTGGGTGCAATGATTGCAAATCAGGGAAGGGGAATCTTTTTCAGTCTGGGGGCTCCATTCCCTTCTGGGCAGCTTCTGGGGGCCACATTCCAGGGGTGAGTGGGGCCAGAGACAAAAGAGGGAAGAGCAATGGATTTAGGTGTGTTTCTGCACTCCCTCTCTCCCCTCCATCCAGCAAAGCAGGAGGCATTATTAGAGTTCAAGCACACCTTCCAGTCAGACAAAAGCAATGAGGGTTAAGGCCGATGGGAGTTATAGTGCAAAACATCTGGAAGGCACCAGGTTAGCAAAAAAAGTGTTAAAACAACTGCACATCCTATGTATGTTTAGTGCAAAGTAAAGCTCCACTGTGTCCAGTGTTTAGGATTGCAAATTAAATGTGACTTCTTTATCACAGCTTCATTCTTGGAATAACTTCATCAGCCTGCGCCTTACTTTGTTTTACTTTTAATACACTTACATTTTATTGAATTAGCAAACAAACAAAGTTTCTGTGCATTTAGAATGGCCGAGGGGCCAATGCTTGTTGGTAGCAGAGAGGATACGGAAGAAGATAATTAAATACTCTCTGCTTTGGGGAGAGAGAGCCGACACCGACTGTGAGATGGCCAATCAACACAATGGCTCTGCACCATTTTTAAATATGGGCTTTCCCTGCAACTCGGCCAGAGGGAAGTTAAGTGCAGTCACATGATCTAGGTTACTGAGCAACTCATGAATGGTGGGCATGCTCCATTCATTATTATTTTTTTAAAAAACCACCCTTCTGTTCTAAGGAACTGTTGTGTACAGCAGATGGCCTGTCTGACTAAGGAATGATAGTGGGAACTACTTCAACAAGTACTGGAAATGGTTAACACAGGATAGGTGGAAATCTATTATTTTCACTTTTCCCAAAACAGATTGAAAATGACCATAGGGCTCCTTTTAATCCTGAGATGGCACTTTATACCGTAATTTAGCACACACTGTATTTTAGCTGTGTTGCTGTTGTTGATTATGATAGCAATAGGGAGTGTGAACTAATAAGTCCCCAGTGCTAATCTAATTTTAACCATAACCTCACTTGCTATCTCTCACCCTCATTCTTTCCATCTTTTGTATGGGGAGCATGTTAGGAGACCCCTATTCCCCTCACAGAGCTATAGTTCTCAGTGTGGCTCCCAGGGAACTCTGGGAATTGTAGGAGACAGTTCCCAGGATGCTTTGGGGGGCACACTAATGGTTCCATATGAATTTGCTAAAAAACCTCAACCACTTTGGAAAAAAAAAGCACTCAATATTTTCACTGTTTAAAATATGGCAACCCTAGACTATGAGTGTTAAAAGTGGCATGATGCTGCTTTAAAAAATACAGTGCAGATGGGACCCAGATTACACTACCTCACTTTGGGGTGGTTTTTTTTACTAGCAGAGTCTTATTTCGGCAACAGTGGAAAAGTCTTCTCCTTGTGAAAAACTTAAGAAGTTCCACGGTTATGTCACCTTAGATAAAACGGTTGTGGAACTCAGGATTTAAACAACAAATGTTTCTCTATCAAAGGTAAAAAGGAGGAGGTGTAATGTCACAATGGCAAACTGGGCACTCCAGGGACACACACATACACAACCATCGATCCATTTTTATTGCTGAGAAATGAATCGGAGCAAGCGTTGGAGGATGACCCTTAGAGACCTGATCGGGGCACTCTGCAGATGTTACAAGCACAGTGGTTCAATGGAGACTTTCAATGTAGCTGATTGAGTTTTAATTAGTTGGAATCTCTGTGCGTGCGTGTGTGTGTTCTCTGGCACATGCTTTCTATTTCTTATTGTCCTGGGTTCTTCTGCAAATGTGCTATAAAGCAGAAGTTTGAGTTAGGCCTGAATGAGTTCTAGAAGAGTAACCATGTTAATATGTTGCAAGCAAAACCAGAATGTCTTGCACCAATTCTATACCTGACACAAAGCCAATTAATAATAATAATAATAATAATAATAATAATAATAATAATAATAATAGTATATGCAGGAAAACAGTGATCAGCTACTGTTAAAGAATGGTATGATAAAATATGGGGTTATGCATTGATGGAAACATTAAACTTAATTTATGAGATCCAAGGAACAAAATCAAAGACAGGATAATTTTCTGTTTTTCCCCCCTGGCCTCCAGAGCAAGCTCCACATGGAAGGCTTTCGCAGCCTGAAGGAAGGAGAGGCAGTCGAATTCACCTTCAAGAAGTCCTGCAAGGGTTTGGAGTCCATCCGAGTCACCGGCCCAGGGGGAGTGTTCTGCATCGGCAGTGAGAGGAGACCAAAGGGGAAAAACCTCCAGAAGCGCAGGCCGAAAGGAGATAGGTAAGGCCTGGCTCAAGCAAGGAAACAAGCAGCTGCTGTGCTTATGAGACCTTGGGTGTTCTGCATCCTTTAACCAACTAGTTCCCAGGATGCTTTGGGAGAAGACACAGTGGTATAACAGTGCTTTCAATGTAAGGTACCGATGTGACCACAGTAAAAAACAAATCCAGTGCAGTATTACTAATGATTCCAAAAGTCCCAATATTCAATTCATCTTTCAAAATCAGCAGTCAATTGTTTCTTGCATGAGAGGAACTTTCCATCCATGGAGTCTCCAGAAAAACAATTCCCTTCCATTCTTCAAGCAGTGGAGTGAAGGGAAGTGGACGTGAGAAGAGAAAGAGAAATCCCAAGCCAGGCTGTTTAGGGTTTCTCCCCAGCAAGGCCTAATCTTCCCAGTCCTACAGAGGCCGGGTTTCCATATCAGCCATTACTGTGAGGCAAAAAGGCATCTATTTTGCTTCCTCCCCCAAACACATTTTGGGGAGGGTGGGTCTCGGGATTGTCCTTGGTCAAACCTGAGGCCCCTTCCGAAAGCGGGTTGAGACCCCAGGACAGACTTTGTGAGCCTCTCGGCATGCTGGGTTTCTTCACTCCCCCCACCCCAAATTCAGTGTCCTGGGCTATAGATCTATGGAATCTATTTAATAGATCTATAGGCCGTGGCATTGCATTTGGGGCAAATTTAGTTGGCGGTTGTCCACTGCAGGTGGGAGCCAAGCCTTGCTCCCATTCAAAAGTGGCAGCGCTGACTGTTCGCTGCTAAAAATCAGGGCCCAGAGGCCCAATAAGAAGAGTGGCAAGAGGCAGTGTGGCTTCCAGGACCTTCAGCTGCTGTCCAACCTGGCTGCCTGCCTGCCTGCCCTCACTATAATTAAAGGGCCATTCCCCACAGTACAGTAGCAGGCATCAATAATGCTACCTTGCTAGAGTTTGTTACTTTAAGGCCGGAGCCCAAGCAACTCAAAAGAGCTTGAGTGGCTTTTGCCTCCTCTGGACAGGGATTGGACAGCAGCCTTTACATTGTGCTAGGGGCTTCCCTCAGCCTTTTAAATGAATGGCAGATGCAAATTTCCCAGGAAAGGGCAAAAAACTCAAAAGTGAAAGGTCAGAGGTCAGAAGCACCCAGGGGCTGAATAGCACGGGCTGGTGCTCCTGTTCTGCGAACGTGTGTTTGCAGGATGGAGCTGTGATCGGTCTCTTTTCCCCCTAAGACCCCCTCCCCTTTGCGCAGTTAAATCAGAAAAAGAAAAGAGACACCATAATATGGGTCTGTGTTTCGGACTACAACTCCCATCATCCCTGACCGTGGGCTATGCTGACCGGGGCTGATTGGAGTTGTTATCCAAAACACCTGAAGGTTGGGGAAGGCTGAGTTCAGCCATTTCTCTGCTTTGTGCAGAATTGACTTCTTTTGAATGTCATCAGCTTAAGATCTTGCAACCCGGGATTCTTTTAAATGCATGTGGCAGGGAAATAGGCTTGGCTGGATGCATACATGAAAAGCATGTTCTTTGTCAGTGAATTGTACGCCTCCTCATGAGGAATGCCCTCCTGTGTTTGGAGATGAAGGTGAACATTGTTGGCATCCATGTTTCTCAAGAGACAACGGAGTGTGCCTCCGGGGGTGAAGTCAAAGCGCTGCATTAGCAGCACCCATGTGACCTCCCTGGGCACAAGCCTGAGCAGTGTGTATGGAGGCCCTGGGCTGCCCACACAGCAAGCCCCCCCCCCCCCCGCTTGGCCTTGCTGGAAAGGTCCAAAGGAAAACAGAGCAATACGTTTGGCACCAGCTTGGCTTCAGGAGTTGCCAGAAGGAACCGGACAAGGCACCATCTAACCGTCTTAGGGACTCCACTCTGGATTCATCACTGTATCAATCTTGCCTTCCGCAGGAGACCTTAAGTAGCTGTCAACAGTGTGATAGCAGAGCACTGTTGCACCCTAGTGGCGTTCATGTGTACTTTCCACTCATGATACACATGGTGTGTATCCTTAATTATTGTATGCTTAAATTGGAGAGAATTGTACTGTTTAGCTCAGTTGGTTAGAGCATGGTGCTGATAATGCCAAGGTTGCAGGTTCTATCCCTGTATGGGACAGCTTTGGGCTAGAATTCAGCGGTCATCAAACTTTTTCAGCAGGGGGCCAGTCCACTGTCCCTCAGACCTTGTGGGGGGCCGGACTATATTTTGGAGAGAAAAAAAGAACGGATTCCTGTACCCCACAAATAACCCAGAGATGCATTTTAAATAAAAGGACACATTCTACTCATGTAAAAACACGCTGATTCCCGGACCGTCTGCAGACTGGATTTAGAAGGTGATGGGGCCAGATTTGGCCCCTGGGCCTTAGGTTGCCTACCCATGGGCTAAATGGTCCTTATGGTCCCTTCTAACTCTGCAATTACAGTGGTACCTTGGTTCTCGAGCTTAATTCATTCTGGGAGGCCATTCGACTCCTGAAGCTGTTTGAAAAGCAAGGTGTGGCTTCAGATTGGCTGCAGGAGCTTCCTGAACTCAAGAAGAAGCCGCGTTGGATGTTTGGCTTCCAAAAAACGTTCACAAACCAGAACACTTACTTCCGGGTTTGCGGCATTCGGGAGCCAATTTGTTCAACAACTAAGCCATTAAGGAACCAAGCTACAACTGTATATGATTCTTATGTAGCTGCACCTGATGGCACATTCTGCTTCCAGGTTCGGTTTATTAAAGGATTTGAAATTATTAATTATTTTACATTGTGGTTGTTTTACTCTTGAGAATCCTGGACCCAGAGCACTTAGAACTTGTACGTAAATCAATGTCGGTTTTGTGGCTTAAAGGTGCTGTCTTTCTTTTTGAAAAGAGAAGGCCGAGGGCTTCTTGTGATCTTTAACAAATTGAACCTCTCCTGCGCCTCATCTCCCCATCTCTTTTCTCTTTCCCAGATGCTACAACTGTGGCGGCCTGGATCACCACGCCAAAGAATGCAAGCTGCCGCCACAACCAAAGAAATGCCACTTTTGCCAAAGCATTGCTCACATGGTGGCCAACTGCCCCGTCAAAACACAGCAGTCGCCCAGTTCTCAGGGAAAGCCCGCCTACCTCCGGGAGGAGGAGGAGGACATGCACAGCTCACCCCTTGTTCCTGAAACCAGGGAATGATGTTGGGAAATCAGGAGGGAATATACCGGATCAACAGGCTTCAGGGCATCGAGTTGGCAAAAAAAGAGTGGGTGGGTGGGGGGAACACTGAATAGCCTCTGCCTCCAGGCTTAGGGAAGGCAGGCACCTAGCAAGAGAACAGCAGCTCTGAAAACGTGTAAGACTTTAGCAAAGTGAAAGCTCAGAGAGCCTGAATGTTGACGCAGCCTCCTCCCCTTGTTTCAGCATGGGAAGGAGTTCTGCAAATCCTGTCCCCAATTGTTCAGTTCTGGGAAATGGGGAAGCAGCTGCTCCTTTTTCAGTTTTGCTCTCTCCAGCAATCCAAGCAATATTTTGAGGGTTAAAAAAAAAAGCAGCTGAGAAATCTGGTTCAGAGGTGGGTCGATTTTTGCACAGGTTAAAGTTGTCAGGAATAAACAGCTGCCTCCAGATCTCATGTGGTTGCATGCTGTGGGGAGTGGCCCAGGCAGAGAAAGCAGTTGTTACATTCTACTTAAGTCAGAATTTTAGGGCACAGGTAGGGATCCTGCGACCCTTGGGATGTAAATGGACCACAGCTCCCATCATCCCTGACCGCTGGCCATGCTAGCTGGGGTTGATGGGAGCTGGGTTCTAGTAACATCTGAAGGGTTGCAGGTTCCCCACTATTGAATTAAGGGTTTATTCAGGACCCTGTTCTAAATAATACATCTAAATTTCCTACCTTTGGGGACCACAGACAGATACAATATTGTGGCCTCTGTTTTCTGCCCAGGTGTGGGTGACCCCCAAAGTTTCTTACTGCCCATATGTATGTGGGGACTCATCTTGGCCAAATGGAAAGATTTAGGCCTCAGGTGTTTGAGGAAATGTTGGCCCGCTTGCAGATATGTAAAAGGAGCATTTTAAACAATGCATGTACTGTGGTGGGCAGAAATTATTTCCACAAGCCAAAGGCCTACCCTAACTGTCAAACCAGGCCTGAGACCTACACTTGGAAATATGGCTTGTTTTTCTTTGTTGGCTATGTGTTGCTTTGCATCAGGTGTGGGAAGCTGCTACTGAACTACAACTCCCATCAGCCCCAGCAAACACGGCCAATAGCCAAGAATGATGGGGGTTGTAGTTCAGCAACATTTGACAGGCCAGAGGGTCCACATACCTGCTTTATATTACTTGGCTAGAATGTAACAGATACAAACACAAACACAGGACACTAAATTCGTATTGTTTGTAGTATTTTTAATTTTACACTTTCTTATTCCAAAAAGCCTGACAGGGAATTTAGTGCTGGATCTACTGTGACAATTTCAAGCACAAAGGTTTTGAGTTCGAGTCTTTCCCATTTTGTTTTCAAACTTTCACTCATCAGGTAAAGCTGCTGTTCCTTTGCCCCCTGCCTGCTTTCCCTACTGATGCCTTTAATTTATTTCGTTCCCAGGACAGCTTAACTTGCCGTGTGAGACACATGGGGGAGGGTGGGTGGGTGTCTCTTTGCTCTGAAGCCGTGATGTGAAACCTGCACTACGACGTGCGTGTATGACGTATCTTTGGGTTTGCTTTCTTTTTTGCTTTCTTTGTTTTCTTGGTTTTTTGGGGGGACGGGGTTCAGTGTTCATTGCTTTTGTTTTTTTTAAAGAAAAGTATAAATATTCTGTTTTGTATTTTTGTATATTTTAATCTTTAAGAGAAAAAAAGGAAGAAAAAGAAGAGGAAAAAAAGAGGACATGATAACTGCAATGTATTTCTCAGGTATTCTTGTACATCTCAGGGATGGAAGAACCTCAGCAGCCTTCTGGGGCTGAACAGATTGGAACCTTGTGGCTTAAAAACTTTGGGGGGGGAGGCATTGTTACATTTAACAGCACAAAGAACAAAAGAGTCTCTGTTTTTCAATTGTAGCTTGTGGGTGGACTGATGTTTTTAGACACTGTATTTGAATAGATTGTCTGCATCCGCCCCCAGCTATATTCACAAATGGATTTCATGTACAATCCGGTGGGACGTTTTTCCTGTGCATTGACACTCCTGCTCAGCTCCTGTTCATTCCCAAGGAGTTTAGGTAGGAGAACTTTCCTGTGGGTTGTACCTTTGGGCCAGTTAGGGACTACAGGGACAGCACAGCCAGATGCATAAAGCTTGGGCAACAAAAGCAGTTTACGTATCAAGCCCATTTCACCTTTCTGGGGGTGGATGCCCTCTCTGTTCCCAGATATCCAACCATTTCTTAAGATTCTTAACACTGTCTGTCCTCACCTGCTTACCATATCTGCATCTTGCTGCTACTGCACTCACACATAATTTTGAATGAGTTGGCCCATGATTTCTACAAGGCCCTGTTGTGAGGCAAGGGAATGTTGGGTGCTGCTAAATCAGGGTGGCAGAGTGGAAGACAGAGAGATCTTGACTCACAAGTTCTCCTGGTTGGCTCCTTGTAATAAAAGGATGCTGGTTTTGATGGGCCATTAGCCTGATGCAGCAGGCTCTTCCTATGCGCATACGTTCAGGCAGCAAAATCCTTTTGGATTTCCTGGCTTTTTCTCCTTTTCCTGTGCCCAAGTTAGTCTTGTGAGTTCCTCTTGTAGTCCAACCACATTAAGAGCACCCCAAGAGGAATTCTGGCATTCTACTCTTTTAGCAAAGTGCTGCTTCTTCAAGGTTGGAAGTTTTTAAGCCTCTTAAACCTCTACACTAGAGTAAGGGGATCAGCCTGACCAGCTTTCCTGAGATGTGAATTTACAGGTCAATATTTGGGGGGAACTTAAAAACATGTAAGGTTGGTGGTTAATCTCTAGATCATCAGCCATTTCCCACAGCTAGAGTTTCCTATCCAGTATATTTGAATAACTTATCTATGGTGGGCCCGTCCATTTCTAAATTACCTGCATTGCCAAGCATTTTTTTTAAAAAAATCATAACTCACACAGCAGCTCTGCATGCTTTCCCTTACTGGATGGACTGCAAACATTTTGCTAGTCGAAGAAAGTGTTGGTTGTGGGCTGATTATCAAGGGCCAACATTACCAGCTGCTACAGAGCCATGCAGTGGAATTTGAAAACTAAAAACAAAAAGCTGATATTAGATAACACTCACTTGCCTATAGCTGAGAGTGCTCTCTGTCTCTTCCCACCTCCCTCTCCCTCCTTCTCCTGCAATGATTGCAGCAAGGAGCTGTGAAATATACAGGATGTTAGTTTTGAAATTGCTGTGGGGATCTTTACCTTATCTACCTCAGGTTAACGTGTTTTGTGTCAATGGGGCCAAATGCATTGGTTTATATAGCTTGCTCTGAGTTGCCAGAAGAAAAGGGATGCTTCCCTAGAGTGTGTCCAAAGATTAAAATGCTACCCCTTCTAGTTTTGTATCCGTCTTAAAAATAAAGTAAAATACAGTAGCATTGTTTCCCCCCTATTCCCTTCTTAGATATTTAGTATGTGTAAATATCTTATGTAAATCTTTCTGGCTTATTTCCAGTTTTCCTTTTTGATGATTGTTTACAAACTTGAGGGTGTGGGAAATAGCCAAAGCATGTGGTGGGCATTTGCACCAGAGGGGCATAGAGAGGGGCACCCTCTTTGTACCTTGCCACTTTGCAACTTTGCCACATGAGAGCTGGTTAAGGGGTGGGGGGAATTTCCCATATCTTCCTACAACCAATGAGAGGATTGGACTTCTGAAATAACAGTGATTTATCTGCAAGCCAAGAGGAACAATGTTCTTTTCGGGGTGGGGGGCTTGATTGCAGCTTCTTTCACCCACTACTTTGCAGAAATGTTTTGGAAATTCTTTAGGTCAGTCTCCCAGGCCTTTTTTTTTTAAATGACAAGATGGTTTCTAAAACTCTTCAGCTTGGTCTTGCAAATAAATCACTGCATGGAATAGGCAATATCATTACCATTTTAGACAGTGATGGACACTATGCATTAGGGGCAAGCAGTGTGCATTGCAGTCAGGCTGGTGCCAAGTCTGCACTCAGGGTCACTGTGGAATAGGGAGCACTGAATGTATTGGGGGTGGGAAGGGTGGGGGGGGGATGATGGCGACTTCTTGCGTGGCTACATGATTGTGTACTAGGAGACAAAACGAATGTAACTCCCATGTTTACTGCTAGCGACCAAAGCTTGTTTTGTGTCAAACTCTTTGACTTTTTATGAAGCGGGCGGGTGGATGGGTGGGAGAGGGTGGGGATGAGAGGGTGACTGTGTGGGGTTCTTTTTAGAGGGGGGGAGGGTCATGTCTGAGCTGCAGGACTCTGTTCAAGCAAGCAGCTATCCTGCTGATTATGTCTGGTGGCGACGTCAAAAATCCCCACGACTGCATTCCCCTCCCCTCCCCTATTTTCATTTTTGTACCAGTTTTGGAAAATGATGGAAACCAATAAAGAATATGGATCATAACTTTCTGTGCATCTCTTCCTTTCAGCAAAGCATACCTTGAGGTGAAGGCAAATTATTTTGGAGAGCTAGATTTGGGAACCTAATGGTTGTTCAACCTTGGAGAAACTTCTGCAAGACCAATTTGTGAAAACACTGTCTGCTTGCTAGCAGAGGTGGCCCTACCTTGAGATGAGGTGAGGCAGTGACCTCAGGTGGTAGATTTGGAGCATGAACATGTCTCAGGGTAGGAGATTGGTTTAAGATTTGCCCTACTATTAAGCAAAGTGAGGCAAGGATGGGAGAGGTATGCTGGCCTCTCACCTCCTTTGGAAAAGGCTCAGCAGTTATGAGTAGGTTCAGTTTTTTTGATTAATGATCTGGACACACCATGCATCTGTACAGTACAGTACTTGCAATTACACACAGGTCCTGCTTACTAAACACAATGCATTCCATGGAAATCAGTGTTTAGACAAGCATTCACATAACTAGCCTACAATTTCCATTATTTCTCTGAAAATATTTCTAAACTGGGATTTGTCTAATCTCTCCCCCTCCACTTTTTTCAATGGTTTCTCCCTGAAATGGCTGCAGCCAATCAGGAAGAGAATCTGATCCCTCCTCCCTGATTTGTTTTATCTTTCCTCCTCTCCAGTGCATCCAATCTCCCTCCCTCCCACCCTGGTTTCTGCATGAAAATGGCTGTCGCCAACCAGCAAAGCAGAAACAAGCAGGGAAATAAGGAAGTAGGCAAACTCTGGATGTTTGGATATCTGAATCTGCAGTGTTTTTAGCAAAGCTTTGCCATAATTCATTACATTTAATTTTCGCACAGTGAGTGGGCCAATAGTGGGACTTGCGTACATTGAACACAATGCACAATAACAGACTGTGTTAAGCACGTTTTGGGAAGTGGTGTTGCCTTTTTAGCCATTTATCAACTCTGACTCTGGGCAGATTCACACAACTAGCCATTGAGCATTAGAAGTCTCTCACAGCAATGTCCACTTTGAGAATACAGTATCCGACAAGGTCCAGCTTGTAGTGGCCCTAAGGATAATGGATTGTTAGCTGATTAAAGAACTTAATGAGTTTCTGAAGCCATTATCTGATCTCCAGCTGGGGTGAAGAGTTTCTTTGCCATTCCTGAAATTTGGTACCTACAAAAGCTACTAATGGCACAATCTAAAGTGTGTGTCTCTTCAGAAGTAAGTCCCATGGAGTTCACCAGGATTTCTTCTCAATTAAGAGTGCATAGAATTGCACTGTGAGAGACTCTGATTCCAAAAAAAAAGTATGAGAACTGACCCATTTATAATCACTTCTTCAAAATGCAAGACACTAAAGCCCTATTCATTCAAAAGACTGCATGTGGGAAGAGACTGGAAGTCTGCCCCATACATCTGGAGTACTGATATGCCACTTTTATTGTCATGGTTTTCCCCAAATAATTTTGGGAGCTGTAGTTTCTTAAGGGTGCTGAGAGCTGTTAGGAGATCCACATTCTCACAGAGCTGCAAATAGCAAGAGTTCCCTGCTGTGAGGAATTGGCAGTTAAAGAATTCTAGGAATTGTAGCTCTGTGATGGGAGTAGGGGTCTCCAAACAACTATCTTCACCCATAACAAACTACAGCTCCCAGGATTCTTTGGGGGAAGCCATGACTTTAAAGTAGTATTAGGGTTCTTTAAATTTTATGGCATGAATGTGGCCAAAGTGTGCCATGCTAGCCCTACACTTGGTGCCCTGTCTGTTCCACCCCCACCCTCAAACTTCCTCCAGTTGAGTATACAATTCTGAAGGGGAATTTTCCCCAGGTTCGTGTAGTTGTGCAGAATTCCTGGTTGCGCCAAGGAGTCTAAACATGTTCAGTCAAACACATGAAGAATCTCTCCCCAGACTTTGAACCTCACTGCCTGAAAGTCTACCCAAAACAAAGAGAACATACATGCTCCAGTGGTTGCTAGTGCAAATCTATTAATGTGCATTTTGGAGTAAAAAAAACCCCACTCTTCTTTGGAACTTTGGAATTCAAAAACACTTCATTCTTAAAATCTGACCAGAACTAGCTTGAAAAAGTAGTAGGACCAAACAAAAGAAGTTTTTAACACTAAAACACATACAACTTTGACTTTTTTTTGTGTGTGGCCTGAATGAGTACCAGAGCCCATTCTCCTTTCTGTTTTGTATGGACCATCAGGCTAGGGCTGATGGGAGTTGTAGGTCAAAAACTTCCAGAGAGCACCAGGTTGGCAAAGGCTGCATTAAGGGCTTTAAAGGTTAATACCAGCACCTTCCTCTTGAGCCCATAAATTAACCGGTAGCTTTTCCTCAATAAGTTACCCGTGGCTGCTTTGTTTACTCTCGGCTGCCGTTGCTGGAACTTTATTATGACCTAATCCCTCAGCCGCCACCTCTCAAATTCCTCAGGCACCTTTGCTCCAAAGTCCTTCCCCACCTTTCCTTGGGGGCTCTGATCGGCACATTTGTCTCTAGGCTGCTCCTGACCAGGCAAACACTGCCCCCCTCCACCCCCCAAGTTGGAGAAATATCAGCCGGGAACTTAAAACCACTCCCCTCTCCAGCGTAGGCCTCGGAGCTTGCCCTTGGCTTTGCTCCCAAAGCGGCACGCCTGGATCTGTCAGCAGGTGTCACGCCTTTCACACCCGGATCCTCCCCACAGGTGGGCCGCCTCCTCAGGCTGAGGGAGCGTGAAGGTGGAAAAGCAAAGCGCTTCTGGCTACAGAAAGAGCCACCCGCCTGGCCTTTGCTTGCAGGCAGGGTGTAGCGGCAGCCTCAGCCCGTCCTCCTCTAGCAGTTCATTTCCCTCAGGCCTGGAGGTCAGGACTCAGTGTGCCACCATGGCAAAGAAAGAGGGTCTGAAGAGGCGGCTTTCTCGCTTCTTCTCAAGGAGTGAACTGAGCTTGAAGGAGCTGCAGCAGAGGCGGGAAAATGAAGATGAGGGTCCCAGGTTGGCAGGAGCGAGAGATGAAGGTGGCAGAGGGAAATGGAGGATGAGGCCTCGGAAGAAGAGAACCTCGGAAGGGTGAGTGTACAAGGATAGGCCTGGAAGTGCCCCTGGGTCAGGAGTAAAGATGTGGAGGGTGGGATCTGTCAACATGCGTTATCTTAATTTCTCTCCCTCCCCCCCCGTCTTAAATTCAGTTTTTCACATTTCCACATGAATCAGAGATTATTTTTTAGAATCCTTGTGAAAATTCATATTTTAGTGCAATGTTCTTTTTATGCAGTTTTGGCTAATTACACATTTTTGCAAGCAGTTTCCCCTAATATATTGCAATTTTATATGTAATTTTCACAAATATTCTGTGAACCGCCCCGAGATCTTATGAAGGGCAGTATATAAATCTAAAAATTAAATAAATTACGCATTTTTATGCATACTCCCCCCCATATTTTTTGTAAACATTGGTTGGAGAGCTGCATTATGAAATTCAGTTCAATGCAATTTTCAAGCGAGAGCTGTGTTGCAGTTTACAAGTGCAGGTGTGAAGATTCACCTTTACACCTTTGTCAGGACATAGACCACGTACTTATTTATATACAGTAGGGTAAGGGTTTTTTTGTGTGTCATTTTACAAATGTGTACAATGAGATGCTCAGATGTGTTTTTGAAGTTATCTGCACATTCCTGTGTTGGGGGAGCATGCATAAGTTTATAACTGGGGAGAGGCAGTGGCTCAGCAGAAGAGCCAGAACTGGCTCTACTATTAGGCAAAGTGAGGAAACAGCCTCAGGCAGCAAATATTGGGGACCAGTGGCGGTAGACCTCTGACTCCAGGCAATTCTCCTCTTTTGAAGAACACAGGTATATGTGCAACATGGGATGCTCTGGCTCCATTAAACTAACTAGCTTGCTTCTGTATATGGAATGTGTTTGTCCTCTGCAAAATGTATTGGGACAGCCCTGTGCAGAACACTTCTTTTGCATGCCAAAGGTCCCAGGTTCAGTCTCTAGGAAGGGTAGGGGAAAATTCCTGGAGAGTCATTGCTAGTCATTGCAAACAATAACTGTGCTAGATGAACCAATAATCTGACTTGGCATAAATCAGCTTCCTGTACAAAGGTTTGCAGGAAACAGCTGCAGATCAGTGATAGAATCATAGAGTTGGAAGGTACCACGAGGGTCATCTAGTCCAACCCCCAGCAATGCAGGAATCTTTTGCCCAACGTGAGGCTCAAACTCACGACCCTGAAATTAAGAAGTCTCATGCTCTACTGAATGAGCTATCCAGTATAGCACATATGACAGCTGCTCCTAAATGCCAGCAGTTTTTTGTTGTTGTTTTTTAGAAATAGACGTTTGGGTCATAATCAGCAACAAGAAGGACATTGGAGATTTGTCCAGGAGCCCTCGGCAATCCTTCCTTTCCACTCTGCAGCTTGCTGATATGCTCCTGTCCTCTGCTCTGTTTGCATTTCAACAGGAGCTGTTTCAGGAAACAGGCCACAGCTGAGTCATCCTAGGGAGCTCAGTAGGGATCATCTTTCAATGAACAATTAGCATCAGATTCTAGTTTTGCCCTCACTTCCTCTCTCTCAGCTCAGAGCAACCACTACCTGAGCCCTCATCTGTTGACAATATTTTGTTTTTGTTTCCCCCCCCAAAAAAATTATTAGTTTTCTCTTATAACACATAGACGAAAACACAAAAGAAAAACATTACACTTGACACAACATCAAAACTCAACAACAATAAAAACCCATAAAATAATAAAAAAAATTCTTCTTATTCCCTGGTGTACTTACATTGCTAAAAGACTTCCTCAACACCCTCCAATCTGGATTTCATCATATTACATATTTAGCAGTTCCCAATTTCATATTTATAACATCAGTATCTTCTTTCATTACAAACTTCTTAACCTTGCTTCCAATTGTCATCCATGATAATCTTTATTATTAATCTTTTTCTATCCCTTAGCCTAATCTGTTGACAATATTTTGAAGGACCAAATACCAAATATAAGAAAATATTACTTTTCTTGCTGGTGACAGCAAGGACAGGCGATAGTTAAGAACAGCAAAGCATGAGTGAGGGGTTACAATTCAGGAACTCCCCCCCCAGGGCATGCAGCCCTTGGGCTGTAAAAGGATCTCCACCCCTCATATAGGGAGTGGCTGGGATGGACAAGTGCTCAATGAAAAAGGGAAGCAGAAGCAATTATTTGGCTGAGAGACAGTTAGCCTTTGTGGCCTCTTGTGTACCTTCCTTCTGGCTCCAATCCTTCTTTCTCGATTTCATTCCAGGGCAAGTGAGGAGGATGCAATCTCAGTGCAAGTGAAGCATGTTATGGAGCCCCCTAGTTGCAGTAGGCCACAGAAGCCAGCATCAAAGGTGAGCCCCACTGCTGTCAAAGAACCCGTGGAAGGGCCTTCTTTGGGGCAGGAGAGGTTGTGAGGAGTGCGAACCCAGTGGGACTTACTTCTGAGCAGACATGTTGCGATGCTTCTCAACCTTAGATAAATTCATGGAGGATATCTACAGCTACTAGCCGTGATGAGTATGTTCTGCCTCTACTGTCTGAGACGGTATCCCTCTGTACAGTATTCCAGTTGCTGGGAATTACAAGTGGGAAAAGTGCTGTTTTCTGGTTTATATATTTAGAAAACTTAATAAACCACATGATCATAAAAATCTCAAAGCAGTGCAGAAATAAAATTATAGGTAAAACATGACTGAAACCCACAAACCAATTATAAACAGGGGCTTGTCTACTTTGTTCCCCAACCCTTTTCCAAGGGTGTGTCAGGGAAACAGGATCCAGTGAATCCAAAGCGTCCCTCAATCTCACTTCAGCATACCTGGAATAAGATCCCTTTTTTACTGTTACTGCCATTGGACAAATATGGTGAAGCAGCAATGGTGGCAGAGCTCCCTTTCCGAGGAAAGAGAAAGGGAGATTCACTCATTCATGCCTGCGAGCCAAAGGACCACAGGATCGCACCTTAGTTGAGTAATCATTTATATCAATTAAAAATCCTTTGATTTTTTTATGCTCCTTTAAGTATCAGATTTTCTAAATAATGGTTTATTATAATTAAGGCAAATAATTACACATCTATGTGTGATAAGCATCTTCTGAGAAAAGACACGTGCATCCTACTCACACAGAAAGGCATTCTTTATTCATTTATTTTTAAAATGTCTATCCTGCTTTCTGTCCCCAAAGAAGCTTTCAAGTTAAAAACATAAAACATCCAATTAAAAAAACCCTGCAATCAATGCAAACAAGAAGCAAAGTCAGAAGTGTAAAATCCACTCAGCATTAAGGAAAGGCTCCTCTGAGGTAATTCTTGCTGTGACACATGTGTGAAACAGGGAAATATATTTTCCGCCAGAACAACTGCTTCATTCCTAATCAATGCAGATTTGATTGATTAAATCAGTTAAACTCATATGATCAATAAGTCAAAATTTAGTTAATCAATTGATAGGTAGTTCTCTTTAACTTGTACTTATTTATTTAGTTTTGCTTTTAATAATATGACACACTATCACCTGAGAATTTGATCAGGCTTCTGAGCATACATATGTATAGAGGTGTTGGGTTGCTCTGACTATATGTATATAGGACAGCTATTTATTTATTGAAAATGCTTCTAGGCCACATATCAAAATAGAAAATATCTTTCCAAAGCAGTGTGAAAAATATACTGAAAGCGTTTTAAAACAAGCATTAGTATTCACAATAAAAACAATAGCACAGAAAGAGCAGTAATAGAGCAACATACAGCAACCCAAACATTAAGCTACTCCCTTAATGGTGGTTCATTTGTGGCTGGGGAGGTGGGGGCGGGAGAAATCAGCCATAGGAGGCAAGGTGCCTAATCCTTTGTCTACCCTCTAATTATGGATGGTGGAGAATAATTTTCAGTCTAACCCAGCAAGGTGATTCTTAGTGGGATGGATAAGATGTGCTTTTGATATATTTGTACTATTGATTGAAACATGTCACATGACTCAGTTGCCTTCCCGTGACACACAGCAGACAGCCATTTATGTGTGCTGATTTGTTCTTGTGGTGGCCCAGCAGTTAGTCTCCTCTGTTATCACCTGTCAATCTCATCTCTATAGTTCACTGTCCCTCCAGGCCACTAAAGGCAGCATGCACCAGGCTAGCCCACTTGATGCTCACAACCTAGAAGTAGGTTAGGCTGAGAGGGAGAGGCTGGTCCATGATCACCCAGTGAAATTCATGGAATTAAACCTGGCCTCTCCAGTCTAAGCCCAGCACTCTGCCTTCTATGTGGAAGGGCTATAGCTAGTGGCCAGCGCTCCTCCTTGTATGCAGAAGGTCCCAGGTTCAGTTGCCAGGAAGGGCTGAAGTAAATGCTGGAGAACTGCTACTGGTCATTGTAGAATGTAGATAATACTGAGCCAGATGGACCAATGGTCTGACTTAGTATAAGACAGCTTCTTATATTCCTATATTCTAGTAAGGTAAAGGTCCAGTCGTGACCGACTCTGGGGTTGCAGCGCTCATCTCGCTTTATTGGCCAAGGGAGCAGGCGTACAGCTTCCGGGTCATGTGGCCAGCATGACTAAGCCGCTTCTGGTGAACCAGAGCAGCGCACGGAAACGCCGTTTACCTTCCCGCTGGAGCGGTACCTATTTATCTACTTGCACTTTGACGTGCTTTCAAACTGCTAGGTTGGCAGGAGCTGGGACAGAGCAACGGGAGCTCACCCCGTCACGGGGATTCAAACCGCCGACCTTCTGATCGGCAAGCCCTAGGCTCAGTGGTTTAACCCACAGCACCACCCGCGTCCCTCCTATATTCTACACCACACTAAATCTGGAAATGACCCAGCCAGCTGTGTTTTGTGTGGAAACACAAGGGAACAGTTTGTTTTTAATATCTCATCAAAAGGGGGGGAAACTCGGTCCCAAAGTGCAATCTCTTTTGAGTGTTTTGGCCTGGCTGGACTGTGACCTTGAACAGAACAGAATGCACCCCTCAGCTGAAAAAGGCTCTTTCCACCTATACGCTAAGTCAATACACACGTGGTTTAATGTATTTTGACAGCTATTCTCTCCCTCCTTTATTTCAAAATGATGTTGAGGCAAGTTAATAATAATAAATACGTCATTCAGCGATATAAAGACATACATGTCAACCATGCATTAAAAAACAACCATGGAAGGACAGCATTAATTTAGCAAGCCGATAACATGAATAGTCAACAAAATATCTCATTTTGTAGAGCCACGAAATTTAATCTTAGGGTCATGGGTTCAAGCCAAATGGTTCCTGCATTGCAATGGGTTGGACCCTTGTGGTCCTTTCCACTCTACAATTCTATAATTCTATGTCTGTCCCTCGTTAAAAAAAAAGTTTTCAGTGCATACAGCTTCTTTTTCCCAAAGATAAGGATGCCCTCTGCTGGAAGCAAAGCACAACTGCATGGGCCTGTGCCTTTTGCAATAGAGTTCCTTTCAGTAAGTGTGGGCACTTCAAGGTGTCCTGTTTATTGAGCTTTTATCCCAATTGGTTTGCAGGGAGATTAGACAACATTGGCTCTTCAACAAGCATTCATTATGATTTTTTTTTTTTGGGGGGGAGGGACATTGTGCCAAAGTAAGTGTTAACTCCCCACACTTTCCAATTCATTTTCCCATCACTTTCAGAAAGCTCACTTTTGTGGGAGAAGTAGGTTTGTTGTGCAAGAGCTCCAAAATAAGCTCAGTCGTGCAATCTGGATTTGCCAGTATGGGATTGAGTCTCACCTGAAAACAGCAACTGTCTGAAAACACCTTGTGCCATGTTATCCCTCCTTACTTAACACACTTCAACTGTTTTTTGTACTCAGAATCAGAGAGATTAAAGGGTGTGTTAAAATGAAGTATCCCGTCTCTTTCACCATGTGCTTCATTCATTCATTCATTCAGAGCATTATAGAATTCCTGTCCAACCAAGCAGACTGCAAACATAATTTTAAGCATGAATTAAGACCAGCAAATCGACACTGGAGTGGAACCCTGATTCTCAAATCATGCCTCAAATCATGTTCACACAAACAGTCACTTCAGTAAAAACATTTAAGATTATTCCCTCTGTCTCCAATGTTCAAGCAATGAATGCTGTTGCAAATGTAGCCAAAAGAGCACCACACCAGCAAGCTTGGGGTTAGGTGAAGTACAAAAAAACTGTAAGGAAAAATACCAAAGAGTGTGGGGAGGCAGTCCAGTGAGGATTGAACATGCTCAATGGACGCATAACACTGGCTGTGGGTGGAAAAACAGAAAACCAGGAAAGGGAAATGGAACAGAGACTAGAAACTAGAAGAAGCAGAATCATACACTGCAACATTTTGTTGCAGATCTGACTTGTAATTTATTTTGCCATTTTAAGACTTTGATTACATGTTTTAATCTCCAGCACCCTGCAGCAGAAGAAGACTTGCAAAGCTTGTCTTGATTAACCTATATGTAGCCTATATGTTTTCTGATCTAGCATCCTTCTTGGACTTATTTGATGTAGCAGCTCAGCTCTTGCAAAGCACATCTTGCTTGCCTTTGAGTGAAGTATTATTTATAGATTTGGCTTTTGCAGAGTTCATTTTGCTTACCTTAATTGCTAACGTCTTTGAGTCAGTGCCTTTGGTTAAGAAATAGTCATTCTGAGACACCTTCAAAACAGAGGTATGTCAGACACCACTCATTTTAATAGTGAACTTGCCATAAGTGGGTGAGTGCTAACAGCCCAATAGGATTATAGCCAACTCTGATAAGAAAGGCATCAGCAAGCTTAGAAAAGCTTTTGGATTTGAAGAAGTATAGAAATATATTTACGGAAAAAATCCTAAGGGGACAAAAAACAGCATGTTGAATAACCAAGGAAATCTGGGGCATGTGTGTGGGTGCATGTGCGTAGATTGTACAAACTGAGCCACAAGAACCAAAGTGTTTCACAAGCAGCTGTAGGGAAGGGGGAGCACAAAAAAAAGAAGTTAATAAGTTTAATCTAGAAGTGCAGCTGCTTTATATCTTGGTAAGAGTCCTGCAGTTCTGGTAAAATCCCTTTGTTGCACACACTCCAGTCTGCATGATACTTATATAAAATATTATTCCATTGAGAGAAGGGGTGGGAAACGATGTTATCCTGGGCAAGAGGAACAAGGATCCCCCCATGGGATTTATTAAATTAGGGGTGGGGAACCTTCAGAACCTTTTTCTCTGGCCATACTCTGTTCAACCACACCCCCTCTTCCCAGGCTGCACCTCTCATCAGCCTTGCTTCTCTCCTGGCGTTCTTGCCTGGATGGAGTGGCCCTTGAACTCTGGCTTGCCCACAGCAGGATGTATGAACATGTGTACAGTGGTACCTCAGGTTACATAAGCTTCAGGTTACAGACTCCGCTAACCCAGAAATAGTACCTCGAGTTAAGAGCTTTGCTTCAGAATGAGAACAGAAACCGTGCTCTGGCGGTGCAGCGGCAGCGGGAGGCCCCATTAGCTAAAGTGATGCTTCAGGTTAAGAACAGTTTCAGGTTAAGAACGGACCTCCGGAACAAATTAAGTACTTAACCCAAGATACCACTCTATTAACTATCCTACTCTATTAACTATCCTGCACAATGGTAAATTCCCAATGCCTGGTTGTCCTAGGGTTCTTGATGGGTATAAACAGGCCTGGAAGGTAGGATATTTTGTCCTATTAATTTAATGTGACACTCAAATTACTCAGAAGAAAAGTTTCTCCTTGGCATGTTTGTGGCAGTGTCACTGTCAACCAGTACAGGAACCTGTTAGGGTGGAGAGCTACCTTGAAGCCTCTGAGTTCTCAGGAAATGATGGCATGCTCCACTGGGAGCGAGCAGAAGGGCGAGCCACAAACTAATTCACCCAGGGGCAGAACAAAGCAACTCACCTGAAGCTTTGAGCACATCTAGCGAGCGAATACACCTGTGGTGTTTCCTCCCCCCTTCCATTACCTACACAGTTTAGAAAAGGAAATGTGTGAGCTGCAAAAATTCCCAAGTGCTTCCCTTATGGTCCCTGAAGCCAGAGATGTCCACCCAGAAGAGATTCATCTGAGCTAAATGAGATCTTGCCACTTAGCTTACTAGTAAGACACATGCTTAGCATGCAGAATGTTCCCGGTTTAAGCCCTGGCATCTCCATGTTGGACTGGGAACAGCTCCATTCTGAAACCCTGCCAGTCAGTGTAGACGATACTCAGCTATGATCTGATTTGGAAGGCAGGTTCTTGTGGGTTATATCCAGCTAAGTACTGCTCAGTGTAGACTCAATGAACTTAGCGGACTCAAGTTAGTCACATGCATTGATTTTAAAGGGCCTGCTCTAGACCCATGAATCTATGATGCTTCCCCAGCACAAAATACATCTTGAACTACGGAGGAGGAAGTTGTTCTTTTGGCGCTCTCTCTCTCTCTCTCTCTCTCTCTCTCTCTCTCTCTCTCTCTCTCCCTCCCTCCCTCTGCTAGCTGTGGGTCTAGCAAGAAGGAGATGGTATCTCCTGTAGTGCTTCCTTTGAAGATCGTAGGGTGAATCGCCCCTGTTTCAATCACAGCCATCTCTAGAGGCCAGCTTGCTTTACCTACAGTACATGGAGGTGGAGACACGTTTGGGTGGCAGCTGTAATCTCCAAAGGTGTGTGTGGAATGTGCACATTTGGCCGCTTATTATCTAGTGATTTCCTGCTACATCAGCAGCTGCTCTGGGTGGAGCACCCTTGGGCTGTTTTGTAGCAGCTGGAGCTTTGCTGTGAGGGAGGGCAGGGCCCAAATCCCAGCAGAGTTCAGCTGATACAAGTGGAACCACCCACTAGCTGGTATGTCAAGGGGGATAGTGAGGATTACATTAAGGACACAAACCGCCCTGCTGCTATGTGCCTAATCAGTATCGCTACAAATAGCCAACAGTTGGCTACAGGACTTAGGACCTGCCTCAAAAAAATCTGGCTTGGGGAGAAAAAGATACTCCAGTATAATTAGGCTTGCTGAATACAAAACATTTGGATTCTTGAGAATCTCAATGCTAAATTGAAATTCCGAAAGCTATGTGGCTAGTCCTCATGGCTGTGAACTGAAGACTTGAAATTAAGCCAGCAGTGTATTGGTAAAGGCTGCAAGAGGTGGGACTTCTGTGCCTGGCATGGTGGCTTGTCTTGCCCTCCTTTTCGCTTTCCCATGCAGCCCTCCTGCCCTGTTTTTCTGTTCTTGTGACCAAATCTCCCTTAAAAAGAAATCGAAGCTTCTTTATATAGGGTCATACTTACAAAAGTTTTTTTTGTAATTATTTTTATTTTCATTTCTAAATGAAAAAAGCAATTAATAAAGAGAAGGAAAAAAGACTGAAGCAGGATAGGAAAAGGAACGGAAGGAAGGAGATGAGAAGAGAGGAGGGAATGGTAGTAATCTAGAAAACAACATCATAATTCCAGACAGTTATCTTTATTTTCAGGTAGCGTAGGGTTCGGGTATATTTTGTTAACTTTTGATTACTAATTAGCAAGTTGTTGTTGGGGGTTTTTTTTAGCAGCATACATTTTATTGGTTTTATTTCAGTACAGAATTTTGAGGTTTCTTGGAACAAAAAGGGGACTTCCTATGTTAGGATTCCTACAGGCCAATGTCCAAAAGTTGCCCCTCTTTTGACTGCAGACTACTTAGTCCAGGAATTCCCCCCCCCCCCAGCTAGGAATGTAAGGAGGCAGGGCTTTCCATTGCATCTTGTGTTCTTCACAGCCAGTGCTGTTTCTATTTCGCCAAAAGCTACCTTGTCCATCTAGCTAACTGCTATTCTGCTATGACCAAAACAAATGTAATTATTTCAATGGAGGGGAAATGTCAAAATGTCAAAAAAACAATGCAGAAATCATAGTTATTATTTGCAGACTAAAAAAAAACAATAGAGAATGCCACTCACATTCCATCCTGACCCTGGAAAAACACGCAAATTATGGCAATTTCTGCTCCCATTTCCGATGGAATTCTCTAACATCCCTAAATACAGCTGACTGTATAAAACTGCCCTAAGGGTCTACTATGCAATTTAAAATCCTCTCCCAGGGGCCAGCAAAGGTTTGCTTCCCATTAGGCAGAGTGAAGCAGCTGCTTTGGTTTGCAGCTGCCAGGAGACTGAGAGAGTGCCAAGATTTTGGAAACAGAGTTGTGAGTGTCACGCGGCCTTCCCTGTGTCTTTTGAACCCGCCTTCCTCAGTCCCAATGGAAGATGCTGTCCCGTCATCAGTACTGTAGTAAGATTTGACTGCCAGCCTGCTTGCCTTTTGTATATAGGAAGAGGAATGCCATATTGTCCTTCTCCTCAGGCAGGAAAATATCTCGGCCATCCCTGTTCAGGGCATTTCCAGAACAGCAAAGCTAGAATTAGAGTTAATGGCTATTTGTTAGGTTAGGTTTATTGAACCAATGAGTAATTTCCCACAACAAAAAGGTCCTGAAGCAATTTACAAGACGACTAAAATATAGCAATAAAAATACATAAGCTGAATTAAAAACAGAGTAAGAACACTCAGTCTTTGGTGCTGGGAAAACAAAAGGATATTTCCCTGGTGCCAAAATGGCCACAAAGTTAGCACCAGGCAGGCCTTCCTGGGGAGAACATTCCACAGACAACAGAAACTACTACAGCAGAGGTGGGGAACCTCTTTGGCCTGGCGGGCCAAATCTTTCAACTTCTCCCACCCCACAGGCCAAAGTTGGCAGGAGTGCAGGACCAGCACCTGTCAATATCTGACTTCTTATCAGTGTCAGGTGATTAATAGGAGGAAAATCCCACCCGTCTGTCAAAATTGGCCAGTGAATGCAGGGGGGATATAGTGACCAAGCAGGACTGAGCTCCCCATGCATCAGCTGATGGATCCAGTCAGAGGATCCAACCATGTCTAAGATAATCACCAAAGGCCCAGCTCTGAGTCCTCCACCCCACTCTAAGGTGAGCTAGGTAGTTACCAACAGGGCTTTTCTGGTGGTGGCACCCCAGGTTTGGAACTTTCTTCCATTATCTTTTACCTTGTGCCAAAGTTTGTTTTTGATTGACTTTTAATGGCTTTTAATAGTCTGAAAGGCTCATGTTGTTGTTCATAAACTTGTTATAATGTGCCGCCTTGAGAATTTGCACTGAAGGGCAGTTTATAAATATTTTAATTAATAGCATAAAAACAATTTGTGGATAACTAGTTTCCATTTTTTTGTTTGATTGATGGACAAGATCAGTCTAAGTTAGACAAGTATAAGGCAAAATATTTATTATAGTTGGAAATTTTGATTCAGTGATTTTGGCTCAGTGTTTATTCATATTGATTCTACATCTGGGATTTATGGAAGGGGCAGTTAATGCTGGTATCTATTCTTGCATTCTGTGTTTATGTATGCGTTGTTTTGATAAAGAAAAACTCATACTTTTTAAACAGGCATTTCCATTCAGCAAATAACATGCTGCCAAGCTTGTAAAAATACATCAGTCTAGTCACCTATGGTTCATAAAAATTGCCTTCAAGTAATCATGCTGGAAAGCTGTGGAACTGCTGGGCTTTCTCCCCTTTTAAGCCAAAAGTTAATAACACTGACAAATTTAGGGATGAAGGCTAGTAAAATATTATACAAGCTACTTACTGATGTGGATCTTTTTGCAAAGCTGCAGGCAACCCAAACATATATAATCTTGCTCAACTGTTGCATATACAAGGTTTCTGTCCCACCCCTCTTTCATAGTCTCTGTCTTCTCACAGTTTCTTTTTCCATCCTGCAGACCCAGGCTCTCAGTTATTCGGAGCCTGATTTGTGGAGGAATGGCCTACTGCGCAAGTTTGGGAACCTCACTTGGCACAAGCGACAGAGTAGCCATTTTGAACTCTCTCAGCACCCTGGGCACCTGGCAAGCGATCCTTTGTCAATGGGGCGGCTTCAGAGACCAGCTGTTGGCAGTGACATGGATATGAGGAGCAGGGCTGATTTTTATCCTGCTGAAAATCAATCTGAAAAGCAGGAGAGACCTGAGCCTTCATCTAGGCTAAGTGAAACACACTCTCTAGGGACCAGCCCAGAACCCTCCACATCCTTTGACTCTTTGCTTTGTTGGGGAGATGGAAGCTCTTGGGCAGGGTCTTTCTCCATCAGTAATTCTTCTCTGTGCTGCCCAGCAGCTCCTGAAATGAAAGGAGAAGCCCTCAAGCTCCCATCAGTCCAGGAAGAAAACAGCAAGGCCCCCAAGTCTGCCTCAGAGTGGACTGAAAGTGTATTTGAAGGGTATTTGACCACGGGGACGTCCCACCCTGTTGTTACAGAACAGATGGAGAACCTGAGCTTCAGCAGTGGCCTTGGAGAGTCCATCTCTGAGCACATCAGTGGTGCAGAGGATGCTAAGACGGCCACAGCAAGCCCACCTGTTGATCAGCCTCTGGAGGTAGCAGATTCTGCCTCAGCCATTAAAATCAGCCTGGGCAAGAATGCCCCAAAGATCCGCTATGAGATAATGATTACAATGACCAAGGAGGCGGAGAGGACTGAAGCAGAACCCGCATTCAGTTGTGGTGAAAGAAGCCTGTCGTGTCACCCGTCTGGGGAGGAAACACTTTCTCTGGGGGTTGCTGAGTTAGAGAAAAGAAAGGAGCGACGTCACCAGGAACCAGCCAGACCAGCTACCCAGCTGTCAGCGAGTGAGGAATTCCAAAACTGCAGAGGGCTGCATGGGGTGGGAACCTGTAAGGTGTGCGGGCCAATACTGACTCTTGCCACTGGGAGCCCAGCAGCGCTGCAGTGGGGATCGGAGACCAGCCCAGGAGTGGGTGAGGCAGACCAGAGTGAAACTGATCGACTGCACTCGGAGGATGGTGTGCTGGCGAAAGAGACAAACATCGTAGCAGTAGGATCCCCAGCCAACAGGTACGTGGGGGAACAGGTTTGGGAAGCCTCGCACTACAGCAGGTGTGCCAGCCAGCCCTGAGCTGCTGAGAATAGCTTGAGAGACATGTCTTGGCAGAGAGAAAGGGAGCCAGAGTGTCTGTTCTTTCCCCTGCATGCTTTGCTCTGCAGCAATGCGAGTGGGAAGTTTTGCGTTTGAGAGAGAGAGAGAGGAGTCTTTGGAGCACGCTGCATGGGGGCAGGAACTTAGGGGGGGTCAAGGAAAGGCACTGTTAATAGCTTCTCTTGTTTGATGGTCCAGACAGCAAAGTTCAGGGTCATGGAGAGGAATGAGCAGGATTCAAGGCTTGGATCCTCCCTGACCTCCGTGCTTGGGCTTTCACCCTCATCTGACTGAAGGCTAGAGTAATGCCGTCATCCAGGGGATTTCTCTACCACACAACTGATTGTGTTTAAAATGGTGAGGAAGGCTTCCTCTTTCGAAGGTTTTCATCAACAGGGAAGTTCAATGCAGCTGTGTGGCACAGTTCCACACACATTTACTCAGAAGTAACTCCCACTGAGTTCATTGAGGCTTGCTCTCTTGTAACTGTTTAGGATTAGGGCAAGTTTGAAGCTACAGGTCTGCAAATGAAAGGTATGCTACTTCTTGTGAGGCTGTTTTGTTTCTGGAAATGATTGTTACTATTAAATTTTCTATTCCGTCCTTCCTCTCAAAGAAGCCCAAATACATTAAATTGGGAATGTAAATGAAAAAAGACAGGCTTTCTGTGTATTAAGTTATCATTTAAGGAATAAAAATTATTTCACACTTCCTGAAGTAGCTTGGCAAGGCACCCACAATGAGAAGTTGGCTTCACAATATGTGAATTTATTTAACTTTAGGTTGTAATCCTATCCACCTGCAACCCTGGAAGGAAGTCCCATTGAAATGTATGGTACTTGTTCTGAGAAGACATATTCTGTATAGGATTGCTCTGTTAATCACTTAAAACGTAAATACTTAAATCAGTTCGGTGTCTGTCCTGTCTCTAGTCAGATTCACAAAAGCAATTATTTTGTTATAGTCTTTCACTATCTTTATTGCTTCCTCTGCCTACAAAGTAACTGGAAAGTAAAGCATGGTGAAAAGCGCAGATATATTCTCCTTTTTCAGGAGAACATGGCCCTGCTCTTTAAAAGAGTTTTATCCATTAGCAAGCATTTGTCATACACCCGGCAGGAGATGTGAACAGCATGCATGGGGAAACATGTATTTCTGAATAACCTTTACAGGAGCACTAAAGATAATCAGGTAATTTACAACAATATAAAATACAGTGCAATATTAAAATCAGTTAAAACTGAAGGTAATTTACAACAATATAAAATACAGTGCAATATTAAAATCAGTTAAAACTGAAGGTAATTTACAACAATATAAAATACAGTGCAATATTAAAATCAGTTAAAACTGAATATTTCCTTAGGTGCACTTGGGTCTTTGCTTTTAGAGAAAGATGAGCAAGAAATATAGTCTGAAATAAGGACCCCTTTCTCACATGACAAACAGCTAATAAAGTCAGGGTCACCTGACTACAGACTGAGATGTAGCAATCATTTGAAAAGGGTGGGTGGTGTAGGTCATTTCCCCAGCTTACTCAACCAGAAGTCAGTTAAGGAGGGGACCCTGGACAAGGTGTCTTCTAGTGCCTTCTCCCAATGCTACCCTACTGCCCACCTGACAGGGGCATAGGAAGCTGCCTATCCCACCTGCACAAGAGCAACATTCAGGAGCTGACCCTAAAGGCTACCGTTGCAGCTGCTTAGGATCATCACCTTTGCTTGGAACCTGGAGTGCCTTGAATACATGCATAGATGACAACCAGAAAGCATGCCCTAGATTTTGCTAGCATGATTAACATTGCTGTGGGATGATGTTTGTTCACCCATTCCAGGTCACTGTGTTTGTTTACAGTGGCTAGGCCACTTCAAGTGAACTATATTATATATTAATTTTAAAACGTGTCACACATGTTATAATTTAAGTAACACTTTAAAATTTGCCTTAAACAAACACTTCAAAGTTTATTCTTTACTAGATTTGCATCCCCCAAAAAGCTCAAGCTTCATGGTCCCCCCCCTCCTTTTTTATTGTCTCAGGAACCCTTTAAAGCAGATTAGGCTGAGAGTGACTGGCCAGAAGGGTTGGAAGGAATTGCCAATTTCAGTCCTCTCAGTTTTCCATTCTTAAGTTCAGTTCTCCATATTTCTACAGCAATTTACAATAGATTTGTCTTTAAATGGTGAACTGAATCAAGATTTCTCCTGCAGGTGAGCTTCATAGTCAAGGGCTCATCCACACTGACCTTTAAAGCACTAGGGCAAAAAATAAAAAAGGGCTCGGAAATGGAGTTTTAAAGTGTGGACCTGTGCCTAGAAATGTGACAAAAGGAAGTCTGAATGAGCCCTCAGTGGTGATTTCAACCTTAGTCTCCTTTGTCTTAGTATGACCCGCTATATCCACAGAACAAAATTGCTTTGTTCCATTTTTTTGGTCATTATGTAGTGTGTGTGTGTGTGTGTGTTTGTACGTGTGCGCGCATCATGGAGGTGCCAGTAATATCAAAATATCTGATTACTCCCTCCACCCCCACCATCATTACACACAGCAAGGGGAACAGCACTGTGAAACACTACTTATATGCTAACACACGTATGTTGCCTTGTGAGTACACAATATAATGCTGCCTTCCATTCTCTCTGTACTTATGGTGCCTTTTGGTCAGTTCTTTTATTTTTCTTGCATTAGATCACAAGCTGCTTTTTGACCCCAAATGCTCCAAAGCGGTGTGAATTGAGTATAATGACAATCGGCTCTCAGACTGACAATCTAAGAACGTGGAAGGACTGCATGCAGATGGTCCCTGGTTCAGGTAGTGCTAGGTAAATCTCCTGCCTGGTACCTTGGGGAGCCACTGCCAGTCAGTGGTGTCAGAATTGAGCTGTAGGGGCGAATGGGACACCTTGGTGTAAGGGAGCTTTCTATTATTGAATGGGTTTAGCTTTGCAAAAAAAGAAAAAGGAGTAGTCTAAATGGCCTCTGCGCCTTTTTCAACTCAGTGATCCTATGATATATTTAGGATGACACAGTTTACACATTGAAAAAGTCCCTGATTGCAACGGATGCCCTTCCTTTTCAGCAGGTCCTTGGTATTCTATTCACTGCTCACACCCAACCCCACTAAATATTAATGCCTGAGCTTTCTCACACATTAGTTAATTGCATATGTAAAAGCAGATTAACATGGGCTTCATTGCATGGCGGAGTAGGGCGTTGTAATATTGCTTGCAAACAGGGACAGAAATAGGTACGAGAGACCACAGAAATGGGATGCAGAAATTCATGGGCCACGTTTTCTGCTAGCATGCCCCAAGGCCATGGAAGTATTTGCTAAAACGGTGGTTTCCAAACTGTGTCCTGTGGAGTTTGGGGACTCCTCTGAAGTTTAATGGGAGCTCCACAGCAGAGAAGCTTCCTAGGAAGATGCCTTGACTACTACTGCTAACCTTCCCTTACTTACCTCATCCATCCACAGAACAGTGTTGGCTTAACACACTCAGTTCATGCAAAACAGTGGCGAGGCTCAAAAGGTCAGGTCAAGGATCTTCTATGAGCTGAGGCATCATCTGCACTATACATTTAAAGCTGTATCATACCACTTTGAAAAGTCATAGCTTCTCCCAAATAAACCTGGGAACTATAGTTTGTTAAGGGTGCTATGTGTTGTTAGGAGACCCCCTACTCTGCTCAGAGAGCCACAATTCCCAGAGGGAAGAGGGATCAAAAATTACAGCACTCTGGGAATTGTAGCTCTGTAAAGGGAATAGAGGTCTCCTCACAATGTTCAGCTCCTGTAACAAACTACAGCTCCCAGGATTCTTTGGGGGAAGCCATGACTGTTTAAAGTACAGTAGTATGATTACTGCTCTAAATGTCTAGTACTGATGGGGTCTGCATGTAAGGACGAGAACATTTATCCAGCATCCCCTGCAATGTTCTGAATGTCATGGAAGGCGTTGAGGACATAACAGTCAGGAAGCTAAACAAGAACTTAAGTGCCTCTGTCCAATGAGAGCAGGTCAGACACAGGAAATGCCTGACTCCACCCAGATGAAACTAATAAGTCTGGTGCCTTATTTATTATAACTGACCTGTATTACAACATTATCCATACACTTGGATAGTTTGTGAATAGCCCATTATAGTGTGTGCCTATTCAGAGGTTCCTCAGCTTCAGCTAATGAATTCAGGGGTAACTGAAGGTAAAAAAATAATAGTTAAAGCCACAGTGCTAGAGATGGATGATATTATTTCTCCCTACTGTTTCCATATCACCTATTGATTTTTCCACTTCACTAGCACTTCATTATCCGCAAATCTGTAATCAGCCTGATTTTGAAACATGGTTGGGCAACTTGTCTGATGCCAAAGGCCATATTAAATAGGAGACAGCAACCGGAAGTCTGTTGGCTCTATGGCATATTTTGCTTGTGTGTAATTGGCACTGACTTCATTTGGCAGGTGCCAAACTCTCAATGGCCATGTTTTCCCCCCTCTCACCACCTCCCAGCCAGCTCACAGGGCCAAGAGCTTCCATATTTCTAGCCCCAAGTCTTCAGAATCATAGTATATCCTTTTTGTAAGAAAAGATTAGGGCATAAATAAGATATAGAACTAAGCAAGTGGGGGACATTCGTCCTCCAGACACTAACTATTCAGAACATAGCACCCTTGGGAGTTAAACCTTAAGGACTAGGAACCTACTTCATTTTTAAAAAAACAATAGCTTAGTATATATTAGTGCTTTAATATGTCCCTCATTCCATATTTTAGACTATTGATACAAATAGGATCTGCAACAAAATGTTGCAGTGTGGCCTGCTCCTGTTCAGCATTCCAACCAGACAGATATGCCCTTTTCCAGGATATGGCATTCACTTTCCCCTCTCCCCAATTATCCACACATACCATCACCATAGTCAGTCAGTGTTCTGTGTCCACTGAGCATGTCAGTTCTCACCGGGTCTTTCTGATAGAATCCTCCCTCCCATGTTGTTTAAATGGTTGTGGTTTTCTGGTACTTCTGCAAATCTCAGGGCTCCCCTGATCCTCCAGATGACCCCCTCCTGTGTGTATGTGGGGGGTGGGGGTGGCGTGCCATTTTGGCTACATATGCAACACCACCTAAATATCAGAAATGGAAGGTATGATGTAACAGAGACAAAGCAAACATCCAAAAGGATAGCATTGATATTGTTCGACCAATCAAGCCAGTCAATTTTTCTCCTGCAAGTACAAAGGCTGTGGGTCACAGATATCACCTTGCTGGGGATTACCTCTTCCTGAAACCCTGGAGAGCTGGGCAGATGGACCAATGGACCGACTTAGCTTAAATTGTTCACACATTCCTATGGGCTATGTTACACATTCAACAGAATGAAGTGGCAGACTTTGAGATGGTAGTATTCTGGAGGATTAGAGGGCACATGTCCCCCACATTAACTGCTCACCTCATGTAATAAGCTAGCATTTCAGGGGGAAAGCTGACAGTCCCTGCATCTCATTCCTTAACACTTGCAATTTCTCCACTGTTGGAGGCAGTATGCCTCTGAATACCAGTTGCTGGAAACTGCAGGAGGAGAAAGCACTATTGCACTCAGGTCCTGCTTTCAGGCTTCCCATTATCTGTTTGGCTATTGTGAGAACAGCATGCTGGGCTAGATGAGCCACTGGCCTGACACAGTAAGATCTCTTTTTTTTGTTCTTGCATTCTTAATTAAACGGTGAATGATTTTAAACCAATGTTGGTTGAGCCTCCCACAGTCAGGTGATGAAGAACAGAAGGCTGGCTGCTCATTAAGAAGCTGGTTTTGTCCCATGGTTTTACCTGTGGAAATGCTTTTCCGTGGCAACATTATATTTCTGTTATTATCATGTGGTTGGGCATAAGCTTTCGGTGTTGTGGGTAACTGCTGAGCCACGTTACACACTGATGAAGAGTGAGACATGGCAGTGGGACACCACAAGTGTTGAACCTACTTTCCTTTTGTTATTCAGAGCCACGCCAGTTTTAATGGGACAAAACGTCCTCGGGTACAGGAGCATAGGAAGCTGCCTTATGAGTCAGGCCATTGGTCCATCTAGTTCAGTTCTGTCTGCACAGACTGGCAGTGACTCTCCAGAGGTTCAGAGAGAAGTCTTTTCCCAGTCCTACCTGGAGATGCTGGGGATTGAAATTTCTGTATGCAAAGCAGGTGATCTACCGCTGAGCTACAGCCCTTTTGCTGCCTGTGGCAAACGACAAGATGGCAGCCATGTGTAGGAGCCAGCTGGACGGGCAGTTGAATTTTATTTCATCACTGGACATGTCCTCCACTACTCAGCTAGTGATCTTAGGTAATGAATGAAAGGCTTGTGGCACACTCTGATATCTTTGGAATTCCCTTCCTTGTGAGGCTAGACTGGCTCCCTCCGTGCCAACAGGTGAAGATTGCTTTATTCTGGCAGGCCTTTGGGAACTGCCTGCTTTTAAGGAAAGGGCTTTTACCGGTAAATAGTGCTGTGCTCTTTTTACTACCTCTGTTTTAATATATATACATTGTTTTAATTCCATTGTAGTTCAATTACTGTTTAACTATTATCTTAGCATTTTTATTTTAGCCGTGATTGTTTTAATTTTTGTAAGCTGCCTTGAGTCCTGGTTCTGGGGGAAAAGGTGGAATATAATACAATATAATTAATACAATACAATACAATATAAATAATCTCCAACAGAGGTGAATGGCCAATGGGCTCAGGATGAATGGCTTGGGGGCTCTCACTGCTGCCCATTAAGTTCATGCCTATTAAGTTCTGAAGGCAGACCTGCATGGGGAAGTTTTTAATGTTTAATGTTTTATTATTTTTTGTATATGAGGGAAGCCATCCAGAGTGGCAGGGGCAACCCATTCAGATGTGTGGGGTACAAATAAAAAAATATATTAATTATTATGGTGGTTAGCGCAGCAGAGTGGTGTCCTTCCTAACCCCCATTTCCTTTTAAAGTGTAAAGAGAAGCAAAGCTCTTGAGAGGCTCTTTTGTTTTTTCCAGAACCAATGTGGTAAATTATGAGGGAAACAAAATGGCGACCATCAACTAAATGCTGCTACCCAATGTTCAGTCCTCAGGGGCAGGGGAGTAAATGCAGGCAGGTTTTGATGCAGTGGGTCTGAAGAAGCCCATTGCTGATGCTAGGAAAAAGGAAAGAGCAAATAACTCCAGGTACTTGAAGTAAGTTTTATTACAGGCCCAATGTGTTTCGGAACAAACCTCCATAGTATTCCACATGCTGGATGAAAATTGCTGATAAAAAATGCCTCGAGGAAGAATTTGTCCCGAACACATCTGAATAAATTGGACCTGGAATAAATCCTATTTCAAGCTCCTGGATGTTTTTCCTCCCCCAACGCTGCCAGTGGTGCTGTCCCGGTTTTGTGGTTGGTTAACATGTTGATGCTGGCCTGATGTTTATACTATTTCTATTGTTAATTATTGGAATGGAAATGGAAATTACATTTCTTCTAGAGAGGAGCAGCTGGGGGAGGCCAGAGCTGGCCCGTGTGGCTTCTGATTGTTATATGTACTCTGTTATATGTATAAACAGAGGCCCTCAGCAAAACCCCTTTGGCTGAGCAGGTCAATCCAGTCAAAGGTTGATGGATCTAAGCTAGGGCAGGGCCTCCAGGGACCCAGCATCCTGGTCTGACCACTGCTTCAGGGTATCATTCCCTGCCTTGCCCAGCAGGAGCGGCATGAAAGTCCTGGAGCAGAAGGAGGGCATATGTAACATTGGGTTGCTCCAGGCAGCTTGTTCATTGACCATTCATCCTGATTTGCTTGCACAAAGCTTACATGGAGGTTAGACAATGCCTGGCCTGTACTGAGCATTCATCCTCAGTGCTGTTGTGACTGAGTGCTGTTGCCCTCGTTCAAGGTGAGAGGATCCTTTCCTGCTTGCTTCTTTTTCACTGCAATATATCACCACACATTTATTACACTCGCAGAGAGAATTCCAAGGTAAACACACATCTACTGTAGAATCTCACACAGGGCAAATTACTAGCTGTTGCACTGGTCAGTAAAGATCACAGCATGTTTCCGATTTAGGACCATATACTTTTGGAGAAGGAAGATTCATTATTTTCTCTTTATAATAGGGCTGAGGAACACACCGTGGATTTCAAATGGCCATCCAGATTATTACAGAGAGGCTGCAAGCACCAGCATTTATGGCCCAGGGATTCTGGATAAAATCGTGGGAATTGTAGCTTTAATTAAAAGAGCAAAGCCATCCTTTCACCCTCAGGGGTACATGCAAGCATAACTGGAGTGCGTACCTTAAAAACTAAGAACATAAATGAAAAGAACAAAGTGTTGTTGTTTTTTAATCATCCATTTGTAATCTAATCAGATTATTTGTGGTATCTGATTTTTGAACATTTGAGTTGTGCTGGCAACAGGCAACAGGTGTCTGGAGAAGAATAGTTGGTTTTCAGTGACTGTGGAGTTAGTCACAAAGAATTATTTATAAATTACACACTTGTAGCCTGCCTTTCTTCCAAGGAGCTCAGGGAAATGTATGTGGTTCTTCCCTACCATCACATCCTCACAACAGGCCTATTAGGTAGGTTAGACTGTGAGAAGGTTCCTAGAATCATAGAATTGTGCAGCTGGAAGGGACCTTGAGGGTCATCTAGTCCAACCCTCTGCAATGCAGGAATCTTTTGCCCAGCGTGGGGCTTGAACCCACAACCTTGAGATTAAGAGTCTCATGCTCTACCACTGAGCTGTCCTCTTCATGAAGGTGTAGTCAAATCTGAGAACATTTGTCATAGTTACTTTACCTCCTTATAATAACTACTTCAATCATTTTTTGTTTTTGTTGCTGAAGCAAAAACGTTTTATGTGATGTTTAGGCACTAGATGGCACTGGACTCGGCTGCTAGCTTTGTGGAGTCAGGTGTTTCTCTTTTGTTCATGTTGCAGAAGGGCAATAAAGTTCTTGTTTGGTTTCCCGACAGGCCTGTCTTCAAGGTCTTCCATGACACATGCTATGTACTAACAATCCCTCATTGTATAGAACCAGTGAGCCCATAAGAGCAGATCCTGTGGAAAAATTACATGTGGTCTGAAACATTAGTGGGGGAATGATGTCTCCCACCTTTCCTAAGTGGAACCTCTGGCAGTGAACCATGTAGCTGCCTCAATATGTCTGTTCCATCTGAACAGACATGTTCTGAAAGCGGGGAAGGCAGATACATGTAGGCCCTGAACCACTACTCCAAAAGTACCCCACAGTGCACCTGTATCCACAAGTGCCCTCTCTTAATGTGTTTGCATGCAGAATGTAGAGGATCACACAGGCATGCTCAGCCTCACCAGGCTAATAACATCTGCAAGGGTAAATAGTCCTAGGCTGCAATATTTATCCCATGCAATCCCTAGGATCCTTTGATATGGAAAGACAGCTTATAAATTAAAAACAAATAAGTTGTAATAAACTCTTGGTTCTTGCTGCAGCCTAGTGCCTGTTGAGTGAAACTCATTAGTGATTTCTTGTTATATATACATTTATGCAGCTTCGTCCATGTATATATATATATAAGCTTTGAAGAGTTTCATAAGCAGAAATGACAGATTTCTGCCTTGAATGAGCTTCCCATCTACATGCTGCCAGAAGATGGCAGAGGAAGGAGTGTGTACAGTGGTACCTCAGGTTAAGTACTTAATTCGTTCCGGAGGTCTGTACTTAACCTGAAACTGTTCTTAACCTGAAGCACCACTTTAGCTAATGGGGCCTTCCGCTGCCGCCGCGCCGCCTGGGCACGATTTCTGTTCTCACCCTGAAGCAAAGTTCTTAACCTGAAGCACTATTTCTGGGTTAGCGGAGTCTGTAACCTGAAGCGTATGTAACCTGAAGCGTATGTAACCTGAAGCGTATGTAACCTGAGGTACCACTGTATGTTTCATCTTGTATTTTAAGTTGAGGTTTGAGCTTAAATATATTCCCACAAGGAAACAAAAAGCAGGAAAAAATGTTTTGAAATCAGCCTGCAGGTGCTGTTCAGTCAAGTAGTCGCCCAAACTCTTTGGAAGTGTTAACTTTGCAACTGGAAAGCGACAAAGATGTTGTGGCACCTTAAATGCTAATAAATCCATGCTGGCACAAGCCTTTGTGAACAAGGATCTAATTCTTGATGCGTGAAGTGCTGTCCTCAACTGGCAGGCAATTTGTCATTTGTAACTCAGGCAAGGCACTTTATGCCTCCTTGCCTTCTGCCAAAGCACTTGGGGAATAATTAAGTAGACTTATTAAGACACTCATTACTCTGTTGCAAGTTGAATTTCGACATGCTATGCAGTGCACACTCGGTTGATGATCAGGTACTAGACACTCAGGTTGGCTGTGTTAGGTGTGTGCACAATTCTTGCAGCTGTCAAGAAATGATATTCAGGGTATTAGTTTATCTACATCAAGCTGTCTTTAAGATTACGGCAATCTGACATTAAAACTGTGTACTCTGCATTATTATTTTATTATTATAAGTGGCCTCAGTATACCTAAAAAGGGTCACACACACACACACACACACACACACACACACACACAGTGACCAGATGCAAAGGAAGGAAGGAATTCTATACATTGATAGCCAGAGTGCAATAGAGGTTAGAGTGTTGGACTAGGATCAGAGAGCCCTGAGTTCAAATCCCTAGTCAACCATGAAGCTTCCTAAGGGAGTTTGGGCCTATCACTAGCTTTCAACATAAACTACCTTACTTCCCAGGATAACTATGGGTGGGGTGGAGCAGGAGGGAAGGCTATAAATGTAATAAATGAATAGGTAGTAATTGTTTTATATAAGCATCAAAAATGAAATTTTACATTACTTTGGGCAACACTCTCCATCATCTCTCACCTAGAAATGTTCTTTTTGTGCCCCCTGTCATGGTTTTGCTTTTTTCTGGAGCTGCCAGAAGAAGCTTTTTCTTTTCATGCTTAGAGAACAAGAGAGAGTTAAACATATGGGAGTACAACCAGCAAAAAAGTAGGCAACTGTATGTGCTTTCAAAATTCTCCCACATAAGGAGTGAGCTGCTCTACCAACTCGCCATCTGAACACCACTCTCCCTGATACTGGTGGTTTCTGCCAAAGCCACAATTTTAATATGAGTCGCTTTCATTTTATTTCTCACCTTCATGCCTAGAGCAAGGTACTTGTCAGCAAAACCACCAAAGACTTAAGCACAAGAAAACAATGCAGACACCAAACTGGGGTAGCCAACCTGGTTCCCTCCAGATGTTGCTGGACTACAACTCCCATCACTCCTGACCATTGATTACACTGGCTGGAGCTGATGGGAGTGGGGTCCAACAACAGCTGGAGGACCACAGCTTCCTCATATCTATTAAAATTGCTCACCCCTCTGAACAACCCTGCATTAGTCATATATGGGCTAAAAAAAGACAGAGATCTAATATTTGTCAAGCTTTTCTTCCTGGTTGCCTCGGATCCTCATATATTGTTGGACTTACAACACCCACAATCCCTGGCTATTGGCTAAGCCATCTGGGGATGATTGGAGTTGAAATCCGAAAAATACGTGAGGACGCAAAGTTGAAGAACACTGATCTTGACTGCCCATTAAAACTCTCTTAATTTCCTCCCACTCCCACCCAGCAAATAGGCCAGGTTCTTGAGGCCACGTTACTCATTACACTTTTCAGACAAGCAGCAATAGGGTGATTTGGGGTTTTTAAAAGATAAATAGCAGGCACAGGGGACCAATCTTGCAGGGGAAGGAGTGTAAACACAGCCACAGCCTTTCCCAGACTGCAGAGTATCTGTTGGGTGGGGAGTGTTAAAAGTACCCCCCCATTCAACGCTCCATTGTGTGTGTGTGTGTGTGTGTGTGTGTGTGTGTGTGTGTGTGTGTGTGTGTGTGTGTAGGGGGGGCTCTTGACTCTTTTAAAAACAATTCACTAGGGTTGTTGAACTTTTTTTGCAAAACCGCAAAAAAAAGACATTTCTGAGCTATTTTTTAAAGGAAAATCGGCAAAAACAACGTTGTCGACATGGCTTGCCATACGTCTGGATTTCCTCAGGCTTTTTTCTTTTCAATTTACCGGACCTATAGCAACCCTAAATTCACAAAACTGCTAACTGTCGGGTTTGGCCCTTCGACCTGACTTTCCTCAAGGCTGATACAGAAATAAGATTTAGTGCACCACATTCTGATTCATAGGACGTGAAATTGGAAGCCATCAGATGAAATTGCACTATCACTTCTTGGGTCATCTTTGTGACGGTGACAGAAATTAGTATCATCTAATTAGCATGCAACTGGCTGTCTTTGCATAAGTGAAATCTCTCTCTCTCTCTCTCTCTCTCTCTCTCTCTCTCTCTCACACACACACACACACAAACACACACACACACACACACACACACACACACACACCACACAGAACCCTCTGTTTTGGGCTGCTTCCCAGTAATGATTTGCTGCTGATGGACCAAAGAGTCCTTATTTACCAAGCATCACCAAAGAAACTCAAATGTAACCATAGCTATGTAAATCTGATACAGATACACATTCAGATAAGGTATGTCCCATAAAAGGCTCCTTCATTTCCAAGGAGCAGTGATACTGGGCAGGGTATTCTTACTGGTTTTAAAAATTGTTATTAATCTACGAGCCGATCAAGACTTGCCCACAAAATCAGTTTGTCCCCTGGCAGTGGCAGACCATGTTGTATATTTGAATGTGATTTTAATCCAGAGCTTCCACATCCATACTCCCCGTTTCCCTCTATTTGCTGTTTCAAGCAACCGCCCCTCTTTATAAGCTACTCCACATCAAAAACACCTGCATTAAATATAAAAAATAATAATGGACAAAGGCATTCACAGAAAGCTGGCTGGAGTGCTTTTAAACTGGAGCAGATGTCTTTTTTGGGTTTTCAGAGGATAAGAAAACTCGATTTATTGGGAAGAAAGTTTGGGACAGCAGTTGTATCCTGTGAACCGTTGTATGCAGAAGGGAGAATTAAAGTCATTTTAGGCAAGTTAGGATTTTACATATTAGCTTTTAAAAATCTGATTAGCTTTTGAAGAGTGAGAAGACCTTCATATTTACTCTGCTTTCCCGGGTTTGTTGAGTGATCAAAAAGGTGCTAAACACCCACACACCAGGATTATGGAAATAAGTGGGCAAGCCCATTATCACATCATTCCCAAATTGCACAGGCACCCATAGATCAAGCAGGAATTACTCAGCTACTCCCACAGAGATGAACTAATCTCAACCCTTTCCCAAAGATACTGCAGAGTGCTGACACAGGGTTTCTAGGGTGCTGAGCCTGGGCGCAGCAAAATGCTCTTGATGGGGAACATCATGAAGCTTCAGACGGTGGGATCCACACATATACAAATGTATATGTGTCACTTCAACTCTGTGCTATAGTAACTTCTCCCCTGAACATTGCACAGGGTTAAAATATGCTGCACTGCCCCCCACCTTGGGTGTGCCGCACTGGGGCCTCTAGGTGTCCTGTTTATTGTGCATGCAAGATTATTCATGCTCATGATGGTATATCAGGGCAGTTATACACAATGCAGCTTTCAATACTGTTTGCCTGCAAAAGGTCTGGGACAGTCATACTTCTTCTGGTCAGTGCATGCCCCTTAGCTTCCTCCTGAAATCCTGTAACCTTCTTTACCACTAATGCTCCTTCTGAGTCCCCCCCCCCTGCTTTTGTTGCACTATAGTGCACCAGACTATAGTGCACACTATAGTGCACCAGACGTTGATAACGCAACTACACTGAGGAAACATTGCAGTGCAACAAATCAAGCACAATAATATGTGTGCATGGTCCAGTATGAGTCCACCACTAAGGCAGCATTATTACATCAATGACATGTTGCAGAAACCCTGATTATTGAGAGTCTGCTCTAAATCAGAGATGGGAGACTTGTCAGACCCATTTTGCTTTGTACCAGACCTTGAATATCTACTATCCAGAGACAGGTGCAAAGGCATTCAGTCGGAATTAAAGAACAGGGTGCCTCTGAGCACAATCTGAGCCAAGGAATTTGTTTTCAGTACAAGAACTGTTCACAGGTCTTTCACACAACAGTCCACCCCTGCTTAGCTTCCGTCATTTCATCAGCCTCATTTAGGCAGGGAAAAGTTATATTGTCTGCTCGTGTTAAACAATCAGGAGTAGTAAGAAACCCTTGCTGATCCTCTAGAGATCTGCCAGGAGCTCTTGATCTTTCTCCTGCCTATCTCATGCTCTGCAATGCTGAAGCATGGAGGATTCCAATCTTTCTGGCAAACTGAGATCTGGGGCAGCAAGGCGTGTTCCCTCCTTTGACGGACTCATTCAGAACTTGGGAAGGTGCTCTTATTGTGCTTCAGCCTAGAAATTTGGCAGGACTGAATGCTTTTCATTTTCTGTCCCGTAACAAGAAACCTTGAGAATTAACAATTGACATTCATTTGATTCAAAGCCAGATGCCAAACCTGCACAAAAAAAACCCTCACGATTGTTGCTTCCCCACCCTGTTGCTAATGAAACGCCCAAAATATAACAGAATATTATAAATTGTAAATCAGGGGGTGGAGAACCTTAGGCCCTTGAGACTTTCCCTAGGTCATAACTCCTTTCGAGTCACACCCCCTACTGGTTTCGCTACATGCCTTCCTTGTATGTTTTTGCCAGGTTGGACTGTGCCCTTGAACTTTGAGTGGATGCTTGCCTGGATGGAGAAAAGAGAGGGGTGTGTGTGTGTAGAAATGAACCTATCATAGAAAGGTCAATTTACATTCATTGCCCCACCCACTTTTGCCTCTGGTGCTGCCCCCTACTGGCATGTGGCCCTCGGAAGATGTCCCAGAAGGGAATGCAGCCCTTGGTCTAAAAAAGGTTCCCCATCTCTAATATAAGTAGTCATGGGGAAGAGAGAGGATAAGGTCTGGTTCTTCTTTTATGTACTTTCTTTGGGTACTTCATTTACTACTGTAGCTACTCAGGCAGTGACTGAATATTGGGCTTTGTCAATAGTGGCACCCCAGCTTTGCAATGTCCTTCCCAGCTACAAATGCTTAGGACCTGTTCTCATACTTATTTGCCTTTAAATTCACAATATAGTTGTTTTTAGTTTGAGTGTTTTATTGAGAACTCTTCTTCTTCTGTTCCAGGCCCCAGCTGTGCTACACCTTTCAAGCTGCATCATACCATATTAAAAAAGTCATTGCTTCCCCCAAAGAATCCTGGGAACTGTAGTTTCTTAAAGTTGCTGAGAGTTGTTAGGAGACCCCAATTCCCCTCACAGAACTATAATTCCCAGGGTTCCCTGGGAAAAGAGATTGATTGTTAAATCGCCCTAGGAATGGTAATTTTAATTGCAAAGCCATGACTTTAAAATGGACTGATACTGCTTCAAATGTGTACTGTAAATGGGGCCATTGCATTTCTTGTTTTGTTTGATTGTTTACTGCCTCATGGGGTATTGTTATTACTGGTATTATTTGTTAAGTTTCTATACCGCCCTTCACCTGAGGATCATAGGGAAGGTCACAATAGAAAAACACAAACTGCATACCATATTAACAAACAAAAACAATACCTCCCACAGTTTAAAAGGCCACAAATTGTTTAATTAGCCAAAGACTGGGATAGATACTGGGGTGTATGTATGGAGGGCAGCAGTAGCAGCCCTGCTGGCCAATCCTATCCGTTGGAGTTATACATGCCATCGGTCACAGCCAGCATGGGCAATAGTCAGGGATGATGGGAATTGACAAGGAAGCCTGACTTCAGACCATCTAATCTACTGGGTCACAACCAACCTTCTGAGTTTATCAAAACTTCAAGAAGGATGGGTGTTAGGCATGAACCTTTAGTTGGACTTATGCGTGTATGGGGTGTTAGGGGAGGGGTAGTACCTTCTTCTGGGGTAGTCGTAACCACCTTTGGTCCCCACCCTGCACTCTGCTCTCACCTGTGGCTTCTAGAAGTTGCCAGCATGTGACAGTGGCCACATCACAGCAGACAGAGTGGATGAGACCAATGGTGGGTTCAGCGGTCAAGAAGGCAGCTTATGCACGTGCTGTAGACGGAAGTGAGGGGCAGATGAGGCTCGCCAACCTGGAAAGGTTGCCCATCTAGGAGAAGGAAAACTGATCCTAAAACTCTGCTGCCTTGCAGGAAACCTTCAAGAAAATAAAAGGCTAAGGAGTTAACCCTACACAAATCCGGAGGGGAGTCCCTAAGACAGTGATGCCAGCTGGTGCCAAATGGATTGCTTTCCTTTCCTTTGGACCATATCAGTGAGGCCGAGAGTGGGGTGTTGTCATCTGCGCACCTTCATGCACACTGCCCAGGCTTGTGCACCATGGAAAGTGTCTTTGGTGCTGCTAACGCAGCGGTTTGAGTTCACTCCCGGAGGCGCACTCCATTGTCTCAAGAGACAGACGGATGCCAACATCAGTTGGTCTTAATAAAGGCATTACCCAACTCTTCCTTATGCATGCCTGCCTATGTCTTTGGGTGTGTGTCTACTATGTTACGTTACTCCTTGCATTTTTGCAGTGGTTCACTTAGGTAATTTAGACTAGCCTTCTCCAACCTGGTGCCCTCCAGATGTTTTTTGACTACAACTCCCATCAGCCTCATTGGGACGCGGGCGGCGCTGTGGGTAAAACCTCAGTGCCTAGGACTTGCTGATCGCAAGGTCAGCGGTTCGAATCCCCGTGGCGGGGTGAGCTCCCGTCGTTCGGTCCCAGCTCCTGCCCACCTAGCAGTTCAAAAGCACCCCTAAGTGCAAGTAGATAAATAGGTACCGCTTTATAGCAGGAAGGTAAACGGCGTTTCCGTGTGCTGTGCTGGTGCAGGCTCGCCAGATGCCGCTTAGTCATGCTGGCCACGTGACCCGGAAGTTCTCCGGACAGCGCCGGCTCCCGGCCTCTAGAGCCTTTACCTTTTACCCATCAGCCTCAAGCAACAAGGACTAATGGGAGTTGTGGTCCAAAACACCTGGTGTGTACCAGGTTGGAGTCTGTTTTAGACTCTGACTTTAATGCCCACATCTCTCCCCACTCCTGCTGCCCTTTAGATGTGTTTGGGGTCCCTCCCGCTCATTCTGCCCCAAAGTCCTTCTCTGATGGCACCACTGCGCCTTTGAGCTTGTGGAGAAGAGCCAGCTAAGATGGGTGAATGCTTTAAAAAAATCTGACAAATTACCTATGTGTTGGCCTCATATAATATCTTGCTTTTTTATTTCAAGCAGTCCATATCTCAGAACAGTAGAGGAAGTTTCCCTCCTGTTTCCATGGAATTGTGTTTGGAACGCTGTTGGTGGCTTGGCAGGGTGAAAGCACAAACCTGACTCACCTGGAGATTAATGCCTTGTCAGACTAAGCAGGTCAGGACACATTGAATTTCTCAACCCCTGTCTGCTTCTCTGTTGTAGAAAGGAAAGGCTGAGTTGACTTGGCTCAGATGGCATTTACAAGCACTGGTCAGCAATTCAGGTTAGGAATAGAGCAACAGGTTTGCCACTTAGGTGTGCCTCCTTTTTTCCTTTCTGGGCAGGGATCCCAGGCCTTCAGCAGCTGCATGATAGGTAAGAATAAAACAGGTGTATTTCCTGCTAGGGCAAAAAGGTGGCTATCCTATCATTACATAATTTTAAAAAGAGAGGGGAGGGAGGAAGAGGGAGAGGGACAGGAGGTTCATCCCTGCCCTTTTAAATGTGCACGGTTTTTATTAAAACTTTGGGACCTGAAGGACACCAGAGAGGAACATTGCCTGCATACTACCACCCTACTCTGGCCAAAAGAGGGAACTACATGCAAAAACAACAATGAGCTTAATAACAAATACTAAATATATTTTTTTATCAAAGATAAAAAAACTAATCTAAATACAAACACAAACCAAAAGGAGGGGGGGAAAGGAAAAAGAACTTCTGATTCTTCTTCTGTCAGCTACAATATAGAAAATTATTCAATACATCCAAGGTAACATCCAACAATTCCACTTTCTACAAACCAATATTTTCTTTAATCTTCAAACCTAGATATTATAAATTCAATTTCTTTTTCATGCAAAAGTCTATAAGGGGTTTCCAATCTTTAGTAAATATTGATAATGATTTTTCTCTGATTTAACACATTAATTTTGCCATCTCAGTGAAGTCCAGTAATTTTAGCAACCATTCTTCCATGGTAGGTAAGGATCTTTCCATCTTTGTGCATATAAAAGTCTCGTCACTGTGATCATGTATTGAAATAATGATCCATAGTCTTTTTCTAATTGTATATCCATTATTCCTAGCAGGAAAAGTTCTGGCTTCAGTTGAATATAAAACTTTAAAATCTTCTGCATCAATGTATTTATTTGTAGCCAATATTTCTCTGCTTTTCTACAAGTCCACCAAGCATGATAAAATGTCCCTTCACATTTTTTCACACTTCCAGCAAACATTTAGGACACCTTTATACATTTTAAATAATTTCGCTGGAGTTACATAGCAGCGAGAAATCATTTTATTTATAAAAACAATCTTTAAATCAACACAGTGCAAATTTTAGCCCTGAGTCTCATGGCAGCTTAAAAGACAAAATAATTTATCACTGCATAAGCTTTTGTGGACTACAGTTACTTCAATAGATGTATGAAGGGTTATCCTGACTTGCTGGTATATACATGGTTGGGGAGTAGAGAGAATATTATATGGTGGGATTCCTTTTTTTTAAAAAAAAGTTAAATTTGTTAATTGGCTTACCAATGTCAGGATGTCTATGTTATCAACAACGTTTTGGGGTGAATGGCCACTGTTAATAATGGAATTATCATAATCTGTATTTTTCTGCATTTCATTTTCTTCTGACCTGACTGTTTACAATCCTCTAACCTTCAATCTGCAGCTCAGAATAACGCTTTATGCATCTAGTGAAGTGCCGCCGAATTTTCTGTTGCCAGTATATAGTATATGGATCAGGCCCTCTGCTGTACTTGCAAAAGAATACATAATTTTGCATTAAAGTTGTATACCCTTTGTCATATGCAAATTTATGCCTTCAATGGGGGCAGAGGACCCAAAAATAAATCACATCACAAACAAGTAGACAGACAGACAGACAGACAGACAGGACTGTGAATAGTTGAAGCTTTCCCCATCACTGGATTTCCACACTAGAAAAACTTACCTGTTTGATTTCTGCCTGCCACACAGCACTGCTCTCCCCCAATGCAAACCATGCAAAGAACTCAAATTAAGAGCAAAAGCAAAAAAATTAAAAAATGGGCACCTTAATTTTTGAATACCTGTGACTAAGGTAATGAGACACTAGAATTAAAAAAAAACCCAAAAAAACCCACAAAGGAAGGCAAGCAGCTCCCCACCCTTCATGCTCGATTTATTGCTGCATTCCATTCCTGCCACTTTAAAGCAAAGGACAAACACAAACCTGTTTGCCAACCTTGGTAAACAGCAACTAAACTACTCGAAGTGTGTGCAGTTTTGCATTTTAAAACCACTTTTCTCATCATTGGTCCCTTTTCAAAATTGTTTGGTCGGGTGAGATTTATGCTGCAGCACTGGCTCTGTATGAGGTCAGAATTCCCCAAATGCCAGGTTGCTATACATTTATGTAGGATATAATGAAGGTGTCCCTGTTCCTGTTGATTTTAGGAATAACACAACCAAAATGATTAACAAAGCAGGGGGGCGCTGTATTCTAGGTGAAGCATTTGAACTGATACCACTCCTTAAAATATTTGACCCCTAGTTGTCCTAGTTGAATTTCATGCTTTGAGACTAACAAGGTTAGCAGCAGCTGCTCCCACCGCTAGGTATGGAAGAAATTGCCAAGTCTTGGTTGCACCTTGCAAGTCATTGCATCTTTATTTGTATAAGTTCTTATAATGACCAGCTTGAAGGAAAGGGTGAGGTGGGTGGACAAGTGGCAGCTGGTTTCTCAGTCAGGCCAGTGCAGTAGTAAGTCCTGCTCCTCTAGGGGTGGCGAACCTTCTTGAATCCGAGGGCCGCATTTCCTTCTGCATACACTTCTGGGGGCCGCATGCCAGTAGTAGGTGGGGCCCTGAGGTTAAAGTAAGCAGGGCAACAAATGTAACATTTATCTTTGCAGACTGTCCTACTTTTGGCGACCCCAAACCAGGACGTGCCTCTTCCGGGACGTGTGCCTGGGTGAGTCACATGACCCGTGCCATGCTTTCTTTGGGGCAAGAGTGCAGTGCAACAGCGAGCAAGAGTGCGACACCCAAAATGGCCGCTGCGATCTCACACACGAAAAACCAGGATGCTCGGTTTTTTGCACAAACCTGTTTATTCTCCAACTAGACAGGCAAGAGACATTCTCAGAATTCAAGGACACCTTCCAGCCAGGCAAAATCGTGTGCTGTATGTAATAGGGGTAACCACCCACACACTTCCGCTGCGCTTTCTGCTTGTGTGGTGGCACCTTCGGTAAAACTACTTCTTACTGTTTGTAGCAGAGTCTTTCCCCGGAGGCAGAGGACAAGAACAGGAGTCACACTCAAATTCTTCAGCCAAGAGCTTTTTTATTGCTTGACTGGTTGCACAAGCATTTCTCTTACAAGCTATTTACAGTCCTTCTTTCTCTCTCCACCATGGTATAATCTCAGTGTGAGAGTGTGTGCTTTCCTCGTGAGGAAATTGCAGCCTGCAACTTCCTCCCTTTATTTGCACCTCCAGCTGACACCAATCAAGCCTAGAGTGCCACTCCTACACACTAAAGACAGTGGTGGCCAAACTCAGCCCTCCATAACAGTACGAATCAAAGCCAGTGAGGGGCATGGCCTGGAGAGAGTTCCCAGGGCCAGACAGAGAAGCCTAGAGGACCATATCTGCCCATCTCTGCTGCTCCATTTCTCCCTCTGGTGCAGCTGGGTGGAATGGCTGATACTAGATGACAGTTGAGAGAAGGAAAGAGACGAAAGGCAGCAAAAGGTGTGACTCCCACCGTCCCACCTCTCCCTTTTATCTGGTCCCATGTTGATTTTGGTTGTGCAGCTACTGCTTCTTTTCAGCAGTGGTTTATGTTTCCAGCATTTCAGTTGCTTAATTTTTTTAAATGGCATGCACTTCTTTTTATGGCTTACATCGCTCTGGATACTTTCTTAGAAAAGTGACTCATAAATAGTTTACATAAAATAAGAATGCATATGTAAACACACCCACCCACCCCCGGTGATGGCAAGATGGGCAGGGTGTGTGCGCGCACAGGATGACTTGCAGAGTCCTCTCCCATGGCCTGTGGTGGAGAGGAGGGCTGCTGGTGGGAGGGCACTCAGCCACAGCAAAATCTTCAGAAGCAGGAGGTAAGCTTCTGTTGGCTACACTGCCACCAGCAGTAGGCAATAGAGAGCTCTGAAATGGGGGCTCTTTGAAGTGGAATGCAGGATGCTGGTGGTTTGGCATTTCTCTGCTGGATCCAAAGCCCCACAGATCCCTTTAGAGGCCTGATCATCAGGCCCCTCAGCTGTGTGAACTTAGAGCTGGTGCAACAAACGAGAGTTGGCGTGGGGGAAAGAAACTGCCTGCCCACCTCCTTCCACTCTGACCAGGATGAGTACCAAGGTTTGGAATGTGGCAATCAATCTGTTGCTTTGTTGCTCTCCATCCAGGCTTTGGATTGCTCTGTAATTATTATTTTTTTAACTGGCATTTGTGATTTGAGAAATTGTGCCATGCCATTATGGTTCAGATCTGTTCCAAAATCCATATCGTCACCTGTACAATCGTATTTCAATCAAATGCTAGCACGTGCTACTGTGCTTGCGTATAATTAATAGGCCCTGGCTGTGGTTCAGTCAGTGCCTTTGATCATAAACTACTAGTTGTCTTTCAAGCCATTCAGAAGATTCCCATAGCCCCTGGATTGGTTCTAATCCACCGTTTTGCAATCACTGGGCTGGATGACCTTTTAAACAGACCATCCCAGACCAAGTATGTGATGATTCTGCGTTCTCTGGAGAATGAGTGTAGATAATTGGGGCCCTTGTAAAGGAACAAAGGTTTGTCGAAATAGTCATTTAAAAAGTAGGAAGTTTTCAAGGGGGAGGAGTATAATAGAATAGAAGCACGAAGGGATTTTTACGTTGGCTCAGAGTGGGGAAACTTTGCCAACCCAAGGGCCACATTCCTTTCTGAGGGCCACATGCCAGTGTGGGGTGGGGACAGGGCCAAAAGTGGGTGAGACAACAAATGTAAATTTTATCTTTGTACAGTAGGCTGGTCTCTATACACGCGCTCACCCCTCTTTATCACCCATCCAGTCATGCAAGAGGCATTATCAGAATTCAAGGACACATTCCAGCTGGGCAAAAATACTCAAAAAGGGTGCAAAGCTGGATTGTGGAGACTTGTGGCCTGGGGAGAGGGTGGATGGCTTCAGGAGATCCCCAAGGTCTAAAGAGAGAGATTTGCGGGGGGTGTGTGTTGAATTTGGCTACTGGGTCTGTGTTTCCCCACTCCTGCTGCAAAAAGTTTAATGAGTCTCTTGTTTCCTCTTGGCCTGACCATTTCTTTTGACCTTTCTGTGCCCTGTCTCTAGCTTTTCTGAGTCAAGAGGACTCTCCGTGGCACCTGAAAGCGAAGGACCTCAGCCTACAGGACCATTTGACATTGGAAGAAGCCTCCTTTGTACCCAGTACAGAATGGAGGAGGTCGCTGGTGGGTCTCGCTCCGCTCAGAGCAGGTCAGGGGGATCCACTGCAACTGCCTCGCTCAGAAGGAAGACAACACCTTCTGATCTTCTGAAGGAAGAGACCAAACCTTCCTTTGGCAAAGTCTCAGATGTGACACAGATGCTGGAAAGAGGAAGTACCAGAAACAGAGGCAACAGCCCCTCCAGAGTGTCCGTGTTGCTCGAGGCCTGGGAGAAAGGGCTTGTAGGCACGGGCACCATTGGCCCATCTTCCTCAACAGGCATCAGGGACTCCCGTTCCCCCGTGCCCACCAGGCGCAGCTTTTCATCCAAAGATGCCCCCCACCCACTTCTCTCAGAAAATACCAGGAGTTCTCTTTCTCCCACAAATGCCAGGCAGCCCATTTCTCCAGCAGGTAGCAGGCGACCCCTTTTTCCAGCTGATACCAGGCGGCCCCTTTCCCCAGCAGATAGCCAGCGGCCCCCTTTTCTAGCAGAGACCAGGAGGTCCCGATCTCCAACACATACCAGGCTGTCCTCCTCAGCAGCAGAGACCAGGAACTCCTTCTCTTCAGCAGAGACCAGGCGGTCCCGATCTCCAGCACATACAAGGAGGTCTTCTTCACCAGCAGAGACCAGGAACTCCTTCTCCTCATCAGAGACCAGGCGGTCCCAATCTCCAGCTGATATAAAGGAGTCACCATCTCTGGCAGACACCAGAAACTCCTTCTCTTCAGCAGAGACCAGGCGATCCCGATCTCCAGCACATACAAGGAGGTCTTCTTCACCAGCAGAGACCAGGAACTCCTTCTCCTCACCAGAGACCAGGCGGTCCCAATCTCCAGCAGATGTAAAGGAGTCACCATCTCTGGCAGACAGCAGGAACTCCTTCTCTTCAGCAGAGACCAGGCGATCCCGATCTCCAGCACATACAAGGAGGTCTTCTTCACCAGCAGAGACCAGGAACTCCTTCTCCTCACCAGAGACCTGGCGGTCCCATTCTCCAGCAGATATAAAGCAATCTCCAACAGATACCAGGAGCCCCTTATCCTCACTAGAGACTAGGCGGTCCCATTCTCCAGCTCATACCAGGCAGTCTTCTTCACCAGCAGAGACTAGACGGTCCCATTCTCCAGTAGATATAAGGCGGACTCCATCTCCTGCAGATACCAGACACTCCTTCTTCCCATCAGAGACCAGGCGGTCCCGTTCTCCAGCACATACCAGGCGGTCTCCTTCACCGGCAGATGCCTTGTTGTCCTTCTCAGAGAACAGGCGGTCCCATTCTCCAGCAGATTTAAGGCGTTCTCCTCTAGCAGATACCAGGCTTCCTTTCTCCCCATCACAGACCAGGCGGTCCCGTTCTCCAGCAGATACAAGGTTTTCTTCACCAGCAGAGACCAGCCGTTCCCTTTCGCCTGCAAATAGCAGGACATCTTGCCTCATGACAGATACCCAGGGCTCAGCAAGTTTCCAGCCTTTGCCTCCTCCAGTAGAGAGCCGCTACTCATCTGCTGTGGCAGATGACCATCGCTCCTCTTCCACAGCAGATACACAGTGTTCATCTTCTTTACCAGTCGACAGATACTCATATTCTGTGGCAGATATTAGACGCTTATATTCCTCAGCCGACACCAAGTGTCCGCCTTCCCCAGCAAACACCAGGCACCCAGTTTCTTCGGCAGAAACCAAGCACCCAACTTCTCTGGCAGATGCCAGACACCCGTCTTCCTCAGCAGACACCAAGCAGACATTGTGTTCAGCAGAAAACAAGCTCCCAACCTCCCCAGTAGATGGCAAACACACACCTTCCCCGTCAGACGCCAAGTGCCTATCTTCCTCAGCAGAACCCAAGCACTCATTTTCTTCTGCAGAAAGCAAGCGCTCCTCTTCCCCAGCAGGTTCTAGAAGTTTCTCTCCCACATCAGATGGGAAGCCCTCTTGCTCTCCCAGCCCACGGAGAGATTTTACAGCTCACGGTCCTGTGTTTGCTCAGGTGTACACCCCAGCTTCAAAGCCAAAGAGCCTGTCAGGAACAGAGACACAAGATGCTAATAGCACCATAGTAGCTGGATCCCAGGCAGGAAACCACTGTGGTAGTGCTACTGACACCCCTCTGGCAACTAGATTTCAGAGAGAGAGCCTCATCTCAAGCACAGATGGCTCTCAGGAGGAACCTCTCCCTGTTCTTCCTATCAGCACTGGAGCAATGGAATCCCAGAGGGAAAGCCATGTGCCAAATGGTGCTAGCTCCAGTATAATCACCAGATCCCTGACAGAAAGTGCCCAGCCCAGTGCCATAATACTTAGATCCCAAACAGAAAACTACAAGTCACAAGTTGCCAACACTACTTCTTTGGGTGGATCCCTGGGGGAAAGTTACATGCCCAACACCACAAGCACTAAACCTCCCAGTGGGCCCTGTGTGCTAAGTCCCTTTCCTCGTGTTGTAAGCTCCAGCACTGTAGCCAAATCTCAAACCCAGTGGTATGGCCCCAATGGCAACAGCATGGTCGTCTTTAGGTCTGAACGGCAAGTCATCGTACCCCAAGCTGGAACCACCACTGTCTACAGAGCAGGGCAAGAAATTATCATGTCCAGCTCTGGGACAGGGAGTGCAAGCAAAGCCCTGCAAGGAAAGTCCCTTGTGCCAAGCTCTATCAGCTCCCTGCCGCCAAAAGAAAACTTGCAGTCCCAGAGTGACCTCCCTGATGACAAGTCCCCACAGGGGAGCCCTGCATCCCTTCCAGATGATGTTTGCAACTGCTCCATAGCAGGATCCGAGCAAGAAAGCTGCATGACTCAATCCAGAAGTGCCGGTGTGAGTGACGCCCAAAGGCAAAGGTGTATGCTTCTGCCAAACCCTGCATTCACATCAAATAGAGATGCTACCACACTCAGGGAGGGAGTTGCTCCTTTGAGCATGTCCGAGAGAGACTGCAGCCCGCACGCCAAACCTGCATTCCAGAGGCACAGCAACTTGTTTACATCAAGCAGGTCTGAAAGGGAACAAAGCATGCCTGATCCAGATGGCCCTGTAACAAATGGGTCAGAACAGGAGAACAACCTCTCAAGAGCAAAGAAGGCCAACACATCTGCATCCCAAGGACTTCGTTGCTCTTCGGATGCTGCAGAAGAAACCAACATGCTTAGAACCTCTGCTGAATCCCAGGAATCTGTGACAAGGGAACAAAAATCCACCGCCTGGAATGAGCTAAAGGAAGAACAAGCTTATCCCAGAAAAGATTCCCCTGTGTTTGCACTGGAACCAGCCATTCCCCCTACCGAATCAAACTCCTCCCATGAACCTCCAAGCCAGGAAGCAGGACACAGCAGCAGGACAGCAGAAGAGGAACCTGAAGAAGCTGTGGACATGGAGCTTTTTGTAGACACCCTCCGTAATATGGATCCCCCTGAACTCCACAAGCCCCTGAAGCTCCTCCTGAGGCCTCCACGTCCTTCCACGTTTGCAAAGCACACATCCCTTCCACCTATCGACGAGGACCACGTCGCTCCCAAGTCAAAGCTTCCTCTCCCAGCAGCAATAGGTGAGCTTTTTGCTCTTACCGAGGAGAGGAACTCAGAGGGAGAAAAAGAAATGGAGGAGGAAGAAGATGAGATGGAGGAAATAGAGAACCCATATCTTACCAAGGATGAAAAGTCATGGGAGAACAGCCAGGCCAGAGAGACATACCCTTGGGAAAACAAGACGTTCAAGACCGAGGAGGAGATTGGCTCTTTCCTGGGGAAGTTGCAGGAAGGGGCTGCAGATGTGAAGGCCAAAGCCATCGCTCCTAAAGCTATCGCCAACCAGAGCAACTTAATCAGAGCAAACATTCTCAAAGGGCTTACTCTTTTGTCTGGCTTCTCAGACAAGAAACCTGTGGAAGATAAGCCTTATTCTCGCTTGGACAACAGTCTCCTCTACAGCAGGTTCATCTCCCCAGAGAAATCTCAACAAAAAGTCCTGGAAAAATGGAAAGAAGGAAGAGATTTGCCCACACTCCTGGCTCCGGCTGCCCAAAAAGTCAACAGGGAATGCCAGACATCTCCAAATGAGCTTCTGCTGAAGGCACCTGAAAATCTGAGTTCTGAATCACCGCCATCTGCGCTGCAAGCTGAGCCTGCCTTTGGGGTGCCAGGTGCAGACGATAGCTCCCAGCAGGTTACTCTTCTGTCCATAGAAACAAACTCTCTTCCCCAGTCGAAAGCTCAGGTAAGTCAGTCTGCACTGTGTAGTGAAGGGTTCCTTCCATCCTTCTTTCGCTGGCAACAGCTGCAATAATGTCACAAAGAGATTTTGTTGTTTTAGGGCGTTCAGGAAATGTGGACTGTTTGGGGCCCGCGTGGGTGTGTAACAAAAGCGGGGTGCTGTAGCGCAATTCATGCCAATGGGTTCTGTTCCTAGAATCTCCACCTTCGACTTGAAGTGGAACTGGTGGTACAACATCCAGTTGATGCTGAGAGGGTTGAGAAAAGCTGCATTCATAAGGATATTGATTACAGGCCAAAACCACCAAGGTCTTGACTCAACTGTACAGTTTTTAGTCAAGTCACTGGGTGTTTGCACCTGGATGAAGGGCACAAGGGCTTAAGCTTCATTATGTTGTTGTTGATCTTCCCTAATGGCTGCTACAGAGTCGGTGATGCTCATTAAAGAAATTGAAGGGAAGCAGAGGGGTCCATTTAGGACAGGGATGAAGGCTGCGTAGTTGACAGATCACAATGTTCAAGCTTTTGAGACCTGGGACCCACCTTTAATTACAACTTGCAATGTGGAGCCCATTATCATATAGGTCCAATCTTTCCCCACCTCTCCCTCTCTCTGTCATTCTCTTTTCCTTCTTTTTATAATTAATAGATTAAAATGCTTATTTTAGTAATCATTTTTAAAATGTTGATTTAAACACTTAATAAACAAAAACAAAATATACTTATTTTACAACAAAGGGAAAGAGACTGCTGATAATCATATTATTATTCCAAAATAGTTTAAACCATTTCCAGTCTTGCTCAAACTTTGGTTGCTTCCATAGGGATGGGTAAATCTGTCGATTTCAGTTTCTCATTTTTCCTAACTTCAGTTCTGTGCATTTCCATATTGGTTTGCCAATTTAAGGAAAAGTTCTCATAAAAATTCATAAGCATTTTAGTGCAAATTTCTCCTAATGCACAGGTTTGTAAACGTTTTTGCCCAATATGTACATTTTTCAAAGCAATGTCCCCTAATATAATGCATTTTTATGTTTCTTTCACTAATATAATGCATTTTCTATGCTGTTGTCACTCAATATATGCATTTTTATGCACACTTTCACCTAGTATATGCATTTTTTTAGACATTACTTGGCTGCAGAATTCCATTGAAAAATTTGGAAAAGTGTAAATTTCAAAAGGTGGCTGTGTTTAATCTGTAGATTCATGACTGTAGAGTCGCATTTAAATGTGGACTGAATCAGCTTTTCCCCATGTCCCTTACTTCCCAATGATCTGTTTGTTAAGCCTCCATTAAGATCTGTTTGCACAACTTTTGTGGAGAGGTTGGACACCATAAACAATTTGCTGAGTGTTCATTATGATTTGCTAGTGGGAAGGTTGGGCCATGTTCTCTCAAACAATTGTTATCCCACACTTTCCGCAGCATTCAACCATCGCTTTCTTTATGTCAAAAAGTCCTGTTTGTGGGGGGTCATCGCTAGTTGATGTGGAAATGTGGAGAACTGAATTTAAGACTGGAAAAATGAAGAACTGAAATTGGCACATTCGCCCATCCCTAGTCTGACCCAAATCAACAAATCCCACTAGTGCATTGGGGGGGGACTTTCTTCCCCCATGCCCCCTTCCAAATCAGCTCCGCAGGGTCAGGCAAACTTCCTGAACAGCACACAGGGGGAAGAGAAGGAAGGTCACTCTGTTTGGCTTATGCTGACCAAATAATCACCTTAGTATGATGCTGAATACCCCCCAGAGGGACTTTTTGTGTATATGTGTGTGTTATCCACAAACAAGCAATATCTAACTTACAATAAATAAATAAATAAATAAATAAATAAATAAATAAATAAATAAATATCGTATGGGATAGGCAAGGATTATTATCTCCATGTTGTTGATGGAGTGGGTGGGAGTTTTCTTTCCCTCCCAATGCAAATAGTGGTTTCAGAGCAGGAGAGGCATTGGGGTAACTAGATGTTTCTGAAATGTAACCTTTTTTGCACCCTTTTCTTCATTTAATTTTCCATTCATGTTTAAATTGCAGCAAGAGGAAAAGAGGCTTCCGACGAAGATTAATGTGCGACCTGGAAAGGTATGGAGGGTGAAAGGGGGGGGGCTGTTGTTGCCAAATGTCTGGGCAAGGGGCTGATATGCTTGCAGGGAGAAGGTTAAGGGCTGGGTGTTATTGCATTGGTGCTAATCTCAATTTCTGCTTTTCTCACCAGATCATTCTGTACTCTGAGGCAGGCTTTGGGGGTCAGAAGAGAGAAATATGGGGTGATATCACTGATGCCACATCTTGGGAGCTCTCCCACACCATCTCCATCCGAGTGATCCGTGGAGGGTAAGTAAGCCTCTGGGTGATTTGCTTTGGGTTGTGCTGCAGGGAAGGGCCGTGTGTGCTGTGCATATAGAGAAGGGATGGGGAACCTGTGTGGCCCAACAGATGTCACTGGACTCCCAACTCCCATCACTCCCAGGTTTTAGGGCCAACGGTGAAGGGGATGATGGGATTTGTAGTCCAACAATGTCTGGAGGATCCCAGGTCCCCATCTCTACTGTACAGGCAGAAAACACAGTGCTGTGTAGAAGTGAAATCAGAAGCAGATTAAGACGTTTCTCCTAATGCTTAGTCAAAATATGCTCTCCATCCATTGATCCTATTCTTGCCCTCTGACATCTTAAATGGTCAAGGGGCATAATTTCCAGGCAGGGTTCATCTATTATTTTATTTTATATATTAAATATTTAACTTGCCCTTCCTCCCAAAGGAGCCCAAGGCAGCCATTAACAAGAAATAAAACAATAAAGAACATTAAGCACATCTTTAAAATACCTTACAAACAATTCTAATGCAGATGCGGACTGTGAAGGTTCACAACTTAAAAGGCTTCTTGAGAACCGAAACACAGCCAGCCCTCAAAATTTGCACATATCCAAATTTTGTGAAGTGGTACTTCAACCAGCGTTTGCAAAACATACAAAGTGCACATAAAAATTACCACATTAGTGAAAACAGCATACAAAAATGCATTTAAGAGACATTGCTTGCAAAAATGTGTACATTAGTCAAAACTGCAAACAAAAATGTTTATATTCAGAGAAATTTGCACTTAAATGCTCAAGTACTTTCCATGAGGATTGTAAAAATAAATGAATTGCAAACTGCGGTGGAAATGTGAAGAACTGAAATTAAGATTGGAAAAATGAGAGGCTGAGATAACTGAAATAGTTACTCACAACTCTACTTGGAACTAACCCAATGTCATGTACTTGCCAGCTGGGTAATGTACGAGAAGCCACGGTTCCATGGGCGGAAGTGTGTGCTGGCAGAAGGGGATGTGGAGATCACCAACCCTTGGAGAATGTTCCACAAAGAAGGGGCAGCAGCTGAGAATGCTCCATTCCATATCGGCTCACTCAAGAGGGTTGTGCGGGTAAGCAGGACTCCTTTCCATTTGTGAGTAACGTCTTTCTACTTCTTGCGGAAGCCGGTTGTTTGGAAATGCAGGTCTCATACCAGCCTTCCTCAACCTTGAGCTCCCAGATTTTGTTGGACTACAACTCCCATCATACTTGGCCATTGTTCATGTTGTGTGGGAATATCATGTGGGGAAGGCTGCTCTAGACATTGTGATGGATGGATGGGAGGAAGGGAGGAGAATGGGGCAGGGAGCAAGATTGCATTATGCCTATAAACTGCGGGCAGAGGCAGATTTTGGGAAGCACAACCAGGTCAGTGGCACTGGGGACCTTCTTCTCAACAATTCTGGTGGTTTGTTTCCTAAATAAAGCTCAACAACTTTGCGGGTGTCAGGAATTTTCCTTTTTGAAATACGGCAACCCTTTTTCATTGAATGTATGCAAAGAACTTATTTGAGTTGTTAGTGACCACATTTGGATGTAACACTAAACCATGGGTTAGCATGACATGAATGAGCTACTCTTCCCAGAGCTTGCATTCTCCTCTCCCTCCCACATTACCGAAAGGAGAAGCCTAGAAGCTTTTTCTTCCAGTTTTAGCAATTGTGACCAGTTGGGGTGTTTGAGAAGGCAGTGACGCAGCCTCCCAGCGGTAGCATCAGGATAGGAATGGGGCAGGGTGACACCAGTGAGGTTGGGAGGCTGCTGCATCGAGTGGCATTGATTGCATTGGTCCTTACTTATGTGCTCTTGGGCATTGGACTTCAGTCATTATGTTTGCAACCCTAATGTCAGCACAGGCCTTTGGAACTCTTCCAAGTAAGATATCTCTGTCCCCTGGCAGTGTAGTAATTGGACTTTGCGGTACATTTCTGGATGCTGGAAATCAGTTTGGCGAGGAAACAAAGAGTTCTGTAGTTGTTTCCCCCCTTTCACAGGCCAATCCTCTCTGTTTCAGGATTACAGGATTCCTGAGATCAATTTGTTTTCTGAGGAGAATGGAGAAGGCAGAAAACAGAAGTTCACAGATTCCGCAGAGGACACACGAATTCACAACGAGCCATTGCAGGCAGCTTCTATAATTGTGCACTCTGGCCTGTAAGTGACAGTTTTTAAATGCTTTAAGCATTCATGATGTGAGAAGTGATCTAGAACTAGGGATGGAGGAGAAAATAAGTTTGGTTTGGATTTTAATGTGAACTTACCTAATTCGCAACCAAATGCAGAAATGGGTACGCTAGCGGAAAGTGTGCACAAAAATGTGTACATTATATGCGTATATACATACAAAATGCATTATATTATGGGAAAGAGTTCTGTGTGCATATGTATATGTTTCCTCATTTTTCAACACAGCACGGGTATTTGATGGTCTGGGGAGGTAGATAATCTGATTTTTTTGCACAGGATCACAGCCTGGAGGATTATTGTGCAAAGGCTAAATTGTGACCGGGACACACTTTGGCCTGGCTTGCAAGTAATGCAAACTATAGTTTGTTTGTTTGTACAAACACACTCCAGCCAGCCAACTATGGTTCATTTGTGGCCATCAAACCAGAAACTATGGTTTGAGATTGGCTTATAAATTTCAGTTTATGTTATTCTCGGTTTCTCATGACACTGAACCCACAATTCTAGTTTAATCCTAGTTTGTTTCAGCACCTCACACAACTCTGGCAACAGAGGTGCAAGTCAACAGCACTTAGGGGGGAAAAACCAGTATTAGATTAAGCAAGCCATGGTTACTTAGCTCATCTGCAAACCACAGCTAAAGCAAACCATTGCTTTGTGATACATGTGAACATTGCTATATATTTATTGAGAAGTGGAACTACGGCAAAGCAGTTTGGGTCATATGTTTCTTTCATATTACAATCTTCCAGGGTGGGTATATGTTTCTTTCATATTACAATCTTCTTCCTAAACTTGGTGGGGTTTTTTGCCCATGTTTGGGGTTACAAGTTGGCTGTACGCAGCAATGATTAGCTTGTGGCAATGCATCTCTGAATATCACTCCCTGGGAAACAACAGTGGATGAGTGTTGTGGCGCAGGCTTCCGAGAAGCATCTGTCTGGGCACTGAGAACAGAATGCTGGACTAGATGAACCTTTGGTCTGAACCAACAGGTCTCATCTTATGATCTTATCATGAACCTGCCTCCCTAGGATCAGTTTTTCACCTCTATTGCTGATCAACTGCATTTGTCGAAACCATTGAAAAGCTGTGGGGGGAGCTAAACTTGTTCAGCAGGAGAAAAAACAACACTAAGTCCTCTTTTTAAAGTACACACCCTGAGTTGATTTCAGCTCAGCCCAACCTGTAAAGCACCTCTGGCATAGGTCCATTTAATTTTTTTTTTATAAACATATTTGTTATGTGCAAATCCTCTCATGACTCAGTGGTAGTTAAAGGTTCATGGCTTCATTTGCATAACTTTCCAGCTAGCAAGTGTGTGTTCAGCCTTTCTTTTGTACACATATTTGTAGCAATTTGTAAATCCACACTTGACCTAATGGGAGGGATGTGCAATAGCTTGCAACACTGAGCTTGGGGTTAGATTTGATAGATGTATTTTAGTCAAGCGACAAGTGGGACCTGCTGTCCTAGTGCTAGAGGTCTGAGTTTGGGGGCAGGCTCTCAGCTTGGAACATGAACATTTTATTTATTAAATTGAAATTATTTAACACGATTCATATACCGCTTAAGCATCAAAGGCTCCAAGCAGTCTGCATAAGATATACATTAAAATTACAGATAAAATATAAATAAAAATCAGATGCTAGAAAGATGTTAGGCTAAAAACAATCCAATAAAAATCAGCATTATGAAGCATTTATATTATCTCTTTATGTCATAAAATGCGTATACCACAAAGCGGTTTACAAAAAAAAAAAAGATACAACAATAAAATTAACACTAAGAAAAATGAACAACAATGATTTAAGACTTTCAAAAAATTAAAATAACAATAGGCTAAAACAGATTAAAATACGTGTCAACTTTCTAAACATCTGAGTAGGCTTGTCTAAACAAAAAATGTTTTTTAGCATTATGAAATAAAACTACAATTTGCATAAAATATATATTAAAAGTAGGGATAAAACCAGATATTTAAAACAAGTTAGGCTTTAAAAAGCAAAATAAAATCAACGGTTTTAAAATATACATTAAAAAATAAAATTATGTATTAAAATACAATTCAAATTTACATGGCTCCCTTAAACAAAAAGTTTTTAGCAGGTGCTGAAAACTATACAGTGAAGGCACCTGCCTAATAATCGCTGCAAAGGAAGTTCCAAATTATTGGTGCTGACACACTGAAGCGTCAGTTCAGAACAAACATGTGGTTTTGCTGGTATTTCTCTTTAACTGGGTGAGGCTTGAGAAGAGGGAAGTGGGAAGTGTGTCCTTCCTTTCCACTCTGCTGGAGCTTCCCTGTATACAGGGAGGGGAGCTTTTTAAACCCCCACCCCTAATCCCCATGCCCAAAATATGTACTGTTAACTGTTAGGGGCTTAAGAAGGTCAGTTCCCTCCTATTCTCCACCTCATCCTGAAAATGTCTCAGAAGCACAGAAGTCCCTGTCTTCAGCTGCTGGAGACAGAGCTAGGGGCTTAATATTGGTCTGAGTGTTGAGTGGACTAGACTCTTCAGAACAGGATAAGACCAAACTCCTGCTTTTTATATCTCACCTGGCTGCATCATGGTAAACTGTAAACTATGGTTTACTATGCACAAGCAAAATGGCACCTGTTTCGCTCCTTCCAGCTACCTTCTCCTGGCACTGGGAGGAGACGAACCATGTTCCCTGGCTTAGCATTATGTCGAAACCTGGGATTGTGGTCTGCTCCCTCGCAGTGAACTACATTCTGTAGCCAAGGCTTGTTCTTCACTCGTTGAATATGGCTTGTTGGAGCAAAACCATGATCCCTGGTTGGGATGCTAAGCTAAGGGATTCTGATGTGTTTACTCCCAGCATATGCTTTATGGTTTACCATGATGTTCGAACATGACTGCTGTCTTTCCAATCACAGGTTATGCATTCCTCTCTCCTTCCAGGGCTGCCGCTAGGATGTGCTTTTCAGTTCATTGGGCACATGACACTACAGAGTTTTAGCAGACATTCATGGTTCTCTCTATGCTCCACAGGTGGCTTGTTTACTCAAAACCCTTCTTTGACGATGATCCTTATGTCTTAGAACCTGGTGGGTATCCCAGTTTGCGAGCCTGGGGAGCCAAGGACCCCTCAATCTGCTCCATGCATCCAATTAAGATGGTAAGTGTTGTTTGGCAGCATCTTCCTCCTGTTTTCAACCTTAAGGTAAAGGGACCCCTGACCATTAGGTCCAGTTGCAGACGACTCTGGGGTTGCTGCTCTCATCTCGCTTTATTGGCCGAGGGAGCCGGTGTACAGCTTCCGGGTCATGTGGCCAGCATGACTAAGCCACTTCTGGCGAACCAGAGCAGCGCACGGAAATGCTGTTTACCTTCCTGCCAGAGCAGTACCTATTTATCTACTTGCACTTTGACGTGCTTTCGAACTGCTAGGTTGGCAGGAGCAGGGACCAAGCAATGGGAGCTCACCCCATCGTGGGGATTTGAACCAGTGACTTTCCGATCGGCAAGCCCTAGGCTCAGTGGTTTAGACCACAGGGCCATCCGCGTCCCTTAGCCTGGCATAAACTGGGATCATTATAAGTGATGGACAGCTTATAAATCTAAATCATAAATATATGTTGGGGCATGAGTGTCCAAGCTATCCATTTGCTTGTGGTTTCCTGTTTACACTTTAGAAGGCAGGCTTGAACTGCATGGAGACAGCAAATTTTTTTTGGAAAGAATGACATTTTATATTTGAAAAGCCCCGCTACGTCAGATCTAACACACATCTAGTCCACCATCCTGTTCTCGCAATGTCAGAGTGGTCCATGAAAAGGAAGATGGGCAGATCCACTCACAGAATTCTCACTCTGGCTTATTCTTGTTTTAGGGCTGTCCTGTCGTGGAAAAGCCTGGCGAGCCCAAGGTAAGAGGGGGAAATAATTGCTGCTGAATTTGATCCTATGGCAAAAATACTTCCCAGCAGAAAAGGGGGCTAGAGGACTTAAGCTAGCTATAGCATTGCACATTGCAGCAAGAGGCATCAGCAAATCTTTGTTTGGAATAAGCTAAAGTCTTTATTAATTTATATCCACTGTACTGAGTGGAAAAAGTCATTAGACAGTTAATCTACCTAGGGAAAGAAAACTTAAGTGGTCTTCCTGGGTTGTGAGTTCAGTTTCTCTTTTCTTGTTTCACCTTTCCTCTTTCCTTCTGCCATTACCTGTAATTCATCAGGCATTACTGAGTAAAATATGTCGTTTAAAGTTTGCAAAAACACACTCTACAACAGGCATTTCACATTTTGGAGCTCAGAAAACTGAAATGTTACACGTAGAATAAAATGCAGAAAATATGCCAATGTGTAGTTTTTGCATAAACAGGCATCCTTTACTTTGGGCTGTTGGGGGTGGTGCTTATAGATTTTAAAGGAATAAATAGCAAGTGACTACAGCCTACAGTAAAATGTAGATGAATAGAGTGGCATGCAAAAGGAAGGGGGAGAGAAAGCAGTGCTTATGGACTTAGGAACTCTTCCATGCTGGAGCTTTTTCCAGACATGAGCTGAATGTTGTTGAACACCGCAGCCACAAAAACTAGGAATTTGCTCTTTTTAAAAAGAAATCCTAGACATTCAAGGAGTCCAGATTGTAAACTTTCCTCAAAAGTGAGTTGCTCCAGGCCCTCGTTATTTTGGTTGCTCTTTTCTTTAAAAGCAAGAAAGGTTCAAAAGTTTGTGAAAAACACCAGAAGGAGGAGGTTTCCACCATTTTATTCTCATTGTTCTCCATGTTTCATTCTCTCTTTCTCCCTCTTCCTCTGCAGGCTCTAATCTTTGAAAGGCCACATTTTCTGGGTCATAGCTGGGAAGTAAGCAGAGACATTTACAACCTGAAGAAGCCAGAAAACAACCAGGACTCCAAGATGTCTACTGCAGGCTCTCTGAAAATCCTGGGAGGCTGGTGAGCATTTGGAAGAATGAATAAGTGTTGTAGGGCAAAGGAGCCATCTAGGCACCAATAATTGTCAGCTGACTCCTACACGCCAATCCCTGATCACCCAGGTCTAGGAAGCCCTTGACACAGAACTGGCCAATGAGTCTGAGCATGAGCAACATTCACTGTCTGTTCTGGAAATTGACCTCAACCCAGCCACTTCTTCCTTGCCTGTTTAGCCCACCTGCTTTCCTCATCTCCTGGCATCCAAGAGCATTCTGGGCACTGTAGTTTGCTAAGGGTTGCTGGGAATTGTAACTCTCTGAGGGGTAAACTAGAGTGCCCAGAATTCTTTGAGGGAAAGAATGTGTTTCAAACGTGCTTTAAAGGCAGAGTGTGTTCACCACCATGGCTCTAACAGCTGATCCCACACCTTCTGCTCACCCCAATATAAACAGTACTGGTTGTTGCTGTCATTTCCCTGCCCTTCACCCTAAGGTCCTAGTGCGGGTTATGACAATTAAAATACAATGTATGTCATTAACATTTGTACCTGGAACCTTCACTACACATCTTTCTGCAAATGTTGAAGACACAGCTCATTACACTGGCTTTTGACATCTGAGATGGAGAGGAAGCTCCACAACGTAGGGGCTGCCACAGAGAATGCCCTCTCCTGGGCCACCATTGCCCCCAAGCCTCTGAGGGCAGTGGGACAACCAAAAGAGCCCATGAATTATTGGGGATGGGGGAGAAGAGAGATGGTTGTACACCTGGAAGGAAAGGGAGAGTAATTTGTCTTTTGTGCGACATGCATGCTCTCTTATTGTCGGATTGTTTCACCTTGCTAGCTGGATTGGTTATGAGAAGGAAGGTTTCCGTGGGCACCAGTACCTGCTGGAAGAAGGAGAGTACAATGACTGGACACAGTGGGGAGGCTACAATGAAGAACTGGTGTCACTTCGGCTAATTCGGACGGTGAGAAAACCTGTCTGCTTAACAGGGCGATGGATGGGAGATTTATTGCTACGAGGGAAGAAAAGTTTCCTGGCTTAAAGCATATGCCAAGTTCCTAAAATAAGAAGTGTCAAAGTTCAGCCATATCAGGGAGAAACAGGACTAGTTCAGAAGTATTATTTGTTTTATTTCTTTTAACTTTCCCTTGACTTCCAGTGTTCCGGCTAATGCTTATGTAACCAAACCAGCACTACCCACACATGAGGCAGGTATTAGCAGACTTGGGGGGCACCTTCAAAGTTTGCAGAAGGACAAAAAAAAATTTAGGAAAAGAGCTTGAGGGAGGTACAGCCTCCAAAACTGTTGGCTAAGAACTGAGTGTGCTTTGTGGCCATGGAATAGTGACTGTATCGGGGACAGGCAATGGAAACTACTGAAAATGCAATTATAGGTCTTGTTTGTCCAGTGTGAAAGCAGGATGCAGGCGGTAGTTTCCCAATTATTTATTACGAAAGTGAGGACAACGCCCCCTTGAAATCTAAAGAAATCATCCTAGTGTACATTGCACATGACTATTTCACGTGCGTCTGCACTGAGGAAAGGAGCACTGGGGGTATCCCATGTATTATTATATTTTATTATTATTAACTGCTGCTATTATAGTAATTTTCCTTACTGTTCATTTGTAGTTTCATTGCTGCTATTTTTTGAATTGTCAACCACTTGAGTATGGTTTCTGTAGAAAGACAGAACAAATTTGTTGTTGTTGTTGATGATTTTGCCCTCCTTCTCCAGCGGTTCCCAGGGCATGTTACAACTATTTAAAATTCAGAATTAAAAGCAATTAAAACAGTAGCTGTAAGCGTGTTACATGTTTTTAAATTAGTTATTTTTTCTCCATGCCAGAGTGTTTCCAAATGCATCTTTAATTAGCAATTTCCTGTCAACAGGCTGTTTACTAACTCATTCCCTTTTCACAGCCTGAGAAATTGCTTTTCTGGTTGTTGTCATTGTTGTTATTAAACAGTTAACAAAAAACAAAATAATACCTACACAACATCCACAACAATCCCTAAACCTTTTGCCATCACTTATGGTGTGTTCACATTACTGACTTAGAGTGCTGTAAAGTTGTTTCCTCCCTGGTGTGTTTCACAGCTCTTCCCCTCCCCCACACTGTAGCCTTTCACATCAGCATAGTTTCATTAGTGTCAGATTCATTTCTGTTTGTGTACACACCAAGGGCCATTGACAGGGGGGTGGGGATGTTTGCACGGTACATAAAGATGCTCACAACCTGGCAAAATTGGGAATGGCTGAAATACGCCATTTGGTGTGAAGCTGATTTGAGAAACAATGCATCAAACAGTAGTATTTTCTGCATATACAATTTGGATATCATGTGAATATGGATTAAAAACTCAGCACTAGAAACATAGTAAACAAGAATGCAAAGACAGCCTTGCTCCTCCCCTCAATCCATCCCCACTGCCTTTCCTCCTTTTCTATAACTCAGGTCTGTAGGATGTGAAATGAGGCTCCTTGAAAATCCATCAGCAAGGAGATGGGTTGTTGCTGCTACATTTTATTTTTCTTCACTTGGTAGGACTTCTTGGACCCAGCCCTTGTGCTGTTTGAGGCCATGGACTTTGAAGACGGGCCCAGCGTTGAGCTCAGTGAAGCGCTGCCAGATGTTGAGCTGGCCAGCTACGGGACCACAACACAATCCATCCATGTCCTCAGTGGAGTGTGAGTATTGCTGTGTTCTCTGGGGAGGCCACATCAGGGCTTCACTGAAAATGGGTTGAAGCATGAGGCACATGATCCCTGTGACAACATAAACCTTCACAAGCTTCTGCACTGTGGTTTGATTCTGTATAGGGAAGTTTTTTCTAATTGTTTCATGTTTTATTATGTTTTTATATATGTTGAAAGCTGCCCAGAGTGGCTTGGGTGACCCAGTCAGATGGGCGGGGTACAAATAATGAAATTGTTGTTGTTTTACTAGCTTGTAAATGAAATAACTTTGTGTGGTTACATTTGTTGTTTGCACTGTTTAATGAAAATAATAAAAATTACAAAGGAGGGGGAGAAAGGAACAGTTTGAGCCAAATAAGAGGTCTCTGAGAAGTACATGAGCTTTCCGAGATGATCAAAACTATTCCTCAGTCTGGATACTAAAAAGCAAGCGAAAGGATAGGTGTCAGGGAAAGCCCAAATCTGTGTACACACTCTACCTTCAAAGCACATTCTTTCCCTCAGAGAATTCTGGGCACTGTAGTTTGCTAAGGGTGTAGGGAATTGTAACTCTGTGAGGGGTAAACTACAAAACCCAGAATTCTTTGAGTGGTAGAATATGTTTCAAATGCAGGCAGAGTACGTACATATCCAAAATTTGCTGTTTGAAACAGTTTGATAGGGAATGGAGGAGGTAGTATCCAGACTTAACGAGGATGAGTGGTGATTATTGCAACACGGTTGCACCAAAGGCTAGAGGGAGAAAGAAGCAGAGCAGTGTTTGTGCTCATTAAGAACTGTAGGTCGAAATTTCACATGATAGATGTGTCAGCAAAACACGCACTTTGAGCTGCAAGTACTCTGGGTGACAGATTGTGAATATGGAGGTTTAGATAATCCATTTCCATTTTTGCGGCCAGGTGGGTGGCCTATGAAGATAAGAATTTCTCAGGGGAGCAGTATATCCTGGAGAAAGGAGTGTACCGCAACTGTGAAGACTGGGGTGCAAGCAGCTGCCAGATCTCCTCGGTGCAACCTATCCTACAGGTGAGAATAAAGAACTCTGCATCCATGTGTCCCCAGTTCTGAAACCATGTTCCCAATCCCACCTGTCTCCAAGAAGGAGCTTTGCGTATCCTTCCATTTTGTGTTTCCAAATAGGTTTTTGTGCAAGGCCAGATTAAGATGTTTGGGGGCAATTCTCAGAGCAGGGCCTGCCTCCCCTCAAAAGCAACACATGAAATTGACCACCACAAAATATGTCTTGTCTTAACGACGAACAATTTTATTATAGCATAAGCTTTTGTTGATTGCAGAAAATAATAATCCTCTAAGCCTTGGGAGTTTCACAACTCTCAGTAAAATACAAACATTTTGTCACCCCTGATAAACAAAAAGAAAATATTCAGAATATGGGCTCTTGAAACCCATTACAGTGGTACCTGGAGGTCTGTTCTTAACCTGAAACTGTTCTTAACCTGAAGCACCACTTTAGCTAATGGGGCCTCCTGCTGCTGCTGCACCACCGCTGCACGATTTCTGTTCCAATCCTGAAGCAAAGTTCTTAACCTGAGATAATATTTATGGGTTAGCGGAGTCTGTAACCTGAAGCGTATGTAACCCGAGGTACCACTGTATTGGTTTCACTCACTGCCTGCCTTGGGCCAGTCACCAGTTCCCAGCCTCACCCACCTCAACATGGCTGTTGTGAAGATATAGAAGGAAGTTAGGATGGCTGCAAATGGGAACTTAGTGCTTATATCAGAAGATGATGGACTTCATTGGAGGTTTTTAAACAGAAGTTGGATGGCCATCTGCCAGGGATTTTAAAACTGTGGTTCCTTTGTTGTAGGGAGTTGGAATAGATGACCTTTGGTGTACCTTCCAACTCTACAATTTTTGATCATAGACATCAAAATTTGGTTTGTTTAACCAGAGGGATGCATTTTTTCTGGATCCTCCCCTCTTGGATTGAATAAATGATCTCAAGTACCATCCAGTCAGGCACATAATTTTTATCTTTCTAGGCTTGCCTAAAGCTTATATTGTGTACCACTTCTTTTTCTTCTCTCTCTCTTCTAGGTTGGAGAACACAGTCTACACTTCATTTCTCAGGTGAGCAGGTGGACTTCAGAAGCAAAGCAGGAGGGTGGTTCTTATGCCCATCACACTGCTGTTACATGGGTGCTACCAGACGGGCTGCTGATTCACACAAAATTTGGTTATCCCATACTTCCTAAAAAAAATTACCAGTCTGTTATGACTTCCACCAAAGAATCCTGGGAACCATAGTTCAGTGAGGGTGCAAATAATTTTCAGTTAAAATATTTTTCTATCCCCCCCCCTTCCAGAACTACAGTTCCCAGTGTTTCTTTGGGGAGAAGAAATGACTGTCAGGAAACACAATTACATTGGCAGGATATAGATATTTCTGTCAGCCCCAGGTCTGATACCTCCATGTTCATTATTTCCTCAGTTTGTTCATATCTGACATTTTCTTGACTCCCCAGATTCAACTCTTCTCAGATCCAGACTTCTTGGGGAATTACGTCTCTTTCAAGGAAGACCAAGCCTCACTTCCAGAGAATTTCATCCCACGCTCCTGCAGGGTCAATGGAGGCAGGTAAAGTGATGCTTCCTCAGTACAGCAGCTGAATGTAAATGGTATGATGTGAAGAACTCATCATGTTGGCTCTAAAGATTTAGGGCAGGGACTGCTAGCATGATGCCCTCTCCAGATGTTGCTGGACCAGTAGGAGTGGGGAACCTTTGGCCCTCCAGATGTTGCTGAACTACAGCTCCCATCAGCCCCAGCACGCCTAGCCAATAGCCGGGGATGATGGGAATTGTAGTTCAGCAACATCTGGAGGGCCAGACTTCCGCCATACCTGGTCTACAGCTCCCTTCTTCCTTGACCATTGGCCATGCTGGCTGGAGCTATTGGGAGTTCAAGTCTGGAAGGTTTCATGTTGGCTACTGAGGCTATCCTTGATTCTTTGTTCACCTGAACAAATAATGCTAGGCATGAAAGGTTATGCTGGAGCAACTGTCTTACTTTTGGATTTTGAAACACCTGAGTGGGGAAAGATTTCGAACCAGATCTACAGCCCTGAGCATGAAATTGCTGCCACTTGAGCGATGGAGTCAATCACGTCTGTCTTGTTTCAGCTGGATTCTCTATGACTGCCCCCAGTTTGATGGAGAGCAACACATTCTCTCTGAAGGCGAGTATCCAACACTGACCTCCATGGGCTGCCTCTTCACCACGTCCATCCGCTCACTGAAGAAAGTCCCCATTGTAAGTTGGAAACATCTTCTTGGCTCTAATACTGATTGGCAGTAGGTAAATGACAGGCAAAAGAAAGTGCTTCTTTCACACAATGCAACTTATGGAACTCTCTGCCGCAAGATATGGAAATTGTACCCTAAATTAAATGGTGGTTAGAAAGGATTAGATATACAAGAATTTAGATAGGACAGTGCATTTCCACACTAGGGCCCAATGCATTGCTAAATAAGTTTGGATGCAGCAGCTGGAAGATTCCGATGTCTCTGGGTTGTTATGGTACCAATTTAGCAATTAAGCAAAAGAGGATATTGGAACAGGCAACAAGAAACCTGACCTCATTTGAAACACTGATGCAAGATCTGAAGAAAAAGTTAGGTTTCACAAATTTAGTATATACAGTACTGCTAGATATGGTATCCTTCTGGAGTGGCTGTCCAAGTTAGGAGTGGATGGCACTACTCCTTGGATGGTCGTTTCCAGAGGGTGATACTTGGGGAGTGCTCCTTGGCACCATGGAGCCTTCAATGTGGAGTTCCTCAGGCTTCAGTTTTATCCCCTATATGTTGTTTAATATCTACATGAAACCACTGTGGAGGGTCATCTAGAGTTTTGCAGTACATTATCAGCAATATGCTGATGATTTAGTCATTATTTGAGGTATCTTTCATTTGACCAACCAAAGTGAGTTCCTTGTCAAAACTTGAAAGTTTCACATGCCTGAATCCTCAGAGACCTGCCACCCCAACCTTAAGGTTTCCATGTGTCTTGCCTTCTTCTTGTTCCTCAAGCCCAGTTTCATCCCTTCCCTTCAACTCTGTTTTCCTTTTTTTTCTTAGTTCTTCTCAGAGCCCTCCATCTTCCTACATGGACTGGAGTGTTTCGAAGGGAAGGAGATCGAGCTGAACAGTGAAGTGCGCAGCCTTCAGGCTGAGGGATTCAACAACCATGTCCTCTCTGTGCGGGTAAAGGGTGGAATGTAAGTAAAGGATGACCCTGCTATCACACATAAGGACCTGGGCCATTGTTAGGGCTAGGTAGGGATGGACAAACCCATTCCGCATGGGGCAGAACTGAGTGTGCCCCTTCCTGTTTCTCTGCTGATTTTAAAGCTGCATTTCCCCAAAGTCCTCCAGCCAGCCACAGCCTGGAGGACTGGAGACTTCTTGCCACCACACACTAGGAATAGAGTAGAGGAGCCATTCCCCCTGGGAGTTACAGGACTCGATGTTCCATCACTCTCAGAGGGAATTGTATGGCAAAAACATCGCTGCCTCTGGGGAATTAAATGATTTGTGGTGGGGTGCAAATTAAATGAAGAATTTTATCTGCATTGATTTGGATGAGAAAGTAGATGGCTTGCCTTCTGACACATTTTAATTCTAAATTTACACCTGTTGCTTGTGCAAATTTTGCATCTATGGGTTTGCGTCCCAAAGTCTTTGAAATGTCTAGCAACAACTGGAGGTGTCTAGGAGACAGTATGTGGCCATCATGAACACTAGCCAGGTCTGTAGTGTCAGCAGCAAGCAGGTCCCAGGCTCCTGTTTTTGATTACCGTTTCCCAGTTGATGAAGGGCCAAAGTGATCTGTGCTGCTAATGCTTTTTCTCCCATTTTTTGTTGCTCTCCCAATTCCCTCATACAGCTGGGTGCTGTGTGAACACAGCGACTTCCGAGGCCGCCAGTGGCTCCTGGACTGTATGGAGATCACAAACTGGCTGACATACAGTGGACTTCAGCACATCGGCTCCCTTTACCCCATCCGTCAGGTGAGTGCCCAGTGCTCTGGACTACTGGGGAGGGGTTAGAGGCAAAGGATGACTGGTTAAGGAGCAGTTTAAAAGCAGTTTAACCAGATGTATGTGGCACATTTGCCCTATCTCTCTGTCCTTTGCCAAGCTGCTTAAATGTTCAAGTGGGCCATTATAAATCTGAGGAGCAGGTAGATGTCAGAATGCTGGCTATTCCACCATACCTGCTGCCCACTGAGGCATACATGCAGGGTGGATATGATTTAGATCAAATCAATTTAAATCATGATTTAAATCAAAATTGTAATCACTAGTCAGTAAGACTTAATTTAAATCATTTTTTTACAGAAATGTTCAACCTTGATGGCATCCTCTTAATATTTACAAGCTGATGAAAGTTTCATTTTTGGAATAATAAATTTTCAGAGTAGTTTTTACTGTTATATCAAAAATTACTGGTTTGGTTATACTATCAGAAATACATAGATAATAATGAAATTATTATTTATATTTGGACAGCTTTTCTGCTGTACTTTATTGGAAGGAGAAAAATAATCATTTCCTTAATAACAATTTAAACAATTTATTTAACTAAAACAATAACTTTATAGCATATACATCCATGTTTGATAACCAATGTGGTTAAACAATTTTTAAAAAACATACCTTAGACTGAGTTTTAGCACATGAAAAACTTCAAACAAATCCTTATTTCCTGATGAATAAACTTTGGACTATAACGTAACTTAAATAGAAAACTACCTTTAGAAAGATTTTTCCTCCAAAAGCATTTTATTTTAAAAATCTGATTTAAATTAAAAAATCCGATTTTTTTTTTATTTAAATTGATTTTTATCCACCCTGCATAATTTATTACTCTGAGAACGGACACGGTGGTCAGATTGCTCCACAGCATGGAACTTGCTGAACAGCTTAGATGAATGCACAGTGATTGTCTTTTCTGTCTGCCTCTCCCCACCCTCTCCCCAGAGACGCATCTACTTCCAGATAAAAAATGAAGAGTTGAAGTCCTTCCTGTCTGTCCCAGATGACGTTGAAGACATGAAAGCTGGGCGAGTTCTGGTCTCAGAGCTCAATGGCAAGAGCAGCTCCATCTGGTACTATGAAGAGGGGCTTATGAAGAACCAGGTGAGGGCTTTCTCTTCCTCTTGTGTGGTTTACAGGGACAGAAGCAGCTGGGGTGCATGGATAATCCAGGCCTGCTGCAAGAAGACCCCATACGATACCCTCAAGTTTAAATAGTTCTGCTCCCTCTATTGTCCACATAGCATTTGGGTAAGCCAGGCAAAACTAATATCCAAATCAGTTAATCATTAATATAATAAACAGTTAAACAGATGGATGAGATGGCTGCTTCACATATAAAATGTCACCTACAAGGGTATATGCTGGGCTGGTATAGAAGAAAAGTCTGTATTTAGGTGCCATGGCTCAGTGATGGCGCTCATGTCTTGTATACAGAAAGTCCCAGGTTCAATCCCAGGTATCTCCAGATAACAGGAGATTGGGTATCAGGTAATGAGAAAGATCTCAAAGATCTACTCTGCCAGTCAGAGTAGGCAGTACTGGGCAGGATAGACCAATGGCTTGACTCAGTAAAAGTCAACTTCAGTTTTAGATGTTCACTGTATCCAACACACTTTCATACAACACTGAATTGGCCTATCTTGACTTTCAGGTTGCACCCAACATGAGCCTGCAGGTGATTGGTCCAGCTGCAAAGGGATCCAAGGTGGTGTTGTGGTCTGAGAGCCGACTGCCCCGGCAGACCTGGCAAATCGATTCTTTTGGGAGAATCTGCAGCCAGATGTTTGAAAACAAGGTCCTGGATGTGAAAGGTAAGGCATTGGCTGTTGTTGTTGTTAAGATTCAGATTTAGGCTCATGAGGGAGTTCTTGAGGCCAGGAAGCAAGTAATGTGGCTATAGAAGGGATGAAATATAGCTAGAAATGGTTCAGTTTCAGTTTCCTTTCACCTTTTTCCCACGTCACACACCATTCCTGGAAATTCCTGTTCAATCTTTCCCCACCACTATTTAATCTTTACATGTGTATAGCAATCTCAAACATCAAAAGCACTTCTCATGCATTATATTTTCTAGATGTAATGTTTACAATCCAGTTCCTTCAACCTAACCTAATGGAACTCGCTGTTCTCTGAGCTTATATCAAGGTGAAGATCTGGTGATAAAAGTCACTTGGAATGTTTATGCACAGCATACTCTGGCCTAGTCCAGCAACAGTGAAGGGGCCATCTATATATCACCTATCTATCTATCTATCTATCTATCTATCCATCTATCACAATTATTCATATCCTGCTTTTCAGGATACAAATCCTTCTTAGGGCAGTGTACAAACAACATTGATTGGCTGAAATGCCTTTTTGAGGAGTTGTGCCCATTTTCTTCTCCCTTTTCTCCATGTAGGAGGCCGAACCTATGACCGGGACCATGCCATCCTCTGGGATTCTTCGGAGGAAAGGCCTACACAGATCTGGGACGTCCGGGTGCTTTGAAGAAAGCAGGAATTGGAGAGCCATGCCACGTGCAGAACTTGAATTCAGCCTGCAAGTCACAGACGTTTGTCCTTTTGTGACCAAGCTGCATCTTTGGGGATTAGCTACTGAAATGGATAAGTGACTGGGTGCTGCATTTGGTTAGTAGATGCAATCCTTTCCCCACAGATTGCAGCCCAGAAAGAGGGAAATGTTTCTGCGAAGCACAGAGATTGGTCTCCTCAAGGGACTCTGTAGAGGGAAGGAGGCAAAAGCCGGTTCTTTTCCAACACCTTGGAGCTGAGCCTAGCAAGATGGAGATTATTGGCGAGTTCTGATACGCGGATCATTCATGAATGGACAAGGTCAAGCAGTTCACCTGTATGAGCACAGGAAAGCAAGCTGCCAACGCCTCACAGGTGTCCCCAGCCCTGCTGGTTTAGGCTTATATATGAATATCTAAAACAAACACACACATACAGCATGAATGAGCCTTTTGTCCTTGCATGCAGCCCATTCCCTGTCCCCTGTGCTCTTCTTCCTAAGGGGATGGGCTACCTTGTAAACTCTATTTATATACCTGTGTATGATACAATGCCTTTTATAAATCCATCTCTCTGGCTGGTGGGCTGACTCTGTTATTTGCCACTAGGACATGTTCATGGGGACACTGGCTACAACCACAGGCATAACATGTAAGGGATCTTGCCCACAAGTGTTTTGGGTGGTGGAGAGAAATGCCTGTAACAACAACAACAATTCGCCAGCTGGGATCATAAACAATAGAAAAGCAGGAATAGTATCACACAAATGTGGCTGCAAAGCCCATATTATAAGGAACTGGTGAACATTAGGTTCTTGCAAGTCTACAAAGCTATGCTGTTTTCACTATCTGTGTTTTAATAGAATTGTTTTTATATTGTTTTAATTCTATTATAGTTTAATTACTTTTAACCTTTTTTTTTGCCAAAGTTGTTGAGCTTTTTGGGCAAAATCTCTCAAAAAAAGAAGCTTTTTAAAAGCAATTTCAGCCTGGACACTGCTCCTAATTTTATCTGTGTTGTTTTAATTTTTCTAAGCTGCCATGAGTCCCAGTCTGTGAAAAAGGAAGGATATTAATTATGCTGCTGCTGCTGCTGCTGCTGGCACAGTGCAGGAATGGCTGGCCTGTGGCCTTCCATATATTGTTGTATTACAGTTCCCACCACCCCTCACAACTGATCATGTTCACTGGGGCTGATGGGAGTTAGAAGCAACAGCATCTGGAGAGCTACAGGGTAAACACTCCTGCTATAGTTTGTCAGAGATCAACCTCAACCTATGCTATTCTCAAGCTTCTCTGCAGTGCTGGTTAATTATTATTATTATTATTATTATTTATTAATTTTCTGTACCACTCATGTCAGGGAACTGACATCTAAAGCGCCGCAGGTGCAAAGGCTCCCTGAGGTTGAGAGAGCAGTAGCAGCGGAAGAGGGAACCAGTAGAGGGCGAGCAAGAACTCCAAGGGAAAGTGAGTCGGAGGGATGGCTCAGAGACGCTTCAAGCGAAACCAGTGGGGAGGTCTCAGGACCTCCTATAGGGACACCCACACCTCGACGGAAACTGTCACGCCGAGAGGCCAGACGACGTGTTTCCGTTAAGGAGCTTTTATGTTGGAAACGTTTCCGAAAGCAGCCACTTTCGGATTCTACTAGTGATTGACGCAGCCATGCTGGAGGGGCTCCGTCACAGGCAGAGGTTTGAAAACCTGATCAAACTCTGAGGGACTTGCATTTTACGCACAAGCAGCTCATCGTCCCATCACAGCAATCCGAAAGTCACCGAAAGCCAGCTTGTGCAGAGAGAAGCATCATGAGCAACCCAGCCGGAACCGGGGGTGCAGGAGCAGCTGGAGGGGGTCCAAGCCTGGAAGAAAGGTACAGAGCGTTGGAGATCCAGTTGGCGCTGCAAACGACGAGGCTTGAGGAGAGGAGGGCTCAGGATGCAGAAAAGGGAAAGGAGAAAACCACCCCGCTCGCCAGAAAGGTACCAGGATTGGTGCAGAAATTCGGGGGGGATCCCAGGAACTATCATGCCTTTAGAACAGAGATGCAATACGCTCTAAACTTGCAGTTTGATGACTTCCCCGACGAGGAATCGCGAGTGGCGTATGTGATTGGCCATCTCGAATCCGGGGCGAAAGATTGGGTTAGACCCCTGATGGCAGCGAATAATGAGATCTTAAAGGACACGAGGAAGTTTTTTCGTGCCATGGACCTGATGTTTTCCAGCGATATTGAGCAGGGGGTGGTGCGAAGGCAGTTAATGGCTTGCCAGCAAGGAAGCAGATCTGTCCGTGAGTACTGGACTGAATTTACTATGCTGATTCATAAATTGGGGTGGGACCTATCGGCGGAGCCCATCCAAATGCTTTTCGAAGAGGGGCTTTCTTCAACCGTCAAAGATGAGCTTTCCCGGGGGCCCAGGGCGGAGTCTATGGACCAATTAACCAAATCTGCGCTGGCCATAGGAGCGCGCCAGGAGGCGAGGGCTTTGGAAAGGCGGGAAGGGAAAGGAGACCGTTGGAGGGAGTTCCGCATTCCAGACATTCCAGAGCCATCTTTCCCGCCGGCAGAGCCGATGGAAGTTGGAACAGCGCGGGCGCGCGCAGTTTCAAATCCCAGTGAAGGGCGGAAGAAGGAGGGAAAGAGCGCCAAGAGATGTTATCTCTGCCAACAGCCAGGGCACTTTGCCAGAGTCTGCCCACAAAGAAAGGAATGGCAAGGGATGGCAGGAGCTGTTGGGGGAAAGGAAGAGGAAAGCAAGGAGCAAGTAAAAGCCAACGCCTGGCTGCCACCGTCGGGGCACAGCAGCCAGGCCAAAGAGCAATGAAAGTGCCCATGCCGGAACCTCCCAGACCTGCTTTAGTGATAGAGGTGTTACTAGAACTGCCAAACGGACACCCACTAAAGGTCAAGGCGCTTTTGGATTCAGGCAGCTCCTGTAATTTCATGAGTAAGGAGTTTGCAGCTGAGCACCAGATACAGACCATCCCTTTAAGTAACCCCTTGCAGGTGACTACGATTGACGGCAGAGAGCTGTTGGGGGGAGAAGTTAGCCAACAGACTGTCCCGATGATAATGAGAGTGGCAAGGCACACCGAACAGATAGCGTTTAATGTGGCCATCCTGGGAGGAGCGCCCATCATTTTGGGGATGAGCTGGCTGGCGCTACACGATCCGCTAGTGGGCTGGCATCAGAGGGTGGTCTCCTTTGGGTCAGCGCATTGCCTAGAACACTGCAAGGAGGGGAAGGTCTCGGGAGGAGACAGAGTCACCCTAGCGGGGATGGAAGTGATGGGCAAAGGGAAGGTGCCCCCGCAATACGCAGATCTGAGCAACGTATTCAGCGAAAGGGAAGCAGACAAACTGCCACCGCATAGACCCTTTGACTGTCAAATCAACCTACTCCCAGGGGCCCAACTCCCAGTAGGCAAGCTGTACGCCATGTCAGACAGGGAGATGCAGGAGCTGAGGGAGTTCATTGACAAAAACTTGAAGCGAGGTTTCATCAGAGAGTCCCGAGCGGTGGGGGGCAGCCCAGTGTTTTTTGTGGACAAAAAGAACACAGACAAACCGAGACTGGTGTGTGACTTCAGGGCCCTCAATGCAGTGTCGGAGCCCCTGGCTTTCCCTATGCCCCGAATTGACGACATTTTGACCAGAGTAAGGAAGGGAAAGATTTTTACAAAACTGGACCTGCGGGGGGCGTACAATCTGATACGCATAAGGAAGGGAGATGAATGGAAGACCACCATGTTTACCCCTTTGGGAGCCTTTGAATACCTCGTTATGCCCTTCGGTCTACAAGGGGGCTCCGCCTGTTTTCAAGCTTTTATAAACCACGTTCTGGGACCTTTGCTCTACAAGAACTGTGTGGCCTTTTTAGACGACGTGTTGGTGTATTCGGAAGATGAGGAACAGCATGTGAGGGACGTTCGAGAAGTGTTGGGCAGGCTGCAAGCCAACCAGCTGTGGGTGAAACTGGAGAAGTGCCAGTTTCATACCAAGGAGGTGGAATTCCTGGGGTACCGCTTGTCAGACAAGGGATTGGCCATGGATCCAGGCAAGGTTCAAGCGGTACTGGAATGGAAGACACCGAAGACCAAGAAGGACGTGCAAAGATTCTTGGGGTTTGGGAACTTTTATCGGAAGTTCATCAAGAACTTTGCCCACTTGACGGCGCCCATCACCGACTGCCTCAGCAGCAAGAAGAAATTTGTTTGGACGGTGGAGGCGGATCGAGCCTTTGAAGAACTGAAAAGGGCTTTCGCCTCGGAAGAACAACTTCTGCATGTGGATTTACAAAAACCCATGAGAGTGGAAACAGATGCATCCGACCGGGCTATAGGGGCGGTCCTTCTTCAACCGGGGAGGAGTGCGTCGGAGTGGAGACCGTGTGCATTCTTCTCGCGGAAACTGAATAAGTCCGAGAGGAATTACACGGTGTATGACAGGGAACTACTTGCCATTCACGAAGCATTCCGGAGGTGGATACATTTATTAATTGGGGCACAACACAAGGTGCAAGTGTGCACCGACCACAAAAATTTAGAGTATTGGAGAACAGCTCGAGTGCTCAACCAACGACAAGTGAGATGGGCACAGGAATTCTCCAAATTTAACTTTGAGATTTGTTATGTGCCAGGCCCAGAAAACGTCAGGGCGGATGCGCTCTCACGCAAACCAGAATATTGGGAAGGGGAGGAGGTGATCGAAGAGAGACATGTCATCCCGGAGGACCGCTGGGTGTGTGGGGCGGCGCTGGTGGGGCAACGGGAACTGGTGGAGGAAACGGAAAATGATGAATATGCCCAGGATAAGCTCAGAGGTCTCAGGGGGGAGGGCGAGAGCCCCGGAGGTTTTGAGGAAAGAAATGGGGCATTGTATTACAAAGGGGCACTGTATATACCCGAAGGTGAATTGAGGGGGAGAGTACTCAAGCAGTTGCATGATAGCCCCACGGCGGGACATTTTGGGCAACACAAAACCATGTGGTTGGTTACCAGGGAATTTTGGTGGCCTAAGGTGAGGGAAGATGTAAGGGAGTATGTAAGAGGGTGTGACCAATGTCAGCGAGCCAAAGGGGAAAGAAGGGCGCCGGCAGGGTTATTAGAACCTTTACCCACACCAGAACGGCCTTGGGAAGCGATATCAATAGATTTTATGACGGATCTGCCAAGGTCCAAGGGGAAAACAGCCATCATGGTAGTAGTAGACCTGTTAACTAAGATGTGCCATTTTGTAGCATGCTCACATGCAGTCACAGCGGAAGAAACGGCGAAGTTGTTTGTGGAACATATCTTTAGGTTGCACGGGGCTCCCTCGAGGGTGATCTCAGATCGAGGCAAACAATTTACTTCCAGGTTCTGGAGGAAGCTCATGAGCTTGCTACACGTGGAAGTTAATTTTTCAACTGCCCGGCACCCTGAAACCAACGGGCAGGCGGAAAGGGCAAATGGCATTCTTCAACAATATCTTAGGTGTTATGTCAATGACAGAGAGAACGATTGGGTCGAAAAGTTGGCGTTGGCAGAATTTGCCTACAATAATGCGGAGAATGTGTCCACAGGGATGAGTCCCTTTTTGGCTAATTACGGGTGTCACCCCAGGGCATTTCCAGGGGAAGGAGGGGAGAGATGGAGCGTTCCAGCGGCTGAACATTTTGTAGAAGAGATGGAAGCCATCCATCAGCAGCTCCAGCTCAACTTAGAAAGGGCCAAGGCACAATATAAGAAGCAGGCAGACAAGAACAGAAGGGAAGGTGAAACCATAAGGGTGGGGGATCAAGTGTGGTTGTCAACCCAAGGGTTGCCGTTCAAAGGGGGTTGTAAGAAACTGAGGCCCAGAAGATTGGGACCCTTTGAGGTGATTCAGCAGGTCAACCCGGTAGCTTTCAAACTCCGATTACCCAACCACATGAAATTGCACCCAGTGTTCCACAGGTCGTTACTGTCACCATACAGGGGGGGACGTGAAGGGGAGCACGTCAGGGGACCAGCCTTGGAAGAGAGGGAACGCCGCAACCATGTAGCGGAAATCCTCGATTCCAGGTGGAAGGGTAATCAGGTGGAGTATTTGGTGGCGTGGGAAGGGGAACCGGAGTCAGAAAACACCTGGGTAAGTGCAGAGGAAGTCAATGACGAGGTTTTAACAGAAACGTTCCACCAAAGGTTCCCGAGGAAACCTCAGCCTATAGCAAGGTTTAGGAGGGAGTATTTCGGCACCACCGATGAGGAAGAGGAAATGGAAGGGTTCGCGGAGTCGGAGTTGGAAGATGGAGTGGACTCTGATGACGAAGAGTACCTAGAGAGTAGGAACAGCAACAAGTGGAAGGAAGTGTTCGCGACGTCGGAAGATGAGGGAGGTTCTTTCAGGGGTTTTACCTCCTCACCGCCAGTAGGAGAGGAGACGGGAGGGGGTGAAGGGGGCCCTGGAGGGGAGGTGGATGTCAGGGAACTGACATCTAAAGCGCTGCAGGTGCAAAGGCTCCCTGAGGTTGAGAGAGCAGTAGCAGCGGAAGAGGGAACCAGTAGAGGGCGAGCAAGAACTCCAAGGGAAAGTGAGTCGGAGGGATGGCTCAGAGACGCTTCAAGCGAAACCAGTGGGGAGGTCTCAGGACCTCCTATAGGGACACCCACACCTCGACGGAAACTGTCACGCCGAGAGGCCAGACGACGTGTTTCCGTTAAGGAGCTTTTATGTTGGAAACGTTTCCGAAAGCAGCCACTTTCGGATTCTACTAGTGATTGACGCAGCCATGCTGGAGGGGCTCCGTCACAGGCAGAGGTTTGAAAACCTGATCAAACTCTGAGGGACTTGCATTTTATGCACAAGCAGCTCATCGTCCCATCACAACTCACCAGAGGTTTACATGGTGATTTACAATATAAAAACACAAAATACATAACACAGCAACAAACAAAAACAATAACCCTCACACAATTTAAAAGGCCATAAATTGTTTAATTAGTCAAAGGCCTGGGAGAAGAGGAATGCTTTTGCCTGGCACATAAAGATATGTAATGAAGGCACCAGGTGAGCCTCCCTGGGGAGAGCACCCCATAAGTGGGGAGCCACTGCAGAAAAGGCCTGTTCTTTTGTTTCCTCTCGGAGGAGGCACATGATGAAGAGCCTCAGATGAGGATCACAAGGTCCAAGTCGGTTCGTATGGGGAGAAGTAGTCCTTGATGTGTGAGCTTCTTCTGCACTCGTAAATTCTGCTCCTAAAGGAATCCACGCTTGAGTCCTTTGGGATCTGCTTCCGTACCCAGAGCTACATGAATCAGTAGTCTGACTCACTATTAGGCAAACCCCCATATTTATTCATCACTGACACATGTTGCGTTGATGGTTGTTAAACTAGGACTAGCTTCTTCCATGTGCTGGTTCTCAGAACCCTTGCCTCACTTTTCATAGCCCCAGCTTTGGGGGCTATGGGAAAGACATCTACAGTGTTACCTTGGGTTACATACGCTTCAGGTTACAGACTCCGCTAACCCAGAAATAGTGCTTCAGGTTAAGAACTTTGCTTCAGGATGAGAACAGAAATCGTGCTCCAACGGCACGGCAGCAGCAGGAGGCCCCATTAGCTAAAGTGGTGCTTCAGGTTAAGAACAGTTTCAGGTTAAGTACGGACCTCTGGAACAAATTAAGTACTTAACCCGAGTTACCACTGTATTTGCAGTGAGGAATTGTTGCTGCTATTTCTCATTTCCACCACTAGAGGGTTCTGTTTGCTTCAACAGCGCATAGGACATGAGTTCGTCCTCAGTCTTTTTGTGTGAAGGAGCAGGTTTTTGTCAGGAAGCCATTTTGCATGTAGATATCAAATAAAGGTGCTTACACTTTTCACTATATGTCCACCCCACAAAACTCAGCAGAATCAGAGCTAGCAGTGGTTCCTTGCATGGATGTACACATTCTGAAAATACATGCATGCATCTTCCTCCCCTCTTTATGGGATTCGTTTGTGGCACACACTAAATCTTTTAACAGGCAGTTGCTAAAAGTATGATGCAGTTGTGCATTAGGAGTTTAACAAGATCAATTATTTAACCAATGTGCAGCTGGAGGGCATAGTGGAAATAGCAGGGGCTTGGCATAACAAATTGTCCTTCCTGGAAGATTTGTTTTTATGTGTGAAGCCAGCCCATTTTCCTGGATGCTGGCAAGGGCCATTGATTCATTTAGCTTTCTTTGGAATATTTCTGCATGTGGTTATTTCTGGGTGGGGCTTCTCCATGGGTTTCAGCCGTTGCTTCAGTTCCCAGTCAAGAAAGGAGGGCAAAGGAGGAAGTCCCTTCCCACTACTCAGGCAGGGGAAGAAAGCCCAGAATGTAGGGGGTGTGGCCTCTTTGGCAGACGGTCAGGTCTGAACTTGAGCCACAACTAAGTGTGACTGGCCCCCAGAGCCTGCTATGCCCAACAGGGGTCAAGTGCAGAACATATGAAATATTGATGTGCTTCCAGTGCCTTGGGAAGGTCAAATCTCCTATATCATTAGGAACAGTTTGGGATGTGGAATAGAACCTTTCTCCCTCCTGGACTGTGTTGTCCCTCCCAGGAAGGGAACTCAGCCAATGAAGAGCATGTTTCCTGATGAGTGGCATAGCCCAGAAGTTAGTTTGCTAAAGAGAATGTGAAAGAGGGTCTTGTGTCACCTTGACTGCTAATAGGGAAACTGGTTTCCCCGCAGCATAGCTTTCATGCAAAGCTTTGCCTGGAAGTGTCACAGGTATCTTTGGACAAGATATTTGATTTGGTCCGCATTCAAGGATTTGCACTTATCAGATTTGCACTTTCTGAAACAAAGATGCGAACCTGTTCAGAAAGATGTTGACTTACCTCGGTTACAACAGGAAACCCACACTTATCTGCATGCGATCTAAGACTGCAGACTGTGGCTTTCACATGTTTAGAAGGGAAATGAAACATTGGTGTCTAAGCAAGGTGGGTGGATATATGAGTATCCTGTTTTAAGCAGAAAAATAAAAGATTTTGTTCAGGTGTAACAAAGCAATTGTTAGCTTTACCTGGGGGGGGGATGCCCTTTTACAGTTTTTCGGCTAAATGCAAAATTACTGTTGTAGCATTTTGCTCAAAGGGGCAGAAACATTAATTTGAGACAGCAGATGCTAAAAGGGAACCCTAATGCCCAGGCCTCATAGCCCTAATACACTACATCAGCTAGCATGATGCTCTACCGATGTTTTGGACGACAACTACCATCAGCCAAAAGACCTGGCCTGCTTTTTGTGACTAGGGATGTGAACTTTTGAACCAATCTCTTGAAACAGCAATTTAATCTGCACCATCTAGCAGGTTATCATATTAAGCTTCGTTTGCCAATGACATTTTTAAAAAAAAGCTTCAACTTTTAGCATTTGTAATTTGTATATTAAGCCTCTGTTGAACAGGAGCCAGCTACTCTGAGCCCCACCCCAAAGTAAAACCCCTCGGCCACTGCCATTTGGGAACCTATTTGTTCTGCTTCAACCTGATCTGCGGAAATCAGTTCTGTTTTTGTTTTTCATGGCATGGCGTTGATTGCCTACTGATACCTTGTAAGCCAAGCTACGGCTGAAGGTCAGAAAAAAACAATCCCTCTCACATACGAGAATGTAAGAAGAGCCAGCTGAGTGAGGCCAATGGCCCATGCAGTCCAGAATCCTGTTCTCACAGTAGTCAACCAGATGCCTGTGGGAAACCTGCAAGTAGAATCCAAGTACAATAGTGCTCTCTCCTGTGGCTTCCTGCAACTGGCATTCAGAAACATCTTTGCTTCCAGTGAGTAGCCATCATGGCTAGTGATAGTCTTGTCCTGAGGAAAATAGTGTTCATGTGCATGCACACACACAACTGCTATTTGCATTGGGAAGCCTCCTTTGGCACCAAAAGGGCACTTTAAAATATAGCTTTCAACAGGAATTAGACAAATGTATGCCGGAGAAGTCATTCCTATATAATATAAAGGTAAAGGAGCCCCTGACCGTTACGTCCAGTCGTGACCGACTCTGGGGTTGCGGCGCTCATCTCGCTTTATTGGCCGAGGGAGCTGGCATACAGCTTCGGGGTCACGTGGCCAGTATGATTAAACCGCTTCTGGTGAACCAGAGCAGCACACAGAAACGCCGTTTACTTTCCTGCTGGAGCGGTACCTATTTATCTACTTGCACTTTGACGTGCTTTCAAACTGCTAGGTTGGCAGGAGCAGGGACCGAGCAACGGGAACTCAACCCGTCGCGGGGATTTGAACCACCAACCTTCTGATCGGCAAGTCCTAGGCTCTGTGGTTTAACCCACAGCGCCACCTGCATCCCCCCTCTATAATATAGTCCACTATTAATTTTGGAAAATTACTTGCCTATGCATGTGGACGCCTCTTAAGATATCGTAACCAAATTTTGCTCATTGGCACTCTGAGGTCAAGGAGCAGGTTTTTGTCTATAATTGGATATAATTGGTCGCCGTGTTTTTAATCAAGATGGTGGACCGAGCCTTTTTAAACTGCATTGATTTTAATCACTGATTTCAAACCAGCATTGACTTTTTTGGTTTCTTAGAATTCCTGAGCAATGCCAGGTATGAGGCTTCTAATGAATAATAACAGTGACCTCATTTTTAATAGTAGATCCCATGTTTCCCACTACAAGAGGAAGGAGTCAGCAAACATACTTGGGCAGAGAGCAGAAGCAGTGTTTTTATAAGCACAAAAGGTGTGGGGGGGCTAAAAGTGTGGGGTGGAGAGCAGACCTTAAACACCTCAGTAAGGACTGAGCATACTCACTCAGTGAGCAAGAAATGCTGACTCGCCGCTTTTTTAGTGATAGGAATGGGGAGGAAAACCAGAATGAAAAGGGAATGGAATGGGATATTCTATAATGGGACGTGGCTGGCTGGCTACAGCCCTGCACAGGAACACTCTAGACTACAACAAAGGCAGGCTTTCCAGCCAAGAAGCTTTTATTTCATTCATTGACCCACCCTGCGTGGGGGGATACAGAAAACAAAGGCAGAACATTTGCAAACACTACTTTTTATCTTGCATGGTTTATCTTCTTGGACCATCTTCAGCCAACTTCTTGAGGTTTGCCACTTCAAAAGGTTGACATTCCACACTTGAATTTGCTGCGAATCAAGAGGCGACCTCCTGAAGACCAGGAAGCGACCTCAAATGATTCCTTAAGTTGGGTGGGTGGGTGGGATGCTTCACACAGGATAGCATGACATTAACTGAAAGGCTTATAGAAACAAGAGGTGGGTGGTCATCTTCTGGGACTTTGGATGACAGATTTAGGATGCCCTTGAAGGTGGCAGACTAGGAGGCAGATCTGAGCCACAATGCCTCAGGACATTCTCCTGACAGAAATAAACAGGAGCCTTGCAGTGCTTATGCACAACTCCTGTTTCTTCCTGGAGGGCCTGACCGAGCAAACATCCCAGTGGATTTGTGCCTCTTGTTAATTAGTGCACATGAGTAGGTGACACTTGGGTTACCTATCTCAGGGAACCGATATGTCTTTGTGAAGATGCATTCTAGACCTGCGTGCATCACCTGCTGCGAAGACCATCTGAGCATGAGCCCACACATCTGGATCAAGTTCAAGAAGTCCTTCTGGTTTGCCTCTCATTCTGCAGATAAAGCAGCCATTGTGGTGAAGATGAAGCCAAAAGCCTTTGGACCATGAATATTGCCACATGGCCCAAAATTGTGGGTTGGTTGTAGCTGGAGCATAGGTGCTGGCTGGATCATTGGTGGAGGGAAGGTTTCCTTAAAGGCAGAAAAGAGATGAATTTGCCCTCCAAGGAATACCCTCATAGGAGTGACTCTCCAGGCTCAGTATACTCGGAGGAGATGAATCACAACCATCAGGAGTGGTAGCAGAAAGCAAGCTGGGCCATTGAGGGACATGGCTCTGGAGCCTGGTGTAGAAGCCGGAGTCGTGACTTTGGGAGTGTCTGCTGCGTCCTGAAGAGCAAATGAGAAGAGTATATGATACGGGGTCAGAGAAGTTCTCAACAAAACTGAAGGTCTGCAGGGTACTTTGTTACGTTAGTTGACACAGTTGATACCTTACCAACATAGGAAGACTCATTATACTGTACCAAGTCAGGCCCAATGATCCATCTTGCTCAGTATGGTCTACACAGCCTAGCAGCAGCTCTCCGGGGTTTCAGGCAGGGGACATTTCCAGCCCTACCTGAAGATACCAGGGACTGAACTTGTGATCTTCTGCATGCAAAGCAGCTGCTCTACTACGGAGCTACACCCCTTTCCTTCAAACAAAGCTCTCTTCCGCCTTGCATGAGAAAACTGCTCTCCCTGCATTCACATGCATCTTGACATGCTTTTGTTCTTTTCTGGACCAAATAGAGGAAGTGCTGTTTACTCACATTGAAGGGATCACAAACTTTTGAACTTTGCTTTTGACATTATGCTAGTGCAACAGCCCTTACACTGGCAGTCAGAGAACGCTGAATCTGGGCCAATGGGTTGTTTCCAATGCTAACCCATTTAAATGACTGAACATGACTAAGTTAGGGTACATTACTTTCAATGGGAAAACTCTGCGCAAAACTTCCTTGGATACAGCCTAATGGTCTTCCCAGATTGGGTCTATTTAGGTCGGGGATGGGAAACCTGATGCCCTTCAGATGTTGTTAGACTCTTACACCCATCACCAGGCTCCCCACTTGTAGAATGTTCTCCCCAGGGAGGCTTGCCGGGCGCCATCATTACATAACTTTAGGCGCCAGGCCAAGGCATGTCTGTTTCCCCAGGCCTTTGGCTCTTAACTATCTGTGGCCTCCTTGAGTGGGTAAAATGTTTCAATCCTGCCTTTTAAAAACAGGATTGCCTTTGGGCGTTTTCCTTGTTTCTATTCTGTGCTGGTTTTAATGTATGTGTTTATAGATAGGGACGCGGGTGGCGCTGTGGGTTAAACCACAGAGCCTAGGACTTGCCAATCAGAAGGTCGGCAGTTCGAATCCCCGTGACGGGGTGAGCTCCCGTTCTCAGTCCCTGCTCCTGCCAACCTAGCAGTTCGAAAGCACATCAAAGTGCAAGTAGATAAATAGGTACCACTCCAGTGGGAAAGTAAACGGCGTTTCCGTGCCTGCTCTGGTTCACCAGAAGCGGCTTAGTCATGCTGGCCACATGATCTGGAAGCTGTCTGCAGACAAACGCCGGCTCCCTAGGCCTATAGAGCTAGATGAGCGCCGCAGCCCCAGAGTTGGTCATGACTGGACCTAATGGTCAGGGGTCCCTTTACCTTTACCTTTAGCTTGTTTATAGATTACAAGTCCCTTTGCATTACCTTGGTCAAAAAGGGGACCAACAGATTTCATAATTAGAAGAACAACAACAACTCAGATGTGACACCAGTGTTATGTCAAGTACAGTCGTACCTTGCTTTTCAAAGAGCTTAGTTCTTGAACGTTTTGGCTCCCGAACGCTGCAAACCCGAAAGTGACTGTTCCAGTTTGGGAACTATTTTTTGAAGCCGAACGTCCGACGGGGCTTCCGTGGCTTCCTCTTGGCTGCAGGAGATTCCTGCAGCTAATCAGAAGCCGCGCTTTGGTTTCCGAATGTTTTGGAAGTCGAATGGACTTCTGGAACGGATTCCTTTCGACTTCCAGGGTATGACTGTACTTCAAAATGTGGACAGACACCCCAAAACAGACCCGGAGACAAAGGCTGGTGAAGCAACAGAGGTACATTTCCCACCTATGTGCATTAGCTTGTGGCTACACCCCCACACCCCCCTCTCTGTCCTTCATCCAGAGAAAAAAATTACATTTTTCAGAGTTCAAGAATACATTCAGGCAGTGGGGGAGCAGGGCCTGTAAAGGATGAGGCCTTGGTAGAATCCACAGGAAGTCCAAGGGCCTCATTTTGTTCTCAGTCCTGAGGTACCTTACTTCTGTTTTAGATACACAATGAGAAAGATACCAAAGTAGCATGGTGTCACAGAAGTTTGCTGCATATGTAATGTTCCCACCCTCATAAAAGGTTATTTTTCACTGCTATCTAATCGGCACCTATTTCCCAGGAAGTTTTACAACTGACTGACTGCCTCTCCCCAGCCGGCCCCCAGCAGCTGATGTTCTGGGCCTTGAGATTGGCAGGCAAGCAGTAAAGAATGACAGGCCCTGCTCAAGGCAGTGCCAGCACCTGAAACCTGTTTCCTGTTATTCTAGCAGAGAAGGAAACTCAGGCAGAAAGTGATGCAACGTTCTGAGAACTGCAGCGGTGGCAAGGAGACTGCACCCCCAATACCAGGGAAATCAGATCTGGCGAGTACATCAGCCTTCTGCAACCTGGTGCCCTCCAGATGATCAGGACTATAATTCACATCAGCTCCAGTCTGCACTGGTTATACCCTGGGAATAAAGTCCACTGGACTCAGTGGGACTCCACTATATATTTAAAGCAGCAGCATGCAAATTAAAACAGTCATGGCTTCCCCCTAATAATCCAAGGAACTGTGGTTTGTTAAAAGTGCTGAGAGTTGTTCCCTCTACAATTCCCAGAGTTCCCTGGGAAGAGGGATTGTTAACCCACTCAGGGAACTGTAGTTCTGTGAGGGGAATAGGCGTCTCCTACCAACTCTTAGTACCCTTCACAAACTACAATATTTTTTCTAAAGACTGAAAAAAGTAGTAAAGGTGTGGAACAAAGATGGCAGTGTATAAAAAGCTTGCTGAAATAAAACAGTGTCCATGTCTGTCTGAAAGCAAGCCAAGGAGCACCTAGGCATCCCATGGGGGCAATAGCCACATTTGCCCCATATTTTTAAATTGCTCTTATACCACTTTAAACAGTTATAGCTGTTAGAGTTGAACAGGCAGATATCCTTGAGATATCTGTTGCTATTTTCATGCATGTATGTTTTTTGCACCATGATTGTCCTTAAAAAGCTAGCCTGCATCTCGTTCCCCACACATTTAACCCATTTTTATTATTTCCAGGGGGGAAACCTCTAAACAAACATTTGTTGCTAATGACCCATTTGTGATCTCTTAAGGAGCTTCCTAGGCAGGAAATTGGAGAAAGTTGGTTATGTGAGTTAAGAGAAGAAAAGTGTTGTGTGTGATAAATTGCGTCTATCAGAATGGCTGTGGTTTAAAAGCAGCAATCTGGTACTCGCCCATGTTTATAATCCTCAGTTGGTCATCATCCATAAACCACAAGAGGTGAGTTTGAAGGTTTTGACAAGCATTGACTTTTCCAGTTTAGATTTTTAAAATGTCAGAAAAACAGCAGCTTGGTTTATCAGCCCTCACAAGGGGCAGTAGTGGAAAACTGCTGTTTAATCCTTTGAATGTACCTTGTGGTCAGAAGCAGTGTCCGGGCAGAAAGCGGCAAAATGTCCGGGACATTTTAAACTGGCCAGTGTGCTTGTGCCATTAAGAACAGATTGATAATGCTTTGTCTCAGAGATGGGGAGGCCGTGGCTCACCAGATGCTGATAGACTCAAATTCCCATCAGCCCCAACCAGCATATCCAATGGTCAGGGATGATGGGTGTTGTAATCTAGAAAATCTCTGAAGGACCACAAAGTCCCCCACCTGTTTTATCTCCCCAAAGGCATATTTTTACACACGAGCTTTTCGTTAAAGGTGTAAAAGTAGGCTATGTGGAATGGGGTGGAGAGCTTCCCCTTGATCAGATGGTAATCTTCACAGATATGTCTGCTTCTTTACACATATTTTTGTAAGGATCAAAGAAACTTATCTCCCTTTGAATTCACCAGGGGTTATTTGTAAGGAGACCTGCACATTTATGTTTATGTGCCGTGTTAAAAGTCCAATCCAAACAAATACACAGGACTCACCTCCAAAAAGGAGGGGGAGTTTACATTGGACTACAAATTTCTGACATTTTGAACCACTTAATTTCTCCCCCATCCCTACCAGTTCACATTTAGAGTCAAACCTATCTAATTTTCACTTTCCAAAACAATACACGAACAAAAACACAACCACCCCTTGAAATTCACACTTCTCTGTATTTTGCAATGCAGTTCTCCAGTCAAGTAGTGTATACAAATATGCATATGCTGTAACAACATTTACACAAATGTGTATACTATTGAAAATAACTCACCAAAATGCATTATATTAGGGGAAATCGCTTTGCAAAAAGGGGTATGTTAGGCAAAATATATTAGGAGAAATGTGCACTAAAATGCTAACAAACTTGCATTAACTTCTTTTTTAATTGTAAATGTGGAGAAGTGAAGTTAAGCTTGGGAAAATGAACAACTGAGAGAAACCAAAATTAGCAGAGTTCGATCTACAGAAACCAGCAGAGTCTAAGGGTACTTAACACTGGCTGGAGCATGCCTTTGCAAAATAAAAATTCCAAGCTTTATTTCCATGGTCCTACTCTAGAATTGCCTCCTACATCCAATGTACGCAATGTCTGCATTCCCCATGTAAACTCACTTGGGACAGGAGTAAGCACTTTTGAACTCCGCGCAGGACATACATCCAAGGAAATATGCACAGGATTGGGCTTTGCATTTCAGAAACAGGTGGTATTAAATATGTTCAATTCCTATGTATGAATGCCGCCTCCACTCCCCCAAACTGCAGCCACTACATAATCACAGCCTTCTTTCAGTACCCGAAATAAGGGTTTTGAAGCAACTGAAGATTCTCATTTCAATCGTCACATCCAATAAGACCACTCCTTACCTCAGTGGCAACAGCCAGAGTCAGATTCATCAGTAGCACAATACCAATGATCAGGATGGCCTTCATGGTGAAGCTGTCTCAGAGCTCTGATGGATGGAACTTTTTGCAAGGGGAGCTGCCTTCTCTGAGATAAGACACTCAAGAGGTTTCACACTGTAGATGGAAAAGAGGCAGGAGGAGTCCACCAATCACAAACTCCTCTGCTTGCTGCTTCCTACATGGCTCTCTAACATTAGCTGGTGATGTGTGTGTGTGTTCTTTATAATAGATTTACGGGGGGCCTCCAAAACTTCCTGTAAGACACTAGAATTCTGCTAACCTAAATGGAATATAATAGCAGCAACTCGGTGCTCTGAATTCCAGCAAATGGATAAAAAAGTCTCTGATGCGCAAAAGGGCTACTCCTTTGATAGTAGATTTTAGTTTTATTTGTAGCCTGTCCTAGTGGGAGGGCTCCAGCCGTTCAGCAACAATATGGGTCCCTTTCTCCGGAGAGCTCTATGTACTGCTGCTAATTCTGGGGTTTTTGTCTCATATCTATAGCACTTAAGTTCTGAGCTTTGCCATCATGCTTCTTGTTTTGTACAAAGTCTACAAGTACAATTGTATTTTGCCATCAGCCAACATATATACTGATAACTACACCGTGTTTTATTTAGCAAGGTTGTTGTGTAAGTGTCTGAATGCTCCCTTTTCTATTGGGTTTGTTGTGGTATCAGTGTGGTTATACACAATTCTGCTTTCAATTCTTGTTCTGCTTGCAAAAATTTCTGGGTGGCCATACTGCTTCTTTTCCAATCAGCACATGTCCCAAAACTCCATGTTGCAATCCTGTAACAGTTTACACCACAAATGTTCCAGTTTAGCTTTTTGACCCACGTTTGTTGTGGCAATAATGCAAGGAGTGATCAGAAGTGATGTCTGCAACAAAATACTGCAGCAGCGGATGGCATGGTGGGCCCGAGATATCTTACCTTACCTCCCGAGATATCTTACCTTACCTCCCGAGATATCTTACCTTATCTCCTGATGAGTCAGTCGCTGCTGCTCACTGGGGGTTGGGGAGCAAGGAAGTGGAGAAGTCAGTGCAGTGCAAACACACCAGCAGAGCCATTTAGGTCGTCCTCCTAGTGAACTCGCTCTACCTTCCCAACTGCTTCACTTCTCTCCTTCCCTGTAAGCAACAGTAATGCACCTGCAGGGAAGTCAGGCACGCGTCACTGGCCCACTATGCCATTGAGTGAAGCCAAGGATGCTGATGGGTATTTAAAATTCTGCAACTCACAATTTCTCCTCTAAAGGACATCAGAAAACTTCATCAAAATTTGTTTAAGTTTGTCACTTTCAATGTACAGAATGCTCAGTGTGGACAACCTCTTGAGACATTGTGGCCCTTAATTCATTTTTAATTCTTTTGAGTCTTGAAAAACTCCTCTCCCCCGAGCAGTTAGTGACCATAAAGCTAAGAAATAGCCACAAAATTGCTTCCACGTTAAGAAAGGCCATCTGAATTTGATAAAGGTCTGTATGAGACAGAGAGTGCTCTGCTGTAAGCCTATGGCTTTGTCTCACATATAGGTGAAAGTGCAAAAGTTCATCAATAAGTTTCATCTTCTGGGTATGCTTCCATCAACAGTTCAACCCCCCTCTGAATTTCTTGCTTAGATGCTATCATAATAGCAAGGACGGAAAAACAATTGTGCAACATCACTGTACACAGCACTTCTTTTTAAATTGGCTTCAAGTGCATCTAATATAGAAATAAAGGATTTATCTTAAACTTATCTCTTGAAGAAAGTGCATCTAAGGCATCAGGTGCACTTCTGTCATTTCTTTGCCGTTTCCTCACTGTCTCCTTGTTTTGTAGTTAACATTTGGCAAGGTGGCTTTTGCTTGTTTCTCAAGCTCATCAAAATATTCTCTAATTTTCCTTAAAAAATCCAGAAGTGAACTGTACAAACTTGTACAAGAACTCAGTTACAGGTCTGACTTCTGAAGGGCTTTGTTGACCTTTTGAAAATGACCTAGCACAAGGATTTATATCTCTAAGATTCTGCAGACTTTGGCTGTGAACTAGGGCCCCACAAAAATATTTGAAGTTGGACCCCAGAGGTTCATATTGGGCCCCACTGGCTGGCTCCGAGTCTCATGGTTGCTGGGTCCAAGTTGCCCTGCCTTCACATGAAGTCTTGGGTTTGCAATTTTGGGAGAGGGGAGGCCTCATAGATTTAGAGGCCCTAGGCTTCAGCCTACTTAGCACTGCCTTTGGCTACATATGGAACAACACTCAAGATGATTGAGCTTGCTGTTAGTACACATGATGCAGGGGTATTAGGAAGGAGGAGCACCTTAATGTCATTCGTTTTGGACAGGATTAGATATGGAGCTCAGAGTTGCATTATCCATTTCAGTGATGAGGAAGTGGTGGCCCTCAAATGTTCCTCATTCCTGGTAGCACTCAAAAGACAACAGAGTCAGTGCTAGGCAACCCTGCTTGGGGATGACACTCTATAAATGGATCTTTGCTGCTGACAGACAAATATATTGAAACAGCTCAGTTCTGATGAAGATGCAATTTGGCACAGGGTGGTGGCAGATGAGTTTATTTTTAATATGTTTTTAGTGCAATTTAAATTTACAAATATCCACTCCATTAAAGTTCTTAATATAGGTTAATAGCAGCCAATGCTGCTTGAGAATTGTAAGAAACAAAAAAAATCTGTGGAGGTTTGAAAATGGGGGTTAAAGTCTGCAGTTTTGAAAGATTCAGTATGCCATCTCAGTACACCACCTTGATTCAAAATGGTGTCCAGCTGTATCCAGATATAATTGAAAACATGCTCTTTGATCTCCAGAACCATTGTGCAAAATTTGGTTATGATATCTTAAAGGTAAAGGTAAAGGTACCCCTGCCCGTACGGGCCAGTCTTGACAGACTCTGGGGTTGTGCGCCCATCTCACTTAAGAGGCCAGGGGCCAGCGCTGTCCGGAGACACTTCCGGGTCACGTGGCCAGCGTGACATCGCTGCTCTGGCGAGCCAGAGCTGCACACGGAAACGCCGTTTACCTTCCCGCTGGTAAGCGGTCCCTATTTATCTACTTGCACCCGGAGGTGCTTTCAAACTGCTAGGTTGGCAGGCGCTGGGACCGAGAAGCAGGAGTGCACCCCGCAGCAGGGATTCGAACCGCCAACCTTTCGATCAGCAAGTCCTAGGCGCTGAGGCTTTAACCCACAGCGCCACCTGTGTCCCTATGATATCTTAAGAGGTGTCCAAATGCATAGTGGGAATCCCCCCCCCCCCGCTCAAAGATTATTGCTTCTCAGTATGCTACAATTTTACTATAGTCTTTAGTAGGCCTTTGATATCTTACCAGTTTCATTAGACTATTCATTTTTATAGCAATTTCCCCCCTGGTCTGGCAGAATTTTTTCATGTACTTGCAAGGGTAATCCAGCAGTTGTTATTAAATATAACACACAACCTTGCATAGAACTAATTATCTTAACATGCGGGCAAGCTAGTCTGGGATGAGACACTCCTTAAAGTATTTTTATGACACATTCTTACACAAGAGAATTGTCTACATAACAAACACCAAACTGACCCTACTTTTTGTCTGAATAATGCTGGAGGGACTGTGTGCATAGAAGTCTCTATATTTTCAACATTCAAGTTGTGAGTGCCATTGCAAATGTAGTCAAAATGACACCATCCGCATGCAAAAGAGAGAAGTATCAGCAAGCTTTGGAGAACCCCAAAGTTTGCAGAAGTAAAATAAATAAGGAGGGAAGCCCTTTAGAAGTGAGTGTGCATGTGGGAAGCAAATTGGGGAAATGTAGTGGTAGAAATGGAACATCCTGAAATAGGACATGGCTGCTGGCATCATAAGAAAAGCCAGTTGGATCACACCAACTGGCCCATCTAGTCCAGCATCCTGTTCTCACGGTGGCCAACCAGATGCCAGTGGGAATCCCACAAGCAGGGCCTAGGCACAAGGACATGCACCCCTCCTGCTGTTTCCAGCCATTGGTATTCAGAAGCATACAGCCTCCAAACATAGTGTATCTAGTAGCCACTAGTAGCTGTTACCTCCATGAATTTGTCTAAGCCACCTTTGAAGCTATCCAAATTACGGGCCATCATTGCCTCCTGTGGAAGTAGCGTTGCCATACATCTGGAATTTCCCAGACATATCCGGAATACTGCAGTTGCAAGCAGTGTCTGGGAGGGAATTGGTTAAAGAATTGCCCGGGAAAATCCAGATGTATGACAGCCCATGTCGGCAGTGCCATTTTTGCCGATTTCCCACAGAAATGGCTCAAAAACGTCCAAAAACCCAGCAACTTTGCAAAACAACAACAAAACCTCAATAACTTTTCTGTCCAAATTTTCATTTTTTGAAATCTGGGAATGCCATGGTTTAGCTATGTGCTGTAAGAATATGTACTTTCTTTCACCTGTCTGCAATCTTCCAACATTCCTCTTCCTTGGCCACAAGTTATAATGTTCTGAGAGAAGTAGAACAACTTTTCTCCAGCCACTTTCTCCATGCCATGACACCTCTCTCCTGTCCCCTCTTAATCGCCTTTTCTCTAAACTAAAAAGCCCCCAACGCCACAAGCTTCCCTCACAGGGGAACTGCCTGGAGACCTGAACATGTTGCTGTCTGCCCTACTTTTATGCAGCCTGAAATCCTATGCTCACTTGCCCGGAAGTAAACCCCACCGAACACAAGGGGGGCCTTATTTCTGAGTAAACATGCATATAGCATTGCGCCGCCAATTTGAAGGGGAAGGAAGGAAGGAAGGAAGGAAGGAAGGAAGGAAGGAAGGAAGGAAGGAAGGAAGGAAGGAAGGAAGGAAGGAAGGAAGGAAGGAAGGAAGAAAGAAAGAAAGAAAGAAAGAAAGAAAGAAAGAAAGAAAGAAAGAAAGAAAGAAAGAAAGAAAGAAAGAAAGAAAGAACTGGTCCAGGAGCGCTGAATCCTGGGAATTGTAGTCTCCTGACTCTTCCTCCAGGCTCTGGCTTGGAGTCGTTACCTAGGCAACCGAATGTAAACAAGATGGCGGCGCCGGCCTGAAGCCTCAAGATGGGCGGGTGAGTCCCTTAATCTTTGAAGATCAGGCAAACTGTTAAAACGGGTCGGGACGCTGCATTTCATCCCCACAGGCGCGGCTCCTACCTAATTCACCCAGGAACCCGCGTTAAGTCTCTTGCAGCAAAAACAATGCAAACCTTCGTGGCACTTTAAAGACAAATTATGCCAGCCCACGCATTTTACTCAGACGTAAGCCCCACGGGATTCAATAGGAATTTCTTCTAGGTAAGTGGGTAAAGGATAGCAGCCCCCATAATCCTGTGTACATGCTTGCTCAACATCCTTGCCCCACTTATATTTAATGAGGTTTTCTTCTCTGGTAAGTGTGCAATCCTTTGGCTGCCACCCCAATCCTCCTTTCTAGGGAGTAAGAGTGAGGCTTATACTGTATATAGGTTTGCGCTGTTAAACTGTAATCCCATGTGCATGAAGCGGGGAACTTGTGGTGCTCCCAATGTCCTTGGGCTTCACCTGCCATCGGCCCCAGCCTTAGGATCCAAATCCCATTGAAATCAGTAGGATATACTGCTGAATGAACAGGGTTTTGCTGTGGAAAATTCATATGTCAGAAGCTTTCATTGGCTTCCTTCAGCCTTCTGCATCAAATGCAATCTTTCTTAGTGGGCATATATGAATGGGGCACTGTTCTTGTATATTTTTGCACTCTGCAGACCCACAGATAAACATAAGAAGAGTTCCTCTGGGTGAGACTAACAGCCCATCTAGTCCAGCATTCTGCTCACACAGGATGTCTTTACACAAGCAGGACATTAGTGCAACAGCACTTGCCAACTTAGATTCTCAGTTTCCCAGAAACTGGGATTTAGAGGCACACCACCTCTTAATACTGGAGGAGCTATATAGCCATCATGATTAGTAGCCACTGATAGTCTCATCCTCCATGAGTTTGTCTGATACCCTTTTAAAGCCATCCAAGTTGGCAGCCAACTGTGGGAATGAATTCCACAGGTACAACTTTAACTATGTGTTGTGTGAGGAAGTACTTCCTTTTTGTCTTCTAGAATTTAACTTCATTGAGAAACCCCTGATTCTCGTATTACTAGAGAGGGAGAAAACCTCTATCCACATTCTTCACACCATGCATGATTTTATATATTTCTACCATATCACCCTTTTTCTTAACTAAAAAGCACCAAACATTGTAACCTTCCCTCATAGAGGAGTTTCTCCAGTCCCTTGATCATTTTAGCTGTCCTTTTGTACACCTTTTTCTACTCTGCAATACCCTTACAGTTTTCTTTATGATTCCTTTTCTAATGATCTACCACTTACATTGCAGGTCTGGCTTTACTGTACAATACCTCCTCCTCTCCACTGCCCTGTATCTGTGTGTATGGTATGATATGCCACCTGTGGATAACACTTCATGCATCTAACAAAATGACTCCAAGTCCACAAAATGTTACGCTCTGTGTTCCTTTGCATCTGGACACATAATATTTGGTTCTTTCTCCCCAGATATTTTTCCAGTGCTGCCCCTCCATAGTTATTTTGGCACATTGGTGCACGGCCCTTTCCTCAAGGAGCTCTGGCTGGAGTACATCTAAAAAAATTCTCATTTTGTGCTCACAAAAACATGAGATAGAAACAGATGCAGCCATTTTTGTAGCTGACGAGTGCTCTGTGGGCTGTCAGGCAGATGGATAGAGTGTCAGCCTAGGTTGACCCCTCACTGCATCCAATGTGTTTGGACTGTGAGTTTAGAGATGCTGTAGGAGTGCATCACATCTTCAACAATTAGCAATGTGCAGAGATGTGTGCATCATATAGATAAGCCACATAGGCAATTCTGAGTTGCATATGCCACAAATTGTAACGCATTTCTATCTCTCTCCCTCCCCTCCTCCTTAGAATTTAAAACTGTAAATTCATGGTAAACCATGACGTCTCCTCTTTCCTCTCTGGGGAAGATTCGCAGGATGCCACTCCAGTTGCAGACACCAGGGTAAGTGAGGGTTCATTCATACAACCACCTGGACATGTAGGAGCCACAGAGAAAACCAGGGCCTGTTAGTTTTATAACAGAGAATCCAGCTTTCAGGTTCATTCCAGCATTGTATGTACCTCACACCAGAATTTGAAACTAGGAACGGTCTATGTGTTTACAGTGTAGTTATCTAGGGGCTTTATGGCCTCTACTCACATCACATTCTTGAAGTCACTCTTTTCATTATGTGTGCTCATATCAGAAAGCCAAAGGGCTGTGGCATGACTTCCCAACTGTAGTGTAAAATTGCAAGCATCTTCTTCATCAGTTAAGTTTGAAGTATACATTTACATGGATAATCATTGATTTCTTGCCTGTTTTATGAGTGACAACTCCTGATTTCTTCTGGATTTCAGAAAAAGGACAGCACCTTTCAAAGAGAGCATTCAGAATGGTGAGTGGTCAGATCCTTGTCTTTGTTTTGTTTACCCTGTTCCAAATAATTATGTATATAGCAGTGTATGATCTTTCTAATTTCTCATCAGTTCCTTTCTAATTTCTTTCTAATTTCTCATCAGTTCCTACATAAACCTGTGGATTACTTTCCCCCCTTTACAGGCAAAGAATTAGGCTGAGAGTGTATGAAACCTAAGGCTACCCAAGAGTCAATGGCAGAGTTGGCTGTTTGTGAGATGGGGTGCCTGTTGTCTTTACAATCCTTGCCTCATTTGGCTGTGGTAACTAATGAGGCTCAGGGCCTCCCCCTCACCCCTAGCAGTTACTAAAAAAATTGTCTCTGTTTTAAATATATCATTAGTGATATATGAGCATTTTTACTAATCCTGAAAAATATCTAGTAAGCTGCAGTTTCTGGGTGCTATTAATTAAAGTGGTATAGCTCTAGAGAGCTCTGGATAGGTTCCTCAGGGGAAGTAGAAGATGTAGTTAGTCTTGACAGGATCTTGATGCAGGATCTTGCATTGGAAGTCCGCCAGCTTATGTTGCTCTAGAGACTGGCTCACATTTTTTTTTTACAGCTTACTTTACTTCTTGTCAATTAGCCTTCTCAATGGAAATTGGTACAGTTGGCAAGTCTAACTACTTTGCCTCCTCAAGGCAACAGACATTTCTGCTTACACACACATACACGTGCGTGCACCCACACACACAGCAGAGGAAGTCCTTTTTGTGCTCCTCATAATGATTTGATCACTTTTGTTCACAGAGGATGAAGCAGCAATGATGGATGAAATCCTGGGGCCCAGAGCTCAGATTCCAATCAGCAGGCCTTCATGCTCAGATGGAACTGCAGAAAAACCAACGACACTGGGTATGAGTAGAAGGGCTGGAGATGAGATTGGTTTTGGGTAATGCCAAGGGCTAACATTAGCTATGCAAATTCAAGGTCTGGGATGGTAAAGGCCACAGCACTTTCCACTATTTCCTGTTTTTCTGTTTCCGTAACTAACTCAGACATTGTGTGCTCTATGTTCTCGTTACAAGGGCTGTTTGTCTTTTGTAGTTCCTCATGTATAGATCACATTGGGTAACTGGGACAGAATTTGAACTCATGACAACCTCAGCTTTGAGTCTCTATTACCTCTAGCACTAAGGATAGTGGAAATACATTTGAAAATGTCCAAACTCAGGGAACTCTGGTTAGTAAACATGCTGGGATAATAAACCATGCTTTAAACCTGGCTTCTCCAAACTAACCATAATTTAAACTAGGGATGGATAACCTGTGACCCTCCAGATGTTTCTGCACTATAGGTCTCATCATCTTTTGCCATGGTGGCTGGGACTGATGGGAGTTGGAATCCAGCAAGATCTGGAAAGCCACAGGTTCCCCATCCCAAACTAATAATAGTTTTGCAGTTTGTACATAATGGGGAACTCTGGTAAGTTTGAAATTAAAAGCAGAAGCTTTACTCTCACCCTACAGTGTTTAGCATTAAATCTGACAACATCCAGTGTTTTTCTTTTCAAGGTTGAAAGCCTTGTTGTTCGTTGTGTGAAGTCACACAGGTTCTACAGGAGTTTATTTTAGTATTTTTTAAAAACCTGCAGAACTTGCTTTTGACCAGAGGCAACAGTGGGGCAAAACAAAGATAAGTACATGTTGTGGGAAGCAAAACCTCCCTCCTACCCATTTTCAGTTCTCTTAAAACCCATTGTCTGCCTGTAGCATACGTTTAGAAAGAACCATGCATACTGAGAAAGTGTATGCAAAATCTTAGCACAAATGACATTGATTTGTGTGATGTAGTTTGATTGTAGCAGGTGGGTTCCCTTTATTTAGAACAGAGTTGGGGAACCTTTCTCAGCCTGAGGGCCACATGTCAGTGGTGCCTGGGAACAGAGACAAAAAAGGGCAAAGCAATGAACACAAAGTTTCCCTTTATACAGCAGGCTAGTTTCTACACACACCTCTCTGTAGCCTCCATTCAGGCCTCATCAGAGTTGAAGGGCACATTCCAGCTCGACAAAAACATTCAAGGAGAGTAGGGCTGCTGAAGGGTGTGGTTCAGAGAGAGTCTCAAGGGCCCTTGATCTAAAATATGGAATTGATTTGCATAGAGTATGGACAGCATTGCTGATGAAGATGTTTTTCTCCCAAGCTAGGCCAAGTGACCCACACTAACATTGCCTCTGATCTTAAAGGATTTAGGTCCTTTAAGCAGAATCGAATTCTGAGACCTCACACATGTCTGTCCAATAAGCAACACTCTTCTTTGCCAGCATCAACACACTTTGCCACATGGCAAGGAAGCCACATGTACAGACTTTTCCAAGTTCACCCTCTTGTTTTTTTCTGCCCATGACAAATTCTGTGCACAATTTCTGCTTCTTTTCTTAACCAGGCCCTTTTATTTTTAGTTAATTAGGTGACTAATGAACAGATAGAAACCCAAATGTTCATGCAGCACATTTAAAAATAAAAAACCACACAGCCCACCAGAAGGATAGGGTGTGTGTGTGGGGGGGGGGACTGATGCCTGAGTCAGCAGTGGAACAGCCAGCCTGCACATCTCTTACTTAAGTTGAAAAGCCAGGAGTAAACAAGATTTTCTCTGTAGATGGGGGATAAAAAAATAAATAAATAGGGGTACTCAAAAGAATTAAGATTATACAGCTGGGCAATGCAGGATCTGTGTCAAAACAAATGAAATTCTGTACCCTGTATAAGTTGTGGATACAGAACTTTTGCATAACTTATTTTATTTTGCATATTTTTCCTGCACTTTTAAAAACAAAGTTGCATGTTTTTATTCTGGTTTTGCTTGTCACAGGGATTGGCAAGGAGCTTTTCAGGGCACTAGGTCTCCATCTCCAGCCACCAGAATTATTATCCAACACCTCTCACTTCAACATGCCCTGCTCACCTAGACACTTTCAATCATATCTTTGCAACCATAAAGTCTAGAAACTTTTTTTTTTTAAAAAAAGCTGAGACTCTCAGGAAACTGAATTCTAGGTCAAATATCTGTGCATTCTGTGCTTTCCCTTCATTCCTTAAGAATCAGGGCATATATGTGAGTCGCATCTAGCTCCAGTTGTATCCATTCCTTCTTCTCTTTCCTTTTTCACTCTTTTGAGTAACTAGAAGGAGGGAGGGAGGAGTGACAGACTAAGTTTATGCCATGGTGAGGAACATTGTTCCCTTGCCTCCTGTATGTTTTGATCCTTCTGAGTACAACATAGAAAATGTAGGGTGATTGGCAATAGCCATATTCCCATCCTAGAGAGAGATCATCTACAGATGTGTGCGTTTGTGCAGAGAATCTGTGGAAAATAGTTTACCACCTACCACTGAAATGTCAGCCTATGTCTGGGATCCAACATAGCTGCACCTCCGCAGTCTTCCCCCATTGGTGACCCAGATACTAGTCCTCTGTTGTTTCCGCCAAGGATTTGGGCAGAGAGCCGACGCAGAGAACATACCAAGCATTCTGGCCCTGTGCTCCATTTCCAAGGAGCACAACATGCCATTGTGGAGTCGGCATCTCGATAGAACATTTGACACCAAATTGTTCTCACAATCTGTTGACTTTGTGCCTTCAGGGTCTGCTCCCAACGATATGGAGCTGATGGCCTCCATGATGCAGAAGATTGCTTCCTTGGAACAGAGCATCAAGAGCCAAGCACGGGCAATATACCACAAGGTGAAAATGCCAGGCTTCAAAGGAACTGCGTTAGGGTGGCAACAGTTCAAACTGGTCATAGTTGATCTCAGAATCATGCTAAGATTTTATTTATTAGATTTTTTTTTAATTCAAGTGTTTATTATTTAATTATTTTTTCTAAATTGCATAAATCAATCTGGGTGGGTGGGTGTCTCACAACATGGTATGCAAAAAAAAAGAAAAGATAAAATTACAGTCTGATAAAATTACAATCATTTACACTATGTATAGGCTGTCTTATAACAGAGTGATCTGTGATTGGCTAAAACAGCAAATTTTTAAAAAGCCAGATGGGAATAAGAATGCAATGCCTCAAGTAAAAACACACCAGATAAGGACAAAACTATACATTTTAAAAAAAGACAGATCAGAAGAATAGAGAAAAACAATACTGAAAGAAGCACAGTGTAATTTTAAAAGCCTGGGAAAATGAAATGTCCTTGCCTAGTGTAAAAAAAGAAAAGAAAATTAGCAGAGCAATCCAAACCCACAATCTTCTGCTTTTGTCTCTGCTGCACTGCTGAAAATGCAGGCAGGCACTGGCTGTTGCAGGCAGTATCCTTGCTGGCGGTCAAGAATCTTTGGATCCTAAGCTGATCCAGCTACCAGCAATGTTCCCCATTTAGACCCCTCTGGTACACCATCCTGGAGCTGTTGCAGCAGAAAAAGGGGCAGGGGAGGAGGATGAAGCTGCCCTCCATCTCCCACCCAGGACAGCATGAGTGGAGGGGCTTCAGGTATGGCAGTGGCTCCAACTGTTCTGCTTACAGACTCCAAAGAGTACAGCTTACCTGAAGAGGACATTCCACAGCCGGAGAGCCACGATGGAGAAGGCTCATTCACTCCTAGCCACTACCAGTAAACTCACATTGGGAGGAAGGATGGACTGATCAGTCTGTTTCTGATCATGTGTCTTGATTCATAGCAATATATGAATCCTAGAAAATATAATTTGTTAAGGGCGCTGAGAGTTGTTATTCCCCTCACAGAGCTACAATTCCAAAATTCCTGGGAAGAGGCATTGATACTTAAACTACTAGGGGGATCATTCTGCAACACAGAAGGGGGCACCCTGCAGATACCGTCATATCTGAAGGCCTGCTTCATAACATGAAGGAATCTTGCCCTTATTGTGGCAGCACCTACCCTTTGGAACCCCATGCTCCTACATATGAGACACGGGTTCTCTCTAATGTATTTTTAGTGTCTGTTGAAGACTTTCCTCTTTGAGCAAGCTTTCAGAGTGGAATCTTTTATCCCATTCAACATCTGTATTGGTTTTGAATTTGGTTTCTTATATATGCAATTGTTCTGCTTGTATTGATGCAATTATTTTGTATATGTTTTTATTCTGTTGTGAAATTGCTTTGAGATGCTTCATAGGAAGCAGTTCATATATGACATGGAATTAATAGTGACTGGTATTAAATTTTGCCTTTTATATTTGGATCTGCAGGATAAGAAGATTGAGGAGCTTGAGGAGCAGATAAAAATCCTTAAGAAAGGAAAAGGTAACATTGTAGCACATGTCTCAATGCTTCTTTTTCTCTTCAACAAGAGGCAGATGCCACGTTTTGCTAGAGTTGAGGGATGTGAGGCTGAAGTCCAGCCTGCAGGCCACAGCAGGGTGTGTATGAGCATGTGGAGAGAGCAGCTTTCGAGGCCTCACCATAATGCAGGTCATGTTTTAAGCTCTAAGGCACCAGTAAGTCCAGAACCGGCCAGGTCACCATATGGAATTGCCCATTGGAAGGAAGTGTGTTCGAAGGTAAAACGCTAACCTTTTCCATTCTGAGTCAGAACATTAATTTATAACAGAGACTTGGACTATTGCTGCTCTTTGTGCAGTTTGACCAAAATGTGACCAAACTGCGGGAGGCAGTGGAGGACAGGAGTGCCTGGCGTGCTCTGGTCCATCCATGGGGTCACGAAGAGTCGGACACGACTAAACGACTAAACAACAAGAAGTGCAGTTTAATATTAATCAAAATGAGGAACCCCTACATATCTTTGGGTGTGTTTTTTCTTTGCAAGCTGAATCTTCTTGGGTGAGCAGAGCAGAGGAACTGGAAGTGATATGCCTTAAATTGCAGCATCAGGTCTGGGAAATGGAGGTAAGATTAATGGGAGCGAGAGATTATTATTATTTCTCTATCAATCTGAGCTTAATTTCTATTCATTCTATGGGTGGCTACTGGGTTGGACATGAACAAGAGCCTTTGAACAAACTAACCTCTCAAAGTCCATGGTACCAGGCAGAAATGGGAGGGAGGGGAATCTCTCTTTTGCCTTTTTTTTTTTTTTTTTTTTACTCCTTGTGTTAAGACAATGAGAAGCGCGGGGAAACAAGATCTCGTAAGTTCTGGTTGGCCTCAGGTCTTCCAAATCCCCAGGGTTTGAATATGAGTTGGGCTCTGAGGAACTTTCACATCATCCTTATTTAAAATTGATTTAATTAGGTTGCAGCCTTAAATAAAAGTTCATTTTGGGAAAGTAGCAATTTTATTTTTCCTTCAGCATTTTTCTATTCGCACCATTGGTTAGGCTATCCTCCTTCCTGCCTAAATTGTCCCCATTTCCCCCTATGCAGCTGTTTCTGAATGACTATGGATTGATCTGGGTTGGAGAAGGGACAGACTCTTTGGGAGAAGTGCAGGCACAAAGTGATGAAAGGAGTGAGCTGTCAAAGCATTACTGGAAACCAGGTTTGCCGGGACAAAAGACTGCCCTGTTTTAGATACCTTAAGACAACAGAGCATACTTTACTTCCATTTAGACTGTAAGCTCCTTGGCGTAGAAACCAGTCTTTTCCTTTACAGAACTCAATAATATGCTATGTACATTGATGGCATTGTATACATCATAAATTATCCCCATTGTCATTCATTTAATAACCTTACAAATCAGCATTACCAAGATTCTCATAGCAAATAATGCAAACTTGTCAGGCACAAGTGGTTTTGGGGGAAAAGTTTTCAATTTATTAATTTTAATTAAACTGTTTTAGTCGTACCATAAGCCAGTTTCTGAAAGCTTTTGCCTTGAAAAAGCAGGGTATAAATGGAGAAAAACTCCTAATAACTGTGTTGAACCTTGAGGTATCATGTACTCTGCTTTGCAACAACTCCACATCTAGAGCAAAAATCCATATTTGTCCCTATGGGTTGTACACAGTGTATGACTAAGTAACTTGTTACTTTAGCATGAGGATTTATGCTTGTGCAACAGAGCTCCTCCCTCTCCTTTCTGTTTGTATTCCCCAAATTTGTAATAATAATAATAATAATAATAATAATAATAATAATAATAATAATAATTTGTTCATGGGGGTTTTCCCAACCCTCCAGAGCAGATTTGGGGAGGGCACCAGGCATTTCCAGGAGGAGGAGAGGGTGGAAAGTTCATTTGAACAAGCCTAAGTCCTTGCACTAACAGAGCAAGTGCATTGGATACCACACTATGTAATCCAACTCTAATTCTAGAAATATCGTCCTATTGACAATATTCCTCCATTACTTTGTCACCGAAACTGCTTTTCTTGGTGCTGGAAAAGATTTTGCAGTTAAAATGCAGTGTTGAGAGTTTCTCTTCCCCTTAGTCATTTCTCCTCCTTTTGTCATAGGTGAATCCATCGTTTCAGAAACCAATTTTGATTTAATTTTTGCAAACCTGAAAGATTTAAATGCTTTGGCTGGGGAAGGCATGTCCCAAATCGAGCACACGGCAGGGGGTGCTAGGCTGAAGCAGCTGGACTCAATCCCCCTCACCTTCTATCAAAATGGGATTGTCATGTTCAAAGGGCCTTTCCGTTCATATGAAGAACCTTCCACACAGGTATGAATCAATACTTAAAGAAATTTAATCACCGACTGGCTGGCTGGCTGACAGGTGTACCCATAGTAATGGCTACATGATGACAAAGCAGACATTCTTGTGTGCCTTTCCTGATAGCACAAAATCCCCACTTTCTGCCCAGAAATAAGTTATAGCATTTATGACTCCTTCCATTTTCTTGTAAGAAGCCTGGTAAGACGACGAGATTATATACAGTTATGCATAATTAGGGCAGTCAAGGTTCAGTGGAATTGCACTCATTCACTTTGGACGGGTGCAATCTTCTCTGAAGGCTAGTGCTCAGAGCTTTGACTGGTTTTGCTAGTTTCTAGCAGAAGCTGGCTGTGCATAGTGCTGATTGGCTGACATCATGAAAGCACATCTCCCACTCTCTGCAGCAGTTCTTCTTGTCTAAAAATGATTGACTTGTAATAATAGTAATAATTTGGCACAAGCATAGACCAAATTGATGCATTTGCGAGGTGCTTGACCTTTTTAAAAAACGAAAGCCTGCCTGAGGCAGGGGAATGAGAATAACCATAACTGGATTCAGACACAATACCTATGTAATGTGATGGATTTGGGGCTTTAACATTTCAGTGACACCCTGTGCAATGCCAAAATTCGGCACCTCCTGCCTCTTGCCATCCATTATTTATCATTGTTGCAGCACCTCCTGTGGTGCCCTCTCGGCTTGGCGCCCAATGTGGGCGAACTTGTTGTGCTCCTCTAAATTCGCCTCTGATGAATTCACTTCTTGCAGTAGGAAAAAAAATATGCTGCCTTATGCTTGCACATACATCTGTATGCAACACAATTTTCAGGAGCTCAGGTGGATGGTGCAGTGGTAGGCTACTAAAGTTTGCTTTCTCTCAGGCTCCAGCTTATTGGCTAAATGGGGAATCTGATCACCTAAATCCTAACAAACCAGAATCAGTGACTTCTACAAAACCATAATCTGGGTAAACATGGGATAGGCAATCTCAGGCTCAAGGGCCAAATGCTGTCTTCCAGGCTCCCCTATCTGGCTGTCAGAACTCTCCCAGACCACACACTCTGTCCCTAGGCCACACTGCTCACTGGCCCTTCTTCACCCCCCCCCCAAGTGTTTTTGCTGTGCTGGAATGTGTGCATGAACTCCAATCCCTGGATGGAGAATAGAGAGGACTTTGGGAGTGTGTGTTGAAACTGGTCTCCTGTACAAATGATGAAATTTACATTTCATGCCCCGCCCACTTTTGCCTCTGGCCCCACCCAGCACTGACACGTGGCCCTCAGAAGATTGCCCAAAAGGGAATGCGGCTGTCAAGCTGAAAAGGTTTTCCACCCCTGGAACTGACCAGTAAATCATGAAGAATTAGGGGCCGGGGCAGGAAGAGTATAGCAGGGAAGAGATGAAATAGAATGAAGGTATTGAACCATGCAGGGTAGGGACATGGTGAAGGAAGCAAATAAAGATTCAGAGTTGCAGCATAACCCAGTTCCCTTTCCACTGCAGAAGGCAGAGGAAAGGACTGCCAGGACGAGTATTTCATAGTGATCTTGAAATAAGAGGAACTTTTTAGCATCTGTCTATGAAGAGACAAGAGATGAGAATTCAGTCCCTCCCAAGGGAATTGTGCTATTAGGCTGGAGTGGGCAGGATGTATACTGTGGCCCATTGGCCCACTTCCAGTGGGTCACTTAGTACCAGCTGGATGCTGAGATTCTTGCAAATATTGTTGGGCTGGATGGACTTTGGCTGGATCTTGAACAGTATCGTATGTTCTTAAGTGGGAGTGCATAGTCAGAGTCACTGAACACAGATCTGAAGCATGCACTCTTGCTTTATAAATTTAAAATGTGCCATTGAACCACGAGGCATCTCATTTTTTAAAAAAGAAAAAGGTAGACTACAGACTCTGGGAGTCATCCTTTCCTGATCTAAGGCACTCCTTCAGAAACACAATATGTGCCTCTTTGAAAGAAAGCTACCAAGGCTCTTCAGGCGCACGTTAGCAGCATTTCTATGTGCTGTTTGAATACATTCACAGGTCACACAGAAAGATGGGTTGGGTGAGCAAAAGGGAAATGAGGGGGGTGAGTGCAGCACCCTTGCCACAACCCCTTTCTCTAGGGTTTTTACTTGAAAAGTGTATCCCCTATCCCTCTCTGTGTATGCGATTGGCACAGTTTCAACCTGAAGGAAGTGCCCCCATCATGCTAACTGTGGCCATCATTCTAGAAATGAGTTACAAGTTAAGGAGGAAGTAACAGAAAGCAAGAATGAGCACAGGGCTGTTCTGCTTCTGACTTTGAAACCATTCCAGCTTCCGTCTTCAGGCACAGAGTCCCACCTGCTGCCTCTGCAACTGTTTGAAAGTTGTCCTATATAACTCACACATGGGACCTTTCTGTTTGCGGCCATTGCAGCTCCCTACGCATAATGAGCAACCTGCTGGACTCTTCACCACATGTAAATCCTTGAATTTTGAACGTCCTTCTTCAGCCCCCGCAGAGATGGTTTGCAGCAGCAAGCAGGTTGCCAGACTTTCCTCCCAGTGAATGAGTCAACTATTGGCTGAACATTTTTAAAAAGCAGTACTGTGTATTTTTGAACACTCAATTTTGCAACTGCCCAGTCTCTACAATTTTTTACCAGGAGAAACCTGTGGTGAAAAGGGTGCAGGTTCTTTCCTAGCAGATGCCTGAACAAAGCTTGATTTTCCTAAAAAAAAAAAAAAGTTAATATTTCTTATGGTTGAAGAGAAAGTTTAAGCTTAAGTCTCAGTCCCTGTGAAGGGAAGACATGGAGTCTAGTGACTAAAGTCTCACACCCTCTTTTGGGAGAATGTACTTATTTTTAAGAGACTTCAGGCTGTACTCCATTTTACACAACCTTCAGACTTGCACTGTGTGGGACTGAGTCATAGATCCACATGTAGGGTACCCAAGCAGTGTCTCATCTGCAACCTGACCAGGCCAGAGTGCTTAGCTTCCAAAAGATAACTGGGTCATTTGCCTTCAGATCATACCCTAGTACCTATCTTGGTGTATCTGCAAGTGTTTTCACTTTACAAAGATCTGAATGGTATAGGTGAGCTATGTGGAAGCCAGGGAGGTCTGTAAGCAGAGTGCTGGATGTGGGCCTGGCTTCAAATCTCACTTTTCATAATAGGCTCATTGTATGGTCTTGGGCAGATCTCAGTGGCTTCCATGCTGCACCTGTAAACATGGGGATAACAACAATTAACCTTTGTGGTGGTGGTGATGATAAATGAAATAAGGAAGATGAGCTGAGTAAACCGAAAACTAATTTGCTCTTCAAAATTATTTTCTGAGCATTATGATGTAAAATGTTCCCTGGCTGTTCTCTGAATATTTGATGTCAATATTCAGTGATATTTGATATCTGGCAAGCACATGCAGTGAGATTTAGATTTTGTGTTTGACACCTGCTAGAAAGGAAAGCTGTCTGGAGATACCTCCAGATCTAAGGATTGGTCCACACAATATGAAATAGAAGGCTGCCCACCTCCCCAGATGGGAGCCCTGTATTGAGTTACGCCTGATCACCATCCCATAACCTTTGCTGTATCCTGGTATCATTATTCTCAGCATTAACTAACCCCAGTTGATGGTGTGAGGATAGGGAAATATGCTCAGCTTTGTGGTTGTACCCCAAGGAGGAGGAAGTGAAACCCGACAGTGTTTGACCCAGACTGCCAGCAGCACCTTGAACACTGACTTGGGGAAAGTAGACAGCTGAACCAGGAAGCATTGATTGGGGCCCTGACGTAATCTGAGTTGTGTCATCAAGGCCCTCCTAAGCCAGGCGTGCCCAAATCTGAAACGTTTGAGCCACTGACCCTCAGTGGCTGCAGCTCCAAAGCCAGACATCAGCAACCTAGTCTCAAATGTGCCTCCAAGCCTACTCACCACAACAGGCAGAGGTAACGGAGTGTCAAGCTCCAGGCAGAGGACTGTCTCTTTAAAGCCTATCAACCTCTTGATCAAAATGTGCTGGGTCATCCTGAGGTGGAGAATGAAATCAAGGAGGCATCCAAAGCAAAGGGCTTGTGGGACCTGGTTTGTGCCTACACTCAAGCCCAGGGGCTATAGCTCAGTTAGCATAAGCAGTCCTTGGAGCAAGTGGTCTACCCCCAAGACCTGTCCAAGGTTCTGAAGGCTGTCTCTCTGATCTGCCTGTCAGTCCCCTGCTTGTGCTACCTGCTACAGACCACTACCAGAATTGCTGCCACCAGATGCTGCTGTGGGCTCATGCTCACCAAGACTGGGCACTCAGAGCTGCCTCCCAAAATTGTAGTCTGCTTCTTCCTTATTGTGGGTTTCTCGTCCCTGAACTGTTTTGAATTTGAGCTACAATTCCTCTTTCAGACTGAGTATTTTGCAGTCAGAATTGGATTGGTGAAATTGAGGTTGTTGGCACATTTACAAAACAAAAAAAATTCCTTCCAGTAGCACCTTAAAGACCAACTAAGTTAGTTCTTGGTATGAGCTTTCGTGTGCATGCACACTTCTTCAGATACACTGAAACAGAAGTTGGTTTTTAAGGTGCTACTGGAAGGAATTTTTTTTGTTTTGACTATGGCAGACCAACACGGCTACCTATCTGTAACTGGCACATTTACATTTTGTTATGTGCATTTTTTGTTTCACCTCCAGCTCCGGTAAGAGAGTATTCTGTAAACTGAAATAAATGAGAGGTATTCCTTTATCTGGACTGCTTATTGTGGTTGTTCAGTCACCAGACAGCCTTGGGGGCTTCTACTGTGGTTCTTGCGGGTGCTATTGCACCCTTAACCCTGCCCTCCTCCTCCCTTAGCACCTGCCAAAGCCTCTGTTCCTCCCAGTGTTTATTTTTACTTCAAAATTTTATTTTATTTCAAGCTTTTTTGGCATGTTCTTTTCCGGCTGTTTGGTTGGTTCCTTTTTCCATTTTTATCTTGATTCATTTTAATTCTGAGGGGGCTGTAGGTTTTTTAGTTGTTTCAGTGTTCTGAGCATCACCAATTGTTCATCTGTGAAATTTGTATTTTGTGGTTCTTGTGACAGTGTCTTAAACTGGTCCCCAGACCCAAAAAATGTTTAGGGGCACTACCACCCACAGTATAGAGAAAAATATGACATGTGGGCCCTGTTTGTGGTTTCAGCAACTCCTACGAGATATCATGGACGGTTACTTCCCTTCTGAGCTGCAGAAGCGTTACCCAGATGGTATCCCATTTCAGGTATGCCACCCCCTGCTCTCCTACAGCTTCCTGTTTATTGAGTTCTTCGTTTGCAGAAGTTTCATTTGCTTATCAAAAATGTGGTCTGCAGTTAGAGCAGCTCCATTGTTTAAGCAGTACTGAGAACCTCTCTTTACTCTAAGCAGTTATAATGTTTTTTCCTCTTTCAGGAACTGATTGTTCTATATATGAGGAACTAAGAGTGCTTTTTGCTTAAAAAACTGGAACACTTTTCAGTTCTTAAAAATGGAGATTCCCTCCTTAAAAAAAAACAAAACACTTATCTTTTCTGCGATCATCATTGGTTGTTCTGTGTGCAGTAATAGATTAACACTGACTGTGTGGATGAACATTCTTTGAAGAAAATGAGTTTATGTTTCATTTTGAGACCCAAGAAAGGAAGAGGAGCGGGAGAAGAGAGCTCTCAGGCAAATGGGAAGAATAATAGGACATGATCTCTGAGAAAAGGGCAGACCAAAAAGCCAGAAAATGTTAGACAAGAGGTGGGGAACCTGTGGATCCCCAGATGTTATTGGACTCCAGCTCCCATTAGCCCCAGCAAGCATGATCAATGGTCAGGGATGGTGAAAAGCATACAGGTGCAAGTTACCACAAATTAAGAAATATGTTATCTTCTGCAAAATGACAGTGCCTGAAAGTGGTTATTATATTTGGTAGGCTTGTCCCCAAGTTGTGTTTGCTTTATGGAAAGTTGAAACTGTGCACAAACTCTTCTTTTAGATTATGCCCAATATTATATAAGGCAAGTAAAGAATTAGAGATTAACTTGCTATAAACAGCCACATTTGAAAAAGTATGTGACTGGAACGTTGCTGCTTCATCTATTGAGAATTGATTAGAAGAGGATTAAATATATCGCTTGTGGTAAAACCTAACTGATTAGGGGGCGATACTAAGCTCCCTGAAGGGTCATTGGATGTTGTGGACCTCCCTCTCTGACTACAGAGAGGGAGGTCTGCGCGTAGAGAAGGTCTGCCATTGGAGACCTTCTTGGGGGAGCCATGGAAACCACACTAGGTAAAAGATCTCTGGACGATTAAGTCCAGTCAAAGGTGACTATGGGATTGCAGTGCTCATCTCGCTTTCAGGCTGAGAGAGCCGGCGTTTGTCCACAGACAGCTTTCCAGGTCATGTGGCCAGCAGGACTAAACTGCTTCTGGCACAACGGGACACCAGGACGGAAACCAGAAACGCTGTTTACCTTCCTGCCGCAGCGGTACCTATTTATCTACTTGCACTGGCGTGCTTTCAAACTGCTAGGTTGGCAGGAGCTGGGACAGAGCAATGGGAGCTCACCCCTATCTGCGGGGATTCAAACCGCCAAACTTCTGATTGGCAAGCCCAAGAGGCTCAGTGGTTTAGACCACAGCGCCACCCGCACTATCCCATTCTATTGGCGCTATCCCATTCTATTAATGCTCTGATGCAACTGAAGAAAGGGTGTGTGTTGGAGGCAGATTGTGGGAGGCCCTAGATTCACAGGATACAAGGCCTTTTGTTCCCTGAACATGCCCTTGACTAGGAAGTAATACTACACTCTTGAAGCTGGTGTAGTTCTTTCCTTTTCCATTGAAACCAGTTGCAGCAGGAATGCGGGGGGGGGGGGAGAAAAAGTAAACAGAGAGGGACTGCCACCCATCCTTTGACCAGGCCAGTGCTAGCCCAGGGGTGCTTCCTAATAAAGTCGTGCCATAGTCTCTTCTCCCACCCCTACCACCTTCCTTGGGATTGCTGTGCTCTTCTGTTTTAGAGAAAGAAGGGAAATGAGGAAGTAATTTATCAATAAACTATTTTTAACTTTCTAGAGTAGTGTATTCAGGTGGAACTACTGATACAGCATTGGTCTGATCCTTGTCAGCAGAAGTGACTTAATCAGATGGTGTGTTTGCTTTGTTTGGAGGCAACTGGAGCAGTTTCTTCCAAACAAGTGGGAGGAAAGTGTATTGCTTTCTTGCCCATTATTCGTTAGTAGGTGGAGGAAACTGTGTTTCTTTGTTCTCATTATTCATAGATGAGTGGAAAATGTTTTACATAAAAGAGAAAAGAACAAGAACAAGGAAATGTGGTCGGGGTTTCTGAAAAAAGCCCCTGTGAGACAGCAGAGGGGAAGCACCTGCTCCCTTTCCTTTTGCAGGTGAAGTGTGGGGAGCGCCAGAACTGAACAGTCAGTTAGACTCAAGCAGGGAAGAGTGCACAAACCGCAGGGTCCAAAAGTTAGCTGGGGCAGAGGATCCTCTCTAGAGGATCATACAGTTAGAGATCCAGAACACGTGACAGCTGGGCCTCTTTGGCTTCATATACCTTTCTGGTTTCCCATTTGCTCTCACCTTCTAGTTTCTGAGAGATAGTTATAGAATCAAGAAGTGATGTATTTTTGTTCGGTACTATGCTGTGTTGCCAGAGGGATTGTCCGCGTGTCATGGGAGAAAATTCACAGCACAAAGGAAAGTAATGCATTATGTAGCAGGATAACCAGAAGCCTTTCTCCCACCATGCTTCAGAGCACATGCAGAGTGTTTTTTCTATATGTGTGTGTTTCTATTTCTAGGATAATGTTTCAAATATGCAACCCACTTCTTCCCATAACCCAGATTGAGCAGTCTGGAAATGAGCTGCCACTTGATTTTGTGGATTGGATAAACTGGCCCGGAGTTTGCTTCTGGATTTTAAGTGGTGGCTCTTGGATTAGATTCATGTAGCTTTTCTGATAGAAGGAAAGAACAAGGGGTAGGACCCTCTTTTATTTTATATAGCAGCTGGTCTGGTAGAGGCAGTGGCACATCTTGGATCATTGAGACTCCTCACACAAACACACTGGTTTATGATGGCTGCAGAAAAGGCCTTGCTTGTGGGGGCTCCCAGCCGAGGGTTGTATCCAACCTAAGTTTTACTCAGAGTAGTCTCTTGAAATTACTGGACACTACTTAGCCATCCCAGTCTACTCATGAGTAGGACTAGATTTGAATACAACCCTGAATGTTTTGCTTTGAGTGAACCTTTTTTGACCCACCTCTCTCCAAGTGTGGTTTATTGAGTTTTGATCAAGCATTACCAGCTTGATAGGCAGTGCCACTGTGGCAACTGTCCTGCTGATCAGGCTGAGGCATCCCTGCTGACTGATCATTTGTTTTGCAGTTTCTGCACAAGGAAAAGATGACTTCTCTTCCATCCTCCATTTGTCACTGCTGCCAACATTTACTAACACTTCCTTGCCTAACACTGAACTCTGGAGTTTGGGGTTAGGTAGGGCACTGAATAGCAATACAGGTCTCTTCCACAGGTCACCGACAAGAGAGACACCGTATTTCAGGAGAGGAAGCTGCAGCACAAAAGTTTTCCAGGCCAGGGCCACGTCATTGGCCTTGCCAGACCAAGCGGATTAAAGGAGACAAATGAGATACCAGGTGAGATGGTGGTTAATGGTGAGTGTAGGAAGGACCCTAACTCAGCAGCAGTATTTGCCTGGCATGCAGAAGGTCTCAGGTTCAATCCCCAGCTTCTCTAGGTAGAGCTGGGAACGGTTCCCTCTCTGCTGCATAGCTGCTGCCAGAATAGACTTTACTGATGGACCAGTGGTCTGGCTCACTATAAGGCAGTCTCCTATGTTCTTGTTCTTATTTGTTTGGTTTCCTTTAATCTCTCTCTTTCTGTGTGTGTGTGTGTGTGTGTGTGTGTGTGTGTGTGTGTGTGGTTCAGTGTTTTAAAATTCTGGTCCTCAACTCATCTCCTTATTTACTTACAACCACTCAGTTAATTATGGCTTCATTTCTTGTATGACAAAACTTTTGACATTGCATTGTGTTGAATGACATTTTGTGTTATATGCTGCTTGTAATGGAAAGGACCTTTTGTTTTCCCCCACCAGTCAAACATCTTGACAAGAAGCGCTTCAGAAGGATTTTTGGAAAGAAGTCAATTACTAAAAATGAATGAATGAAAAAACAATGTATATACTACTACTAATGACGATAGTGTAACATGCTGCACTGGGGGGGGGGCGGGTCAAAGAGTGGTTTCCAAAGTGGCTTACATCAGTAAAAGGTACAATTCAGAGCTGATGGCAGGCACTGTAACTAAATCAAAACAAGATGCAGGCCCAACCCCCAGGCTCCCAAATGAAAATGACAAAGAAGGGAGAGTGGAATAGAGGACAAAGACAGAGGAAGAAGATCCTGTCTGCCAATGCCAGAGAGGAGGGATGAGCTGTGAAACAGGCATTTAAATTGACTGTAAACCACACTGATCTCCCCTTGCTGGCTTTCTTACCTGGTTAGAAGTAGCACTTTGGCTGATGGCAGAGATGGGCTGTGCTTTGGTCAGTTATCAGTCAGTCTCAGGACAAATGGCTTGGAGCTCTTTCTTTTAGTGGCTGGCAACCAGAGAGTAATTGTCTCTCACTTCTGCAGCCACTGGATGACAAGATCTTAGTGCAAAGTACCAGTGTTATGCCTAGGGTTCTTTCTTTGCCTATCTGCTAAAGCAGGCATGTCCAAAGTCCATTTTGGGGGCCTAATCCAGCCCCCTGACAGGTTCAATCCAGCACCCATGGCAGTTTCTTTCTTGGGGTAAAATCCAAAAAAAAGCTCAACAACCTCAACCCTAAAAAAAAAAACACCTCAACAACTTTGGTTGGCCCTCACACATGCCCACTTCATCAAATCTGGCTCTCTCTGAAAAAAGTTTGGGCATCCCTGTACTAAAGCATTTACTCCCACAATCCTCTGTTATGGCAGGTCCTAAGCTCACCATGGAGCAGTTTTTGAATAAGCTTCCAAAGTCACGGATTCAAGATGGGCAAGTGATCGATATCCGAGGAGAAATAAAAAAAACCCTCCAGGTAGGGTGGAACTCCTTCTCCAGCCTGCATGTAATGGGGTTTGATTCTGGGGTTTCTTCTTCTGGTCAGCACTTCTGCTAATAGCCAATACTTTGCAGCAGCATGAGCTTAGGTACCATATGCCTACCTAGAATCCTTCCCCTACCAGAATTTAATTTTGTGACCAGGATGTGTCAAAAGAATATAGGATGCACATGCAGAATACTTGCCCTTTTGGGGTCTCCTTCCTTGTCCATCTAAAGCCCAATACAAATGATACACAATGATAATCGTTCCCCTTCTGCCTTCATTTTGAGAATCAATGCTGACATGGTAGCCAAGGTTAGGGGGGAATGCACATCTGTAATCCCAAGTATCAGAAGAACAGGAAATTGGGGTTCATATGGTCATCTTCTCACTTCCCCAAAGGCTATATATTATTGGCATTCAAATAGTGCCATCAAGCTAGTGTGATGTGGTGTAGTGGTTAGAGTAAGGGTTGCCAGCCCATGGGCAGCTTCCCCAGACTCTGAGCTTGGAGTATGAGCTGAGTTTGGAAGTTTTAATTAATAGCCAAGGACCCAGAACCAAACCCTTCAGTTCTAAACAGTCCAACAAAAGACAACTTTGCTTCATGTTTGGATGTGTTGAGATGAGCAGGGCAGCTGATTCTGTTTACATTTCTCAGGACAGTCAGATTTTGACACAGATTTCCTTCTTTGGTTCCAGGGCTCAGGTGGAAAAAGCCACGAAGTGATTGTGGTGGAGACCCCCAGTATTGCAGCAATGAAGAAGAGGTAAAAAAGAAAAGGCAATTTCCCTTCTTCACATTAATGGCTGTGGCATCATGCAGTCTCCTCAAACTGTAGTGCAGGAGGGGGAATAATAATAATAATAATAATAATAATAATAATAATAATAATAATAATAATTTATTATTTGTACCCCGCCCATCTGGCTGGGTTTCCCCAGCCACTCTGGGCGGCTTCCAACAAAGATGAAAGATACACTAAAATGTCACATATTAAAAACTTCCCTGAACAGGGCTGCCTTCAGATGTCTTCTGAATGTCAGGTAGATGTTTATCGCTTTGACATCTGATGGCGTTCCACACGGCGGGCGCCACTACCGAGAAGGCCCTCTGCCTGGTTCCCTGTAACTTGGCCTCTCGCAGTGAGGGAACCGCCAGAAGGCCCTCGGAGCTGGATCTCAGTGTCCGGGCAGAACGATGGGGGAGGAGACGCTCCTTCAGATATACTGGGGAACCTGCGGCGCTTCAGATATTGCTAGACTACAACTCCCATCCTCCCTGACAACTGGCCATGCTGGTTGGGGCTGATGTGAGTTGGAGTCCAGCAGCATCTGGAGGGCCACTGTAGCACTTTCTTTCACGGTGATTCCCTTTATTCAGAGCTGCATTGAGAAGTATGTGATTTGGGTTCTCATAATTCACCTTTGACAGGGGACAGACAAGTCCCTTACACACCTGATTCATTGAGGGTTTAAGACCCATCAGCTACCTTCACCTGGTTTAGCTGGCCAGTTGAAGCCATTTCCTGGGGTTTGGCCTCTGTCAGCTTCTAGGAGCCACAGGTGAGAACTGAGTGCATCAAAGGTGGTGAAATTACTGCACAAACTGTCCCCCACCAGAGATACTGCTCCTTCCTTAATACCCCATATGGCTTGAACAAGTTTCTGCATGTTCTGTTGAGGGAAATGAGGGTCAGATGGGGCTTGTCAACCTGGGAAGGTTTCCCCACCCTCTTCAAAGAAACCATTGTCCCTTCTCTAACCAGCTTTTCTGATCTTCAGGTTGGAAGGGAATGAAAAAAAGAAGGCCTCCAACCCCAATGTCGCAACTCTTCGGATAAAGTCAGAGAATGGGGAGAAGACCTATATCATTAAGATGCCATTCACCGAGACCATCGGAGACCTGCGCCAGCATCTTGCCCAGAGCAGGTAGTAACAGGGATCATTCTAGCAGATAATCTTTTGTAGAAGTTTCTGAACTTTAAACTCCTGATTCTGCAACTAACATCAGCAACTAAAGTCTGTGCTCACTATAAACAAATAGGGGGAAAGTGTGTGTTTTTGCTTAATGCAACGAAGATGCTGATAAATTTAAAACAATTATTCAATAGGTGTATTCAAATTTTAAAATTTTGCATTAAACAAATTTTGCATTAAACAAATCAGCTTACTTACAAGCACTATTCTTCTCATTTCCTAGGGGAGAAGAAATGGAACCTTACGAGATCATCAGCACTTTTCCTTATCGAGTGTATAACAACAACTTCATGACGCTGGAGGAGTGTGGGCTGGTCCCCAATGCCTCGCTTCGGCTGCAGAAAAGGGCCCCGTCAACCAAATCACAAGGGCAACAAGTGTAATGGTTTACAGTGGATGATTCATCAGGCTTGGCTGCCACTCAGCTAGGGAGTAGTGTGCCTTCTTCAGGAGAGCCTGTGCAAAAATGACATCCTCTAGTCAGAGAGAGAAACAGGGAAGGGCTGACCTTTCCACTTACCCAAGCTCCAACCTTTGTGGCTATTCTCAGCACTTCAGTCAAAGGAGAAAGCCGGGGTTGGGGTGTAGTTGGAATACTGGGCATTAACCCTCCCTTTGTTACCCAGCTTGAGTGGGGCTTAGCCCCAGGTCTAGGTTATCATTAGCCTCAAATGGATGAACAGACTCTGGCCCTTGTAAAGCTCTCATCAGAAACACTAGACCTTGCTCCAAGAAAGAGCACACAGTTGGGCTACTGGTGCTAGCATGAAGTTTCCCTTTTCTAAGCTGCTGCATCATCAAATGAGCGCTGAGTCCCAGACCATGCACTGGTGCACACCATGTGCTTGATAGCACCCACCCTGTTCCTGTAGCCTACAAGGGCCTCAAAAATGGGGTTTACCAACTAGTTGGTGGGGTTAGGGGCACCTGTGATGCAAGCCTGTTAATTCATCTAATGCAGGTGTGCAGAAACTTCAGCCCTCCAGATGTTACTGAACTATAATTCCCATCATCCCTGGCCACTTGCCGAGGCTGATAGGAGTTATGGTTCAGCAACATCAGAAAGGCCCATGGTTCTCCACTAGTTTTAATGGGAAAGGGAGATGAACATTTTTTGCCTTTCCTGAAGCTGAAAAGGACCTGCGCACCCAGCCTTGAACTTTGTGTGGCCACAAAGGCAACTCAGCCACATGTAAGCTTCTCCTCCCCTGTGCAAGAGGCTAAACAGGGAGTCCCAACTTCAGCCAGCCCATACACTGTGTGTAATGCCCCAAAGCTTAGTGAGAAGTGCCTCTCCCCCCACCCCATAGCGTGGATGCAGTTCCAGAGCAGCCCATCCTTTGTCTCTGGCAGGACTGGGGAGTCTTTGTCCCCCTGGATAATGCTGAACTACAGCTCCCACCAGCCCCAGTAAGTCTAGCCAGTGGTCAGAGATTGCGGGAGTTGTAGTTCAGCAAATGCTGGAGGGACTAGGTTCCCCAAACATACAACTCTGGCTACGGCCAAACTTGGATGTCCTGCAGTTAAAAACCAGCCAGTGTGTGGGAGAAATTACCTTTAGCAAGTCTCTTTTGAGACCACAACAAAACACAGTTAATTTCTCTTCCTCTGGCGAGTTATATGCAAAGCTGACCGAATCTCATAACAGCAACCCACCTTGTTCAATATAATGTCCCTTGTTATTGTTTCTGTTTGCCCAAGGCTTGCAATATTAGGTAGCAAGTTCTTCCACCCCCTGACTGATCTTTGTAGTTGTTCAGTAAAGAGGGCCTTGACAGCCATGTTTCAGGGTGTCATTCCCTATGCCTTCTGGGATGGAATTTGCATGTTTCAATGATCAGTCCATGTCAAAACCTCCCTTCCTCCAGAAAATTAGCTGGCCAGAGAGAAGGGTTTTAAAATAATTATTAAGCCACAATTCTGCTAAAAAGTGGTGTACCGAATGGACTCAGCCTTTTCTTTGACAAGGAGGAAGGACTCAAGCATATCCAATTCCTCTTCTTCCCTACCTTCTTAATTGTTCCGAAGTTATGAAGTTGTACTGTTCTATGAAGACACCAGATGCTTTTTCTGACCTGTTAAATTGGTTCCTAGTGCTTACTAATCCATGACTGCCTTATCTACTTAATTGTTACTGGTTGCATGCCACAAGGAGAGATGTCCAAAGTTTGGGTGATCTGCACCTTTTCAACAGGAACGCCAATGCATCTGGCCTTCCCTATGCATAACACAGCACCTCTAACCCCTAAAATCACCAAGGCCCAGGAGGTCCACAAATCTCAGCCATTTGTGCTCATTGTAAAACTCTGCCTCTTCTGATTTGAAGCTTTGTCCTGAGTCTCCACAGCCTAGCACCAATACAGAAACAAGACCCCACTCTCCCCTCCTTGGTGCCGAACTGGGAGATGGGGACTACTTTCCTGCCAGACTTAGGCCCATCTGCACTATATATTTAAAGCTGTATCCTGCCACTTTATACAGCCAGGGCTTCCCCGAAAGAATCCTGGGAACTGTGGTTTGCTAAAGGTGCTGAGTGTTACTAGGAGGCTGCTATTCCCCTCACAAGGCTAGCTTCCGGAGTTCCTTCCCTCTGGAGAGGGATCAATTGTTAAACCACTCGAGTACTGAGCACTGAATGCTGAATGATTGATGGGGAAGAATAAAAAACATAAAGCCTGGGGAAAGTGGGAACAGAAAGGCATATCCTGGAAGAGAGCATGCTGGCTGGTTGGCACCCTGAGCATAAGGCACACACACTGCAACATTTTGTTGCAGTTCCCATTTGCAGTCTCAAATTAAGAAGAGCTCAAATGAGTAAGCTGACATTTTACACCGGCTTACTGCCTTCCTCTGTGGGAGGTGAGGGGAACTCCACTTAAAGAAGTAGTGCATGATGAGTTAAGGGCCTCTTCTTGGTGATCACTATCAAGTGCATTTTCCCCTACTAGCACCTTCTGCATGGCATTGTTTTCACTGGCAGGTAATCCCACACAATGAATGAATCAATCAATCAATCAATCCTGCCATTGAATAGACAAATCGCAACCAAGCCTCCTTCCTAGAGACAACCTGACTGTAACTAGAAACAATTCTGTGATGCCGCAGCTCCCATCGTACATCCACAGCAAAACAATCCTGGGTTCAGTGCACAAGTCTTTACAATTTACGCTTTTGTAACTTCAGTTATTGAGGAAGGGCGCAAGGATAGTATTTTAGAAATTTATGGGTATTTGATGCAACTGTGCTCAAACCGTCCCAATATAGCCTACAGGGCTCTGCCACCTGTCCAACGCTTGGTCCAGGAACAAATCGTTTTGTGCTGAGGTATAGTAAATGTGATCAACCCAGCTATTAGGAGAGCTGGAAAATAGATTTCTGAATCAATAATCAGGATGGTACTCCACTTTTATCTTCCAGTTAAAGATACACACAAAGCCACAGTTGAGGTTTTTAGCAACATTTAATAGCATCTCAAATGAGATGGCCATTTTTACAAATTTTGCTTTTAGCAAGGAAAAAACCTGAAAATGCACTTGGTCCATATTTGCAAAAAGCCAGTTTTTGTTTTTTAAAAAAAGAAAAAGTGTGAAACAGCTGATGCAAGAACAGACCTAGCATTCTATATACGTCCCATATGAGTTGGGGTGGGAACACACTAATGGAATACAAGATCTGCTCTCACCATCCTCTTGGAAACCGCTTTTCCTAGGAGAGTCTGAGCTGCACTGAAGTAATTTTTAAGACACACATACAACCCTACCCCATCTCTCTGTCAGAAAATGAAATTTCAGCGCATCATCTTGTGCAGTACTTTTGCATTGGTATATAACAAAGTAATATTAATTATAGCAGACGGCTGCTGCTCTCATTTCCTGGGTAGGAATGAAAGAGGAAGTGTGGAAGCCAGCATTTGCAACTGGTTATAAGACAAGAGGCAACGCCTCCCCTTGTTCTTTTCTCAAGGGCAGGCTCGGCACAAGGAGTGGGGGGAGGAGGTTTGGGGAAAGCTCTGCTTTCCGATGTCCTTGACCGGTAGATTTCTCATCCACAGAGGCACGAGGAGCAAGGCCCAGCAGCATTCAAAGGAATGTGCAAAGTGTTTTCCTTTTTGACCATGCTGAGAGGGAAGCAGGCAATGAAAGGGAGCTGGAGAGGTGTCTGGTCACACAGGGCCAGGCTAGGGCTGACAAGGACATAGGAGGTTGGGTAGTGATCCATTTGGAATGCAAAGTCCAGGTTTGGGGTAGGGCTGAGGGGCAAGGGGCAAGGGGCAAAGCATGCTCAGGCTAGCTTGAGGAACTCCTGCAGGGTCTTCTGTTCCACTGCTTCCACAAACAGTTCGTAGTCCTGCCGGATGGGAGAAGCAAGAAACAAAACTCAAATACAGAGTCAATAATAAGGCAATATGTAATAGAAAGCTAGGAGCCTCTTTCTCTCCAAGGCCCCATAAAGAAGTCTCATGCCACTATGAATAGTCATGGCTTCCCCCAAAGAATCCTGGGAGCTGTAGTTGGTTAAGGATGCTGAGAATTATTAGACCACCTATTTCCCCAGAGCTACAATTCCCAGAGTTCCCTGGGAGGAGAGGATTGATGCTTAAACCACTCTGGGAATTGTGGCCCTCAGAGGGGAAAGGGGGTCTCCTAACAACACTCTGCACCCTTAACAAATTACAGTTCCCAAGATTCTTGGGAGCCATCATACCTGTCTAAAGTGGTATGATACTGCTTTAAATGTATAGTGCAGCTGTTGAGCTTCTTGCTACTAGGGCAAGAAGCTCAACAGAACTCTTTTCTCATCAAGGCACAGGAACATGACACAGGAAGCCTTTGAACAGAGTACTCAAACAAAAGTCAAGAGAGTTGTATGAGGAATTCTGCACCAACCACCGAAGAAGCCTCTGTGCTCCCAAATTTAGCTTGCTCCATTCCGCAACCTGCTCACTCAAGAGGCTCATCGGAAGCAGAAAGAGTAGGGACCACAGTTAACCAGAGGTTCATTATTAAAATTTTGTTTCAGAAAAAGCGGTTGCTGTAAACAATGGTCATTACCTCCTGTCTGTAAAGACAGGCAGACTTTAGAACAGATGAATTGACCTAGAGACTAAGCGAGCACTGGTGTGCGGTCAGGAACAAGGGTTGCGGAGGGAGGATAATCACGGAATCAAGCACCTTGGCTTCAGAGTTTTCAAAAAACCGTCCAACAGAAAGCAACTCTCTTTCAAATCTCTCTCACCCCCCCAGTCCTAAAGCATAAAAGTCGTTCAGAACTTGGCCCAAGTACCACACTGGAAATCTGTCCCCAGACAGAGAGGGTGAAGCTTATTTAATGATGTATATGACACAATCCTTATGGGTGGCTCATGGCTGAAAAGCCCCTTTTCACCAAACAAGGCTTCCTGTTAGCTGGGTGTTACAAAGGGAGCTTTCACAAGTGACACAGGAAATGACTTCTGATCTGGAATCTGTCACTTCTGGGTGTTGTTAACATGGCAGGGAATTCTAGCCTTGGGATGGAACAACACAGGCTGATAGATGGTCCTCTGGCACCTCCAATGAAGGAAAGCCAAGCACTGTCTGCATCAGTCTTGTTTCCATTTATTGAGGCTGGATAACCTGTGACCAGGATAGGGCTGACAAGGATTTAGGAGGTTGGGTCCATTTGGAATGCAAATACAGCTATCATCATCCCTGGCCACTGAGTAGGCTGGCTGGAGCTGATGGGAACTTCAGTAACCTTTGGAGGCCACAGCTTCCCTGTCATATCTGGGAATCCTCGAGGCGGGGAGGAGAGAAAGAGAATCCTTATGATCCCAAGATCTATTCCAGACAGGGAGGGCACAGTTAGTAGTCCACTGACATATCTACCTAGAAGAGGCTCAAGAACAAAGTTTTGGTTTAATATTAAAAAACACAGTTTAGCCTTGCTCTGATTCAAAAGGGGCCCTGTTGGTCAACTAGATGGCTACAGGATGGCTACAAATAGACCCAAGTGCAACAGCAACTCTTTCCATTTGTAATTCCCAGCAGCTGGTCTTCAGAGGCACATTGCCTCTGATTCACTTTTATTTCCTGACTTAACCTGCTGCTCGCCACACATTCCGAAGAACTTTGCAACAAGCAGCTGATGACAAAAGGAGGGCACGAACCTTTGCTTGCTCCCTAGATGTCAGATGGCAATGGCATGTCACCTCAAAAGAGCAGCACCCCAGGGATGTCATAATAATAACAAATGCCATTTTAAGTACACAAATGTCCACAAATAGCCAGGGTAGGCTTGTCACCCAAGGGGCATTTTTAAAAAGCCCATTCGGGGGGAAGGAGCCCAAAAGCTCAAATGTTGGTCAACTTGCAAATCTCTAAAATAATACGTCACTGCGCATATACTACATTTGTAATTTTTGCAGTGAGCATTTACTACAATGAGTTGAAAAAAAGCATGAGACTCACATACAACCCAATGCACCTGTATAATGCACCTGAGCATTATACATGCATTACCCACAAATCTAATTAGGTCCATTCAGGCATATGGGGCCTCACCCCATCAACCCCAGCCTGCCCTCAGCCAGCCCTACCTGCCTGCCTGCCGTATTCTTACTTACAACCAGACATGGGGTCGGGGCTCTGCCTGTCACTGGTCTCTAGCCCCACCTAGTGCTAGTCTCCCTGCCTTCCATCCTACCAGCCACCACAGCCTGCTAGGGCATAACCATGGACAGACTACAATAGGGCTAGAATGACAAAGCAGGCCTTGCCTTTAAAAGCTGTAAGTGCAACTCATACATGGGGCCATAAAGAACCTTGTACATAAACCAGGGTAGGCATCCATTAAGCCACATTTGTTTGTGTGTGTTTGTGTGTACGTGTGATCTTTTCAGACTGAGTACCAGAAGAAAAAATGGGCAGGGCAACAACAAATTTACACATATAGCTCAGTGTCAGAGCATTGGCCTTGCATGCAGAAGGTCCCAAGGTTCAATCCCCAGTAAAGCAGGGAAAGTCCCAAGGACGGGGGGGGGGGGGGTGAGGCCTGGAGAGCTGCATTTGGCCCCTGACTTAAGCAACAGGCCTCCTCTTTTAAGGCACACAGGCCTACTCACACATGTATTTGCATACATAGGTCTGTTCTGCATTCAAGGCTTCAAACTAAAGGCCTCTTGAAGGTCATTAAATATATGAACGGTCTTGCAGGTTTCAGATCTATAGTTATATATCATAATTTGTCCGGGGGGGGGGCACACCAGTCACACCTCTTGTGAACAGCCAACTCATCTCTTCACTACTAGCCTTGACCAGGGAGCGAAATAACTTTTTCCGCACCAACCACTCACCCCACAGTAATGGTCCCCATTGAAAATCTGGGGAGGGATGGCTTTTGGGTTGCCCGATTTGGCCCTCATTTCGTCCCGCAGGGCGTTATCCTGGGAGATATCCACCAGGGTGTATTTGATGTTCTTTCCATCCAAGATCCTGGTCACTTCGCTCTGCTGAGATTTGATCTGCAGAACACACAAAGGGGGAGGGGGGTGAGTGGGAGATTAATCGCCCTGTTCTGGGATTTGATACATAGGGAAGGTCACACATGGGAACACAGCCTGCTCATATTGCTCAATGCAAAACAAAGAGCCAGAGGCAGGGATTGCAAGACCAGCCATGCTTTGTGAGGGAGGAGGTTCCACTTCTCTCCAAATACAGACCAAGCCCAGTATGTACAAATGCCAGCGCTGGCGGGATTCTAGGCATCGAGGAGAGGGCAGGGCCATTTCAGAAATGAAAGGGGGAGGGAGCTGCTGCTTCAGACTGCATCTGGAAGGGAGGATCCACCCCTAGAAAAAAACTGGTCCCCTCCAGATGTTCTGGACTACAACTCCCATCAGCCTGGCGTTGTGTTGTTCAAGGAAGACACTGGGCTGCGGGGGGGGGGAATCCTCTTTCAAATGGGAAGGGAGATCTGGACCTCTCATTCTGGTTCGTTCCGCCATCAGAGAACCGGAGGGGCTCCCAGTTTGGATTCCCCTCCGGTTTCTCATAGATCATCCGCGGGGTTTGGGGGGAGAAAACAAGATGACTGTAGCATCTGGATAGAGAAGAATCCCCTATGGAAGAGAAGCCCGTCTAGGGAGCTGGAAGGGAGGGGGCAAGAAACGGGGGGCTCAATTCAAGCGGGAGGACGCGGGGGCTGAAAAGGCAGCCAGCTGCATGGGGGCGGGGAAGGGAGAGGGAGCAAGAAAGGGGAGCGCATGCTGCAGAGGGATGGCGGAAAAGCTCCGCCTCGGAGTGCCAGGAGGGCGGTGGAGAAGCCAGCCGCTCGGCCAGGCAGCTCACCTTCCCTGGCGCGCCACTCACCTCTCTGGAGCCTGTCACCGAGGTGCTGTAGACCGTGAGGCTGGCCATGATGCTGGGCTTTGTCGCCGCTCCCTCTCTGCTTTGGCTGCTGGGTGGGTGCCTGGAAGGAAGCGGAGGAAAGGGGTGGAGAGGGAATCTGCTTCCTTCCCAGCCCCGCCCAGCATGTGATCGCGGAGGCCAATGGGGTCTACAGCCGCGGGCATGCGGGGCGGATAGTCTGCGATCCGGCCGCCAGGCGATGCTTTGGAGGCGGGTCGCTCGTTGTCCCCGTGCATTAGGTTGGGAGTCGCTTTCCTTCAGGAGGCGCGGAGCCTCAGCCCAGAGGCTCTCAGGAGGAGTGTGTGTCTCTCTAGATCTTTCACGATCCACTTGCAGCTGGTCCTGGAAGTCTTGCTCGCGGACTTGCTCTCGAGGAAAGAACGCGCAGCCTGAGGTTTACCACCATCGACCGTGCATTGTGGACAGCAACTCAGGGATGAAGTTGAAAATACCGACCAGGACTTTCTACTAAAGTATAGTTTATGGTCCATGAACTACATTGTATCGGTCCTTTATCAGTAAGGAACAAACGTTTAATTGGTTTAAAAGGCTCGACTTAAAAAGCTTCCCCAGTTAATCAAGGAAGAATGAACTCTACAAGCAGGGATAAAAGAGCTCATAAAAATTCCAGCTGGCAAATTCCAGCCATCGTGGAAAGAGACACACCCTGTTTTGAGAAAGAGAACACCTTTTATGATGCATAAAATATGGCAACAAGTTTGCCTCGGAATTCATACACATATTAGTATTTACTCAGCTAATAATTTGTTTTCTCTGTAATACTACCTCTGCATACATAACAACTCTAGCACTGCCAGCATGTACATTTCTGTACACCCACACAGATTGAGCAACAAAATAACACCTGAAGTTATTTCATTGTGTTAGCATTACCTAGACCAGCAAGCGTGGCCACCAGGCAGGGATGATGGAAGGTGTACTTTCAGTAACACCTGGAGGGCCAAAGGTTCCTCACAGAGAAAATGGTATGAGTACAATAAATTAGTGCCAAATTGGATTAGTCTATTACTCATGAAATGGGAGGGTAGCAAGGCAGGGTGAAGGCCAAGCGTGGCGGAGGTTATACTCAAAGCAGTCCAGGATAAAGGCACTTTTTTAAAAAGCAGAAACTCCACTTTATTTTGTAACCAAAATACTAAGTACCAAGTAGCCTGTCAAAGTAAGCTTTCTTTAGGTAAAAAATCAAAATCTGTGACTCAGATATTTTAAAATTATAACCAAGATTTTTCTTTCCGGTAAACCTGTTGTATAATAATAATAATGTTTTCTTCCTTTGGTATTTTGCAGTGAGTTTGCCATGACAACAAAGCAACTATCCCTTCACTGGCTGGAGTCACACAACTCCCACTTCATTAGGAAATTGGCAGGGGTAGCAGTTGCCAGTGGGCAGAATGTCATGTAAATGCCACATTACCATTAACTGTCAGAAATTCAGCACTTTCATTATTTTCTGTTGGTTAAGGCTCTTTGGTGTAGCAGCCTAGCATCAAGAAAACTATATTCTTGTCCCAATACACAACTTTGGATGTTCCAGCCTTTCATGCTGATAACAGATTCCAACCTGGTACAGTAATACCTCCGTGAACGTCTGCCTCGTCCAACGTCCACTTTGGCGAACGTCTGCAGCAAACCCAGAAGTACCAGAACGGGTTACTTCCAGGTTTGCCACTTGCGCATGTGCAAAAATGCAGATGCGGCGCTTTGCCTTGCGTCCTTTTCAGCTAGCGGCTGGGGCTCCGGAATGGATCCTGGTAGCAAAACAAGGTATGACTGTACTTGATCAATCCATTCACTAACCTAAAAATCCATTTTTTCAGCAGGCTTAAAATGATTCCTCCTGGAAAGAAGTTATAGCCGCAATAAACTATGAACAAAATATTCAATTTCAACATCATCTGTTCTCAAAAACAAACAGATATTGGCGTTTGAGATGGGTCGTTTGTGCCCATCTTTCTGCAGGTTCAATACACCCTTTTCAATCTACCCTTTTCACACTGAAGCCTAGATAGATGGTTACCAAGTTCCTCACTTTCTACTTCACAATGCTCTCTCCTCCTCGCTCATATACATCTTTATTACTAGTTTACTCAGTTCTTTATGAATGATTTAATGCACCTCAGATGGACTCAGAGAGATGTAACCCACCACTTTAGATGAGATAGGAACTCAAGATGAGATGAGATTTGTTGCAAGAGGCAACAAATGCTCTTTGTTAAGTTTGCAGTTAACTGCTTGTTAAGTTGGCAATTCCATGTGTATTCATAAACCTTAGAACAAGTACATGCATTGCACCAAGAGCATAACACATCTGGGCTACATGACTGAACATTCTTCCATATTATAAAGTTCCCATCTGTGAAAAGAAAGAGGCGTAGGTTTCTTGCCAAGATCTTAAATGTTCTAATTGGAGGTGTGACGTTTTATTTTGAAACATGAGGGGCATTCAAAAACTCTTCCTCTACCTACATTCCATAACTTGTACAGATCAGTTTAGTCATAATAACTAACCAGTGAAGGATCTCAATATTTTTGCTCAAGTCAGATCCACATGATAGATGGAAAGAATCCAAATGCTGCAATACAGTCACACACCTATAAGAATGCAGCTGATCTCAGACAGTTTATTTCTAGGAATTAAGGCACACGAGTATGAAAATCCACACTTTGGAATATATAGTATTTGCGTAAAGAACAGAGACATACAAAAACAGTTTAAAAGGTGCATTTGAATGGGAACATTTTAACCCATTAAAACAGGCACTGTGAAAGGCCATTTTACTGATGTAGGTTATAGCCCCCCTGCCCCAGTTAGACATTTGTAGAACTAATAAAGGCTTTTAAGACCAGACTCCTTGGTAGCAGCTGTACTTATAAGGCTTTTGAGGGTAAATGCATCAAGGCTTTTTAGAACTCCCAACATTGTACTCCTGCTTCTTTGGGGCTCCTTTCTAAACCAGAACAGTTCAGAGTACTGAATAATTTCAGAACATCTTTATCGAGACCAATTTATATGTTTCTACACATATGCTGACATAGTGGCTCCTCAGTCTTGTGCATGGCATGTCCATGATTGCACTAATATTTTTTTGCATAAGCTGCAGTACACAGTAGCCAGAGTGATTCCTATGACTATGGTATCTAGAAAAAGTGCTGCTGCAAAAATCACAGAAATGATTGTCAGCTGTAACCATGTACTACTCCATTCACATACTTCCTCATGAAATTGCAGGCTACAAGCTGAAGAGTGGGTGCATTTACTGGCATGTGATTGCAAGCAGGAACTAGCCCTGGAACTGCAATTATGTCACTGCTGAGAACTCACAGTTGGAAGGACCAGCTATTTGGTAGCCTGCCCAAAATCTTAACCAATTGCAAATAAAAAGGAAGTGTGTGACAAACACAGACATTTTCTTCAAAGAACCTTCCTGGCAAGAGAAACACTTTGATTTCTTGGTGCAGGAAACACGCTCCACCTGGCATCAAATAGGAAGTATAATATATTGAAGGAGCTTTGGAAAATCCCACCCTATAGCAGCTTTCATGGATGTGGAATCTTAGTCCTTGGGTCCCATCAATTTGCCTTCATTGCGTGATACAGTTATCTCCCATATCCTGTGCATATCTGTCAGAAATAGCAGTCCGTAAATCTTCAATCTCTTTGCGCAATTGTTTTACATCCTCCAGCTTCTTCGCTATCATGCCCGGTTTCTGTAAGTCATCCTTTTCTTTAACTGAACAGTGCACAGCTGTGATATTGGAGAACAAAGTTATAGATGAGTGAGGTAATATTCAGGGACTGCAGATATCCCATTTAAGGCTAGAAACAGATTTATTCCCCCCCCTTTAAAGCACATTCTAGTTCTCACTATTATTAATACACATTTGGGTATGTCTCCAAATGGTTAAGAAAGTATACTGAGAAGTGTTGAATGTCAATGGTCTAGTGATTCTGAAACGGTATTTCAAGTGAAGCAAACATAACTGAATAATTTTGATGACAGCAAAACAATTTATAAGATACCCTCAGCATAAAACCCCAAGCTGCCAAAATGGGAGCACCATGACACACTTTTCCTACAGACTTTCCTACAGACTTTTCCTAGTGCCCCCCAATACTCTCCATAACCTTTGTCATTAGGAGGCAAGGGTGGAGGAAGTGAGCTACCCTCTCCTGCATTTCTTTTTTCAGTTCCATAGGCTTTTCAAGGCTTCAAGCAGCACCCGAGCAGCTAAAGAGGGGGGGCTCAGGAGAGAAATTAGGGTGCTGGAGTCAGGAGGGAGAGAGGAGTGCCAGGAAGAGCATGTGGGTGCACGCACCACATGTAAAATGGATCCTCTTGAAATTGCATATAACGTTTTTTCAGTTCCTCATAGATCATATGTTCATTTAATGAGTCATAAGATTCATGGATCCAGTGTTTTCCAGCACTGACATGGTGCAAACACATGGCTTATGGATCATCATTTTTTTTCCCAAGAGATCCCGTTAAAGTCACCATTGTGTGTAATGATTAAAATCTGTGATTTGTATTCATATTTTAGCAGTGTTGGCAAGTGGCTGGATGTAATTTTTACGGAATAGGCTACCAATGTAACCTTTATTTTGAATATGCTTTTTGAGAGCTCTGTGTAAAATCAAGCAAATTCATGAGACTGTATCAGTTCTACTGGATCTCAGTTTTACATAGAAAAAGCAAGGAATTTGTGTGTGCTCCTCTGTCCATTGTGGGAGCAGAATGACCCAGGGGATTGAGGAGAGACATGGCTATGACCACAGACCTATCTCAAAACGCCAAATATGCCCACAGACCTAGAAAGCGTTGGCAACCCTTGTCCTATCAACAGGCAACCAATAAAACAGGAGAAGCGTTACATCTTCAGAATCCCAAAGAAAGAATATTCCTTTACTACTAGCTGCTGAAAAAACTCAGTTTTACTTACTGCAAATCCCCAACAATAAAGACAAGTTGGGATCCTTTCCTTGAGCCCTTTGCGTTACAACGCTATAGACAGACTGCAGGTCCTGCAGGCAGCTGGCTAGCTCTCTATGCAGCTCTTGAATAAGGTGGGCTGTTTCATCAGACAGTAGCTGACCCGGCTCAATCTGCCGGAGGTGCTCCTGAAGAGTCAGATTTTTTTCCATCAGTTCCTGGTTCTGTACAGAAAGCTAAAAAGGAATGGGGAAGAGAAGCTGGAGCATTAGAGAAGATCTCTATCACCCCCTAGTGTGAGACTGCAATTCTACAGTATGTCTTCTATTTTGGAAACCTTCAGATTGGCAGCAGCACCCACTTTCTAATGTCGTTATAATATATCAGTGGTCACTGTGTGATATCAATTCTAACCATAATTACTGGGGAGGTGGGAATAAAAGAGATACTAGATCCTGAGCTACTTGATATTATGCTTTTGTAACCAAAAGCCGCCGCAAGCTACAAATTGCTGTACAGCCCTAGGAGCACCAAAAACACTAAACACTATTGCTATATGGGTATAACAAACCAAAGGGAAGGAGGATTCAAATAAGGCTACAAATCTGAGAAGTAAAACACAGACTTATTAGGCAATCAAGGTGCTCTACAGCAAAAAAGGGAGGGAGGGAGGGACTAGGAATGGAGATCCTACTACATAGTTGTTTGGCTGGTTAATCTGTTTAACAGATGCCAATATTTAAAAGGGAGACTACCTCTTTCACTGCTATGCGCAGTTGTTGCATTACATTCTCCTGCCTCAGTGCTTCCACTTTGAGAGCTTGACCTGTGTCTTCCTCCTGAGCAATCCGATTCTCTAGATCCTGGAATACAAGAACAAACAAGTTCTGATTATCCTGTTGATGATTTGGATACATGAACCATATATCCAACCCTTCAATTTGAACTCACCTTTACTTCTGAAGATAACCGATTCATCTTCTTCTTCTGATTATCCACAATCTGAAAAAGATGAAAACCTTCCCATGTATTTATTAGCACCCTTAGATGTACTCTTAGCAAAATAATAAAAACTGAACATTTATTGCTTTAACAAATGCATTTATGAGCACTGCAATACTGTGTATGACCCCATATTTGCAATTAGAGAGATTACATTCTGATCTTACTCTCAACCCCAAATCGTTTGTGGACTCTTCAGAAGAGATTATTCGTCCTGAAATATAACTATTCACAGCAATACACCACTAATTAAGGACCACACTTGCAGGAAGTACTAGATTGTTGAGCTTAAGATCTTCATGATTTAAATTCTTCCCTCTTCAGATGTTTATCTGTAACTGTGGTTCCTTGCGTGGTCATCTGTGCAGTCACATACAAGTTCTGCGCTAGGGTTGGGCAATATATTGTCTTATATCAATATAAAGAGCAAATTGTGATAACCACTTTTTGAAAAAAATATCTGGCAATATATCGTAAATTGTGTGTGCGCTTGTGTGCAATAGTCAAAAAGCACAACACTGCAAAACTCAGGAAGCCGATGCTTCTTCCTGTCCTGTGCAGCCATTACTATTGGTAACTCTGCCTCGGATGCTCTTCTGTGCCTCCTGTAGCAGCAGCAGCAGCCTGATGCAAAAATCGCTTTTTGAGAAATTGTGTGTGAACTGCAGGGTAACTCTGCCTTAGCTCTCCGTCTCCCCTGCCTGCCTCCTCAACAGCAGGCAAAAATCATCCTTGGAGGTATCATGTGTGCGAGTGAGTGTGCAGCCTAACGTCGCCTGACTGCTGTCTCCTGAGCAGGTGGAGCTCAACAGCCTGCAAGTGGGAATATCCTTAGAGACGCCAGTCTCTTGCTGGTAGGTGGCTTAGGTAGAAGGCATGGCTTCTGAAATCTGGAGCCCCTTTCCTCCTCCTGTTCTCACATAAAAATATAAACTGGGGTAATAGTAAAAAAGAAAAAGAAAAACACGCTGCTCTGGCCACTTCCCTCTTTTCCCCATCTGCATGTGCTTCTTGTTGGTTTGTGTGTATGCTCAATTGTCTCTGTCTCTCCCTCATTATGCTCATTTTCTCCTCCAGACCCGCTCCCTACCCTAGAACTCTTCTCAATTCTCCTCTTGCCCCTTTGGTTTCTCACAAATTTGTTCTTACTAATAACAAATTAATATATTAACATTAATATATTCTCCAGAAATTTGTAATGTTAAAGTTGAAGCACGCTATCATTGAGGAAATCTTCATATAATTAAATGCATCAAATTTTCCTTGCAAAAATATTTATGTTTGTTTAATAATTTTTTATTTTGTAAAATTTTATACATTCTTTCTGGTTTGGCCTGGTTTATAAAAGAAATGGAAATTCCCCTGGCATTAAAAATATAAATTTTGTTTAGCAATTTTTTGTTCTGTTAAAATTTATCCATTCCATTGTTTCTATTTTGGCCTGGTTTAGAAAAGAAAATTAACAAACAATCAAACAACTGTGTTGTGAGATGCACACATTCAACTAAGACTCAATAGTGAAATATATTTGAATATCTAAAGGTGTGACTGTGATTGTTTTTTTTTCTTGTTTAGTAATGTAATCAATTTTTCAGGAAACATTATCTCGCCATACCTTTGATATCTATGCTACTGAATTACTTCTACAGCTTTAATTTTAGAGAAAATGTGCTAATTAAACATTATCTGTACAGTAGTACTATAACATAACAGTTTTAACAACGTGTTAAAGGTAAGTAAAAATTTATCAGTTTTAGAGTTAGACCCGTACATAGTACCAGTTGTCAGGACATTACCACATTCACCTCTATGTAGTTCCAGCCTTATTTCAAACATCGTGATATATCAAAATATTGCGATGTTTTGCTGGTGATATTGTGATATTGAAAACCAGATATCGCCCAGTCCTATTCTGTGCCTGCATGAAACAATTTTTGGAGCTTTCTAGAACTAAACAATAACAATTTTGATGGGAAGCCTGCTCCCAACCCTCACAGTGCATATCCTGGAGACATGGCTCCTGCCTTCCTGCTCAGTTCCTAACATACTGTTGCAAGAAGTACTCAAGTGACTGCAGGTCCTAATGGCATTTGCAGTGATGAAGAAGGGTGCAAGCACACAATGACGCCTCAGTGAATGACAATCCAAGCTGTTTTGTTATTCTTTTGTTATCTCTGTGCAGTTTCACAAATAGGAGAATAGCAAGGTTGCTTACCCAGAGGTAGGGCTGTGATGTTAATCACTGAGCTTGGCACAACCTATCTAAAAGAGATGTCTATCTTAGCAAATACAGAACCCATATGTGGGACTGCACAAAGAATATGATCCAATTGTCAGAGAACATGAGATCAACAATAACCACCACTTCCCCACTGGGAGTAGGTTACCTTCCTAAGGAGATCACATTCATTTTGCAGAGAATCTTTTTCTTGTTTCTCTTTCTTCAACTCCTGGGCAGTGTCATCTGCTGCTGAATTCTTCCCACGCTGCATTTTATCTTGTAAACTAAGAAATAAGATGCCAATGCTAAATGGAATGACCTCAACAAGTTCACCCCTTGAAGATGGATTTCATAATACTCAATCTGAACTACAGCCACCCCTTGATCCCATATTGACAAAGTAGAAATCCTACTCTGCTCCAAAAGCATACATTTTAAGTAACAAAAAACACATTTTAAAGACATTCTTAAGTCACATTTGTGTTAAGGAGACAAGGCCACATTTTTCTGTGAAAGAACAAAAAAGCCAAACTGTCTTGTAGCTCTTCCCTACCCCTCATCCAACATGGGAAGAAATTGACAGCCTTACATAATCAGCATGGCAAGTTCCCTAAACCTGTTCACCCTGCCTTCACTGGATCCCAGGAGAGGCAGCAGGCCTTGGAGCCTGCTCCAACTGGACTGGACTGTCAACTCCCCAAATACAAGGCATTGTGGGAAGAATTCTGATTATTTATGTTTTTATATTGTTTATTGTAATTGTGATTCACATTGGGAGGATTTGTATCCCTAGAGACAGAATATAAACAGCTACAATTTTTTTTAAAAAAAGATATCCCAAGCAAGGACACTCAGTTGATGAGACAAACGCTGGGGATGGGGAACAGATTCATGGGCAGGAGGAAGGACTGTGTCCCCCCACCCCCACAGTAAACTCCCTTTACTGTTAATCATTCAAAACACACCCCTCTTCCACACAACTGGGTAGTTTAAACAAAATGGATCTGCCTCCATCACATGCTACTAATGTTTTAAAAGCAGCCCAAAATCCAGTGCCAAATTATCTCCTCTTGATTCTGAAGCCAGAATGTTTACCACAATTTGAAAGACAAAACTGATATGACACACTTTTAATAGCAAGCTCACTACGTGCCTATAGCCAACTATTTTATTTATTTATCTATCTATTGTATTTATATACTGCCTTTATGCCAAGGCACCCAAGGCAGCTCCTGTAGTGTCTGCTCCTCCATTGTCCATTTTTCTCTCTCAAGCATCACGCTAACTCCAGAGTCCACTCTTTGCCCCCAAGCTCCGTTACTCACTTTTATAGTTTTAAAAACTGAATGTTGTGCATCTACACAGCAAGCTGAACACGATCTCTTTCCCACTTGACCGCTACTCAAGTTTACTCTTCTACAGCTATTCCCACCTCTTGCCCCCACCCTCATTCCCAAGGCTTGTACTATCATATTGTCTCTCACTGCATCCCTGATAGAAATGCATTATAGGGAAGTTCCACCACAAGCACGATACAATATAAGACTTTGAGACCACACCAAATAACATTCTCTTATTTCGTTCTGTTTCTTCACTCACAGTTCCCAAGAGCATTACCTGCGCATGGTAGAAAGCAGTTCCATTTCTTTGTGTTTCTGCATTTCTAGGTGCAGCTCCTTCTCTCTACAATTGGCACGAACATCTGCAAGCTCTTTCTCAAGAGTGGTCACTGATTCCTGCAGAGCTGTAGTTGCCTGCTGAGATTCTTTTAACTAGAAAGTAGAGAGAGAGAGAGAACACTTCAGAACCAACAGAATTCTTTCCTAGCAGTTTTTCTTTCACGCAAAGCATATGTCTCCCACATCTTCTTACAGTTCCAAGCAATTTGAATAGATCAGAATATTTCACTTCCTGAAAACAGATTGCCATTCCAGCCAGCCATGCACACTCAGTTAGATGCAAAGACCTGGCACAAGTGCAGCTGTATCCAGGAGATACCAATATACCTGATGGTGGAGTTTCTTATGATCTTCCAACATTGGAAGGTCAGCAACGTAACGCTCCAGTGTCTCAATTCTCTGCTGTTTCTCACGGTTCTGCTCAAATTCTTTTTGGCACTTCTTTTTCAGGTGCTCAATGTGTTTATCTCTTGCCTTTACCTGCACAAACAAAGAACAAAAGTAGGGGCGTTCTTAGAGGACTGTTTTTCACTCATTGAGTGAGTGCATGTATCAGCTTTGAGGGGCAAACAGTATTTTAACCTACAAGCAACAAATAAAATATACATTAGAGACTTCATTCAAGCAGAGTACTTCAAGACAGAATGGGCCATCACACAGGCTAATCTCACTCCAGGCTACACAAAAGCAGCAACATGATGTCAGGTGATAAGTTGTGTCAGGTAAGTAAAAAAAATATTCTCCTTAAGACGTGCTGATGAAGAATGCAACACATTTTACATGCAGAGCACAGTTAAAGCTTCATATTGAAAAACCGTAGGATTTGGATGCTCAGAGAAACCCAGTCCAGTACTGGTGCCACCGTTTTGGAAAAATCTTGATGTGCTCAGCTTTCTGCCCATTGCATTTCATTATGTAGAATCTTCAACGCTGATGTGGGGTTTTGGTGGAGAGGAATTCTGATGCCCCAGAGAGCAAAATTGTTTAACATGTTTATTTTATTTATATTTAGTAAATAAACTTTGAATTTGCTAAGCTTGCCTAATAAATGTATTGCAATTAGCATTCATTCATTGTTACTAATGAAACAGTACTACAGTGGTACCTCAGGTTAAGTACTTAATTCGTTCCAGAGGTCCGTACATAACCTCAAGCTGTTCTTAACTTGAAGCACCACTTTAGCTAATGGGGCCTCCTGCTGCTGCTGCGCCGCCGCTGCAAAATTTCTGTTCTCATCCTGAAGCAAAGTTCTTAACCCGAGGTAATATTTATGGGTTAGCAGAGTCTGTAACCTGAAGGGTATGTAACCTGAAGGGTATGTAACCCGAGGTACCACTGTATTTCTAACTCACATTACTGATCTTCAACACAGAAACCAATTTCCAAAAGCAATGCTACACGATGCAAGATCAGCAAGCAAGAACTGTATCAAGACTCCAGGTTTAGATGTCAGAAGAGCCAAGTACTAGGTTTTCTTTGCTCCAGAGTCAATCCTTCAATATAAACACAAGTGCAAGAAGCTGTTGTACTCTTGCCTCAACTCCAAAATGCATGAGGGGGAGGATTCTGTATACCAACATTCCTTGCATATTTTGTGATAGTTTATTCTTACTACCTGCAATGTCCATAATCAGAAGCAAAACACTCTGCATATACCATGTGCCCATGTACTGTTTTCCTTTTGTAACCAAGTACAGTGGTGCCCCGCAAGACGAATGCCTCGCAAGACGAAAAACCCGCAAGATGAAAGGGTTTTTCGGTTTTTGCGACGCTTCGCTAGACGATTTTCCCTATGGGCTTGCATCGCAAGACGAAAGCCCATAGGGAAATCTCGGGGACCTTTTTTTAAATGCTGGCGGTGGGAAGCAAAGCCTTTTCCCCCCCTCCGGACTTCAGAAGAGGTCCAGGAAGGCCGGCGGGGGCGAAAGGCTTTGCTCCCCACCGCCAGCATTTTAAAAGCGGTCTGGGATAGCAGGGAAGCGCTTCCCGCTATCCCGGACGGCTTTTGAAGGCAGGCAGGGGGGGGCAAAGACTTTTGCCCCCCGCCGGCCTTGGGAAGAGGTCCTGGACATCTTCCGAAGGCAGGCGGGGGGCAAAAGTCTTTGCTCCCCCCTGCCTGCCTTTCCGGGAGAGCGGGAAGGCAGCGCTGCCTTTTCCGCTCTCCCGGAAAGGCAGGCAGGGGGGAGCAAAGACTTTTGCCCCCCGCCCGCCTTCGGAAGAAGTCCAGGACCTCTTCCCAAGGCGGGCGGCAAAAGTCTTTGCCCCCCCTGCCTGCCTAACCGGGGGCTTTTAAATCGCCCCGGGACTGTCCGGGGCGATTTAAAAGCCCCCGGACGGCTTTTGAAGCCTCCCCCCGCCACCCGACATCGGGACGATGCCCCGAAGCCGGGCGGCGGGGGGAGGCTTTCCCGCCCCGCCGCCTGGCATCGGGGCATCGTCCCGATGCCGGGCGGCGGGGCAGGAACGCCTCCCCCCGCCGCCCGGCTTCGGGGCATCGTCCCGATGCCGGGCGGCGGGGCGGGAAAGCCTCCCCCCGCCGCCCGGCTTCGGGGCAGGAACGCCTCCCCCCGCCGCCCGGCTTCGGGGCATCGTCCCGATGCTGGGCGGCGGGGCGAGAAAGCCTCCCCCCGCCGCCCGGCTTCGGGGCATCGTCCCGAAGCCGGGCGGCGGGGCGGGAAAGCCTCCCCCCGCCACCCGGCTTCGGAACGATGTCCCAAAACCGGGCGGCGGGGCCGCGAAGCCTGGGCGCGCTGGCAACTCTCCGCAAGGAGCGCTCCCGCTGCTTGCGGAGAGGTCCGCGAAGCCTGTCCTGGACCTCTTCTGAAGGCAGGCGGGGGGCAAAAGTCTTTGTCCCCCCTGCCTGCCTTCCCAGGGGCTTTTAAATCGCCCCGGACAGCGGAGAAGTCCTCCGCTGTCCCGGGCGATTTTAAAATGCCGCCTGCCAGAAGAGGTCGGGGGAAGGCGGTTTCCATAGGAACGCATTAATTGATTTTCAATGCATTCCTATGGAAAACCATGCATCGCAAGACGAAAAACTCGCAAGACGAAGAGACTTGCGGAACGAATTAATTTCGTCTTGCGAGGCACCACTGTATCTTAGTGGAAATCAGGAGATACCTATTGTATTAATAGAAACAGCTCACCCTTTCATCTTGTTTCTTCAGCTCCACTGTATGCTTCTGTATAGTCTCCTTATGGGCCTCCTGGATCTGTTTTACACTTGCTTCTAAAGCAGCCAGTTTCCTCTCCAATTCAATCTTTTCCTTAGTAAGAGATTCTGTTTTTTCAGTAAACTGAGCTCGTAAGAATATGTTTTCCCGCTGCATTTCCTGCAAAAAAAGACCAATGGTACGGTGGAAACTGTCAGATCCAGAGCTTCAGAAGGTCCTGAAATGGTAGATGACTAGTATGGCCTTTCCCTAATCCAACCTTCTTCACCCAAGCATTATTTCTGTAGCTCTTACTTCAGAAAAATGAAGGAAATTAAATCTTCAAACCATACCAACCATGAATTGATGGTGCTTACCTGCATTCTGAGCATATACAAGTCCCCATAAGCAGCAGGATGGCTCAGGAGGGCATTGTGGACTTGCAGCTCACTTTCTCGCACTTTCTGCTCCAGCTGTGAAATGTGTTGCCTTTGCCTTCAAAAAAGGAATAACCCCAACACACATATTTATATTTGCAAAGTCAGATATTCAGAAAACAAGAAGTTTTCATGTAGGATGGACTTTATACAAGATTTTAAATGGCATTTACCAATGCCTGCTTAAGCAAAGGTGGGGGAGGGAGAGTAATGGAAAGGGAAAAGGGAACTGGGGATGAGGCTACCTTCCATTGTCATCCCTCAATTTAAACAATAAATATGTGTTGTGTGAAAGTGAGACAAAACATGAGCCCAGGTTTGAATATAACACTAAACCAAATCACAGCTTAGTGTGACAACTTAAATGCTTAGTGTTACATGTTAATTACATGCTAACTGAGTGACAGTCTCAGACTTGATAGTTGGAAATCTAAAAGATTATTTCCATTTCCTACCTGTCAATGAGGATTTCTTTCTCCCTGAGCAGGTTCTCATTTGAATTTACAATACCAACCCACTGGGCTGGATCAACAGTGTGCAGTGAAGTACTGCTTCCCAAGGGATGGTAGCAAGGAGCTTTGTTTTGCAGCTGGAATCATGAGGGTCAGACAGAAATAAGGCATTAGGTTCAGCTCAGACACAACTTTTAAGAGGCTATTCGTTTCCATACACCAATACATAGAAGACTCATCTTACACCCAGCTATTCCAGACACACATCAAAACACTATGAAAAAAATAGCTCCATAAAGAACTGCACTCAATAATTTTAGATCACTCTGTGTGTTACAGAGGAATGATACACTGGACCAACCATGAAAGTTCCCTTTCTGCAGGGAATGGAGGGGATTTGCTCTAAGTCACTAAACAACGATGGTTTCATCTCACTAGAAGAGTGTGGATTTTTTGACAAAGTTTTCAAAAAGGCAAAATGAATCACAGTCATTTTGCTAACTGTTACTTGTCTGCAATTTTTTCCATACACAGTCAAAAAGAACTCATGATTTATAGCAACAACATTTGGAAAAACAAGGCTGGAATATGCACTTTGGAGAAGCCCTAAACACCTTAAAAACCAGATACAACAAATACAGAACTTCTCCCTATGCATACCCATGGGCTGCCCATTTTTTCAGGAACTTCTCCTTTAAAAATGGCACAGTGCCACCTCTCCCTGTAAACTAAAGCACCACATAGACAATACTAATGATTATCAATTCCACCCTCATTAATCGTTAGTCAAGGAAGCATATTACCTTGTACTCTTTCACCAGACAAATCAATACAACTGCAATGGTTACTGACAACTGTATATTTTATTTCTATTAAACCACTATCATAGAAATTAAAGCAGAAAACAATTTAGAGGAGAAAGACTCACACTTAAATAGAAAGTGGAAACATATATATTTCAGAAAAATAAACATGCAATGGAATAACTCTGTTTATATGCAACTGTGAATAAGGGCTAAAAGTGCTATTCAATTTTATACTCTTGTTGTGTCCACACACTCTCTTAAACTAAAGCAGATTGTTTCAAAAAGACCTTCTACCTGAATCTGCTCCATTTGCAGGCGAACACGGTCCAAGTGCTGATTCCAGGCACTAAGCGCACAATTCTCATGCTGATGTAGTGTGCAAGTTTCCTGCTTCCACAGCTGAGACTGAGCAGCTGTTGGGCTGGGGTACATAGTAGCAGGATTAAGCCTCAAGGGTACCTGCTTTTCACAGACTCTGTTGGTTTCTGTTGCTGGTTTAACATCTAGCAGCACTTTGCATGGGTCTTTTTCTAGGCCAGTAACAGCAGTATCTGAATTACACATTTGAAGCTGGGACCAAGGACCAGCAGACTGCTTATCCAGAAGAGGAGATTGGTTAAACGTGAGTTCAGCAGCCAATCTAATGGGTTTCTGAGCACATTCCACATTTGTTTGGTCAGGAGCAAGGAAAGAGGATTGGTTACAGCCATTTTCCACTGAAGTTTGATAAAGATGAACAGGGTTCCTGTGAAACATCTGGGAGTGCCTCAGAGTATCAGGATCATGGTTGGACATCAGCCCTCCTGTGCTACTTGAAGAGACTGGCAGAGAGGAAGTCAGGGTGGTCCGAAGTATGCTTGATTCACCCACTGAACAAGAAGACCTATCTAGCATGGAAGGCATGACATGAGCTGTAGGGATGGCCACTTGGGTTTTGATGGGCTGAAATGAAGAACCGTCACTGGAACTGCAGAATGCTGGGAAAAGAAAAACAACTGGTAGATTAGGCTCAAAACATTACACTTTAGAGAAGTGTAGCTTATCTGTACACTACGCGGCTAGGCACCTCACACATTGCAGCAGAGCTACTACAGTATATGATAAAAAGGAAAAGCCATTTTCTTATAAACAATAGCTATATTTCCTAGCTTATTTACATCAGCCTCTGGACACAATTCAAATGTGAATATGCAACCAGACTAACTTTCATTTGATCAAATGAGATCTTAAAAGAAAAGTGGAACTTTCTAGCTGCTCATAAAAACATATTGAAGTGTGGCTTTATAAAATGCTAACACTTACTCAGGACAGAGGAGCTGAGCTTTTGATTACGTTCCAACCCACAGCACTGCAATTCTCATTTGCTGCCGGACACGTCAAGTGAAGTTGGCGACTACCCTAAAGCAGCAGTAGATTGGAACACCTCCTAGAAAAGTGAAGCAATTGCTGCCCTGTTTGGCATTAGCTTCCCCCCAAAATAAGCTTTGATTCTCCCCAACAGCTGTACAGAATAAGGCTGTACGAATGCTGAAAATACTGACGCAGAAGTACCAGAACTGACTAGATGGAAGTGTGAAGTTATTCTTAGCAACTCTCAGGTTTCAATACAGGAAAAACAACAACAGTTCAACCAAACAGCAAGGCACCATACTGACTAACAGTGTTTATTCATCTCCATATTCTTGGGTACCTTTGCATGAATTTAAGTCAAGTTAAAAGTATGTCTCTCTGGGATACAGCTTCTTTCCTGTTGATCTCATATTGCCACATGTTTGCAATACCCAAATGCTGCTATGAAGGGGAATGCAGGGCCCTAGTTTGATTATCACAGGATTGATGCTATGCATGGCATGGCTAAGCATCTACTGACAGGATGCCAATATGAAATATGTCAGAAGAATTGGTCAGCTGATAACTCCTCCAAGAACTGAAGTTTGATTATGCAAGAGCTAGACACATTTCAAAAACAGGAGGGCAACACAGTGTTGCTTAGTATTTATTAAGCCAATCATACGAAGATGTGATGGCTATATACTAATCAGAATACTGGCACTAGGAAACAAATTCTATTAAGAGCAGAACAGAGCATGACTGCATGTATGCGATCCCACATTAGATTTCTAGAATTTCTTATTTGCAGAATGCAGAAGTGCTGGGAAAGTTATTTAAGACACCCTGGAAAACTAAAAGCACACATGCTGTCTCTTAAATTAGGGGCATCTGGATGTGCCCAGAGAATATTTGCATAGGAAAATTCACCTCTCAGCTAAGCCACTCACCTTGGTGGCCTACTTCGCACATGGCATTTACCCATCAAGGGTGTAGAATGGTGTTGGGAGGCAATGCACATATGCAGGCTATGCAACATCTCCATAAGAACTCCTTATGAGAGATGAAAAGAGGGAAGTAGACTAGGGGCACAGCTACAGATGTGGATGACAGGGAAAGAGAAGGCACCCACAGTAGCCAGGAAAAGATGGAGCAAGTCATATCCTTTCTCCCACCTGAACACCCCCAGGCACCTCATGAACAAGTGCTTGCTCTCCTTACCGGGACACTGGTTAACAGGTCTTTAGTTCAGTGCCAGCAATTTGGATCTTGAAGTGGTGAGGCAAGTGCTTGCTTCCTTACCAAGGGAGTCTGAGTACCAAGGGAGTCTGAGTTTGTAGGATGCAGTTACAGCTGGACACTCTGAAATGTATTTAGGGTGTAGTCTACCTTCTAAACCAAGGAGACAACTTCATATAATGCAAAAAAGAAATGGACACTGTATGTGTGACAGGGTACCAACAAATTACTTTTCAATTGATGCGTATATAAACAGCAAAATAGATGTTTCATTAACATCACACATAGCATGCACTAAGCAAATGCCTTCCCCCACATCCCATACTAATGTATATCTGTGTAGGGAAAGTTTTATATGCAAAGTTGCCCACTGCTAAGATAAGCTAAAGGGCATATCAAGTTTCCTTATACGGTACACAGTCACATCATGGATAATTTTTCTACAGTCAGAAGTCCCCAAAGCCATTAGCTCTGTAACCAACTGTAACCTTTGAAATTTCCTAAAATGGAAACAAATTTCAATTCAAAGGAACTTAAAAGACCATGTGCAGCAAGAAGCTGATCTGTTTCCTGGTTGACAAAGTCTCAGAATAGGGAGATAAAAAGACAACCAGACTGTGGAGGCCTATTTATTTATTTTCAAAATATGGATCCATTCTTCAGCTAATATACTCAGAGCAGGAAAAAACAACTTATTAAAATAGAATAAAATAATATATTAATAAAACAGAGAGTGGAGGCAAAACCAGCAATTAATATCAGCCAGTTTATAGCCTGCAAGTCCTGGACAACAGAGAACACATGTCACCAGAAGAAAAAAACAAAAACAAATTTGGTGCCAGGATAATTTTCTAGGAAAAATTCTTCAAATGGAGGTTATCACCAGTTGCCTAGCCTCTCAAGGTAGGAGTAGTACTCAGAGAAATTAACATTAAATACTCTGGAAATTAACATTAAATATCAGACAGACATCTGTAGGATAAAGCAATCCTTCAACGAGTCAGATCACACATATTTAGGGTTTTACAGGCAACAGCCAGCACTTTGAATTATGTTCAGAAAACAGGCTACTAGCAAGTGGAGTGGTTTTAAAAATGGCAACATCTGATCCTTGCAGCCAATCCAAGGCAGTTTCTGAACAGTCTTCAAGTGAGTCCCACATACAACACACTGCAACAGTCCAATAGTCAGGACTGAACTTCAGTTTATTGGTCCTCATTCAGTTCATTACCAATCCTAAATACAGATTCAGTTCTGCCACTGTCTCATCTGAAAAAGTGTGCAATAATATGAGAAGGAACAGTAACCCGGAATGTATTGGAACTTAAAAATGGAAACTTACCATCAGTTCTGTTCGAGGAGGAGGTCTCAGTTAGAGTGTCCCCAAAGGCAGCCATGCTTGGAACTATGACCAAAGTATCTATCTGGAATTTAAGATAAATACCAAATTTACAAGACTGTATCTAGCCAATCACTCTTCTAATCTTACATAAAGCTTTATATCTAAAAGAATTCCTAAACCAAGTATAAGGAACACATCCTATTCTACAACCTATAGACAGATCTCCAGAGTATATTCTCATTCTCTTGTGTATGGTATAAAGATATCACTGTATAAAGGTATACAGACAAACAGGCAGGCTCTGGAAAAAAATTCAATGGTAATATGCTATGAAGAGAGAAAGGGTGTAAGATCAGGCTTAATTCTTGTATGTTGAGTTAGTCACACTCCCTCCCCCACTTCACCCTTCTAAGGTATTATGTATTGTAATATATATATATATATATATATATATATATATATATATATGCTGTAAGTCACTTGCAGACCTTCAGGTGACAAGTGACTAAGTCTAATAAATGAATGAATACATAACACAATCCTTTTAATTCTGATTCAATGGCTAGAATACACACCTAATGGCTTTCACATTCATTTCCAACATTCAATAGCGGCAAGAGTTCAACAGTTCTCTGTGGGGCATATTCATGCAAAATCTGGAGCAATGCCTTTGAGCCTCTCTCATACGACTTGTGTCATGTGTGATATATAGAAGATCATCCATATTTTTGCCAAAACATGTTTTATTTTCACATTTTAAAAGCACATGTATAATATTTTTATCCTGTTCCCTGACCTGGGAAGTTAAAAAAAAAAACCTTTGCATTACCAATGCTGCGCATGTTTATTTGAAAGTCCTGTTAAATTTCATAGGACCTAATCCCAAATGTGTGAATAGGATTACAGCCATTGTGCATATTAAGAAGGTAGGAGTCATGTAGCACACTTAAATTGCCTGTCACCTAATGCACCTGCCAAAATTAAGTTCTGGGTTTGCCAAAATAAAGAATGCCACATTTCTTTTTATCTCTGCTCTTTACCTGAGCAGAAACTTGTGGTTTCATTTGAAGTGTGTAGGAAAGATTGTTTTTTTCAAAGAAATGGGGACAGCAGCCATTTTTTCCTTCTCCATCCTTAAACCCCAAGTGTGTAAGCAAGTATCTCAGCATCTGTGAGGGACTCAGCTTGTAATCTCCATTTTAGACATTAACTACAAGCAGATCTTAAAGTGAACATCCAGAGTAGTTACCCCTATTTTGTGTAACATCCTGCCCAATCAACATTTCTATAGAATGGCATTTTGGTTGGACGCAATAAAGGCATTACCCAACCGCAGCCTCTAAATATATATTGCTTCTAATTGCGGCTGCAATGCTACATGTTTGGAACGTACCTGGAAATAAGTCCTACTGCACTCAGCTGGACTCACGTCTTCAGTGCAAACGCCAAGAAATGCACCTTAAGGCATAGGTTCCCTGTACTGTGGTCTGTGGCCCACCAGTGGCCTACAAGCTTCGTTCATGTAGTCCGAGGCATGTCCACATTAAATATTCATTTCGATTTTCAATTGTATTTTTATTGCTTCTATTTCTTGCATTATATTACAATTTGAGTTCTATGGAATGCAAATTGCAACACAATAAAATACAATATAAAACAAAAGAATGAATAAAAATACAACTAAAAAGCATTCAACATCTAGCAGAGCACATTGCAATTACTACAATGGGCAGAAGAATCATTAAGTGGTCTATCCATTTTGATGGAGTTCACTTTCAGGTAAGCCTGGTTTTAAGTTTCTAGCCCATGACTTATTTAGAATCCTCTCAATCCGCATCATGTGTACATGAAGAGCATCTTTCCTTCAAAGAGCCACCAAGGTGGGGGGGAGAGAAATCCAGCAATGGTGTTTTAGGGGGGAGTTATGAGTGTATTTTAAGGCTAAATAGTGCCTATCTGAGGGCACAGAAGGACACCCATCTCCTCACTACCTCTCCCTCCACCCCGGTTTCGGGTAAAGCCGTGGTTGTTTATACCGAAGAACATACAGTATTTCAGGGCTTCTGAGCGGCGAATTAAATGGGGTCAGGGCTAAACCCACAAAGAGGAAAGTTATTTATTATTATTATTTTACCTCTAGCGTACAAATGACGGGTCCGCGAACAAAGGTCCCTTTGAGCGAGTGCTGAGGTAAAACACATCCGTTCACAACTCGGATAAGAGCAGACGACGACGAAATCTCCCCAGACAACTCCGGGAAAGCGGAGCCTTAGACCTCCCGCCGCTCACTGCGCACGCGCAACGACCGTTGAACGCGGGTGACAAGAAAAAGGCTCACGACGCTCCACCTTCTCCATTGTTGCTACGCCCCCTCCCTCGTAGAGTGACCGTTGAAGGCTCGCGCCCTCGACCGCGGGGCGGCGCCACGCCTCTTTTCTCTGCCAGTTGGCAAGGGAGGAGTTTCCCTTTCCCTTCCTATTGGTTCACAGCCTCCGAATGTAATTGGCCGGCGAGCACCCAATGAATGTTCTTTTCGGACTCAAGTCCCCTCTCCTCGAATATTCAATTTCTCGTAAGAAAAAAATTGTCCCTTCTCGAGAACCGTAGTGAGGGCAGAGGTAGTGGAGGAGAGGGCGGAAATACCTGAAGCCCCATTCCATCAAAACGGGGTTTCTATCGTCAGTAGTACTGTACAACCAGCAACTTTTAATTCATCCCTAAATTTGACCATTACAGCTATTCACGGCAGGTCTCTGTAACCTGACAGCAGAAGTCTAACTATGTCTATTCAGAAGTAAGCCCTACTGAATTCAATGGCACTTACTCCCAGGTAAATAGGAGCCACCATTAATAATAAAATAATGTTCATCTATAGTTGCTATATGTATGTGTCATTAATAAATTAGAACACTGCGTTTTTGAGAAGTACTTCCACTTTTCCATTTCTCTTGAAGAGCAACAAAAAAACCCCACTCAAATCTACAGTTGAGCAATAGTTTTCATTTGTCCTAATAAAAGTATTGCCCGACTGTGGATTTTGGATTTCTCTTAAATGTTTGATTTACTGCGTAAATCTCCTTTGCACATTTATCTGAGAATGTCTGTTTCAAAAACCAATAAAATTGCATATACATAATTACTTGCATATATATAAACCTTGATTTACTTACCGGTATGTTTTGGTTAGGGTTGGACTAGATGACCCTTGGGTCTCTTCCAACTCTACAATGCTATGATTCTTTATAATGTTTTCTGTGTATTGCTGCCGTACCTTTGAAAAGAAAAGAAATCCCATTCTTTATGTTGCTAATAACATTAATGTCATCCAGCTCATGGATGTTATCTGCTTTAAATCTAGTGGACAGGTTAGATCAGAGACAGCCCAGGCAGCATAGCCAGTGGTCAGGACTGGGAGAGTTGCAGTCCAGCCCCATGTGAAGGATACCACATTGGCCAAATCCTAGCTGAGGTTATTTTTTTAAAAGAAAATTTTTTAAATTAAAGTTTGAAAAGAAAAACAAAAAAGAAGCAATATAGAAATGTTAACATCAAACGCCAAGCATTTTAGTTTTTTACATAAAAACTAAAGAAGGGAAAAAATGAAAAAGAAAAGACTTGTGGGTCTATGACTATCAGCTTTATAGACTTATGCAAAACCCTTGCTCCGTAATAGAATTCCAACTCTTCTCCTTTCCATAAGCCAACCTTTTTTCAGTCTTCATACTAAAGCTCATTTTCCTTTTTGTGCAAAAAGACCACAAGGGGTTTCTAATTATTAATCAACAATCCAATTAACCAATTAACTTGGCCATCTCAGCCAAAGCCATTGATTCCAATAACCATTCTTCCATAGTCGGTAGTGGTGCCTGCACTGTGGAACACCCTCCCATCAGATGTCAAAGAGATAAACTACCTGACATTTAGAAGACATCTGAAGGCAGCCCTGTCCAGGGAAGTTTTTAATGTGTGACATTTTAATGTATCTTTAATTTTTGTTGGAAGCTGCCCAGAGTGGGCGGGATACAAAATTATTATTATTATTATTATTATTATTATTATTATTATTATTATATTATTATTATTATTATTATTATTATTATTATTATTATTATTATTATTATTATTATTATCTTCCATCTTTATGCATATAAAAATCTCACCACAGTGAGCATATATTGAAATAATATTCCATATTCTTTTTCTGGTTATATATCATCCATTAGTCCCAACAGGAAGAGTTCTTGTTTCAGCTGAATATTAACTTTCAAAATCCTCTTTATCAATTTGTGTATTTGTATCAAGTATTTTTTAGCTTTTTGAACATACACCAAGCATGATAAAGTGTCCCTTCGTGTTCTTGACATTTTCAACAAACATTTGGAATATTTTTATACATTCTAAATAATTTCTCAGGAGTTAAATACCAATGGTACATCATTTTGTAAAAATTATATTTTAGAACATAGCACAGTACGTATTTTAACCCTTTTACCTATACGTATATGTTCCCACTGTTCCATCTGTATAACCAACACTTTTTGCTCATTTAATCCTGCATTATTTAACTAGTTCTTCTTACATTTCAAATTTCAACAAACATTTGAACATTTTTTATATAACATGTTCATCATCCTTATACAATTGCTTCTCAGAATCCATCTTGCTTTGTTCCATACCTCAAGTCTTTTTTCCCAACTTAAGTCTCTCTGCTGATTGTAAATGAGAAAAACCACTGAAAATTTTAACCTTCCACTGTTAATTGTTCCCTTGTTTTAATTTTACAATCTTCTTGATTCCACCGTGGGTTAGGTTATAAATGTAAGCATAATCATTCAAGATTAATTGTTGTGCATGCTGCTGGTGTGTTGCTTATTAATGATTAAAGGCCTTCATTATGACTGGCCATGAATAGGGTCCAGAAATAGAAGAATCATTAATATGTAACTCAATGGAGTTGGTTTGCCTCATTTGTGCTATGACGCTTGCCCTCTAGGAAGTGAGCTCCTTTCCCAGTTGTTTGTAATTGTGCTTTGAAAGAGATGAAGCTGATGTGGCTACTAAAATTATAAAAGCAACAGTTTGGATTCTGATGCTAGACCAAAATTAGGGAGACAAGCAAGTCTGGTTTAAGCTCTCATATAGGAAGGACAGACATTTTAAGTGGATTATGGCAACCGGCACCATGGTGCTAGGACTGGTGGTTGCACCCATGGGATGGGTTCTGATGTTGGCAGCTACAGTAACACCAGAATGGCGGGAGTTCCCCAAAAGACCTGGCTTCCCTCAAGATGTCTCCTTCAGTGACGGCCTTTGGGAGAGCTGTATGGAAATGACCAGCATACAAGAAAAGGTATGCCAACCGGTTCCAGAGGAGATGGCTATCTCCTGGCCTGTTCAGATGGTGAGGGCCCTGACTATCATCTCTCTGCTTGGTGGCTTCCTGAGTTATGTTCTTACCCATGTGGGGACACGCTGGTGGTCTGAACATCCAAACTACTGCCTTACAGGAGGCTCTGGGCTCCTGCTCCTGCTCTCTGGCGTCTTATACCTCTATGCAACATCCTATATGGCATACAGAGTCCTATCTAACATTGCAAACACAGAGACCCCAGATATGGACAAATTCCATCTTGGAACATGTGTCTATCTAGGTTGGAGTGGAGGAGCAGCCAAGACCTTTGCTGGGATGTGCCTGGCTACAAGTTTCCAAAGGAATCATGACAACAGCTTAAGAACTCTACCTATGCCCTACTACGTGGATTATTAAGGAACTGAATTTGGTCTTTCAGGATAACTGGTGGAACAAAATGGGTTGGTGGGTCTTTTAATCCAACCTTTGTATGTGGTAGCATGCACTCTTTAAAAATATTTGTAGGATGTGGCTCAGTGGTGACTTGCAAATTGAAGATACAAAAGCTTATCAGGAATGTGTGTTGTGCTTCATGACAGGAAGACTGGGAGATGAACCTGTCAAGGCTGAAGTGGGCAGGTCAACAGGTAGGGTGTAATGGATTTAAGAATATAATGTATCTGCACATTTCAACCATAATTAGAAGGGGGGGGGGTTATACTGAAATAGGGCTGGAACACGAGGATTAAGACAGCAATCCCATTTACTAGGGAGTAAATCCAATTGAATTCAACTCTAATCTAGAGTAGACATTAGATTATACAGTGGTACCTCTGGTTAAGTACTTAATTTGTTCCGGAGGTCCATACTTAACCTGAAACTGTTCTTAACCTGAAGCACCACTTTAGCTAATGGGGCCTCCTGCTGCTGCTGTGCCGCCGGAGCACGATTTCTGATCTTATCCTGAAGCAAAGTTCTTAACCTGAAGCACCATTTCTGGGTTAGCAGAGTCTGTAACCTGAAGCGTATGTAACCTGAAGCGTATGTAACCTGAAGCGTATGTAACCCGAGGTACCACTGTACTGAAATGCTGATGCTGCAAGGATTCATTGATGAACAGTACTCATCATATCCTTATCCTGGATGGGGTAGCATTCTCCTGGAAGGAACAGGTCTGTCACTCGTGGGTCTGCTGGATCCAGCACTGTCACTGAAAGCTCAGGTAGCAACCATGACTAGGAGTGACTCTTTCCAGCTCAGCTGCTTTGCTAGCTATGGTCCCTCTCAAACAGAAATGTCTTGTCCACCATATTCCATGCAGTGGTGAACCTAAGGCTGGACTACTGCAATGTGTTTTACATGGGGCAGCAACTGAAGACAATTTAGAAACTTCAACCTATCCAACATGCAAAAAGCACCCCCCAAAATAGTACTGCCTTTAGAACTCGCATAACCCCTGTTTTAAAACAGCTGCAGTGGTTACCAGTTTGTTTCCTGGCTCAATTCAAGGTGCTCACTTTAGTGTTTTAAAGCCCTAAATGATTTAGGCTCCAAATATCAGAAAAACTACATACCTATGGACCCCTCCCCACAGAATTGAGTCTGGCATGCTCATTCTACAGCTTTCCTTGCATGCTTAAGATTCATACCTCTTTATCCTGGTCTTTGTTTAATGAGACTCACTTCTTTGATTGCATCTATACTGCTCTGCTTTGTTCATTAAAACAATACTGTGTTTTATTTATTTTTATGTAATTGTAATGCTTTTATTTATTTTGATAGTTATTTTATAATATATTAGTTTAACAGACTTCCCAGGGAGCTCTGTAGGAGTGAGCCTGCAATTCCAAGGATTGTTTGGGGGAAGTCAAGTGCTTTAAATGTGCATTGAATGTTCTTTAAAGATGTATGGATCTCCCCTTTATCTTGCATGTATCTTGATCAAATACTTTACCCTTTTAAAATTTGGCTTTTTGATTTCCCTGAGGATTTAGATTTATGGAGCATTCCTATTTTGACAAAGCCTTACTGCTAAGAGGAAGCATTAATAGACTGTGGGATTCTTTTTGAGATTCTGTGTTTATTTTGGAAATGGAGTGGTTTTAAACTTTACTATGGTCAGTAATTTAACACTGCCACTCCCTCTCTTCCTGCCTCCACCCATCAATGAATAACTAGGAAGGAATGTTTGTGATAGAATCCTGCACTGCAATGCCAAGAGTTCCGTTCCTCCAGCGTTGTATTGGTGCCTCAGTTTAGATAATAGTGAAGGTATGCAGAGCTTTGGAGCAAACAAAACAAAACCCATCCACTTCTTGGAAAGAATTGCAGGAAATGAGAAGTTAGAAACAAATATTTATCATTCAGCACTTACAGGGCTTTTTTTTTTAAGTATTCAAGTTTTTTGATCTTGCAACAAATCCCTATTAAATATTTTATTATTTTTGAAGCTGAAGTTACTTTTTTGTTTAAAAGAATGCAGTGACTTACAAAAAGATCAACAAAGGACTTTAAACAACCAACACGAAAAGGGCATATTAAATTATACAAGCTCATGGCAAAAAATATACATAATTCCAGCAGCAACATAAATAATTAGGAGGAAACTCCTTGAACAGATAGGTAAACACTGTTCCTGGTCTTGTCTATGGTAAACCAAGCTTGCCCAAAGTTTTAAAAGGGGCAGGTGGGGTTTGAACCCAGATACCCTGGAACAGCACGGGGGAACTATGATTCTGTGAATCTCCAGCCCAACGAGCAAGTCATATGTGACCAAGTATAGGGCCAGGGCGTAGATAGCCGCTTCGGCACCAGGAGCGGTGGGGGTGGGGCGAGCTGCCCACGGGTGCGCCACGCGGGGGTGCCGTGGCAATTTGCATATGGGGACGCCGCAATGGCAGATGCAAGCCCCATGCTGCCATTTCGGGCAATGCGGGGCCCCAGGCCACAGCATCGCTCCCAGGAGAGACCCGTGGATTGGCTGCGCTGCAGGCCAGGCCCTGTGGTAAGTGCCGACTCCCACGGTGTGCCATTTTGTCAGCCCCCTCAAGGATGACACCTGGGGCATGCCACACCCCCCTGCACCTCCCTTTCTACGCCCCTGTATAGGGCAGCTAAAGCTGTGGCTATAAAGGAAAAAGCAGGGGCCTTAAAATGTGCTCCTGATTGGATAGTGGGGTTTGCTGTCAGCACCAATCAGCCAATTTCCCACAATGCCTACAGTGACTGTGCAACAGGGACATTGCGGGGTATTAAAAGGGCATGTCCTGCCAGACACTATCTATGCATCATTACAGCCGCTTCTGCCAAATAAGCCTACATGGGCCCACTGAAAATGGAAATCTATTTGGATGGCTATAATTAACACAAATATGCTGGAAGCTGATATAAATACAAGATAAAAAGGGTGTATTTGAATTGCAGGAGATGACACTTCTCCAAAAGTGTTCTTTTTAAAAAGGATAAGCATTGTCCTAAAAAAAAATACTTGATTTATTATAGCTCAACGTACACTTCATTGTTTTGGGACTGGACAATTTGAAAGCCATCATTTTGAAGATATATGCAAAGTAACATGTTTGATAGGCTTGAATCTATATATTGTCAGAGCATTTTTTGTAGTTTAATAGTACACGTAGCCAGTATTATTTATTCTTGCATATGCCTATCTCACCCAAGCTAGTTCCTGATGCAAACCACTGGTCATTTAAAATTGAAAACCACACATTGCTATGCCTTTTTAGGATGCCTTTTTAGTTATTAAAATTACACATAAGAGTTTCAACTTGAAACGTGTCAGTGAAATTGCTGCTTTCTGAATAACTTTTTCAAGGGAAACAAAGCTACGGAAAGCAACTTTAAAATCTTGCTTTTTCAGCTTTTTTCAAGATGTTGGTCCACAGACAGCAGTTAGTGTCCTGCTCCCTTGGTCAGGCTTCTCTTTTGCACTGTCAATAACATGTGTCTGTCTTCTTAAAAAAAAATAAACCCAGATGAAATCAAAATGCCCGCCATGACAACAAACAAGCTTCCCAATCTCTCAGTTCAGCAAGAAGTTCTTCTTTGTCATTCATATTCTTTCTCTCTAGGGTGAGAGGACCATCTGAGTTTGTTTATGGGAACAGGGAGGAAGGTAATATCCACAGAGCACATATCCTGCTGACAAAATAGTTTATGGAGCAGCAGCAGCAGCAGCAGCGTCCTCTGGGTTGAAGTCTGATACATAGTCTGTTCTTGCGCCATCCTCCTGGCTCACCCTCTTGGCCCACCAGGCCTGGATTTCCTGGTACAACTCCTGATGTTGTTCTTTCCATGCTCTGAATTTCTCAGAGGTCAGTTCAGAGTCATCCAGAAGAATATCGAGTAGCTGAAGTTCAGCTGTTTTTGCCTGAGGGAGGAAGGAAGGTCCCATCTTTAATGCTGATGCACTGTTCTTTTTAAATTTATTTTTAAGTCTTTGAAGCCCAGAACTGCAAGGATTTTAAAGCTTAGGAAAATGCCAGCCTGTTGCATTTCCATGCTGGTTGTGGTATCTCTCACAAGTGTGGGGAGCCTTTGGCCCTCTTTATCTTGCTGAACTATAACTCCCATCAGCCCCAGCAAGCATGACCAATGACCCGGGGTTACGGGAGTTGTAGTTCTGCAACAACTTGAGAGCTATAGGTTCCTCACACCTGACTTCTAGTCCACCCCTCACTTTCCATGCTACACCTCCTCTCCCCAGGTCACCCCCCTTCTGACCTTGCTCTGCACATTCCTTGAGTGTTTCTGCCTATACAGAACATGTTCTTGAACTCTGATCATGCTTCCTGCCTGTCTGGAGGGATGAATGATCAATAGTGTGTGCAACTGTTGATAGAAATTAGCTGAGTGTACAAAGGTAAAAAACACATTTATTGCTCTGGCCACTTCTGCCTCTGGCTTTGACCACCACTAGCATGTGATCCTTGGAAAGTTGCCCAGAAGGGAATGCAGCCCTCAGGCTGAAAGATGTTCCCCTCCCCAGTGTCAAGTGATGCCCCACCTACCTTGAGTGTGCTTTGGAGGGTCCGAACAAGATGAACCTTCTCGTTGATCTCTGGGTTCTTGTTGCGCTTGACAAAGGACTTCCGGTAATATTCGCGGGTGAACACCTGCTGTTTCCCAATGAGAGACACTCCGCCTTGCTTCAGACACTTGATCAGGGACTCCAGTTCTTCTCCTGAAGGATCTTCATGAGGCAGAAGGTTGACAACCATAAGCAAAAGCGTTCTAGAACTCTGCTGCCCTAGAGGGCAGGGCCAGTACAAGAGGAACAGCCTTTCACAGAGAAGAATAATGAACTGTATTGTGAAGGCTGCATTTTCTTCTTCTTACATAAACTTGGAAGGGGGAGGCAATGTGAAACTCACCTGTGGGGGAGGGCGATGCTGGGCTGCGGTCTGCATTTTGTCTTGGGAGGGGACTACCCAGAGGACTCCTGCTTGGGGATTCGTTATTCCCTGCGGCTCCTGTTAGCAGCTGATCTTTTTCCAGTTCCCTCCGCTTTGGCTGAAAGAAAGCAAGATTTTATTATAGCATGCAAGAAATGGAGTCTGGAAGAGCTAAATTCATTATCACTAGGCTCGTCTACCCTTCTGCTTGTCCCATGTCTAGAAAGCATGAGTCTGAGCGGTTTTCCGCTTGAACTTCACTTTCTACTCACGAGTCTGAGTGGTTTTGCCCTGCTCCTATCCCAGGGAAAACCCACTCTTTAGTGCTAAATCAGAGCCACCATCAATCTGGGAAAAACCCAAATTGCTATTTGCTCCAATTGAGTGCTAAAGAGCAGTATTCCCCAGGGTGAAAAAAGTGGGACAAGAAAGGTGGATAAGCCCATTTTGGTATTCTTATGCCACGCTTGAGGTGAAAAGGGGATTCCCCACAGCAACATTTCAATTGCACCATCAATATAGCATTACAGTGGTGCCCCGCAAGACGAAAAACCCGCTAGACGAAAGGGTTTTCCGTTTTGGAGGCGCTTCGCAAAACGAATTTCCCTATGGGCTTGCTTCGCAAGAAGAAAGCCCATAGGGAAATCTCCGGGGACCTCTTTTAAATGCTAGTGGTGGGGAGCAAAGCCTTTCACCCCCCCTCCGGCCTTCAGAAGAGGTCCAGGAAGGCCGGCGGGGGCCGAAAGGCTTTGCTCCCCACCGCCAGCATTTTAAAAGCAGTCCGGGATAGCAGGGAAGCGCTTCCCGCTATCCTGGATGGCTTTTGAAGGCAGGCGGGGGGGGGGGGGAGCAAAGACTTTTGCCCCCCGCCCGCCTTCAGAAGAGGTCGGGGGACAGACTGTCCCCGGACCTGGTCTGAAGGCGGTTTCCATAGGAATGCATTAATTGATTTTTAATGCATTCCTATGGGAAACCGTGCTTCGCAAGACGAAAAACTCGCAAGACGAAAAGACTTGCGGAACAAATTAATTTCGTCTTGCGAGGCACCACTGTATCACAACTTTTTGGCAGGCACTGAGTGTGGGAGTCCATTCCCACTTACCTCCATAGCTCAGATAAATGGGGATGGGCTCGCAATTTCAAACAGGGGACCTCTTTTGGGTCACACATCTTTACTACGGGGTGCATAGTAAAGATGATCCTTCCATAAGATACTTACCAGATCAAAGCTATGCCTAGGCGAGTCATCCTCAGGGTCCTCTGCTTCTGTTTCACTGTAGCAATCTGTTCAAAGGGGAATTTTTTCAAAGAAAATTCTCAATGTCCAATCACATTCCATTACATGAAATTCACCATGAAATTCAGTCCCAGCAAGAGACATATTTTCTCTACCTTTCTGTAGGGGGCAATTAAAGAGAATGTGGTACTGTTCTTTCTCACTGTCAAAACACGTAAGTTTGTGTCTCTGAAAATCCCAAGACAGAAATGGAGGAAGCTGCTTTATTCAGAGGACCAGTTTGCACATAACACAAAGCCAAACTATGGCTTCGTGTGAACACATGAGCTCCTGCTGCACTCCTCCCCTCAGTCTTGCTGCTGCTGCTGCTGTGCTCCTATGAACTGTGCCATGGTTTAGCTTAGTGTGGCATCCTGGGTTGCCTTCTCCAGGAAAACCATGAGCTGTAAACCCAAGAACAAACCTTGGTTGCAGCTTGTGGTTTGCCTGGAACAAGACAAACCATATGCCTGCTGAATTATGGCTTAAGCTCACAGGAGCAGGATCTGAGGAGGAGCAAAGTGGCCATGATGTCTTTGAGAACCATGATTTGGCTTAGCGTGACACAGAAATGAACCAAGTGTTGGACCTTTGGTGAAGTAGCTCAGCGCTGCCTACAACACTGACTCTTGTCTGCCAAAACCAAATGGAACATCTCTGGACCTGGATTTAGGAATCAAAATGGATTTAGGAATCACAGGCAATAGAGTCCCTTCAGTTTACCGAGAGAGAATATGCTGAATAGGTTTTGTTTATGAAGTGGAAGCCCTTTTGCAGATAACCTTTCTATCAGAAGTGGATAGCAACTGTGGAAAGGGCACTCTCCTGCCTCTGGAATTCTCACATCCTGGGATGCTTGCCAGGCCCCTAATTTAATGCATTTTAGGCACTCTTAGTAGAATAATAGAATCATGGGAGGTAATCCCAAGGGTCATCTAGTCCAACCCCCTGCAATGCAGGGATAGATCTGATACTGCTGTTTCAAGGATATATTTTAGTGATTTTTGTAAATTACAAAGTTGAGACATAAACATTTTGAATCAAGTATTGAGAGCCCACCTTCTTGACTATGTGGAACAGATTTATGGACTGGAGTGTATTTCATCATAGAAGTTATCAAACGGCTGACCCACCTGGGAAGAGAAACAGTCTGTTTTGAGATTTACCCAGATGCTCAAGACAGTTTTCCTCACTGCGGTATATGAAATCACTAAAAACAAATATCTACTTGAATATGATCTTTTTATTAGCAGTATTAACGCTGCTTTGCCTCTCAACTCCCCTTGATGACTTCATTCCCCAAAGTGTATTTGGGTATTTGCTGGAAAGCCACAGACTCAGGAATTTGTCAGCTTGAAGCAGCTGATAACAGATACTCCCTAGATTTCTTCACAGTTTTTGTTTTTCTGTGCAAACCCTGGCTGGAATTTGACTAGGGTCATCTTTCTCGGTTTATGGCCCTCCACAATAAGGTTGCAGTGAGGCCTTAAGGGAAATCAGGCAACATCTGTCAAGGATTGCAACACTACTCGAGACGGCTTTGCATGGGATGCATCAGTCCCCAAAGCTGCTTCTAGGGTGAAACCTGAGATTGCTTAGGCCACTCCCATTTGGCTACTTACATGCTCAGGTCAGCCAGGGTCTCTGCTGCAAAGATAAAGGGCTTGTATTTCTCATGGGTAAGCTGGAAGACACTGCAGAAAAAGAGGAAAAGGTGGCTGTGGTGGAATTCCCCATGATTCTTTGCAAGGTACGCCCATACCCAACTACAAATCTGCATGGTTACAGTTGTGTGTCAAGGCTTGAAAATGGTTGCAGTGGGCAACTTCACTCTCCCAACCTCTTTGGCTCAGGATATGCTGAGATAGATAATTCTACTCTAGGCACATGAAAGATAGAATTATGGTCCAATAACTTGAATAAAATGACTGATGAACTGTACAATATGATGGACTAGCGGGACCTGCAACAGAGCGCTGCAGCATGGTGCCATTCAGCCAAGCTCTCTTCCAGGATATTCCTTTCCTTCTTCCTTCCCCCACAACGACCATCACATACATCAGTCAGTCAGCATTCCATGCCCACTGAGCATGCTCGGTCCTCACTAAGCTGCTTTGCATATTCCTCCCCTTTATCCTGGCTTTCCTCTCCTTAGACCTGGAACTGGACTCTTCACTATGTCTATTCTGAAAGCTTTATTGTGCAAATCAATACAGCATCCCAACACAGCTCTACAGGCTACAAACAAGTGAAGCGCAGAGGAGTAGAACAAGCCCTGGCTAGGGGTAGGTAAGACATTGATCCAACACTTGACATGCGCCTGGCATCCTCCTTTTGAAGGGGTGGGGTGGGCCCTTCAATTCATGCAGTTTGCACCTAGAGCCTCCGGATTGGGCAAACCAATGTTATTCCTTCATATAGGCTGGATTTGTGAGGTATGTTTGCCCCGGTGCTGACACTGCCACATCCTTGGGAGTCAGGAGTGGAGTTGGAGCCAGATTGATGTCAGACTTTTCCCCAAACACCACCCTGGGAGGGGAAGCCTCCCTGCTGACAGGTGGAGGTGCTGGAAGTAGCTCCTCTTTGGACAATGTCAGGCTTGGGGGACTCTGTGTAATGGGAGCTGAACTCTCCTCTGACAGCCCTCCTTGGGATCCAAACCTCCTCCTCCTCCCGACCAGATCAGATACCTGAGGTCCCTGTTTCACATTCCACAATATACCACTGCTGTTTTTATTATTAAACTGCTCAAGGATGTTTTACAGGAAGCCATTAGTAGGTGAAGTAAACAAAAACAGTAAGCATCTTACACTGTCACTAGTTGAAACCCCATGCTGGGGTGATTCTCAGAGGGTAGTTGGTCCTAGCCATTCTTTCTCCCTACTTAATGGATGCATTTCCCTTTCATTTATGAGCAGGGCTGTAGCTCAGTGATAAGAGCATCTGCCTTGCATGCAGAAGGCTCCCAGGTTCAATCCCCAGCATCTCCAAGAAGGGCTGGAAAAGATTTCCTGCCTGAAACCCCAGAGGGCTGCTGCCAGTCAGCGAATTATTGGATTTATGATGTGCACGTCCCTCTAGGGAACCCAGGGTGGTGTAGACAATACTGCGTTAGATGGATCAGCAGCCTGACTCTGTAGAAGTCAGCTTCCCCTGTTTGTTCAATGGTCAAGATCTCTCCAGAGCCACCCATCAAGCTCACTGCACATACTCACTATTTCTTCTTCTGTTCCTTTTTGCTTTCCAGTCTGTACGCTGACACATTGATAAAACCCACAGCCTTCTCATCCTGGGGTAAGAGAAGGGAAAGCACCAATTAAAACAGAGCAGCACTTCGTACCCTGATTGGCTCCAATTGCTGCTACTCATACAGTGGCGTAGCGTGGGGGGTGCAGGGGGGGCCGGCCGCACCGGGCGCAACACCTGGGGGTTAGGGTTAGGGGGTGCAAATCCACGGGTTAGGGGGCGCAAATCCACTGGTTAGGGGGCGCAAATTACTTGCCTTGCCCCAGGTGCTGACAACCCACGCTACGCCACTGTACTCATATATAAAGCGGCAGCCCTGGAATGCTGAACAGGTTTCTACTACAGAAAGCAAGGGAAAGCTGTAGGACCTGCAGGCTGCTCCTAACCTTCCATGGGCAAGCTATAAAGCAAAGAAGGGGAGCTTGTAGACCGCCCGATGTTGCGGGACCACAGGGCCCATCATCCATGATCATAGAGATGCAGCCAGCTACCATGGGCATGTTCTTCAACTTGCATTGAAACTGACCAGTTGCAACCTGGATGCAACTAGCAATAGCAGAGAACAAATCATTTTGTGTTTTTTAGAATGTAATTTTATGTTGTGAGCTGCCCTAGATATACATTGATAAGCTGGGGGGAAATGTGCTCCAAACTGCTCCACTCACTAATTTGTTTTGGTGGTTGGTTGTCACTTCCTGTTACTCCCCTTTGCATTCCCCCCATAGTTGCCCATCTCTGTAGAATCTGAGTGTCGTAATACATTGTATCCTGTATATTGTACAGGACACTCTCTGTTCTGTAAGAAGGGAGGGAGGGAGGCAAAAACAACATTGGGGCCAGCTCCAGAGTCAGACTGCTCCCTCCTCTGACCAATTTTATGTTTTATAGCGTTCATTTGCTTTAGTATTTTAACACTGTAAGCCATTTTGGGTGCCTTGGCAGAAAGGCGGTATTTAAAATAAATAAATAAATAAGAAGGAAAATTTGTTATTTTTGGGGGGAGCTCTCAGATTTGCACAAAACCAGAAACCACAGAGATGTGTGCTGGGAATTTACACTTGCCTGACTGTGTTCTTTTACGCACTTCCTAGGCCGGGGGGGGGGGGGAGTGTATGTGCCGCATCAGCACTTAATTGGAATAAAGGAGTCAAGAAATTAGAAGGCAGGGACAAACACAAAAGCGAACATCTACTGATATGAACAAAAAAACCCCCAGAAGTTGCTCCTCATACAGTATACAAGTTCAAATATGTGTGCACTATTCCATTCTATGTCAGGAGTGCTCTGATGGTGTTTCCTGCTTGGCAGGGGGTTGGACTCGATGGCCCTTGTGGTCTCTTCCAACTCTATGATTCTATGATTCTATGATTCTATAAATGGTGGGGGGGGCGTAGATTAACAGTTAAATAATGCTTGAACGTGGACAGGTGCTCTGTTGCGACGATGACGACAACAACAACAAACATGACTCTCTGAAATACTGAGCATCCTAGGATGAACTCACGTTGGGGTTGCTGTACCAGTAGAGGGATTGACCCTTCAGCACGAACCAAAACCGCTTCCATTTCTGGGCCATGAAGCCCCCGTGGTCTTTCTTCTTAAGGAGCCAGCCATCGCAGTCCACCTGGCCCAGATCCTGGCAGGAGATTCGGCGGCGACTCAGTCGGGTTGCCATTCCTCAACACAAGCGGGGGGGGGGGGTGGGTTATTATGACAAAAAGGAAGGACAGGATGCACAATGCAATTCACTAAAAAAAAATCAGGCTCATAGTATACAGTTTGCGATTTTTCCACCACAAGCACTTTAAAAAAAAAACTTTTGCTGAATTAGGGAGGCATTTATAGAAGGGCCAAGAGCAACCCATCCTTCTAGGGATGCAGCTTTGGTCACCATAGGTTTAAAGTACATTAATACCACTTGAACAGCCAAGGCTCACCCGTAAGGATCCTGGAAACTGTAGTTTAACTCCCACAGAGCTGCAGTTTCCAGCATGATTCTCTGGAGAAAGCCTCAAGCTTTAAATGTATGCAGTGTGGGTGTGAGTTTAGTCTACGTATCCCATATGATGAGGTAACAGGAATCTGCAACAAAATGTTGCAGTGTAGAATGCGCCTCTTCAGGGTTCTAGGTGTCACATCCCCTGCCTTAGGGACCCAGGGATGGCATGAGAAGGACTCCGATTCAGACAAACTGAAATCTGTGTGCATGACACTTTACAAAGAACAGGACTGCCAATTTCAAGCACAATCCCATTCCTTTTCATTATTTCCTCACTTCCCCTTCTCCTGTTGCCTCTAGAATTGTGGCTTCCTCATTACGCCAGACCAGTATTCACCAACCTGGTGCCCTCCAGATAGCAGGTCCCTATCTGCAAGGGACTTGGAGGATGACCCTGTAACCTCACAGCCACTCCACAATATGCAGCTGTAGAATCTACCACGGGCCCTTTAAAGATTGCATTCAGCTCTCTCAAGGGGGCAGGAGCCTCTGGAAGGAAAGGCTCTGCTAGTCTTCATAATCCTTCAGGTAACTGTGTTAGGATATTTCCGTTCCACCTTAAGCCTGCTCTCTCTTAAGGTGGAACAGAAATATCCTAACACTCTGGTCCTTGGCTGGGACAACATTCCCCATGCGTGGCTGTATGCAATTCCGACAATCAGCTGACCAACCACATGGGCAAACATGGGTCACCTGGTATCATGCCAAGAGACTGACCACCCACCTGTCAAACCTGGCCTGTGGGGGACATAAATGTTCCCCCCTCCCTTGTCTGGTGAATAGTGGCATACAAGAAAGAACTGTTCTCCTTCTTACCAGGATATATTTATGGACACGTTACACAGCTTTCGCATAGGCTGAAATGCTTGTAATATTGAAGGATGAATTGATGTTACCGGTACTCACCTTTTTGCTTTCGTCGATATTCAACACTGCCCTGAAAGGAATCGAGGGGGAGAAAAGCAATTTATCAGGATCTGCAAGAATGGCTGAGTGATGTGGGGTGGCTGAGTGTTGCTGGTGCCAGCCACCCCACATCACAATAAAAAGTGAGTGGGGGAAATCACACTACAATTCAGTAGAAACGCACACTCACAGTTTTACAATTTGTTTAAGACTGGTTCGAAGGGGGGGGGACTCACCAAATAGCAGCATTTGTTAAGAAATCACAGGATTGAGATGGATTGTGGCTAACATGTCTGTATAGCTTTAAAAACTAGCAGTGGGAGTGCACTGGATGCAGTAAATAGAACATGCCCTTAGACTTCCCAACGATCAACCATCTATCCCACACTTTTTATGCAGTTCCCTGTCACTTTTCTAGCCACAAAAACCTGTTTTGTTTGTAAAGTGAATTTGTTGCACCAGAGCAATAGGGTGCTTTAATCCTCTTTAATTGCGGAAACCCAAATTTACAGCATGTGACTGAATCGCTCCTGCAAAATGCTGACAGTCTGGAGACAATGCTGGGATTGCTCCTGCTGAATTAGTTTACATTTTTGTTTCTATTGCATCAGGCATTCAGGGAGGCCTTTTTAGACCTGAAGCCAACGGGTCTAAGTAAAACCTAGAAATAAGCAAAACACAATGCAACTCTTGCCTCTTTGGAAGAATCTGCAGAACCCAGCCCTCGGATTCCTCTGACAAACCCATTTTCTGGGGTTGTGGAGTCTTCCGATTCAAGTTCCAAGGTACTGGGTCTGGCAGGGGAAGCAGCATCAGGGGAACTGGATCCTTCAGGATCGACCCCGACAAGGCTCTCACCTTCTAGCACAGGTTCAGCAAATGCACCTGGAAGAACAAGTCAAAAACCCAAACCAAAGCTCATAAGTTAATCAGTCTGGAAAAAGATTTTACACCAGAAAGATTCATTTGTTCATTAGATATTTAAAAACCCACCTTTCTGCACACTTGTTCTCAACAAGTCAGTTTGCAACAGTTATAAAAACATCAATACCATAACAGCATAGCAGCAAACAATATTCTGAAGTTCTAAACTATGAAAACAACCCTGATCTATGTGGGGCTTCACTTGAGCCTGGTGTTAGTGCAGAATACTGCAGCATGACTACTAACTGAGAGGAGTGAGATCCTGTCTGCATGTAACATGTTAATTCAGACCCTTGACTGGCAATTTGTTACCGGGACAAGTTCAAGTTGTTACTATTCATATATAAAGTCCTTAACAGCTTGGAACCAGCTGACTTGGAAGATCACCTTACCCTATGTATGCCCACATGAGGACTTTGTGGAACTTGTACAATTGCCACATGATGTTCATTCTGCACTTGAAAAACACCAATCTTTCAGTGTAGTAGTTACTACCCACTGGCACTCCCTGCCCACTGACATTAAGTAGGCATTTTGTTCCTTTCAGTGCCTGCTAAAAATGTTTGTTTAGGCAATTCTAACCTAACATGTAAAGGTGACATGTATTTTAATCTATAATTTTAGTTCATAATGTTTATTTTTAACCACTGATCTTACTCATATTTTGATCCTTTTCCCCTGAAAAAACATTGTCTTTAACTTTTATTTTTATTGACAATTCAATGTATATCTTATATTCTCTGTAAACTGCTTATTTGAAATTAATCACTATATAGTATAGATAAAATACACAGCCTCAGACGCTGATCTCAAAGTTTGGGCAGGTTTGTGTACAGCTGTAAGCCAAGCTCCAGAGCCTCAAATCAGATTTCATCAAGCTGGCATCCTCCAAGTGCTAGCTGGGGCATATTTGAGTTAAACTCTTTAGAGTGAAGATTGCTCTAAACAGTTTGGAAACAGGTTAACACCACAGCCTTAAATTAGGCCACATTCTGCCACATTCTGCACCAGTTGTCATTTCTTTGTTGCGAATAGTGTGCACGACAGTAATCTAGCCTGGATGTAAGCAAAGCACGCCTAACTGGGGCCTCTGCTCTCTAGAGAAGGCCACAGGCAATGAGCCAGCCGAAGCTGATAAAAAGCTTTGTTAAAAATGCTCAAATGGTGAGAGGACTGCAGCCCAGTGGCAAAACAGCTGCTCTGCATGCAGAAAGTACCTGGTTTAGTACCTAGATCAGTGGTTCCCAAGCTTGGGTCTCCAGCTGTTTTCAGACGACAACTCCCATCATCCCTAGCTAGCAAGACAGGGATGATGGGAATTGTAGTCCAAAAACAGCTGGAGACCAGAGTATGGGAAACACTGACCTAGATTCTCCAGCAGGGCAGCAAATGTCCCCTATCCAAAGTCCCACAGTGTCACAGCCAGTCAGTGAGACAATGCTATGCTCTTGCTCCATGTAAGGCAGGGATGGCCAAACCTGGCCACCAGCTGTTTTGGAACTACAACTCCCATCATCCCTAGCTAACAGGACAGTGGGCAGGGATTATGGTAGCCCCAAAACAGCTGGAGGGCCGAGTTTGGCCATCACTGATGTAAGGCATCTTCTTACCTTCGATCATCCCTGACCGCTGGCTAGGCTGGCTGCGACTGATGGGAGATGGAGTCCAGCACCAGTGTGTCCACCACCAGCAAGCCAATGCCCAAATCCTTACCTGCCCCAGAAGGTTCTTCTAGAGAGCCGTCCGAATGCCATGAATTGGTTGCTTCCTGCTCCTCTTCATCAGCAGGGAGACCTAGAAGAAAATCCGGTCTCCCATCCACCTCAGCAGTCATGCTTTTAAAGGAGAAAAGAAAGAAAACAAAACAAATAAACTTGGAGCTCTATCTTTCATGGCAGCTGTGCACTGTTTACCAGAGCTTCAGATCCCAGTTGTCTGGCACTTCAGCCACAAGAAGGAGTCCAGCAAATGCCGATTTGACAGCAAAACATACTGGAACCCAGACAGCTACAGAGCTGGATGTCTGCCCCTGCCTTCTCCCTTGCCCTTCTTCCCTTAACACCACACCTTGAGAGATCTTGGCTCTCCATCACACAGCTATTCTCCCTAACCCCCAGAAATCTAGGACAGGCATAACCACTAGATTCCAAAGCAATTTGCAGTCGATCAGTAATTGTTTTGTTTTGCAACCATTTGCTAACAACAGCAAAAGCCTTTTTCTCCCAAATTAGGTTACTGAAAGGAAGAACATTTGAGGGTGGGGGAACCAGGAGTAGGTACACGGATGAAAACTAAGATTAGTTCTGGTCCCGAAAAGAAATTCTTGAGCAGTGTGTGTGCTCTGAAGCATTACAATCCTACAATCAAGGTTCTAGTAAAATTCAAACAAGAATGGTTATGCTCTGTACTCCCCCCCCCCGGGGGGACACACAGGGTTATGCATACCCCTAAACATTTTGTGAATCTTTGTCCTTTTGTCCTTTTACTGTATTTATTTTCCCCGATTTAAACTATAAACTGGTGATTTTCTTGAGCCAAAATGAGAGTGCCCCTAAATATTTTTTTTTAGAAAAAATGCACTGGTTATGCCTGAGATAGAATCATAGAACTGTAGAGTTGGAAGGGACCCCAAGGGTCATCTAGCCCAACCTCGAGCAGTGCAAAAATCTCAGCTAAAGCATCCATGATAGATGGCCATCCAACCTCTGCTTAAAAACCTCCAAGGAAGGAGAGTCCACCACCTTCTAAAGGAGTCTGCTCCACTGTCAAACGGCTCTTCCTGACGTACAGTCAGAATCTCCTTTCTTGTAACTTGAAGCCATTGATTCAAGTCCTACCCTCTAGGGCAGGAGAAAACAAGCTTGCTCCATCTTCCATGCAACAGTCCTTAAGATAGCCCTCCCTGCAGCATGAGATCACAAAGGGATTTTCTAAGTACCTCTGCCCCTAGTTTCTGCTGAGCGAGAGGCCAAGAGGATGGAAAATATTTTATTCTTGGGATGTTTAAACTCGGACAGACCTTGGTTTGCGCAACAGGAAGGGGGAAAGGTCACTAATTTATTCAAGAGATACTCCATCTGCGCGTTGAACCAGAGAATGCCCCCTCCCTGGGCAAGTTCCAGCATGACCCTTTGCAGTTTCGTTCCCACTGAAAGTATGAGTACAGTGTGACATCATCAGAGCTCACTGAGTTGCAGATTTTGCTACAGCTTCTAAGTCAAGTCCACAGAACCTCGGGGGTAATCCAGTGACGCTGAAGAAGTTGGGACATTCAGGACAGAGAAAATGAAGGGCATCCTCACAAAATGTCTGTTTATACAGAATTTGCTCCCACGGGATGCAGTGATGACCCACCAACTTAGGGCACTTCTGGAGTGTCGCCATTTTGGGGCGGCATTTGACCACCTACTAGCAAATTCAAGATGAGCAGTTAAAGCCGATTCGTACAGCAAACTTGCTGCCCACCGCCCCACCCCCCGGCACAAAAAATACCACACTTTCTGTGATAGGGAAAGCAATCCTTGATGGACCAGACCCACAGTCCACATGTCAATATCTACATAGCACAGTAGTGGGCCTGCAACCCTAAAATCCCCAGAAATGTTGGATTCCTAACCTGGAAGTCGAAGAACCAAAACTAGTCGCAGACTCATCACTGTGCAAGCTCAGGGGTTCCACAACATCGAACAAACCTTCCAGCACCTATGGAATGAACAGACAAAAGTCACCTATCTGTTACAGTCAAGGGGACAGTCTACACTGTGCCTTCGGTATATTGTTGAGATGTTGCTTTCGCCTTTCCATTGGGTCGGAAATGACACTCCAGGGGAGTCGTAAAAAAAAAGAAAAAAGCCTGACAAGGAAGGACGAGCAAAGATTAGTCACAGTTTTATTTGGAAATGTGAGATTACTAAGACTCTGAAGCTCACTTCAGAGTAAATGCTCACTTCAGAGTAAGCAAACGATGCCTTATGAGGAACGGCTAAAGGAGCTGGGCATGTTTAGCCTGGAGAAGAGGAGGTTAAGGGGTGATATGATAGCCATGTTCAAATATATAAAAGGATGTCACATAGAGGAGGGAGAAAGGTTGTTTTCTGCTGCTCCAGAGAAGCGGACACGGAGCAAGAAAGAAGATTCCACCTAAACATTAGGAAGAACCTCCTGACAGAAAGAGCTGTTCGACAGTGGAATTTGCTGCCAAGGAGTGTGGTGGAGTCTCCTTCTTTGGAGGTCTTTAAGCAGAGGCTTGACAACCATATGTCAGGAGTGCTCTGATGGTGTTTCCTGCTTGGCAGGGGGTTGGACTCGATGGCCCTTGTGGTCTCTTCCAACTCTATGATTCTATGATTCTATGAACCCATAGCTGCAAAGATATGGTCTAAGGAGACCACTCCAGCTCTGCTTCATCCAATGCTGAAGACACACCTCTTTACCTGGCCATTGACACCTGAGGTGCATATTTTTATGACCCACCTTCTTTCTGTGATTTTAAGTTGTTTTGAACTATTTCTAATATTGTTACCCGCACTGAGACCTTAGGTTGAAGGGAGGGAAATAAATAACAAGAATAATGATCGTGATGATAAGCAGCGGTAGGTCTGGCTCTAGAAGCTCTCATCAGGACTTATACAGGGAGTAATCAGATAAACACCCCTAGAATAATAAAATGGTAGAGTTGGAAGGGACCCTGAGGTGGTCCAACCTCTTACAATGCAAGTATCTCAACTAAATCATATATGACAGGTGGCCACCAATCCTCTCCTTAAAAACTCCAGGGAAGGAGGGAGTGCATAACCTCCTTTCCAGGAGGCTCCTATGCCAAACATGGAGGTGGAGTCAGTCCAGGATCTGAGAAGCTGCTAGCTAACGTTCAGTGGTTTACCACATGGGGCAGCTTCACAGAGATCTCAGGAGGTCCTCAGTGTTAGGATATAGTTCCGCTCCACCTTTAGAACAGGCATGTGGAGTTGTTGAATGTCACATGTCTGTTTACTTCCGGCAGTCTGCTGGGAACTTCTGTTGTATATAGCTTTTGCCTATGCTGTTTGCCTGGACATGAAGGAAAGCAGACATGTTTTTCTTTTGTCCTGATGCTGAATAAATGCTTGTAAATATGCTTACATATGCCTCTGTCCGCTACTTCTATTGGAAAGAGTTCTTATCTCTGCTGGCTTGCGTGCTCAGTCTCTAAAGGTCTCTGAGGCTTGAGTCACAGTTTTGATGCTGTTCCGAGAACCGGAGTTCGCCTGGCTGCCGATAGGTGGGCTAGAGCCAGCTGGTGGCCTGCCAATTGCCCCTGTCTCCCCAGACGCATCCTAACACTCAGGTGCTTGTTCCAGGCTGGAATATGTCCCTGAATAGGGATAATGCCTCTTGCATGCCTGGGTGCAGGATGGAGGTATATGGAGGTGCAAAAACCTTAGACTTTCCTGTAGATTGAATGTTGCCTACTGTACAATGTAAGAGTCCTGTCCTTTGCTTCGCCCATGTTTGCCTCTGGCCTCACCCACCACTGGGAAGCAGCTCCCCAGTGTGTTACCCACAGGGAAATGTGGCCTTTGGGCTGTTCTAGGCCTCACTTACCTTCTGCTGTAGAGGAGAAGACTCAGGGGAACTGGGAGTCCCTGGGAAAACGAGTGGAATTTTCTTCAGCACCAAAGTCACCTGACTTGACGTCTCAAGAAGCTTCTTCACCAGATTCATCCGCGTCCAGCCCACCTACATGGTTGACAGATTGTCTTGCCTTTAATGATATTTTTTAGCTTCAAAGTGCTTTTTGTTAAGTTTCACATTTTTCAACATTATTTTATTTGAAATATTTTTGTATCTACCTACCTGCCTACCTACCTACCTACCTACCTACCTACCTACCTACCTACCTACACTATTATTTGGTGATGAGCCAATGTAGAAACACAGTTTGCAAATACTGTAAATAAAAACAACAATTGTCAAATAAATTAAGTTAAACGAGGGCTGCAAAATTCAGGGCTTGGGCACATCTTATGTTAACACCGGTGACGGAACAGCAGCAGGCTAGCTTAGCCCTAAACGGCCTCGGCCCAGTATACCTGAAGGAGAGTCTCCACCCCCATCGTTCTGCCCGGACGCTGAGGTCCAGTGCCGAGGGCCTTCTGGCGGTTCCCTCATTGCGAGAAGCAAAGCTACAGGGAACCAGGCAGAGGGCCTTTTCGGTAGTGGTGCCCGCCCTGTGGAACACCCTCCCATCAGATGTCAAAACGATAAACAACTACCTGACATTCAGAAGACATCTTAAGGCAGCCCTGTTCAGGGAAGTTTTTAATGTATGATATTTTAGTGTTTTTTGGTTTCTATGGAAGCCGCCCAGAGTGGCTGGGGAAACCCAGCCAGATGGGCGGGGTACAAATAAATTATTATTATTATTATTATTATTATTATTATTATTATTATTATTATTGTCATATGCCTCATCTACACTAGACATTTAAAGCGGTATCATGCCACTTTAAACAGTCATGACTTCCCTCAAAGAATCCTAACTAAGGGTGCTGAGTTGTTAGGAGGCCTCTGCTCCCTCCACAAAGCTACAATTCCCAGAGTTCCCTGGGGAGAGGGCTTGATTGTTATACCACACACTGTTAAACTTCAGCAACGAAACATCATGGGCCAATCCTGCTCCAACACATCAGCACCACTCCTCACCCCATATCCACTGCCTCAGGTGGCTGCCTAGGATAAAAACCCTAGGATAAAAACACTGACAGAACTGGCAATATTCATAAACTGGGGAGGGGGACGACGACGACAACCATTTCAGTGTGCCAGCATACTCTGTCAGTGATCTTAAAGTAATTTCAAAGGGAGTGGGGGGCTCCAGCAGGAAATGGAATTGCAATTCCTGAAGCCTGATCTATTTATTTGGGTCTCAATAGAGATAATAGTTTCCTTTCCCATTCAAAGGTTAGTTAACTCAACATTGCCAAGTTGATTGTTTTATCACTTCTTGGGGCTGTTGTAGAGGACCGCCCTGCTTATCTTGCACCCATTCTAGCTCAAACCAAACTTGCACTATCTGTACTGTTTGCATTTCAGGTCCTTCTCTCCTCTGCTTACTCCACGTGCAACACTAGCCACTCTGCATTCATCCATCTGCAACTGAGGATTACACTTTATAGGTCTGCTGAACCTCTAGCCCCTGAAAGCTTGTGCCACGTTAAAATGTATTAGTCTTAAGATGCCAGAAGATAATTTGTTGATTTGGGCAAGCACTAGGCACTTAAGATTTATTTTAAAAATTGTTACTGACGTGTCACACAATTAATTAACTTTCTGTGTACCCTTAGGCTCCCTCGCCACCACAATATTTCTGGCTACAGGCCTGAGCTGCTGCACTCACCAGTTGCTAGCTGCAAATTTACCTATAGGAGGCAACCAATTGCCATTTTTAAGGAGGTGAAGCACGGATAGCCTATCTTGTCCTCTGCAAATTTGTCTGAAACCTGGATGGCTTTGAAAGAGGATTAGACAAATTCATGGGCAATCAACAGCTACTAGCCATGACGGCTATGCTCTGCCTCCACGACTTTCTATCACTACCACCAAACCCACATCAAAACAAGACAAGGCAGTCAAGCAGCAGCATCGCAGGAGGAAAATCTAAGCCTGGCATTAACGAAGACCCATCGAATTTAGCTGCAACCCACCGCAGTAGCCAACTTAGCATTCTACTTAGTCCTGCCCAAGCAGTCAGCCACGGAGCCAAATAAGGAAGAGGCCCACACTTACCACCACCTGGTTGTTGACTTGCACTATCTCATCCCCCGGAAGGATCCCGCTGCTGCAGTGCTCAGCCGGGGACTAGAAGGGAGGAACACGTGCAACAAACAAACAAACAAACAAACAAACAAACAAACAAGGTCAAGATCTCCTTTGCTGGAAGGGAGAAGGAGGCAACTTGGACACTCTCACTCTTCGACAAATCCAAGTAAGCAGCTTTCTTGGACAGTGAAAGTTGAGACTGGGGGAGGGCTGGGGAGTTGCTGCAGAGGGGATTAAGTATTAACTTCAAGCTCTGACCTTTGGGGTAATTCCTGCTCAGCAAGGAGGCAAAGGAATGAAGAAACTAGCTGGGCTGAACAGCGTGCACACACACACACACACCAAGGTTTTGGCCAAGCTTTGGATGACGCAGAGTCACTGTCAGGGTGGGGGGGGGGGGTGGAGAAAGCAAAGCAGGTGGGCTAAGCCACGTTCTGCCTGGCACAATCTGAGGAAGAAATATGAGCTCCCCCACCTCTAGATGAGTTGCTAGGTTTCCCACACAGGCTCATTTCAGAGACCTGAAGTCACTGTGGTGGGGCAGGGCAGGGCAGGGCACTATTTTAGGACCTAAGTTAATGCTCCCTTCTTCCCAATGGGAAAACCCAGAGTGCGTTTCAAGTCGACCTGCTTAAGCATTCATCCTGATTTGTTGCGAGGAGATGAGGTGTTGCTGGCTATGAGCATTTATGCCAGTTGGTTCACAGGGAGGACAGATGACGTTGCACCAAAAATCCCAAACTTTCCAGTGCATTTTCCTTAGCGTGAAAAGTCTGAGGTTTCAGGGAAACAAGTTTGTTGCGCAAGACCTCCCACAGTCAACTATAATTGTGCATCTTCAATTTGCCAGCATGAAACCGAATCCCTGTGAAATATAGTGACAGTCTGGGAATGCCCCGAAGACACAAATAACCCCCTGTATCTTCTTTCTGACTCACCTCTGGGGCAGTTCCCGATATGAAATGGAGACAGGTGGGTGAGGACTTAATCTCAATGCCCTGCAGAGGAAAAGATGTAGCAGACATGGTTACTGAGATGGTGGCAGAAGAGATCTTAGCTCAGTAAAAGAGCATTAACTATGCACACAAAAGTTGCCTGGTTCGGTTCCCAGCAATGCCAGGCTGGGCTGGGAAAGACCCGTATCTGAGGCTTTGGAGACCCATAAATATTCACATAGTTATCCCTCCATGGAGTTCAAGGTGGCATACATGGTTTTCCCTCTCTCCATTTTCATCCACACAGCAACCCCTGAAGTAAAAGGTAAAGGGACCCCTGACCATTAGGTCCAGTTGTGACCGACTCTGGGGTTGCGGCACTCATCTCGTTTTATTGGCCGAGGGAGCCGGCATATAGCTTCCGGGTCATGTGGCCAGCATGACTAAGCCGCTTCTGGCGAACCAGAGCAGCGCACGGAAACGCCGTTTACCTTCCTGCTGGAAGGTATTTATCTACAAGTATTTATCTACTTGTACTTTTCAAACTGCTAGGTTGGCAGGAGCAGGGACCGAGCAACGGGAGCTCACCCCGTTGCGGGGATTCTAACTGCCGACCTTCTGATCAGCAAGCCCTAGGCTCTGTGGTTTAACCCCTGAAGTAGGCTAGGTTAAAAGACAGTAACTGGCCCAAGGTCACCCAATGAGCTTCATGGCCAAGCGATTTGAACCCTGGTTTCCCAGCCTGATTCAGTATAAGTCATCTTGCTATATCAGCAGAATAAGAGTTGTAGTTCAGCAGCAGAGCACCTGCTTTTGCATGCAGAAGTTTGCAGGTGAAATCCCCAGTATCTCTGGTTAAAAGGATCAGTTTGCAGAATAGACAATGATGGGCTTAACTGACTAGAAGCCTGTGTTGGGGGGGGGGGCAGACAGCATGAGCCCTGGGGTTTTTGCACTGACACCCAGATCTCCTGTCCTTTCTTCTCTATAATCTTTGTTTTGTTTAAAAACACCCGTTGTTTACAGGGCAGCTAGGTGTGCTTAGAGAACAGTAACAGTGAAGCTCCAGCTGTCTTAATTTGCCCAGAAGCAATTTTATGTCATGGGCTCACTGCTTTTAAGTACCCAACAACATCCCTGTGTGACTCTGTTTAAGACAACTTAAAGGGAGGAGGGAGAAGAGTTCATTCACCCTGCCTGTGATGAAGGTCAACATTCTTTCAATAAAGGACAATTATTCTAGGGGCTTCCAGGTTGCAGGAGAGGGACCTGACATTTTACTTTGCCAACCCAGCTTTGACAGACATACATAAACAGGGAAGGCCATACAGCTCAGGGCCAGAGCACCTGCCTTGCATGCAAAAGGTTCTGAGTTCAATTCCTGGCATCTCCAGGTAGGGCTGAGAAAGACTCCCTGCCTAACACACTCAAGAGGCACTGCCAGTCAGTACAGATAAAGCTGAGCAGCGCGAAATGCTGTTTAGCTGCATCATGTTGCTTTGTGGGACTTTCCCATCCCCTCCGGTAGGTAAGTAAATGCTAGTTGTTGTAATTATCATTTATTATTGATTTCCTGCTCCTGCTTCTTATTTCATGTTGGAGCAACCAAAAATCACACCCGCCTTTATAAGTGCTGGATATAGGGGCTTTGCACTCAGCTCTTTTGCTTGCGACGGCCTTGCAAAATAAAATTAAAATAAAATAAAAATAGCCTGGCAGGCTCACCAGACTGTCCTCTGGACCTGCTGCCACAAGTTCCACTGTCTCCAAGATGGCAGTTCGATGCAGGAGTTCAGCTGGACTGTAATTCAAGATGTGCTCGCAGATTCCTGAGATGTGTCTGCCCTGCAGGGCGCAAAGAGGGAAAAACTCATTCTTTTAGAAGAAGCCAGGTGGATTATGAACCTTCTGACAGAGGTAAGAACAAATGCAATTGGAGGCACAAGATCCTCCTAGATCTTCCCCTACCCCAATTTTTTAAAAATGCATTTGCTAACCGGGAGGTTACATGCACACCATAAATTTATAGCACATTTACAACACTTTCATGGTCATGGCTTCGCCCAAGGAATCCTGGGAACTCACTGAGCTACAATTCCCAGGACACTTAACAAACTGCATTTCCCAGGGTTCTTAGTGAGAATCAACATGCTTTAAATGTATGGTGTGGATATGACCTGGGTCAGGAAACAAGATGCAGACTGGTCTCCTGCTATTTCCCAAATGGGATAAATATGGTTTTGATGCAGCTTACTCCATCGTAAGACTATGCTATTTACCTAGATTATGCCAAGTGTTCAATTTTGAAAGAAAAATAATTGTTCCCAGTTCACTCTCTCCATACTATTCAGTTTTTAAAAAATATATAAATCAATAGGTTGTTTCAGGCTTCCACAATGTGGTGCGCTCTAGATGTTGCTGGACTCCAACTTCCATCAGCTAGCATGGCTGATGGTCATGGATGATGGGAGTTATAGTCCATCAACATCTAGAAGGCATCATATCAACTACAGTGGTACCTCAAGTTACAAACGCCTCAGGTTACAAATGGTTCAGGTTACAAACTCCGCTAACCTGGAAGAGTTGAAAACTTTGCCCCAGGATGAGAACGGAAATTGTGTGCCGGCGGTGCAACGGCAGCAAGAGGCCCCATTAGCGAAAGCACGCCTCTAGTTAAGAACAGTTTCAGGTTAAGAACGGACCTCTGGAACAAATTAAGTTCGTAACTAGAGGTACCACTGTACTCCGGTCCTACAGAACGATCTAGTTTAGCTGTTTTATCTGTATCTAGTAAACAAAAGCAAAACTTTGAAACTGTCAAGCTAGGAGTTGGCATGCATTCATCATCCCTAATGAACTTAAGAAATGGGAAATATGCTGTTTTGGAACATTTTCTGCTGTACATCCCTGGTGTGCACAAGTCCAGAACAGAGGCGGTGGACACATTTCTCATGCCAGTAAAACATACTTGGCCATCTGAGGGGGCTTGTGTACTTGACAATGTCCAATTTAGATTAAAGGGACCTGAACATCCCACCCCCAAAAAATAGCTGTCAGCCCAAGAATTTAAAGCAAGATTCCACATCAGGCCTCATCTCATAGCACATTCCATCTGCAGATTGCAGTACTTACAATCAGTAAAATCCGGTCCTCCCTCTCAGACACAGTGCAGTCCTGCAAGTACAAAGAAAACCAAGCTAGACTCTTCAAACTATCCCAGAAACAGGTAAGAACTAGGGTCCTTCCAGATAACCTGTTCACCTGATCATTCATCCTGATTTGTTTGCAGGGAGATTAGACAAGGTTGTTTATTCAATGAGAATCCATTCTTGATTTGTTTATGGGGAGGTTAAATGCTGCTGCATCAAAGCAAGTGTGATCCCACACTTTCCTCTGCATTTACTCATCACTTCGCTTATCATGAAAAGTCTGATCTTTTTGGAGAAGCAGGTTTGTTGCACAAGGCCTCTCAGTCAACACTAACTGGATAGCTTGAATTCGCCAGCATGCGACTGAAACCCACCCAAAGATAGCAACAGCCTGGAAGCAATTGTTCATTCAAAAGCAGCAGGGAGTCTCTCTGAGTGTACCGGTGACCAGCGAAACAAGCTCACCTGCGCAGGTGCAGTACAGATTGCATGTTAATTCCCTCCAATGCCTACCCCCGCCAGTTGCTTCATCCACACTCCTAACTCTGGGTGCCTCCAGGCAGTCCTTATCTTGCAGGCCCCTAACAGAAACTTAGGTTTGCACAATTAAAGTGCTTGGCCCCAAAGGACTTTCTACAGTTAGGCAAGTGATGCGGAAATGCACCAAAATGTGTGGGATGAACAAATGATCAGCAGGAAGATGTGTAGACAACCCTGCAAGCAAATCAGGATGAATGTCCATTGTCAGATAACTGCCTTGCAAACAAATCAGAAGAACGCTCAGTAAAGGCTGGGCATATTCCAACTACCATGCAAGTTTTGTGCAAGCAAATCAAGCTGAATGCTAAGCAAATAGAATATCTGGAGGAGCCATGAGAATGGTGGGTAATGGCTACTAGATCCTAGGTTTGGCTCAGCTTCCTTCTAGGGTCAACAAGGGATGGATATATTTTCCACATGGCGTACCACCGATCATATTCCCTGCAGCATTAAAAGCACACACAGAAAAATAAGATCATTAATGCATTTCAGGGGCTTTTTTGGTGTGAGAGAGACTAAAACAGTTTTCCAAAATCTGGTGGCCTCCAGATGTTTTGGTATATAACATCCATCAGCCCAGTCCAGCACAACTGTAGTTCAAAATACAATCTAGAGGAAAGCTGTACTATAGAGGACAGCTCTGTCTTTTCATCTGCTATCCACAACTCAAGGCAAGTCTCATCAAGCTGTGCACACATGGCACCTTAAATGTGCACAAGCGTGCATCTGCATGTGTGTGCATTAGAGGCAAGTTGCCCTGAGGGATCTGGCTTTCAGGTATGACAGCCAGAAAGATTGTGCAGTCATCAATCATGTGTGTTCCACTCAATGGTATTCCAGGATCAAGAAAGATCACACTAGGGCATCTTATCTTCAAGCACCGACCTTCCCCCAGTTAACGTAGGGTATTAGGTTCCAAGTAATGCCATGCACACATCTCAGAGGGAGGTACACATTCCACAAAATGATGTGTTTTTGGATGCAATTATACTGGAGGTAAAATGACTATTTATTGTTCTGCTCACCACATGCTGATCCAATGGATTTTTAAAATATCCCCTTAGATCCCCCCTTAAAAAGAGAGAGAGAAAGTGCACTAGTTAGAGTGCTGGACTAGGACCTGGGAGACCAGAGTTAAAAACCCCAAACAGCCATGAAGCTCATATCCCAGCCTTCCTCCAAGGAGCTCAAAGTGGAACAAACAGTTCTCCCTCTCCTCATCTCATCCTCACAACAACCCTGTAAGGTAGGCCAGACTGAGAGAAAAATGACTGGCCCAAAATAACCCAGTGAGCTTCACTGCTGAGTGAGGAATTTGAACGTGGGTCTCCCAGGTCCCAGTGCAACTTCACTCTAACCACTACACCATACTGGCTCTCATACATGCATCCAGCAAAAGGGCAAAATGGAGACAATGCATTATCAGGGACATGCGCCAGAATTCAGAGACTGTTCCAGTAAAATAGAGACAGTTTGAAGATATAACAATCCAGCACTGCAGCACAATTAGGAGGAGTCTTGAGATTTCTTTAAAATACAAACACTAAGTTTTAAAGTCTCTGCCCCCTTCTCCAACACGCACCACCCTCAGGCTCCCAGGCTCAAGCCCCAAGTCTCAGGACCAGAGACTCAGATTTCCCAGCAAATACTAATGACAGGAACCCAACTGCACAAACAAAACAAATACTTGTGGGAAGTGGGGAAGAGAAAAAAAGAAAAGAGTGAAAAGCAGAGTACTATGAAAGAATATGAAATTTTCAGAATACACACATCTAAGTCCTACCCTACAGGCTGGAGAAGGTTTGCAGATCACAGCTGAATGAAGACCTTCTCCCACCACATTCCCAGCTTCCCTTCCTATCCGTCAAAATGAGTTGGGCACATTCTTCTTTCCTCGTCATTTGTATGTTTTTTATCTTAAAAGCACTACAGAGCGAACAATACAGGCTGCATGCCCACCATATATTTAAAGCACACCCACTCCATGGATCCTGTGAACTGTAATTTATTCTTCACACAGCTACAATTCCCTTACCAAATTACAGTCCCCAGGATTCTCGGTGTGTGTGTGCACGCTTTAAATGTGCTTCAAATGTACAGAGTGTATACAGCCCTAAAAAGATACAAACACTCTCTCTCTCTCTCTCTCTCTCTCTCACTCACACACACACACACACACACACACACACAGCCTTTGCTTCAAAATGCCATAAAATATCATTCACCTGGTAGACATCGCTAAATATCAAATGGTTTTAGTAGAGGTAAAACATTTCCACTTATAATACTACAATGGGGGGGGGGGGGCTCACCTCACATTTCTAGCTACTTCTACTTAGTTAAAGAAGCCAAATTCTTTAGTTTCTTCTGCAACATGGCACACCTTCTCAGGCCCCTCCCCTCCGCTCCCAGCTCTTTTAAGAAATCTATATCATGGAGCTTTTGACAATTTCTTGCTATTACGACCTTCACACTTTCCTTCCTTTCCTTTCCCATGCTCTTGTCTAGAGCTGGCGGGATTTTCCAGTAGGACCATTTGTCATCAAGTCCCTCCAGCTCATTCCACAGATTCCATCGCAGAAGGTCACACAGAGAAGGAACATTTTACAAAGAAGCTACCTATCGCTGTGCCTACCTGTAAAAGCTTCCCTGAAGAGACTTTCTCTCTGTCTCCCCTCAGCGCATATGCTTCCTTTCATTGGGCTACATCCAACTAAAAATGGAGATTCCCCAAACTCAGCTATCCAGCCCTGACCCCGATCCCAAAGCGTGACTCACTGGATTATTTCTACAAAAAACAAGTCGCTCCCTCACCCCCGTCCAGTTTTGTTTACCTCGCTCTTCTCGGTCTCACTCCTCCCACCCATTTCTGGTCAGCTGCCATTTCCCTCAGTTCATTCAAGTTCAGAATAGGGTGTCTCATCTTCTGTCAGCCAACAAAGAGCCACAGAGCTTGGCACCTTACAACCCACAGATGGGTGGCCTCTCTGACCCAAACATGGGGGTGGCCATCTTTCTGGAGCAGCGTATCTTTAAAGTACACTCAAAACATGTTCTTTTTCTTAAAGAATTCTGGGCCCTGTAGTTTACCCCTCCCAGAGTTAAAATTCCCAGAAACCCTTAACAAACTACAGGGCCCAGAATTCTTTGAGGCGGGGAACGTACTTCGAATGTGCTTTACACACAGCCTTTATTTCCTTTCTGAACAGTTTCCTAGGAAACACCCTAAACCAAGGGATTAACAATAGAAACATCAATCCAATTTCAAATCCAACACAAACACAGACCGGGAGAAGAATCTCCACTTAAAAGGCTTGTTGAAAAAGGAAGGTTTTTTGAAAAACATTGAAATGACAATGAAGACAGCACTTGTCTCATGTGTTGTGGAAGGGAGTTCTGAAGGATTGACCCAGTTCTTACATCATAAAACCAACCTCCTGATGCAATAGTATCTGCAGGAGGCTCATTAAACTTCAGGCCAATTTGCAGACTGTTTCTTAACACAGCTCAGCTATGTACATACAATATATTTAAAGCACCTTCTCTCAAAAAGAATAATGGGAGCTGTTGTTTAGCACTATAGAGCTATAGTTTCCAGCACCCTTAAACTACAGTGCTCAACATTCTTGGGGGCAGGTTTTAAATGAATGGTGTTTACACAACCTCAGTTTTGAAATCACACCAAACCGCAGTTAATGAAGTTTCCCTATGGATTATTATTGTTATTATTCAAACTTACAGCTCACTTTTCCTCATAAGCATAAACTCCAAATGAGTTACATTTTAACACACAAAACACTTCACACAAAGTCCAAAAAACAAAGTAAAACAATTACCATTGTAATTTCTTCCAATTACTATAACAGCAAACAAAAGCAGATCACAGGAATACTTAAAAGATAGCTAGATAGAAAGGAGAAAAGAAAACTCATAGCCATGCATGTTCTGTTTAAAACACCAAAAAGAATAAAGAACCACAGCCTCCTTAGGGAAGGTACAGTATTTCACAATTAGGTTCTTCAACTGGGTAAGACACTCTTTGAACCACATTTGGCACTCAGAATAAGGCCTCAGGCACTGAATGGAGAATACACACAGGGACACCTAAATGAAGGAGGTGCTATAGTGTGGATGCCTGAAATGATAAACCATAGTTCAGTCTGCTACTCCTCCCCTGAAACGGGAATGCCAAACATACCAAAAATGAAATCATAGTTTGATCATCTGTACACCGAGAGGCTCAAATCAGGATATGTGTTCTACCCTATGGTGCACTGTCCAAATGGAGCGAAGGAAATCAATATTAAATTCCCTTTCTGTGTGTTGGTGGGAAAGAATTTGGGACATACGGAGGAAGTCTTACGAATGCTCTCGACAATGTAACTGGATCACAACTCACCATGTCCCAGGGTGAGGCTTCAATTAAGTATGTGGCCATGGTGTGGGAGCATTAGACCAGCTCAAGAGGCACAAAAATAAAACCAGCTTCAATTTCACCAAACCACATGATAGTCTGGGTGTGTCCTGCATATGGGGAAAGCCCGTGATAAGGTTCATCCTCATCTGTGGCGAGCCGTCAGCAAATCGTCATAGGGTACAGCACATATTTGGGGGAAACATCTGTCCAACACCTCCTAAAGCATGCTGAATTATGAATTCTTCACATAGTGTTGGAAAGTCCACAACCTCCTGTGGACCAAACTCATTTCAAGTCAAGCATTCAGCTCATGGGAAGCCTGTAAACAGGATGTGAGCACACCAAATCAGCAGGGCTTTTCCTATTTGTGATTCCCAGCAACTGGATTCAGCAGCATAGAGGTGGTTTCAGTTTCTGGAGTCACAGCACAACCTGCATCTATAAAGCCTATGGCCCCTAAACCATGTAAGGCCAGCTTGCTAGGAGTGAGAAAGGACTAGAGAAGACCCAACAGAGCCAGCACACCCAAATCACTTGCCTTGCCATTGCAGGGCAGCTAATCACCTCTGGATAGTAGTACAAAGATTTATGGCAGTCAAAGACCCATGGAAGAGGCCACTGGACATTCTGGCCTTTAGAATACTTTCAGCTGGTGGCACAAATAGGCACTTATTCTCCCAGAGAGCGCCAAAGCTATGCTTCCCAGAAAACACACATTATAGGCATTGTCTTTGAACAACTTACCGCTTTCATAATCTCTGCTAGATCTCCACACAGCCAGATGATGTCTTTGCTGGCTGAAAAATCGTTAAGGTGGGAGAAGAGATACCTGCAAGAAAAGATCAATGAGCCTGCTTCCTACATGCCAATACCTCCTACTTGATTCTCAGAGATCCCATTTTAATGCCATTTCTGTCCACTCTCCACCTGACTTTGGTATTACAGGTAAGTAATACTGCACTGAAAAGAGAAACACTGCAAGAGTAAACAATACCGGGCTAAACAAACCATCAGTCTGACGTGGTATATGGCAGCTTCCTATGTTCTCATAGACAGTCTGAAAAACCGCTGACATCTGGCTCCAATTTGGCTCTCAGAAAAATGGCCTCCTACTTGGTTATGCCGAGCTCTGGCATTGGCCCAGCAGCCAGTGGGTGTTTGAAGCTGAACACAGGACCTCCAATTTCCCTTGGTACCTTTTCTCTCAGACCAAAGGGATGAAGACACAAGCTCAAGGTTCACTCCTTATCTCCCCTCGGGTACAGAACTCTACAAGTGAATCATCATTTAAACACTCCCAAACCCTTTCCATTCCACACACCCATCTCCCTTAAATCTGCATGAAACCTTTCCCCTCTCCAGCCCTTTTATATTATTTTCCTAAGTTAATTCAGTGTACAGACTACCTCCCCTCCAGTGCCCCAAAGTAGATAACAAGAAGCAGTATCTGTGTGTGGGAAACATTTGGCCTTCTGGATGTTCCCATCAGCCACAGCAAGCACACCCAATAGCCAAGAATGATAGAAACCATAGTTCAGCAACATCTGGAGGGCCAAAGGTTCCCACACCTGGTCTATACCAATGGGGTCTGTGACAAAACACTGCAGAGTGGAACTCTACTGTTCAGGATCCCAGCCACTCCACTCCATTCCATTCCATCTCCCAACTTGTTTTCCGTTCTCCCCCAAGAACCAGCCAGGACCACAGAGTATTACTCAGTCCTCATCTGACTGTTTGGGAGGTTCATTCACAAACAGACAGCTTTGCTCTTTTGGATGGCAGGTGCCATTTCCATGACATAAACAGAACCCACAGCCTGAACATTAGAAATAAAGGGAATGGAGAAGATGATCATGACACTCTTTACCTGTTGAGCCATAAGAAGAGACCCTTTGCAGCGCCAATCAACTCCACCACACAGCTCAGGAGGTCTGAGGAAGGTTTCTCCATAGTGTATCCGTCGTAGGTGCTAACTTTCCTTCGGCTCAGGATGAAGGTTTCAATCGTCCTTACAACGCCTTGCAGCTTCTCAGTCAGCACCTGCAGGTTGGCTGTTGCCAGGTCATAGTTCTAGGGAGAGGGAAACAAGCCCAGCTACCCTCACTAATGGAAACAAAGGCTTGTATACAGCTAAGTTTCACTCAAAGTAGGGGGCGGGATTTGGTTCAGTTCACATTTAAAGGAGAAATTAAACCAAATTTGCACTTTTCAAAACGAGAACTCAAACACAGCCCTGCTTTGAAATTGACACTTCCCTTAACTTTGCAGTGCAGTTTCCCAGCTAAATAATGCTTACAAAAAATACATATATGAAGGGAAAACATGCAGAAAAATGAAGATATTGGTGAAAATAACATACATACAAAAATGCATTATATTAGGAGAAACTGCTTGCAAAAATAGGTGGTCACAACTGCATAACTGCACAACTGTGTTTAGAGTTGCATGAAAATGCTGGAGTTTTTTTTATGAAGACACATAAACAGAGAAGATTGATGGAAGAGATCCGTGTGAGAGACAGACTGGAGCGATTGATTAAAAAAGAGATAATTAATAGTACAAAGGCTAGTCTAAATAATAAAGTTTTCAAAAGAAAGAAGGGAGGGAAGGTTCCCCGATGAATTTCCATAGGGCAGGGCCTGCCGTGCTAAAGGTTTGCTCCCTAATGAAGGTCAACTGAATCTCATGGGTGGAACCACCTTAAGGGCCCCGTCATAAGATGCCCATAGTTGAGGTAGAATATAAGGAATCAGATGGTCCCTAAAGTACTTCAGAGGCCCAAGTTGTTGAGGGATCTGTGAGCCGCACTGAGGTTCACAGCCATGTGCTCACCAATACGCAAAGCTGCTCCACAGCTTCCAGAAGCAGCTCCTGATGGCCAACGCGCCTCATGCCCAGATCTTCCAGGTCCCGATAGGACAGATGAAGCAGCCCCTTCCCAGTCAGGCCCCACGTCTCAAAGGGATAGTCTTGTAACGCTGGATCCAAACCTAAACGCAGAAGAGGAAAGCATTTGATCCTCTTTCTTTCATGAAACTGGCCCAGAAGTTTTGGAAAGAGCTATAGATCAATGGCAGGGCACTTGCTTAGCATGCAGAAGGTTCAAACTTTGGCATCTTCAGTTAGGAGGTGGGTGGGGAACCATTTTTTTAGAAGCCCGGGATCCTTTTTGGGTAACCATGCAAGGGTCACATGCCAGTGGTAGGCTGAAAAGTGGCAGGAGGAATGAATGTCATTTTTACCTTTGCATAGTAGGTTAGTTTCCAAATACACTCACACAGCCCCCCCCCCGCCCTCATCTTCCACCCAGGCATGCAAGAAGCATTATCAGAGTCCAAGGACTCTGTTTTTTTACAGCTGATAACAAATTTGGCAAGGCTTACAGAATCTCATATTTTAACTTTGAAATCACATGTTTGGGGGAGTCTTGGGAAGGGAGCAGAAGAAAGATGTTGTCAAGCATCATGTGGCCACAAATATTTTTATGACTTTGGTTTCTTCCCCAAAATCAGAGATGGAGAAGCTGTGCCCCTCAAGATCTAGTGTGACTACAAATCCCATCATCCCTGACTGTTGGCCATGCTTTTGGAGGTGGCGGTAGCCGATAGGAGTTGGAGTCAAACAACAGATGAATTCGCAGCTGTGATTTTTCATTGCAATTACTTTTTTGCCTTTTCCTGGTTGTTGCATTTTAAATTGCAATAACCCACACTGAAATCAGTAGTGAGGAGGAGTAGGACATTAATTCTTTAAACTAACACTTCTACAAGGCCAAGGTTCCATGTTCCTGCCCTAAATCTAATTAGAAATTACAGCTACTTTATTTTAAATGGTTTTGACCTGTCCTGAGATTATTATTATTATTATTATTATTATTATTATTATTATTATTATTAACTACCTTTCATTGTAAGATCTCAGGGCAGGATAAGTGAGAAGTGGGATAGAATGCAACCCACCCTGCAACCTGTTGGTGATAATAATTTATAATAATAATTTATTATTTATACCCCACCCATCTGGCTGAGTTTCCCCAGCCACTCTGGGCAGCTCCCAATTGAGTGTTAAAAACATACAGATGGTCGAGTAATAAATTGATTAACAGTAGCAATATAAATTCTGTAAACAAACACATCTGGAAGACAAGGCTTCTCTATCCCTGTCCTAAATCTAATTAGAATTTTATTTTTGCAAACAAATGAGGACTTGGCTGATCTCTCTTCCTCTTCCCAGCCACCCCCATAGTTTTCCAGTTCCGTTTCCTTCAGGGCCAGATTTAGGTTTGATGAGGTCTTAAGCTACTGAAGGTAATGGGGCCCTTTATATGTCCAGCTATCCTTTGTCAACAACAAATTGTCACTGCTTTTTGTGTTGAATATATGCTATATGGTAATTTATGGACCTAATGGATATCTAAAGCCTTTTGCACATAACAAATAGGAGCCTACACAACACAAAACACTGTTGCTGTATGTAGGTTTTATTTTATTTGTTTTTTATCTTATATTTTGGAAATGTACATCCAGTGGGGGTTTTCCCCTTTAAATTTTTTTGGGAGCCCCCAAGAGAGTGGGACCCTAAACTATAGCTTGTTTAGCTTATACATAAATCTGGCACTGGTTTCCTTGCTCTCCCAGGTCTGCAAATTTGAAAAGAGAGCTGCCCTGTGTTAAGAAGCCAGAAGTGGGCAAAGGAGGAGGAGAATGTCATGTCCGACAGCCACCTCCAGATCCTTTCCTTACCTCTCCACAGTCAACACATGGAAAAATCGGGCATGTTATGGCAATCACAACACTGTTTGGGGGTGTGGCTTCTCCTCCCACTCCATTGAACACGTAGTAACCGCCCGGCCAGGTAAGAAGGGCCTGCCCAGAGCAGGAATGTGCTTCATTCCTGTGGGCAAAGAGGTCGGCTCTTATTCACTCCTGCCATCTCTGTCATAGTTGCAGTTTTAGCTCAGATTTATACCTCCTGGTTCCTACCAGTTCCTCGAGTATGGGCCAGCCTCGAGTCCTACGAAGGAGGAATAGCACCCTCCCAGCAACACACACCTGTCTGATTTAGGTGTAAAAAATTCCCCAAAAGTTCAGCTCTCCCTCTCACCTCTCATCCAGGCCACCACCATCTTAGTATTCCAGGTGGAGATGGGATCCATGTTCCAAGCCCTGGCTTAGTCCCTTCTGGGCACTCCTATTCGAGGAATATGTTTCCGTTCCAGGGAAATCACGGATGAAACTCAAGACGCACCTGCAGGTTCCAGCAGGTAACTCCCAGCTGGGTTTCTGGTTGGTCCGCCCACTTGTCACTCGGCAGTAAAGCCCGCCTTCTCTAAAACGTTGGATTCTCTAAGGCAGTTAATAAATGTTGTCCAGCTGTCCCCCTTTGGGGAATTGGGAAAGGTAGAGGGGGCAGTTCACCCCCGTTCAAAGAAGCTCTCATTCTCCAGTCCTTGGGTGCTGATAACCTTTTGGCAGCTGCTGAGAAGGCACACACTCCCTCCCCAATTTCGAGCGTCTGATTCAACAGGATGCCACACAAACCAGTTTCACCGCCTTGTCTAACTTCCTTAAAGGGACAGTGCATTTATCACTCTGAAGTTTGCCTGGAAAGGTAAACCTGCAGTCTTATACACGCTTATGGGAGGGCAAGTCCACCTAAAATATGCGGGGATGTAACTTCTCAGTAAACACACAGTGAAGAAAAGGGCTGTGTAGGGTCTTTCTGCACAAAGAGGTATGCCATTTATCATTTGCACAATTGGCTCAGTAGGCCCTGGCGAGTGATTGATGGTATTGAAAATATTGCTGAACCACCCTTCATCAGAAGACTTCAGGGCTGGGTGCAAAACTGAAACAATGCACACAACATAAAAAGGCAGAAAATTAAAAACAAAAATCTAAACACATAAAATGAAGGGAGAATATTTTTATTTGTTGTTTACATTTATATCCTGCATTTCCTGCAAGGAGTTCAAGGTATGGTTCTCTTCTCCATTTTTATTCTCAAAACAACCCTGTGAGGTAGGCTAGGCTAAGAGACTGTGACTAGTCCAAAGTCACCCAGTGAGTTTCATGGCTGAGTTGGGATTTGAAGCTTGGCCTCACAAGTCCTAACCACTACACCACATTGGGTCTCAAAAAAGATGAAGAAGCAGTTCTGCCTAAAATTCTATCTAAAATTCCTGGTCAAAAAGCAAAGATTGTAATGTTGGTGTCAGACAATAATTTTTTTAAAAAAACAAAAACATTTATTTTCCACAGCACTATCAACATTCATATTGTACCCCACTGCTCTCCATTGGCATTTACCGGTATTTCAACCATTTCTCACATGGAAAAAAGTAAAGGAATAGTGTCTGACACATCAGTGAACGGGAGACAAAACCTGTGGCTGGTGACCATTAACCACAGACAGTCAAGCCAGCTCCTACCTGCGTATCTTCCTGGGAAGGAATACAGGAAGCTGCCTTATACCAAGTCAGATGCTTTTCCAAAGTCAGATTTCAAGTCTAGGGTTTCCATGTTCTCAGGTAATTTCTCTATGTCTTTACTGCTAAGCAGTAGCACTCCAGTTTGCTAATCCTAACCCGACAGGACTGGCTCTACCATTAGGCAAGGTGGGGCAACTGTTCCAGGCAGCAGATGTGGAGGGGACAGCAGCAGCAGCTCCTGTTCTTTGGTTATGTTAGAAGAGATAACCAAGTATAAAACCAGATACAGCCCTCGAAGGCTTCCCATCCCTGAGCTCAACGCAAACAAAATCCAGAAGTATTAATTGTGTTTGTAAATACTACAGGGCTGAAATTGCAGTGGTGATTTTACATTATGGCATGTTCATCTTAAAATCAGGGTAATCTGAGGATTTTAATCACTTGGATGCAAACTCTTGAAATCTGAAAGTTATGTTACAAAAATAGGTAAAGGTAAAGGTACCTCTGACCATTAGGTCCAGTCGTGGACAACTCTGGGGTTGCGGTGCTCATCTTGCTTTACTGGCTGAGGGAGCCGGCGTTTGTCCGCAGACAGCTTCCGGGTCATGTGGCCAGCATGACTAAGCCGCTTCTGGTGAACCAGAGCAGTGCACGGAAACACTGTTTACCTTCCCATCGGAGCGGTACCTATTTATCTACTTGCACTTCATGTGCTTTTGAACTGCTAGGTGGGCAGGAGCTGGGACAGAACAACGGGCGCTCACCCCCGTCATAGGGATTCTAACTGCCAACCTTCTGATCGGCAAGCCCTATGCTCTGTGGTTTAGACCACAGCACCACCCGCGCCCCTTGGTTACAAAAATATGTTGCGGCAATAATTTCAGAGCTGCCAATGCCTACAGAGTAGTATTTTAAAATAAAATAAGGAAAGAAAGAAACCTGCACATGATCAAATAATGATCTTCAAACTATTCAGTGCTGGTGTGAAGATGAGCCCAAATCACCGCTAGAGGGAGATAAATCAGCAGACAAAGAATGCTAGAGATCTACTCATCACTGAAGACATCACTGCATGCATAGCTACGTATCTATGTTGTTACATCATGGAATAATTCTTCAGTAATTTCTGTGTCAAAGTTGAGTTGCTGGATTGCTTTCAAGAGGATTAGCAAATTCATGAAGGGTCAGGCTATCAATGGCTAGTAGCCACAACAACTGTTTTCTACCTCCACTGTCAGAAGAGGCACACGCCCCTGAATACCAGGTGCTGGAACTCACAAGTGGGGAGTGTTGCTGTTGCACTCAGCTCCTGCTTGTGAGCTTCCTATCAGCATCTGGTCGGATTCAGGATTCAGGATTAGATGGGTCATTGACTTGATCCAGCAGAGTTCTTCTTATGTTCTTAATTGATTTCTGCAGGTTATTGCCACTAAAAGCATCAGAGGAGGACCAGTGAAAAGAAAAGTTGGTGACCACATTGCTACATTTTATTTTATTTTTTGCAATAAGGCTGTGTACACGATATGCCTTCAAAACACATTCAAAGCACATTCTTTCCCTCAAAGAATTATGGGCACATTCCCCCTTAATATGTACATTTTTGTTAACATTGCTTGGAGAACTGCACCGCACAATAAGTGTGAATTTCAAAGGATGGCTGTGTTTTGGTTCTCATGTTGTTTTGGGAAGTGTACAAATTAAATGCAAACTGAATCAATATCCCTTGGAAACAGAATGGTCCTTTTTGAATTAATATAATTTTTTGAATGCAGGTCAAGGCAGAGAATTGTGAACTAGCTGAAGGTGAAGTACCTTTCTCAGAAAATTTTGTATGCTCTGTTGGATTCAAAGTGTCTTCTGAGACTCTCTTCAAACTTCTCTTGCAAAGGCTCCAACATCAAATTGCATGAGCAGCATTGCTGTTCATCACACCACCTTGCAGTTCCACTCAGGGGAAATGCAATCCTACAGCTAACACCAGTGTGAAACACAAAAATCAAGTTCTGCAAACAGCGAGACGTTTCAGGGGGGAGCTGGTTTCCTTTTCCAGGAGGTCGCTGCAATCTTATCAGCATTCTGCAATATTTGTCTTTATTTACAAATATACAGGTGGAGCACAGCTGAAGATGAAGCTTGCACATTCCAAGAGACAGACAACAACAACAACAACAACAACAATTTATTATTTGTACCCCGCCCATCTGGCTGGGTCTCCCCAGCCACTCTGGGCGGCTTCCAACAAAGATGAAAGATACACTAAAATGTCACATATTAAAAACTTCCCTGAACAGGGCTGCCTTCAGATGTCCATAGAAGATGGATACTGACTCAGATCAGTGGTCCATGTAGTTCAGTACTGCCTACACTGACAGGCACGGACTCTCCAGGGTTTGAGGCACAGAGTATTTGATGATGATACTACGATTGAACCTGGGACCACTGAGCTACAGCCTTTTCCTGGTGCTCCTTCATAGCTTCTCTAGGGAACTGCTAGCACCCCCACAGTTCTGAGCCTAAACCTTCTCCAAGCTGTAGCCTATTGTTCTTTGTTTTCACACCAATTTGTTCTCTTCCCCCGACTGGCATGGATGGGTATCTGGATGAGTAATCTCTTCTGACAACCATCTTGCCTTATTAGAGTCCCAAGAAGACAAAGCACCAGAATCGGCTATCAGCATTCATTTGTCAACTTTCAGGAAGCTGTCCACACATTTGCCTTGGGGCAGCCTAGTCCTGTTTGGAAAAATCTGATAGAAACGGCACACACACACACACACTGTATTTTTCTGGTTTTGACATTTTGCAAACAGCCCTGGAATTTTTCACAAAGGGCAGGAAATCAGGGGAAGGGAATCAATGGCCTACCAGGTGTGTATCTGAAGAAGTGTGCATGCACACGAAAGCTCATACCAAGAACTAACTTAGTTGGTCTTTAAGGTGCTACTGGAAATAATTTTTTTGTTTTGACTATGGCAGACCAACACGGCTACCTATCTCTACCAAGTGTTGTTAGACCACAACAACTCCCACAATCTCTGGCTGAGGCTGATAGGAATTGGAGTCGAGCAGCATCAGGCAGTGATGGCTAGTGCCTATTAGGGCTGGCAGGGTAGAAGGCAAGGAGACAAACATTAGCCAGAGCCAGTGACAGGCAGAGCCAGCTACTTCTAGTTTTTCCCTTATCCTCTTCTTTGCTGAGTTCTACAAGGACAACACTGCATCTAAGGCAGAGCAAGCTGATAGCTAGTGGGGACCTTCTAGACTGGTTTTAAGAACGCAAACAGGTGGGGGCTGGCTAAGGGCTGACAGGTTGGTGGGAAAGTGCCCCATTTGCCCTGATAGACTAGCATCCCAACAGTCAAATTTGATGTGGGGCTGGCAGATCTGCAGCCTGTTTTAGGGATCACTTTCAGTGCCCTCTGCTTGTACATTGATGCATGAAACATATACTGTATTGCCAAGAGACCAGAGGTTGCCTCAGAGCTCTCATCCAAAGACAGTTAAACACTTTCACTGCTACCCTGGGCTGCTCACTGCCCAGAGAAGTGGGGGTAAATATAACAGAAGGCAGATGTTGCCTCCATGCTTCCAAGATCATTCCACAGTAATTATCTTTTGCCCCACCTTATTTGGGGAAGATGACCAGGGGCCAGCAGATTAACAGGAAGCAGAGCATCAAGATAATCGCCTGTGATTTATTTCAGGGAACTGTATGGCTCAAAGTAATCTGCAGCTGGTCCATTGCTTGGAGCTAGTGGGTTTCCTCTAGACTGGAGTTGTTTCAAAATAATATTTCACAGTGTAGGGCCTAGGCATAACTGGCTAAATATTTGATGCTGATGAACTATCACTCCAAAACTCATGCCACTTGCATTGAATAGGGTTTTTTTTGAAGGGGGGTGGGTAGTTATGGACAAGGCAGGAACATTAATCACTTGTCGTCTATGCCCTGGCAGCCTCTAGGTTACATTACTGTCTCATGTTATATGTAGGGCTGCCTTTATAGATGGTTCAGAAACTTCGGCTGGTGCAGAATTTGGTAGTCAGGTTGCTCACTGATGCAAGGCATTATGAGCATATTGCATGGATCGGCTTCCAATTAGTTTCCAGACAGACTCTGGTAATATGATTATGACACCCCTTCCCATATTTCTTACTTTCACAACAATTTCTTTTGGTACAGTTGCTTTTTTATGGATCCTCTCAGCAGGTACCTGTATAAGTGTAGGTTGTTGTTGTTGTTGTTGTTGTTGTTTGCGCTCCTTGGCACGATGTCCTGTGCAGGGGAACCGCCCATACCACCCTAAACCCAGCGCTGTTCAAAGTGCTGGTTTTGACCTACAGTATAAAGCCTTAAACAGCTCAGGACCGCAATACCTGAAGGAACATCTTCCCATAGGCATTTGGTTGGTCACTGTGAGAACAAGATGCTAGACTAGACGAGCCTTTGGCCTGATTCTCCAAGGCTCTTTTTATGCTTTTATATTCAGTTAAAAAAAAGTTGGAATGAAAAAAATACATTTCGGAGGACGATGGATGCATCTTTAGGTCACCTCCCCATCTTTACACTCACTGACCTTTCCCACAATGCATCTGCTTTAGGTGGCAACCTTGTGAAAGCACCCTTTGTTGGTAAGGCCTACAGGTACAAAAGCCTGTGTTGTATGGTTATAGCCACATTTTGGAAAGACTTAAAAGATGCAAACTTTGAATACTTGGCATAAGGCGTATTGCCATTATGGAATACAGTGGTACCTTGAGTTACAGACGCTTCAGGTTACAGACGCTTCAGGTTTCAGACTCCGCTAACCCAGAAATAGTACCTCGGGTTCAGAACTTTGCTTCAGGATGAGAACAGAAATTGCATGGCGGCGCAGCGGCAGCAGGAGGCCCCATTAGCTAAAGTGGTGTCTCAAGTTAAGAACAGTTTCAGGTTAAGAACGGACCTCTGGAACGAAAAAAGTACGTAACCAGAGGTACCACTATGGTATTGTAGCCACACCAGCTGAGACTGGCAAGAGGAACAAAGCGCAAAGACATCTTTCCTGGAGAATGGCAGAGCTTTATTTTGTTTGGAAAACCAAATACCAGTTCCAAAGGTTTCTACTAACTTGTAGATCACATAAGAGCATGTTTTACAGTTGTATACTGTTATAAATCCTGGTGTATGTATGGGAATGCTGACTTCCATAATGTACTTTAGGGGGTTCTCCAGGGAAAACTCCATGGGGTTTGTTGGGTTATCTTTGTTTCTCAGACAAACACATGATTTTGAAAATAATAAAATTAGAAGAGGAAAACACAAAGGCCAGCTTTAAAATTTTTGCTGCATCGGGGTGGAACTTGGTTCTCCTTGGATGGTGCGAGCAGCACAAAGCTCTCACAAGTTTTCTTTCCACAACCAAAGCCGACTCCTCTTCACACGTGGATAGCGTGCGGTCGGCAGAGCAGCAAGCATTGATCTCTTGTGACAGCTGCTCTTGAGGCTGGCTGCGGAAGGGATAGTCATCAGGCAGCGATGGGAGGAGGGCAATATTTAAGCGCTCCCATAGCACACTTGCCCAACTGTACTGCTGGAACGCAGCACACAAGGAACGGGATCCAGAAGCTGGTGAGTGGTGGGATGAATGCTTATGAATATCACCCTTGCGTCTGAGTAAAAAATGAACAGGATGGGAGCAGGGCAGGCTAAGGAATGGGGAAGATGGTTGGGAGCAATAGGGGAATGTAGGATGATGTTCCACCGTGCACTGCTGTGACCCAGAGAGTTGCCCTGCAGTAGGCGACTGATGTGGCTGAAATGTGAATTGTATTTACTTAACTCTAAAACAGTCCGTGCAGTTAGCCCTGAGCAATGGTGGGCACTCAACAAAGATAATTCATTGATTTCCAGCTGGGCTACCTGTAGACAATATCTATAGACAGTTCCACTACCAAATTTCAGTGGGTGTTTGCTGCAACGTCCTCCTCTTCCTCTTCTTCCTCCTTCTGTTCTTGGTCACCATGTTCTAACAAACTCTTTCCTCTTCCTCCCACAGCCTGAATCAACTTCAAATAACTGTACAAAGCTACGAACGAGGGAGGAAACAGAGGGGGGAAAGGTGACAGCAACCTATCCTTTTTCTCACTTGCTCTGGGCTATGATCTTCCGTCTGAAGTGTTTAACCCCAGGGTACTTCCGCCTCCTACAAGTAAGCTCAATACTTCTTACCTTGCGGAGTGTTAGAATATTTTAAAGTCTGTGATCTTGAGCAGAATCAGTTCCAAAGTAGCGTATTCAGTAGTGTGGTTAGGTAATTTTAGACTCTGAATGAATTGTTACCCTGCCCTTTTGACACCTGTGATGTATATTTGCAGGACCCATCCTATTTTTTGTGATTGCATTTTGTGATTTTAAGTTACAATTATTTTATTAATGTTGTGTTTTAAATTGATATAACCTGCCCTGGGTCCTTAGGGTGAAGGGTGGGCTAATAATAATAATAATAATAATAATAATAATAATAATAATATGGGGGAACTCTTTAGATCTCAGGTGGAGAACCTGTGGCCTTGCAGCTGTTGCTGGATTACAGCTCCCATCATTGCTGACCATTGGCCATGTTGGTTGGAGTTGATGGGATCCGGAGTTCAAGAACATTTAGGACGGCATAGATGGCTAGCAGCCATGGTTTGTCAGTTAATCCTAACCCTGCCCCACACCTGTTTGCACCCTTGGGTCATCTTTTCACCAAGTGCCAAGTGCCAGACTCTATCAAGCCAAGTTCTTGTCGATAAGTGGTTTCACCACTTTCCAGTTCCTAGCAATTTCAAGGTGTGACACAACTAAACCTTTGGAGAGCCTTGAGTTTTTCAGTTGATGCATTCATTGAGAACTTGCCATGATCCATCCACTGAGTAGCCAAGGAACACTTAACACCAAAGCTCAGTGGGGCTTACTTTCACGTAAAGATGCAGTTAGAAGGGTTGCAGCTCTCCCAGCTAGGTCTGATCTCTGTCTTAACCAGAAATTCATTGATTGCAATAGAACTTGTTTCACAGCAACAGATATGTATCAACAGTGAGGATCATTTTAGTTTTGCAGCTGACAAAAAGTGACCATAGGCTGCTGCCACTTTGAGCTGGGGAACACCTTGTTTAACCTTATCACCTCTGGCTGTTCTGTTTTATTGTACAAAAGCAGCTATCTCCCAGCTACTTTTCCTGGGGGAACAAAAGAGGTAAGAGCCATAGCTCAGCCACAGAACATTTGTTTTTCAAGCACAAGGTCCCAGGCTTGATCCCTGGTGTGTCCAGGCAGGACTGGGAAAGATTGTTGTTTGAAATCCACTATAGACAAGGCTCAGCTAGGTGGACCAAAACTAGGTGCTCTGACTCTGTTTAGGGGAGGGGATACTAGCTCAGCAGTTGAGTGCATGATTTGCCTGCTGAAGGTCCCAGGATTGATCCCCAGGTAGGCCTGGGAAAGACCCCGTCTGAAATCCTGGAGAGATGCTTCCAGTTAGTGTAGACAATACTGATCTAGATGGGCCAGCGATTTGAAACAGTGTAAGGTGGCTTCCTACATGAGCGTGTGGGGTGGGTGAATGGGGAAGCAGCATTATTCTCCACCCCCATTAAGACATTGGCCTTCCTTAGCCTAAATCCCACTTGCACATCTGCTGACATCCAGCATCCATAGATTTTTTTAAAAAGCCTGAATATTAACTTTGCACTCTTATTAAGTTAATATGAATATTAACTTAACACCTGCGCACCTGCCTTCAAACCAGGTTGTCAGTTTAACACTTCAAGCCCACGTGAACAAGAGCTGGCTAGCAACATGCATCTCTTAGATCACACTGCCTGCCGAACAGAGCTGTGTGTTTCTGGGCAGGGGAGGAGAGGGGAGGATGCTGCGTGTGGTGGAGCCACGTGAGGAGATGCTGGCTGGTTCATGCAAAGCCCTGCAGTGCTGGAGACTCAACTTAGTTTAACCATACTCTAGGGTACCCAAATGGGATTTTCAGCATCACCAAAAAAGAATAGATCCACTGGCTAATCCTACACTTGGTACCTGTCCCTGGTACACGAGAGACAGTTGGGGAACTGCTGGGAATACCTTTTTTAAGCGTTATTAGTACAAACACACACAAAAAACCTCACACTACCACCACCTCTCTGCCAAACATGCCAGGCAGCTTTAAGATTTCATCTCTGCCTCCCTCCGTCAGGTTTCTAGAAATTAAGGTTGCAATCCTGTACTCACTCCCCTAGGAATAAGCCACACTGGGACTTGCTTTCGGATAGACCTATAAAGGATCATGCTGTAAATTTCTGGTTCTTGGCTGTAGTGTGCATGCGCATGAACTCACAATGTGTGTGCACTCTCCTCCACCACCTACCTGGCTGGCTGGCAAGCATGGCTGATTTGCTTGACCTGCAGGCAAGGTCCATTGCAAAATTAAACAGGCAACCCTATTTCTCCCCCGAGTGTCATATAAGGAAACAGCTCTAATCACTTAATTAACACAGAATTGCTCCAGCAGCCTGTGTAATATCAGCTACTTCAAAGTTAATGATGTACAACTAACCAAGATGACAATCCCTGAGGCAAACTCTTCAGCAAAGTTCCCTGTTTGCTGGGATGTTGAGAGAGGGTGTGTCTTAAGTCTAAACCGGCGGTGCACAATGCGGAAGGTATGGTCTAGTTTGCCAAAACACAGTGTAAAAATAAAGAAAGAAAGGCTCGTTCTTGAAAAGAGATTTAGCAATTGTTAGCTACTGGAGTGGTTTCTCCCATCCGATGTCAAGGAAATAAACAACTACTGTACCTGACTTTTAGAAAACATCTGAAGGCAGCCCTGTTTAGGGAAGTTTTTAATATTTGATGTTTTATGTGTTTTTAATTTTCTGTTGGGAGCCACCCAGAGTGGCTGGGGAGGCCTGGCCAGATGGGCGGGGTATAAATAACAAATTATCATCAATCATTTAAAAAAGGTAGAGGGTTAAAACAAAAACAAAAAAACAAAAAAACAAAACTGAAAAACCTCTCTCCCGCTGCCTAAAAGTGTAATTTGCAATACAGCATTGTATTTTGGTGTTGGGGTATAATTCATAGTATGAATTTGACCGATTTGCACTACACAAATGCCGGGTTTGCTTTTGACATTCTAAGGCAGCGATGGGGAACCCATGGCTCTCAAAATGGTGACTACATTTCCCATCATCCCTGATTACTGGTCATGCTGAAGGAAGTTGGGAGTCCTGCAGCATTAGAAGAGCCCTGCTAGATGAGACCAAAGGTTCGCCTAGTTCAGTATCCTGTTCTTATGGTGGCCAACCAGATGTGAACAGGAAGCCTGCAAGTAGACATGAGGGCACCGCTTTTGATGCCCAACAACCCTGGAGAGCCACTGCCAGTCAGGATGGGTCAAGTGGCTCTGACTCTGTATAAGGAGGTTCTCCACCCCAGTTCTAAAGATTTACACCTCAACTTTCCCATCCCTACAGATGCAACTGGCCAGTGGACTGGAGTCGGAACCTCAAGACCGGCTGATGAATCACCTGGCTTTACTGCTGGCCATTATGGGATTAAGCCTCTCCTATTACAGCGCCCGGCAAATGAGTGAAGAGACCAAACCAAATCCGGAACCTTGACCCTTGGGCTGCCGAGCGGCAGCTGCACGGGCCAAAGAGGACTCCAGGAACGCACAGAAAAGAAACAAGGTTGGAGAGAGACCCTGGCACGCACTCTGTGGCACAAGCAGCATCCTTTAGGTATCCTGTGCATGCGCCGGCTGGGTGGCTCACATTAGAAAACTCAGCGCCAACTTTCCTTGTTCTTTCACAGACAGTGTGTTGCTAGTGCCCCTTCCGGCCATGCTAGTTTCATTCTCTCCTACTGGATCCTCCTGGTCAACTCAGCTATTGTCCAACTTGCTCCATTCTAGTTTCAGGGGGCCACTACCAGGGTTGCAGTCCCCTGCCCCAAATTACCCCTGGATCTGATCCTCATTCAAAGCCCAGAAATGGATTTAAACCAGGATGGCCATGCAGGAAGGAAGCTGAAGAGCTAACCTCATTGGTTGGGTCCAATATTGCCTTAGCTTGTCACAGGAAGCTTTCTGCCTGGGCATGTTAAGATGGCCCTCCAGGGGATGCAGCAGGGAATTATTATTATTATTTGACACTGTAAGAGAGTTGGGTCTTTTCTTCACAGGGGATTAACAGCCACACATGGTGACAGTTGAGATGGTGTCACCTGCCCACCTGTCAGCAGGTGTGATCCTGCAGCCCAAAACCTTTCTGCTAAACACAAAGGCCACCCCACTTGTTTTATGAACCACCTGAAAGACGACATACATTAAGTGATATAAATCAAAGATCATGATGATGCCCAACGGAGAAAAGGGGAAATTGCCAGTTTCTAGAGTATCAACAACTCAGCTGCTCCGTTTGTGAAGTCAGAAGCCACCCTGTCACGGCAGAGCATGCAGGTCCTCCTCTTAGCATTGTCCTAAGCTGCTAGAAAGACATGCACACTCCTGCCAGTTGCTGCCTTAAAGCAGTTATGGCGAACCTTTTGGACCTCTAGGTGCTGCTGAAGTACAACTCCACCAGCCCCAGCAAGCATGGCCAATGGCTGTTGTTCAGCAACACCTGGAGGGCCAGATATTCCCTGCATCTGCCTTACAGCATTGATCTTCAATGCGGTGTTAGGACCCTCACATGGGTACCAGTCTGACCTAAAGGGGCTGGAGCAGTGGTTAAGACAAGGGTGGGGAACTTTCAGCTCAGAGGCCAAATGTCTGGCCCTCCAAACTCTTCCCAGGCTACACCACTCCCTGGCCCTGCTTTACACCCCGGATTGTGTCCTAGAAATCTAATGAAGCCTCTCACTTGTCCGGATGGAAGATGTAGAGGGGCGTGTGCAGCTACTGTACAAAAGTTAAAATTTGCATCTGTTGCTCTGCCCACTTCTGCCTCCAGCCCCGCCCACCACCAGCATATGGCCCTCAGGAGCTTGCCCAGGAGAGAATGTGGCCCATGGGTTAAAAAAGATTCCCCACACTTGTCTTGAGAGAATAGGAAAGAGAAACACGACATAGATCTACAGTAAGAAATTAAATATGGATCCTTTGTTACAGATGGAGGTTGAAAGGTGAGTCATTTATAGACAAAGATCGAAGTCTTACACAATTCCCAAAGAAAAGGGGTTTATTCCTGGAGGGCCAGGCCCACCCCCTCACAGTATGTAGAGGGGCAGGGAGAAAAAGTCGGATGAGAATAATGCACTGCATTAAAAGGCAAGCGAATGTATTACAGACGGTTGAACGAGCGCATTCGCTGTCTGCTCCCTCCCACTTGACTTGGGCAAAGCAGTGCATCATGGGAAAACCAAAAGGAACTGCAGACTGCCCGTTACGTAACGGAATATGTGGCCAGACAGCTGTGACCTACATCATGCCTTCCCATGAGCAATTAAGGAGAGGGGGATTTTTAAAGGCGCTCAGCCTTCCGTTTTAAAAAATGCACCCATAGTTTGGGGTTGGCGAGGAGTTTCAAAGGGTGCAAAGGCGAGGCAGGTGAATCTTTCACCTCTTACAGGAGGATAATTGTTGCCTTCTTCAGGGAGTTTCAGACCAATTTACCCACAGAACACAGGAAGCTGCTGTTTATCTGGTCAGAGTGGTTTTTGCATTTTGCCCAGTATTTGTCTACTTTGGCAGGCAGAGGCACTCCAGAATCTCAGGCAGAGGCCTTTCTCATCACCTGCTATCCACTGCTCCTTGAGCTAAAGATACCAGGGCTTGAACCCTGCATACAAAGCAGGTGCTTTGCCACTCAGCTATGGCCCCCCGTTAAATCTTCAACACCAAAATCTGCCCTTGTTCCTCTCTGGATTAGGCTCTTGCTAAAGCAGCTAGATCTCAAACACCATACTAGCCAATTCATCTGTCTCATACCAACAATGCTAGGAATAAACATGTTGCACTGTGTACAATAAATCTGTTTTAAAGAATGTTGCCTGTGTCATTTTTGCACCCTGGGAGCAGCTGTTCGCTACATGACCAAAGCCAGTCTTTCCTTCAGCAAGGGTAGGGAAACCCCAGGGGTCAAATGTGAACCTTCAGACCTCTCTCTGTGCTCCCTGGGACCCTGTGCAGGCCCCTCCCCTCCCAAGTCACACCCCTCACCAGTTAAAAACAAACAACACAGATTATCAGAGTTTAGAGACTTGCAACAGATTCCATGATCAGAGCCATAAACAAAGGCTAGAATAATTCTTGACTCTGTGTCCCCCCTAAATAGCTAAGGGAGAGGCAGTAGTGGCGATTAAAAGCATCCCTCCCTCTTCTTCCAAAAGCCTTTTTGTATAGAGGCTTAATCTCTGCTGAACCACAGCAAATGATGTGCTTGTTTCAGCAGATGTCAACAGCTAAACGCGTTGCAGCAATATGCACGAACGGCTGTGGCAAAGGATTTATTTCTGCTCCTAGGATGCCAACCATTTATAGCAGGGGTTGGAAACCTTTGGCTCGCCAGGTGTTGTTGGGCTCCAGCTCCCATCAGCCCCAGCCAGTGAGGCCAAGGGTTGGGGATGATGGAAATTGTAGTCCAGAAACATTTGGAGGGCAGCATGTTCCCCTCCCATGATTTCTAGGGTCTAAAAGGGCTAGCAATATCTCAATTCAACAGGCATGACAAGACACACAAGACATACAAGATGTTAGGACCTGACTCACTCGATCACAGCAGTATTAAGTTTAGTGATATTTCCATATGGCCCAGAAAGTGGGCATGTAGTATACACCATAGTATAACCCAAAATGATTCAATTACTTCCATACCACCCAGAAATCTGAAGCTGGTACACAGTTCCATGCTTACCTAAATGAGATGTACATTTGCAGTATCTCATTCAATCACCTAATTACCGAAAAAGGTTTTTAAAAAACCCCACAAACGCATCCAGACCTTGCAACGTAATATTCCTTGTTGTAAGCTAGCAGACCATTTGCAAAGAATTATCAAGTGATAACGTTACACAACTAGCTATTTAAATGTCTGCAGGACCCACGCTTCGGAACTCTCCGTCTGTTGACATCAGGCAGCTGCCTTCAGTGTTCTCTTTGCAGAGCCCGCTAAAAACATTTTTGTTTAGGCAAGCCTACCCAGACATGTAGAATGCTGACAGGTGTTTTAATCTGTTTTTAGATTATCACTGATTTTTACTATGTTTTTAATGTTTCCACTTGTTTTTAAAGTTTTTATTGATAACTTTATTGATTTTTTCCTCTTTTTTGTAAACCACTTTGAGGGTTCCCCCCCATTACAATCCAGTGGTATATAATTTTTTTCCTAACTAACTAACCAACCATCCTGTGGGAGCAAGTCCAAAGGTTTACTATGTGCGGTGTGAATTGCTCCCTTTCATCGAAACAAGCTAAGGTTGTTTGTGTGGGCATCTGTCTGTCTTGAGAGACAACAGAGGGTGCCTGCGGGCGTGAAGTCAAACTTCTGCATTAGCAGCACTGAAGTGACCTCCCTGGGGCACAAGCCTGGACTGTGTGTGTGGAGGTCTTGGGCTGCCCAGCTGACAAGACCCCCCTCTCTGCCTCACTGATGTGGTCCAAATGAAAGCAGAGCAATACATCTGGGCACCAGCTTGGCTGCTGGACTTGCTCGAAGCAGGTGTACAAAGCGCCATCCAACTGTCTTAGGGACTCCACTCCCGATTTGTGTAGGGTTGACTCTTTAGCCTTTTCTTCTCCCGAAGATATCCCGCAAGGCAGCGGAGCTTTAGGATCAGAGTTTTCCTTCTCCTGGATGAGCTACCTTCCCAGGTGGACAAGCCCCATCTGCCCAGGGCAGAAGCAACAAAACCAGGCATGCGATGAGGAGGGAAGAGGTGAGAAGGGCACATGCAAGAACATGGCTTGTCCTCTCTTCCACCTGTTCTCCCGCACCAGAATACCTCATCCCATTCTAACTATCTGGCTGCACTCACAATAAGAGACGCTAAAGTATGGCAAGATTTCTCTTAACCCACCAATGCACACTTAATGGATGAATGGGGAGCTCTAAGTCAAGTTAATTGTTCTGAACATGGAACCCAAAGCAATTGTTCCTCAAGTAAGTCATGCAAACTGGTTTTGGTGTGGCATCTGTTGCTCTTCTTCTTCTTCCAGGCCCTTGAAAGCCTACTTTAGAGCATTAAATCAAGCGAAGCACAAGGCCCAGGGTCAGCCCAGCAGCTTGCCAGCTCATTTATTAAAAGGGACTCATTTGGAAGCTGGAGAAAGGTCACATTCAGAGCAGAATGCTAAAAATCCACAGCCATGGCTTACAAACATGAGCCGCTATGAGAGACGCAATTAGTTACATAAGCAGGTCAATAGGACAGTGGGGAGGTCTGCTCATCCGCTCCCAGACCTCCAGATGAACTCCATCTTCTGCCAAAAGGACAGGATAAGAGTGCTGGTTCCGTCACAAAAAATAAAAGCGACGCTTATGTCCACTGAAGCCATTTTATGCCCCAGTTCTACTACCATGAAATAGTTGTGGTTGAAGCCCCATGTCACTTATGCTAAATCACACACCCCTCCCCACTGTCTCAAGTTATCTACAGAATTTTCAGATGGGCTCCACTTCTCTCAGCCAGATTCCTCCATCTCGTCCAACGGTTGTGTGTGGACTTCGACTTTCTTAGGAGGTATATAGGACCCCATTCCAGCCGCTCTCTCTGCTTCCTCCTGGGTGTACGGCTCCTCACTCAGCTGCTTCAGTCTACAAAGCAAACAAAATCAACTTAAGTCAAACGAGCTGCTTAAACTGATTTACTTAAGTGTTAATAAAGCCAGTTTCTACTACTTTTCTCCCTACAGTTGCATCCAGTGCTAGTACTACTCAAACTGCCAAGAGGGCCCCCACTGCCCATCTTTTTCACTTATTTTATAACAAACATATATTATCCACACAGCACCCAGGCAACATACATATAATTAGTGAAGTGCTTTTCCAAAACGTTGGATGGTTAAGAGAGCAGGGTGCAAAGGCAAGCCTATGTATTCCCTAGAGAAAAAGGCTATGCTGTATAATATGCTGGATTCAAATTACCTCTTTTTGTGAACCTTAGATCTGAAGTGATCCTTCATGCTTTTTAAATCAACAAAGTATCGCCTGTTGAGGGAGAAAAAGGAAAAAAAGTTAAGCTGGTTGGTGCCTATTGAAAAACAGAAAGTTCATTCCCAGAAATCATTTTGTTGACCTACATTTATCTGTGCCTATTGCAACGGCACCAAGCAAATATTTGAATGCATGAAAATGGCCATCAGAAGTGCAGGCTGAGCTTTCATGTCATTTCACATCACCTCAACCCTCTAAACCAGTGTTCGAAACTCCCATTGTTCTACGTTCATTTTGCGACAGGGAATTTCATTAGTGCAAGCAGTTTCTGAGCTCTGGGCACAGTACTGAGCCTTGGATTTCAAATTAAAACTGTGGAGTGGAAGGAAAAGAGGACCTTTTTCTGCCTCCAGCTACTTTCTGAAGACTGGAAAAGAGACCCTTTTAAGAATATTAGGAGGGTGAGCAGGGGAAGAACTAGATCTTGTGGAAAATGAACATAATATTTTAGCTGCGGTTCATTCATTTTCAGCTTTGTATTCCTGTTATTAAAAAGCGCACCTAGACATTCAGTTGTTGTGCCCATAACCCAGGTTTAAAGTGCCATTTAGCTCCTAGCTTTCATATTTCAGCTTCTAGCAAAGCTCTAAACTTGTCCACTTTTCTTGGCAGTGCAGAAGAAACTGCCCTGATTCTGCCCAGTTAGGAGTGCGGGATCCAGCAACATATGCTCTCTCCCAGGAACAAATAGCCCCTTTCATTTTAACCAATTAAGGGATACATCAGTTAAGGTCCTAATGCAGGCTTCCTCAAACTCAGCCTTCCAGATCTTTTTGGCCTACAACTCCCATGATCCCTAGCTTGCAGGACCAGTGGTCAGGGATGATGGGAACTGTAGTCTCAAAACATCTGGAGGGCTGAGTTTGAGGAAGGCTGTCCTAATGCAAGGGCAGGAAACCTGTGGCCTCCAGATGTGGTTGGACTCCAGCCCCATCATCCCTGCCCATTAGTCATGCTGGATGGGGATGGTGGGAACTGGAGCTCAACAACATCTGGAGGGCATCATGTTGGTTACTCCTGAGTTAAGGCATGAATGCTTATCCTATTGTTTGAAACAAAAGATAGCAGTAAAGAGAAGAAAGCAGGAATTCTGCGTTCTTTTTAAATCCAGTCCTGTGTGCAAAATGTTGTTGTTTTCTATATGAAAAAACCCACAAATGCAACATATCTGAGTGCAAGGCAATGAAGCACAAATAAGAGTAAAAGAGGGAAACTCAACATTAAAAGCTACAGCTGCTGAAATCCCCTCTTCTATTCAAGTGTTAAAGGAGATCTGCCTCCCTTGCATCTTGCTATGGTAAGCATAAGGCTTCTTCAGACAGCCAAAGATTAGATTTGCCTCAGGGATAGGAATTCCAAGTAGAATAACATTTGCAGCAACCCAAGGAGTATGGGGGGGGGGAGTGGCAGGAAAGCCAAACCAGACCCACCTCTCACATGCAATATTAGAAGAGGGAAAAGGCCACAGCTCAAGAAAGCACCAGTTTGCATGCAAAAGGTTACGGGTTCAATCTCCAGGTAGGGCTGAGAAAGACTTCTTGCCTGAAAGCCCAGAGAGCTGCTGCCAGTCAGAGTAGGAAACAGTGAGCTAGATGGACCAGTGATCTGGCTCAGGCAGGCTGTAAACACTCCAAACATTTAAAGCATATTTCTCCCAAGATGATCATGGGAACCGGAGTTAAGAGTTCTGGGAATTGTAGCTAAACTACAGTTCCCATAATTCTTTGGTGGGGTGCTTTAAATATACGGTGTCTGCACAGCCCTTCCTGCGTTCCAGTGCACTTGCTGCAGTAAGACCCCTCAACCCTACCCATTATGGATATAATTGGCTATACTGGCACATGTATATGGTACATGAGGTGGGAAACCATTTAAAAACCCAAGGGGGGGGCATGAGTTAGAAAAAGACAGGCCTCCTTGGGTTTCTGCATGGATAGCCAGGCTAAAATTCTTCACTTCTATAGGCAGTGCTCACTTCTATCCCAGGGTAAGAAAATCTAAATAAAAGTTCTATAGTGCTGCAATGGATTGAGTTACTTTGAACCAGGCTTCCTCAAACTCAGCCTTCCAGATGTTTTGGCCTACAACTCCCATGATCCCTAGCTAGCAGAACCAGTGTTCAGGGATGATGGGGAATGTAGTGTCAAAACATCTGGAGGGCCGAGTGTGAGGAATTCTACTTTACACTTTCGTATCTCTATGCTTAAAAAAAGAGCAGGGTCACGCCCGAAGCAGCTTTCTTTTTGACGCAGGCGCAGTAAGCAAAAACGAAGTCGTAGAGACAAACCCAACCCCAGCCCCGCCTTTCCCCTTTACGCACGCGCAATGCAGGCAATAGTGCTGGGCGCTTCCAGGCATGTCAGGGTCCGGCTCTTGGCGCAGCAGCTTGGCCGATTTCTCAGGCAGCATATCCTCGTGGATCTGATCCAGATCCCGGCGCCGCCGCTTCGTCTTCCATTGGCGCGCCAAGGAATGTGCCTTGTGGGAGCCTGTCCGGCGAGACCGGCTAGGGGCCATACTTCGCTCGAGAGGCTCACCAACGAGAGAAAGGAGGGAAGGGAACTTCCGCTTCCGGCGACTGTTCACGACGTCATCACATGCCGACACCCCTGAAACTAGTACACTTTTTTTTTAAGGTAGCGATTTGTAAACATCGCTTATTAATAAAGCAACTGTCTGCGCCTGCTGACATTTATTATTGTGGATACCATAACTGAGCTCCCCTGTGTACTTTATGTCTTCCCTCCTCCGTCCAGTTTAATGGGGCATAACTTGAACTAATATGTATCTATTTAAATTATTTATACGTATATTCTGCCAGTCCACAACATAGATGAATAAAACATATGTAACATAAGCTCAACAAAACAAGCTGAAACAAAGGAAACACAAGTAGGCTTGGGGTTTTAAAAAAAAATTAAAAAATGTGTGATATCCAATATCATTTCAGTAGGTCCAGCTTTGGATGTCACTCGTAAAGTTACTGAAATTCACATGAAGGACAGCAAGACCTAATAAAATAGACTTTTGACAAAGTCTTCCATGATATTCTTGCAGAGAAGCTGGTAAAATGTGGGCTGGACGAGGTAACTGTTATCTTAATAGACATAAGCAGTTGCAAGAGCAGAGTATTTTTTTATTTTAACAAAATATATATACCGTTTACTAGAACAAAATACCTCTGAGTGTTTTAAACATAAGCCTAAGGTTGCCTGCACATGGGATGGTGCCCATAAATGGTTTGAGACACTGAATGATGCTGGAACCACCTGTCCTTCCAGTGGTTTGCTTGACTGGTCATGGCTGATGTCCATTGGGACTGGTGGGACACAAGGCAGGGAGGCGAACAGTGATAGGCCAACCACCAGGAGCAGGCCCTTTTTAGTAGTGCCACTGACTCAATAGAATCCTTTAGAGGGAGGCCTTTATGGCCTCAACACTGACTGCATCTGGGTGTTTACTTAAAGGACATTCCATTGAGTCGGTGACCTGGCTTTTGAGGTCGGTCAACTTGCTGACAGTTAACTTTTTTAACATAGAGTTTTCCCTATTTTTAAGTGATTACTGTTTCTATTTATGCTAACAGAGAGGTTAGGAACATAGGAAGTTACGTTACCTTATATTGAATCAAACCCATTGGTCCTTCTAGTTCAGTATTGTCTACATTGCCCACTGCCTGGCAGCTTCTCTCTGGGGTTTCAGACGGAAATTCCCAGTCCTAACCTGGAGATACCTTGCCAACAAAGGTCCGTATAGTAAAAGCTATGGTTTTCCCAGTAGTGATGTATGGAAGTGAGAGCTGGACCATAAAGAAGGCTGATTGCCGAAGAATTGATGCTTTTGAATTATGGTGCTGGAGGAGACTCTTGAGAGTCCCATGGACTGCAAGAAGAACAAACCGATCCATTCTTAAGGAAATCAGCCCTGAGTGCTCACTGGAAGGACAGATTGTGAAGCTGAGGCTCCAATACTTTGGCCACCTCATGAGAACAGAAGACTCCCTGGAAAAGACCCTGATGTTGGGAAAGATAGAGGGCACAAGGAGAAGGGGACGACAGAGGACGAGATGGTTGGATAGTGTCTTCGAAGCTACAAACATGAGTCTGACCAAACTGCGGGAGGCAGTGGAAGACTGAAGTGCCTGGCGTGCTCTGGTCCATGGGGTCACGAAGTGTCGGACACGACTAAACAACAACAACAAAAACCTGGAGATGCTAGGTATTGAAGCTGGGACCACCATCATGCAAGACAGATGCTCCACCACTGAGCTATGGCCTTTCCCCTAAAGGCTAGCTTGTTTATTTTTAATTCTGTTCTGTTGTTGCATGTAATTTTTCAGCAGTTCGTGTTTATTGCTCTAATGATTCTATTAGCCACTTGGCAACTTGTTTATAAAATAAAGTAGCAGCTAAATGTTAAAAAGCAATTAATATAAATATTGTCTTGGCCTACATATTTCCTGGCATGACTATGATTCTGGATCCACAGTTCTGCCTTGAAAACAAAACATCCATCCCAATTCTTTGTCTTTCCTTGGAAGTCCACTTTAAGTCTCAGAGATGAAAACGAGTGGAATGTAATTCCATCGGGAGATCATGTTGCCGCTCACCACTGATTAATGGCCAGTCACTGCAAAGGATGACCCTTTGACCTGTGTAACTGTTGTTTCTGGTGTTCAGCTAATCCTTCGTGAAGGAAATCTAAACCCCGAGGCCTGGCCATCAAAAGATCTCGTAGCACCCTTTGCAAGCAAAGGGCGATAACCCCAGTGTCCTGGCCAGGTTTCCGTGTGGGTCATTAGATTCGGCTGACCTAAATTTCCCCTGCAGTTTGAATTGGATACGGTGTTCTTTGTTTCCTGTCGTACAACCATTCCTATATATTATTGCCTAACCGAAATAGCAGATTTATGGTGTCCCTCGAAAAGGCTTCAGAATGCCAGTGGCACAAAAGGTGATGTACGTGTGCAAAATTATGAGCAACGTTTCACACTTGGGTGGAAGGAGCTTAAAAGTCCCTGCGGAGGAAGACTGGATTAGAGATGTAGTCAGAATTGGTCTTGGGGCAATTCCATAGCAAGATCCCACTGATGGTGCTGGGACACTGAGGAATCAGCATTCCATAGTTTCTTTGGGCTTCCCCAGTAGTGAAATTAAACAAATGCTGTTTATTGATTTGCTTGCTAATTCATTCTCCTGTTTGACAACAGCAGTTCTCACAAAATGGCATATTTGTAACTACAATCTATAGATGAATCACAGAGTAAAAAGTAGCTAATGACTATGTAGAATTACTGCAGTCAATTACTTGAGAATTCATTCTGACACTAATGAAGTCCTGTTGATGTGGACACCTAGGTGCAGAAAGAACTGTGAAACACACTGAAAAAGCAGTAGCATCGCTGTGCTCGGAGGCAGTAATGTGAAGACACCCTAAATCCATCCTGGATTGGTTTCCCACCCCAAAAATTAACTAGGGAAGATGTTGCAGTGTGAGAGACATGTGATAAAGTTTGAGCTGGGCTGCATAAGAGGGAAATGTAATGCACTTTCCCATGGGTTAAACAGGGATAGCCAATGTGGTGCCCTGCAGATGGTACTGAGCCCAGGCATTTAGCACTCACAAACCTATAACAATAGAGTGTCTGGGGCAAACCAGCTAGATGGGCAGGGGATAAATAATAAAATTATTAAAATTATTAATATAATACTACCACAACAGTAAAACTAAATAAATCAACAATTAACAGTTCACTTAGATATATTTCGTGTATAACTTTAACTGGTGGTGGTGACCATTAGTTTTGTGGTGAAAAATTTCGTACTTTTTCTACCATACAGTATCTGTATTTTCTTAGAACAGAACCTGTCTGGTACAGGAAGCTGCATAGCAGCTATTGAATAGCTTATCTATAAATTTTCCCCAACTGTGTTGCAATTTAAAAAAAAAAAAATTAACAGTTCACTTAACACATCAGAATTTAAGTGAGCATAAGGCTTGCCAGTAGGTCAATTTAAAATACCCAAAGTATCATCAAAGCTAATTACTTTTGTACCTAGCAAATCCCCCATCAATCTTTTATACCTATGAAGGTCAGAAAGCCCCCCTCCCCTTGATTTCTTTTGGAAACGGCCATCCCATGATGGCAAGAAGTTAGTCAGGTCCATTAATTTCAACAGGGCAACTTTGAGTAACACTAATATGGAGACGACCTATAGTGCCCACCTGGCCTCTACCAGCCAAGGGAGCACCAACCTTTCTGGATAAGCCCATCCACACTGTCACTGGGCCACAGCTCAGTGGTGGTAGAGCATCTGCTTTGCAGACAGAAGGTCCCAGGTTCAGTCTCTGGGAATGTCCCCTGTCTGAAACCTTGATGAGTCATTGTTAGGCAATGCTGAGCTAGGTGGATCAATGGTCTGACTTAGCATAAGGCAGCTCCCTATGTTTCTATGTAAATACTATGCTGAGAGTTCCCTTAAGCCCAGAGTCAACCCTGGATGAAGAACCTTTGTTCAAGTACGGGCTCATTGTGAGTTTATGAACAGCATTGTGTGTCCAGTTCTAACACACAGGATGTGATTTGTAAGCACAAATCTGACCCCTGCCATATTTTTTCCCTCCTGAATTAAGCACTCACACAGCAACAGTGGTTTCACTTTGAGTGATCCTTGAAGGACGAGAACTCTGTGGGTCACCACACTGCCCTGAGCACTACTGTTCCCAGTGCAACTCAACTCGGGGAGAGGCACACAGTGGAGCATTATCGGCAGCATCAAGCGTAGCCAATATGGATTTGTGCATTTAGGATGCGGCTGTCAGAGCAGGACAAAGGAACAACCGCCAGTCAGTGAAATACTCGCGATCACGTTACTTGCACCAGGCCGGGAAATCAATAATACATTTACAGGCATGTAAAGGCAGCAGACAGGCATCTGTCATTAGCCGCGGGGAGAAGAAAGATGGGCAATGGAAAGACAACCCATCCTTTCATCGCTCCTACAATTGGAGCATGAGTTGGGGGTGAAGGAGCTAGAAGAGCTTGATAGTTTTAACAGCAAGCAAAGAACCCGCGCCCCTTGTTTGCAACTTGCACGAAGCTGTTCTGCGGCAGGAGTCGAAGCTTCCTGTTTAAGGCAGAAACTAAATCTGCAAAGGAGAAGACGACACAGGTCTGCGAGGCTATCAGCCCTAAGAAATAATTTAGCTGCCAGGCACTATTTTGAGAGCCTGTTGCTGAGCTACCGCATTCCAAAGTCCTTTTTTTCGCTGGAGATCAGTTACAGGACTCAGACAATGGAGAGTAATACAAGAGCGTAGCGTTGCCAGAATGAGGCTTTCCTCAAGACTTGAAAGTAGAAGATTCTGCATGGGGGTGGTAGGGGGACTCAGGAGCTGTGAGGGGAGCACATCACTCTTCTGAATAAGACAGGACTCTACACCAACCAAGGGTGCAGCTAGTAAGTTCAATGTTAGTGAGAGAACTAGCTAACAAAGATTCACGTCTCAAGTCCGGAATGGAAAGAAGTCCAGCGGGTCTTTTTGGCAAAAGAGCCTGGAGATGGGATGCATAAAGGGTGATCAGAGGAGTCAGATTGTTGGGATCCGTGTCCACTGCACTTTCATCTGTTCCAGGGGCCTTCATTGACGGAATTCATTGGTATTCTGGGTCAGTCATGGATCCGATTCCTCTCAGTTCTTTGAGATGTACATTGGAAGCTTCTGAAATTTTAATGAAGACACCAGATCCGAGAAAGAGGCAGCCAGTGACAGGTGTGAATTTGCAGGGCGCACAAGCATCTGCCTGAGCTCCTGGTTCCCTGCAGAGTCTCCGAAGCAGCTGGGCACAGAGGCCCAATGGCAACCGGAACCTAACCCGCTTAGACTTGGAAGAGAATCCAAAGTGGGGACTGTAAGCCCCCAGGCTTCCAAACTGCCGGGATCTCAGGGGCTTACTTACTGTGTGACCCTCTAGCTCCTGGGAGAAGAACCTGAGAGTGAGCGGGGCTGTTGCCAGGATGACTCAGGGATTCTGGAAGGTCTACAAGGCCAAAGTTCTACAGACCCTTGGCGGAGAGCTGCCGGAAGAGGAACTCCAGGATGAGGTAGAGGCATCCTCAGCTGGGCCCTTTCCCCTCCTTCGGTCATTGAGCGTGGGGTAGCAGCAGGCAATGGGTTGCCCTCTCTTAATTTATGGCAGGCAAGGGGAACCTAAGGCCCTCCAGATGTTGCCTGACTCCAGCTCCCATCAGCCCTAGCCAGCACAGACAAAGGATGATGGGAGTTGTAGTCCATCTGAAAGCCCATAGGTTCTCTGTGCCTGATTTATGGGGAAGAATAAGTTGTCTATGAAGAGGGGTCATGCCCCCTGGTTAAAGAAAACTCGTGATCACATGCATTTTAGTTGAACCATTTATTCATTAATCTGGAACTCTCCAGGTGTTGTGCTGGACTTCATCATCCCATACCATTTGTTATGCTGGCTGGGGTAAATGGAAGTTGGCAGCCCAGTGACATCCAGAGGGCACAAGGTTGGGGAAGGCTGGCTATTTAAATCTAAAAAATGTGATGGGGGGATTCTAAAGAAAGAAGCATAGATCTAAAGAAAGAAAAGAGTCCGTTCTTTGTTTTCAGATGACACAGATGAGTCTGTCTTGTAGATAAAAGCCATTGTCTGAGGGGAGGCATTCCCATTCATTCTCATACATGACAGAATGCTTCTTCTAACATGAAGTTTGCCATATGTTACTTTTTTGGATAAGAGCTTGTATTGGAAATAATTAAATGTTTACTAATAAGTAAATAAACACCTGCTGGCCGATAATTGCCCCCCCTTTTTAGCTGATTGAAATGTTTTAAGTGATTTATTTAATGGATTAGTTGACAAAAAGCTAAGGCTTTATTAGAAAGGAAATTGAGTGTGGTAGGGCAGAAACTACATTATGAAGCTGGTGGAGGGAGACTGGCAAATGCAGGCAGAAGGAGAACAGGAGGCCACACCCATAACATACATTTAAAGCACTATTATACCACTTTATCAGAGAATACTGGGAACTGTAGTTTGTTAACGGTGCACAGAGCTACAATGCACAGAGTGGTTTAATAATCAATCCCTCTTCAGTTCAGGCCCCAGCAGGAAAAAGCTTTTTCCACACTGCCGTAGAGTGTAGTCCAAAAGGGCTACATCTGGACTATTCCATCCTCCAGCACTTCTGAAGCTGATTTCTTGTTTCAGAGAGATAACCCTGAACTGATGGAAACCACAGACTCAACCCTGCTGACAGAGGAGGGGTCAAATCCTGTTTCTCAGCTGGCACGGCGGGTAAGGACCAGTAGTTATTTCTCTCCAGTACTCAAGTTGCTTTTGAGCTTGGAGCTGCATTAGGTAGCAGCCTTATTAGACCCCAGAGCAGGCCTTGCCTCAGCCAATCAACCCACTAATGCTGTATTGTGTGGTTTGCTGAGTGACTGACAGGTCTCAGGTAACTTGTGTTGGTGGGTGCCCATTGGGGCTGGTTGCACAGAAGGCAGGGAGCTAACAGTAGGTGGCACCAGAGACAATGTCCCCATCCTCCTTCCTGCAGAGTTCTACCAGGCAACACTGAAACTAGGGACTGATGCCACTTCATGGACTGATTTGTAGGTGAGAATGCTGAGGGCAGACTGTGGTTGGTGAGGCAATGCCCCATTCACCCCAAAGAACCAACCTCTACTACAGGCAACTAGCAAAAATGAGGTGTTTACTGGCACACACACACCTCAAACAGGCTGTGTTCAATATGCATCAGCATATGGCTGTTACATATGGGGCGGGGGTCAACTTATTTGCATTGAGTGTCAATTGCTTATCTGTTCTTTCATAATTCCACCCTACCTCATTTCTGCATGTATCAGCATTTAAAATAATACTAACAATTTATTTGTATGAGAAACTATACTTAAAGACATATTAAATTATATATGTAATTGTATAGCAAAATTTAGACGAGGGCAAAAACGTTGAGTGCATCCTCCTGAAAAGACCACATGAGAACCACTGAATACTGTGTGAAACGTATCTAAACTGTGGTCTATGTAGAGCTCCACTGACCTTGTAAAATAATCTCCACTGACCTTTGTAAAATAATTTCAATTGCCTGTTGTTTCTTGGGAGGGCTAATGGGACTGCAGACAGAAATATGAATGTGTGGTCATTGTGTTGGGGAAACGGGGCAAAATGCTGGGTATGGGGAGGGGCTCTCAATGGAAAGCAGCCACCCACCCCCTACAAGTCAGTAGCATAATAAGTTTAGTAAGTGTCCACAGGCTTGTCAATCATCCCAGTGCTTTGCACACAGTGAAAGCAATAGACTGCAGCCAGAGTACAGGAGCGCTTCTCGCTAACCAATTGGGTTGAATACTCACAGCACTCTGTTCCTTTCGTTTCAGCTCCACATGTAAAAAGGAATAAAGACTGACTTTTTGTTTTTAAATGAAAGCTTAGGGAAAGGGCCAGGAATTTCCCACTATCTAGCACATATGGCCCTGGGTGTGGCTAGTAGACCCTGATCTCCCTCCCTCTTCTCCCATCTTCCTCTGCAGGTCCAGGGAGTTGGAGTCAAAGGCTGGAGAAGTGTCTCATCTTTGTTCAGCCGGGAAGACGAACATAAGTTGCTGGCTCCTGAGCCTTGTCCTGACCAGTAAGTGAAATCCTTCCCTAATTCCACCCCTCCCCAATGTTTCTTTCTCAAAGGACCAGCTAGTTCACAAGACTCTGTTTATAAATGATGTTTGTTATATTATTATTGTTGTTGTTTCTTATATTGTTGTTTGTTTTTTCTATTGTTTGTTTTTCATTTTTCTTTCTATAAATGTAGAAACAATAAAGACATAATCTAAAAAAAAGAAGAATAAGAAGAGAGAGAATGTGGAAAGGAAAGTGCTTGGGCAGCATCATCTTTGCTTCTTTCTAGAAACTAGCTTTTGGGTGCTTCCTGAGAATCTGTTAATTGAGCATGCATCAATAAATTGCACCCAAGGAAGTGTTATCCCACACTTTCCAGTGCATTTCCCCATAACGTTCCTGACTGCAAAGTGTCTGATCCTTAGGGGAAGCAGGTTGGTTGCATAAGACCTCCCAATCTGGGTGATTGGCAGGTGGGTGCGGCTTGGGGGAAATGGTCTTCCAGGCCTAATTCAGCCCATGGGCCAGAGGTCCCCCATCTCTATTCTAGAGAGAATGCCACAAAGGCATAGGTAGCTTTCTGCTATGGAACCAGCAATGCTTCTGAAACATTCTTATCGGAAGGGACCCTAGCTGAGTGTCAGAACACAGGCTACACAGGCAGCCCTGTTCAGGGAAGTTTTTAATATGTGACATTTTAGTGTATCTTTCAACTTTGTTGGAAGCCGCCCAGAGTGGCTGGGGAAACCCAGCCAGATGGGCGGGGTACAAATAATAAATTATTATTATTATTATTATTATTATTATTATTATTATTATTATTATTAAAGGTCCAGGTTCATTTTCTTATCTTCTCTTTTATTTAATTATTTTTTAATTTTAATTTGTTTTACCAGGTTCATTCTCCAGGCAGGGCTGAGCAAGACTTCCTATCTGAAAGTCAGGCCCCTTCTGTACTACACACTTAAAGCACAACTATACCTCTTTAAACAGTCATGGCTTCCCCAAAGAATCCTGGTAACTAAGAGTGCTGAGATATTTGGGGGGACCCCTATTCCTTTCACACAGCTACAGTTTGCAGAGTAGTTTAACAATCTGTTCATCTACCCAGGAAACTCTGGGAATTGTGCTTTGGGGGCAGGATTCAACTGAACTGAATAAAAAATTGCCCAAAGTTCCACTGGACCTTAATTCACAGTCATTTTGCCCAGAATTTACAGGAACAGGCATAATTCAGAGATTTTAGAATTATGTGAATTAGCTAATCTGAACCAGTTCATTCAAAGCCACTGCCTGCACCTCTTTCCTTCCTGAATTCTCCTCTTGCTTTCACAGCCCACTGGCAGCCAGGCCAGAAGAGGACTCCCCTTCTGAAAAGAAGACATCTGGCCTTTGGGACGTCTTTGCCACAAAGTGGCAGGAAACTTCAGCTCTGGAAAAGGCAGCTTCAAAGGCTGAGCGTGGAGACCAGATGTCTGAGGGCATTGGGGCATCAGGAGAAATGGCGACTGAGGAAGACAGCTGCACCAGCCTGGACAACGACCTCCGAGAAGCTGAAGGGGTGGCCTTCAAGTGGAGCTTCCTGACCAGCAAGCTGGCCGAGATAAAGAACAAAAGTGCCTCTAAGAGCAACTAGGAATGAACGTGAAAGAAATGGACTTTGTGACATAAGAGACAACCTATTTCCATGCAGGGCAAGCGTTTTTAGCCTCCCCGCACCCCCGTTTCTCCAGGAATCTTTGACAGAACAGTCAGAGATGACGTGAAAGTCCCGGGGCCAGAGCTCAGTGTTATTTAACCCTCAAAACATTAGGATGCCCCAAATGTGTGTGTCTCGTGTATCAAACCATATCCATTCCTTCTCTGAACATTGCTTTCTTGAGATAACAAAAATAGACAGGTTGAAGCTTCTGCCAGATGTTTTCTGCCCAGCAAGGAGAGAGCTTGGACAGTCTCATTGTTTTCCAGGCTTGCATGGTTTGACGACACTCCTGTGTGTTTTCTAAGGAAGCTTCCTCCTCCTGAGTGCTGATCACCCAAGCATCCAATCAAAGTGTGGAGGAGGCAGCAGGGGATCCTGAGTGAAAATGGTGCATTGGATAGACTGAGAAGACCTGAGTTCAAATCCCAGATCAGCCACAGAAGATGTGGGCAAGTGACCATCTCTCAGTCTAACCTCCCTTGTAGAGTTCTTACGAGGACTGAATAGGATAACTCCATGCAGTTTGTCCTTGGAGGATGACCGGGCTACAGGGGGTTTCAATAGGAAATAAACAAATCCTTCCATCAAGACCCTTCCTAATGGGACCAGCAATGGCGCCCCAACACTGACAGGCTGGCCTTGCAGTTGAAGAATGGCTCTGTGGTGTTCGAATCCCGGGAGCCCCCTCTCTTAAGCAAAAGGGCCTTAGCTCAGTGGTAGAGCACCTGTTTTGCATGCAGAAGGTCCTGGGTTCAAAAACCCCGCACCCCCAGGTGGGGCTGGGAGAGAAACCGTCCTGAAATCCCAGGGAGCCACTGCCAGTCAGTGTAGACAATACTGAACCAGGTGAGCCAATGACCTAACTTGCTAGAAGGCAGCTTCCTAAGATACAGGCTGCTTGGCTCCGACATTTAGATGGTCTGATCTGGTATAAATCAGCTTCCCATGTTCCTAGCCTAGGAGGATATGGCTATCAACCCAACTGGGCAAGAAGCAGGAGCATAGTCTAAAAAGAACCAGGTGGGACTGACCAGGGGCTGATCACTGAAAACCCCAGATGGAGACCCCTTCTCTACTGGGGCCTTACACTAGATCAGGCATAGGCAATCTCCAGTCCTCCAGATGTTTGGGACTACAATTCCCATCATCCCTGACCACTGGTCCTGTTAGCTAGGAATGATGGGAATTGTAGTCCCAAACATCTGGAGGGCCGGTGTTTGCCTATGCCTGCACTAGATATACACTCGCAATCTAGAACAGTGGAGGATTGGGGGTGCAGATCTTGCTATGGCTATCATCATGCTCCAGTCACGCAACTCAAGGCAAGCTTCTAGTGAGCAACTTGCCCTGACGAGGGCTGGAAGTGCCTCCAGCCCATCTTTCTTGGGCTTCATCCCCTTGTGGGGAGCTAGAGCCTCCTAAAGACGGGCAATTCTTCTGCATTCCACAGACTCTTGCCTGCCACACTCCCTGCACCATTGGAACGGACAAGGCAGTTTGGGCAACACTTGGTTCCTTGAGCCTACAGGAAGGCGCCCAGGGGGATTCAGGTTCAGCTTCTGATCACCAGCGTCAGACTCAGAGCCAGGAATGCAACGTCTTAACCAGTGACACTGCAGCTTCCAACTCATTGTCCTGGTTACTCCTGGACTCTGGGATTATGACATTTAATCCATAGCCTGTCAACAGCCTAGGACTACCACCCACATCAAGGAACTTAGGTTTGTTGGTTCATCTATCCGTCCATCCCTATACCACATTTTCTCTCCTGCTAAGGTTTTCCTTTGGCAGCTGAGATGGGGAACCCGTGGCCTACAGAGATTGTTGGAATACAGTTCCCATTGTCCCTGACCGTTGGACATGCTGGTTACCTGGGCTGCTGGGAGTTGGAGTCCAACAACATCTGGAGGACCATGTTAGCCCCTCCTGCCTAAGGGACATGGCTTTGAAATGACCAATAGATCAGTGATAGAGCATCAACTTTGTACACACAGAAGGTCCCAGGTTCAACCCGTTTCAAAGAACCAGGTGATGCAGGGGAGAGCTTTGCCTAAAACCTGGGAGCCACTGCCAATCAGAGTAGACAGTACTGGATTGGACCGGTTAATAGCCTGATTCAGTATGAGGCGGTTTCATATGAGAACTTCCCCAATTGCCCCAGGAGCAGATATTCTTCAGTTACCAAAGTTTCCTCTCTTAACTGATGTTGATGGACTGCAGCTCCCATCATTCCTGATCATTGACCATGTTAGCAGGGGCTGATGGGAGCTGGAGTCCAACAACAGCAGGAGGGCCATGGGTTCCCCAGCCCTGTTCCAAGGGAACAGAAGGTCACCAAGGGAAGACTCAGGGTTTATCTACACTTAACATTCCTCCATTCTTTCCATGCATGCTTTAAAGCTCTGTGTCTGAGCACCCTTCTTTTTGCTCCGGTGCTTTCTCTGAGAAAACCCACTCTTTAAAGCTTGGTCGGAGCAAATGCCAATCCATGGAAAACCCAAATTGACATTTGTTCTGATTGAGCACTAAAGAGCGGTTTTTCACAGGGAAAGCTCATGTGGGCTAGGATGCAGAGATTTCAATTGTGGACCTATGCCTGGAAAAAGCGAGGGGAAAGGTAAGTATGGATAAGCCCAGAGAGAACATTGGCTTTGCGTTCTTGAGTCCATCACTGAAGATGCTCCATTATCCAACTCTCCTTTCACAAAGTGTCTCCATCAGTGCTGCCACCATTATCCAGCAAGGAAGGGCCTTTGGGTTTGGGGGGCCCTTTTGCTGCCTTGTTACCAGCTGGCGACTGGGTGAGTGGGGGCAGTTCAGCAGCCTTCCCTGGGTTCTGGCCCCCATGCTGAGCAGAAAGGGGGTATCCCTACCTTGACCGTTCATGGTGACCCTCTTATTTGCAGTATCTTTCTTTGGATTTTCATTGACAACTGTATAATAATAATAATAATAATAATAATAAACAGGAATGAGCAAAAATGGTCTCTTAAAATTCTCCGTGCCATTCGTGGTCAACAAATTTTGAGAGTGGGGATTGTTGATGCATATTATTGGAATAGGGAGATTAAATTTTCCCAATAGTTTATATCTGTCTATCTATCTTCTGGGAAATTTTGGCTCACTTGATGTTGAACAAAACTCTGCTGTTAGGAACGGGAATTGTCCCCTGTCTGGAAGTGCTGCTGCCAGACAGTGTAAATACTGAGCTATATGGACCAAGAAGCCCAACTCCGTATGTGATGGCCTGGGATTCCGATTCAGAGGATGAACCAGAGGAATCCCAGCCTGCACTGGAGTCCCCGCCTCCAGGGCCGGCTGAACTGGGGCAAGGCCTAGATGCTGAAGAGCCTGCACCTGTGTCAGAGCTTCAGGAGCTGGCCCCAGGTGAAGCCCTTCTGGCCCCAGAGGGGCTTGACGACTCAGTGGCCACAGGTGAGCCTCCTCCAGGGCCCAGTAACCCTTCGGCCTCTCCTGATCTGCAGAGGCTTAGGGCAGAGAGGCGAAGGGAACTGGTTGCCCCCAGGAGGAGTGCTCGCCTTAAGGCCAGAGGAGGCGGGGCTCCTGGGGGCCGGGACCGGCCGCGGCCTTAGAAGAGGATAAAAGCCCAGTCAGCCTGGCCCCAGGTTGCGGGAGCAACGTCGTTGTTGGCTTCGGACCTTCCTGTGTTCCTGATCCCTGCTCGGCCTCCTGTTCCTGACTATCCGGTGTTCCTGATCCCTGCTCGGCCTCCTGTTCCTGACTATCCGGTGCTCCTGTTCCCTGCTCAGCCTCCTGTTCCAGCGTTCCTGTTCCCCGCCCGGCTCTCCGCCTTGGGCCTCGCCCCTCTTCGTGTGGACTCTGCTTACACCCACGGTACCTACCCCCGGGACCAGCACACCGTATAAGACAGCTTCCTGTGTTGTTCTATGTTCTTTTTGGTGGATGAGCAGTGGTGGGCTGGTCCCATTGGGTGGAAGGTGGGGAGCCCAACAGTAGGGGGAGCCAGAGTCAACGACAGGCAGTGCCAACTGATTTTGGTTTTGTCCCCATCCGCCTCCCTGCTGAGTTCCACCAGGGCACTTGGGTGCTGGCTGCCCCATTTGCTCTGTGGCCAGTCTCTTACTGGGTATGAGAATCAACAGACAATGAGAGAGGGGGCCTCCCATATCCAGTTGAGACTGGCCAGTTAAACCACTTTAAGACTGGATCCACAGTTGCATCCAAAATACATGGATGACGAAGTTGCAGACGCCATTCTACTGAATGTCCCCCAGTTATTCAGGAGAAAGATGGAAGAGGTTGAATTCAACTTCAGTTGTAGCTTAAGATTAGGGGTGCAGCTGAAAGCAAGAGGAAACCAATCACAGGGTATTGAAGTAAAAGGTTCAGGGTGGAATGGATTAGGTTCTGCTTGTGTTTTTAGGGCTGTGCTGAAATTTATCAGAAAATAATTTTCTGGCAAATTTTTGAATTCAATCTCTTCCAATTTTCCCCTGAATAATTTAGTCTGCATAATTTAGTCTGCTTCTACTAATTATGGGGAGATTATGCAGGGCCCTGAAGGCTGTTAGAAATCCAGTTCAGCAGTCCTTTGGGCTTCTGAGATTTGCACTCTTCAAACACTTTAAAAACATGTTCTGCAATCATGAGGGCTAGAAACTTGGGTTTGTTTTAACATGAAATCCAAGATTCTCAGGAGGTGGATTTGAAGAGAATCCTGCTAGTCTCCCAAGAAAAGGCAGGTACAGTCTTGACATAAGATGATCTTCCTGTATTCCTAGGGCTGCCACAAGGTGGCAGTATTTGTACAGTCTCGGGAAGCAAAAGAGGAACACCTAGGACTCAGCTATACAGCTGAAAATAAAACGTTTTGAATGTGTTGTAAAGTTCAATATACAATTGTGACACTAGATGGCGACAGTGAGCTATAGCAAATTCAATGCATTTTTCAAAACGGTTTTTAAAAAACAATTTTCACAACGTTTTTAACATGTGTGTCGATTCCACCCTATTTGCAACTTTCCATGCATTACATGGCAGCAAACCCAGGTTTGTTACATAGCACATACGGTTTTAAGAAATAAATAAATGGAGGCAGAGCCTAACACAATGAGACTTGGGATCACCAAACCTTTCCTTCTCCCCATGCTGCGGTCTCATGAAAATCCCCACATTCCCTGCAAAACTTCTATTCATCTGGATGGAAAGTTACCACTGCTTACTTCTGGAGGAACAGCATCAGCATGAGGGGGTTAGTTTTGTTGGAAACACGGTACAGAATGGAAATGGTTAAACCCTCCCTCCTCTGTGGTCTTGATCACCAGAACCCTCCTTAGCTGCTATTTGAAAACAACCACCAGCAGCAGATAACATGAAACGTAATCACACGTTTCATATATCCCCTAGTTTGGCCATAATCAGAGAGGCTGTGGAACTCTTAGGGTGCTGAACTTTTACAATGGCATCCACATTTACACACTTTTCAAATGAAGCCCAGGGCCAGCCCAACCATTGGGCAAAATGAGGCAGCTGCCTCGGGGGGGGGGGGAGATGCTGAGGGGTGTCAGAGTGTATAAAACCCTGCATGTTGCATGTCCTGCCGTTAAACTAGCTGTGGAGAGATACCAGCATGATACTCATGGATGGCAAGGTACCCACCAGTACTGCCTATGGTGCCCACAAAAGGTTTCAGTAACTATCCCCTCAGAACCCCACAGTGCACAAGAGACCACTTACTCTTCCTGCTCGGTTCCTATTTGCACTGGATCAGCCCCACCTACAATGAAAACGCCCCCTGAAGCAGACCCACATTTCACTGTCTACCTTCCTAACCATTATGAAAAGAGAAGAGGTACAAAGAGCTTCTCTCTGTGGTCATATGTGGCAGTGGGCAGCATAGGTACCTTTCCCTCTCTGAAGTGCCAGCTAATGGGAGTTGCCCCATTATTTTGTGGGCTAGCCTCATTTTCTGTGCTTTCAGATGGGGTAGCCAATTTGTGTTCTGCCACGCCTCACAGCAGCCATTTTGTGATGGGCACCCATGACACTTGCTCAAAATTCCAAATGCACCCACTGGCCCCAAAGGGTTGAAAACCCTTAATAGTAGCCTGATGTCCCCAAATGCAGTGCAGGATGTTGCCTTTTTGAACCCAGTCCCTTGACCAAAGACGACCTAGCAGCTGTCCTAACTGTTTCACTCAAGCTTCATAGAGGGATGCTGGAGCTGATGAACCCATAGTTGAAGGAGATGATTGGACTAGATGACCCTTGGGATTCCTTCAAACCCTGCAATTCTTTGATTCTATAAGTTATGACATTTCTGCCAGAGACCTTCGACATGGAGCGATTCTTCAAAAAGCTTCACTTTTATTAATAATTCAGGGACAGAGGTAACATTTCTTAATTGTAAATAAGATGTTAGCTGGCCCTGAGGAGGACCCGTCAGTTTCAGATCAACGATGACTTTGTTCTGCTTTGCACTGTTGAAAACAGTGCACCTCTGAATACGAGTTGCTGGGAATCACAACTGGGGAGAATGATGTTGTGCTCAGGCCCTGCTTGTGGGCTTCCATGAAGGCACCTGGTTGGTCACTGTGAGAACAGGATGCTGGACTACTTGGCCATTGGCCTGATCTAGCAGGACACTTCTTATGTTCATGGCCGATCACTGAGAAAAAGGTTGAGCGCTTCTATTAATACCCATTCATAAAGCTAATCCCATCATCCTGAGCTATCAAAGCTAGTTCTGAAAACAAGGAAAGAGATACAAACATGGGTTTTGCTTTGAATATCTGGAGAATGTCTGAGGAAGGAAGCCACAGAAGGAAAGAGAATTGGGTGCAGCACCGGGGGCCTGCCCTAGAGATTGTGCCAGTTCAGAGATTGCTCCTGTTCTTCCTGCTTTCATTTCACGGAATGGCTCAGTAAAGTGTCAAGGGCCTGGCAACCACAAAATGTTTCTCCCAGACTGCACAAAAACCACACAGCCTGGACTGGGGCTTGTATACACCCCACTAGCCACAGTGTTGGTTCTCTGGCAGCTTGTTGCTTGAAAACATAGAAGGGCTAAGCCTGAGAAGTGCTTTGTAACACTAATGATCTCCTGTTGATCATGTTTGCATCACACACCTCCACAGAACTTTGGGCTTATCCCAAGAGATGCTCTGGTTGTAACTTCATAACAACCCTGTGAGGTAGGCTAGACAAAATGCATATGACTGGCTCAGGGTCTCCCAGGCAGGTTCATGGGGGATTTGAACCCAAGCCTTCCCTGTCCAACACTCTAACCCCCTACAACATGCTCGCTGTTGATAACTGCGGGAGGGGAAGATTTACTCATATTCCTGCAACTTGTGGCTCTCCAGGTATCATTGAACTCCAACTCCTATCAACCTCAGTCCACATAGCCAACAGTCAGGAATGATGGGAAATGTAGTCCAGCAATATCTGGGGAACCACAGGTTCCCCATCGCTGCTGTAGAACGTATAATTTATATGCTGGTCACCACTACTTATAGCGGGGAAAGAGAGGAGGAAAATTATTTGTCCCAAACCCCCAAATTTTGCCCTCATAATTTAGGCCTCAGTTGAAAATCACGTTGGTCCTGACATGTGTATCCATTTCTACTTCACAGGCATATTTGCATACGGGCAATGCAGGACTGTTTTAAACAGCACCCATCATACGCCAATTGCCATAATTCCATGGTGAGAGACAGTCCCTGCTTGGCTTCCCATGATGAGAATGTTGCCATCATCAAGATGGCAAGAACTGGGCCCTCACTTAGGCACATGACTGGCACTTGCAAGGTTACAGGAACAGTGAGGCCCAGCCACTGGCCCTCCCTTTCCTGGGATAAGAATTGCATTTGAGACCATGTTTCCATTCACACAGTGGACTCCTTGGCCACAGACAGGGCCTGCTGGCAGCTGTACAGCCATTTAATGACACGGGCGTTTCGCTCAATGACAGAGACCGAAGTGAGTGGCTTCTCGCTCAGCTCTTCCACAGACAGCTCCTCTTCATTGAGTGAGAGACAGTCATGCTCAGAACTGGCTGACCCCACGCTCCCTAGAACCACACAGGAGGACCCCAATTCCCAGCTCCCCGGCTTGAACCGCTCAGCTCCCAGCATCTCCACCAGCTTCTGGTCCAAGCCGCAGTAGTTAAAAAAACGCTCTTTCTCCGAGAGAGGGAGAGAATAACTTGGTGCCAGCTCTTTCTTGGAGTCTGATGGTTCTGGGCTTGTGGAAGAAGAGGTTTGGTCCATAACCAGCTGGGAGCTGGGCTGGTGTCCCAGGCTTCGTTCAGAAGCACGTCCCATGGACGTCCTCATTAGAATGCCTACTGAACTTATTGTCCTTGTTTCCTCCTTTTCTGCCGGCACCCAGACCATGGAGGTTTCTTCCTGCGTGACTTGTAGCTGTCCATCTCCCAACATGCCTCTAGAGGAAGGGGAGGCACCATGCCCATCTCTCAATGGGCCTTGAAACAGCCGTCTCACTAGGCTGTAGCCTTTGGTGTTCTCCTTGTTGACAGCCGAACAGTCCCGTTTCTGCCGGTAGATGACAAGCGAATCGGGCCTCAGCATGCGCCTGCCGCCCCCTCTCCGTGCTATGGGTGACTGAGGAGAAGGAGGCACCTTCTTGGGCCCTAGGCCATCTTGGCCTACCTGAGAAAACTCGCCTTGTTGGTGGAGGGTCAAGGCTCTTCTGCTACAAGCAGGCGACTGGAAGGTGTAGCAGAGCAGCACTGGCTCTTGGCGACTGTTGATGACTTGTTGGGATTTGACATATTTGGCTTTATCGGCCTCCAGCCTTTCCACGGCACTTGGGGTCCGCCCCCCGGTACTCCCCTCCAGCTGCTTACGGAGGTAGTCGGGCCCTCGGTTGAGCAGCCCAAGAGGGGAAAGACCTTCTCCGGGAGACAGAGGCCTCATTTTATGTCCACAGTACTGGGATAATGAGCAACCTTCAGTTTCAGAAGGAGAGTTGTGAGGAGACTTTGCAATGTCAAAGTATCTCTGGGAAATTGGGATGGTTGCCAGAGTTTTGCCCTGAACTGGGCAATAGGTTATGTTGGTGGTTTTACCACTCTAAGTTTTGGCTGACTTCTTCAGAATCCGCAGCTGAACTCCTATGGCAGCGCTTGTAACCAGCTTCCTGCTTTCTACTTCCTGTCATTAAAAGTTCAGTCACACTGTGAAGATTAGGAAAATTCCTTTTCTGTGAATAGAGGAGTGGGTGGGTATCAACAGGTCAACAGTTGCCCTAGAAGCAGAGAAGGTGGTCAATTAGTAAAATAATATCTGTCAGAGGAAATGACTCTAGAAAGAATGGAACAGTTGGTGACTAACAATAATGATCCTAGCAGTGAATGATTTTTGTTGAATGGGGTGAGCAGTTGCAGGTGCTGATAAACCGTTGACATATAACTGATTCGGTGAATTGCAATGTTTTGACTCAGGCTACATCCACACAGTACAGTGGTACCTCTGGTTGCGAACGGGATCAGTTCTGGAGGCCCGTTTGCAACACGAAAAGCCCGCAACCTGAAGCGCCATATCTGCGCAGGTGCGTGGTACGATTTGGCGCTTCTGCGCATGCGCGAGCAGCGAAACCCAGAAGTAACCCTTTCCGGTACTTCCGGGTTGCCACGGGACAAAACCTGAAAAGACGTAACATGAAGCAAATGTAACATGAGGTATGACTGTATGTTTAAAAGAGTATGATACCACTTTAACAGCTATAGCTTCTCCTAAAGCATCCCAGGAACTGTAGTTTGTTAAGGTTTCTGACAGTTATTAGGAGACCCCTATTCCCCACAGAGAGCTACCATTCCTTATGCCATTTAAATGGAAATTGCTATCAGCAATGAGTTTTCTATGCTGTCCCTCATTCTGAGGAAAACTAACCCTGGGTAAGTATCTGGAAGCCAAGGAATCTTGCACCGCTCAGAGGCTGGGGTGGCATGCAACAATATTGACCCTCTAGAGAGGTGACTCACAGTCGTGGAAGCATGAGCAGGGGAAGAATTTCAGTTTTGTGTTCTAGCATCAAAAGACTCCGTATGTGAAAACCAGGCCAATGCACCTGCCCCAAGGAAGATGCAGCCAAGAGCCAAGACAAAACTCTAGACAGCAGCACTTGAAGTGGGAATGACCCGACCAGGAAAAGGAAACTCTACTGGGCATGTTGTCAAAGGGCTCTGATTTTTGTGTGCTGAGGTTCCAAAAGGAAACAAAGCAGGAAAAAATAAAGGAGCCAGCAATCTTATCTTTACGGTCTCAGCCGTCCACAGAACAAAGCAAACTCTGCCAGGGAAAAGGGTATCTTTGCACTCCCCTCCAGGCGGTCAGTTATAGGAAGGAGGAGACAGCGGGAGGTTGGAAAAAGCCACCACAGTGTCATGGATTCGCCTTCACTTCTATGCAGCTTGGAATAATCTAAAGGGGTTTTGGCTGAAGCGGGACCTTGATGTCCACTTCCTTTTCAGAAAGAAATGCCAAGAAACTCGGGAGGTGCCTTTGGACAGGATGGCTTGCCTTTGATCTCAGGGCTAGCAGGGCAGAGCTTGGAGGAATCTGATGAGTCCAGGGGAGAGGCAGGGAGGAAATACTGTATGGCAGGTCACTGGTGGAACCTCATTGGTAAGACCCACTAATCCATTGGCTAAGCATGGCAGAATTGGAAGCTTACTGGCTTGTCAGATTTCATGACTGCTAACCTAGGGTCTAGGGCCCTTCCAGACTGATGGGGATCGTGTGCGCGCGCAGGTTTATTCTGCAGCAGTGCAGCATGTCATTAACACATTCATAGGGCATTAGTAGTGGATCTGCACTGAAATGTCCATGCACCAGTCCCCTTTATTAGTTGTTCTGCGATGCTTCCCCAATGTTATTACATTCATTGCCATCTGAAAGTGCAGATCCAGCCTCCAAGGAATGCATTGCTGCTGCCACTGTGGCAGCAACAGCACTCCTTGGCCTCTTGGAGGCTCTGATGGTCTCCTCCCAGCTCTAGGGAGGAAATGATGCAAACTCCTGGGCTCTGCACCTGCCCGGCATAATTCAGAGCAGGCCCCTTTCCCCCTCCCCCCTGCAATGGCCTTTGATTCCCACTTCAACCACTGGCTAAGGTTGATTTGACTGCCTCAAAGAATTCCGGGAATTGCATCTCTATGAGGGGTAAACTACAAGGCCCAGAATTCTCTGGGGTGGGAGAATACATGCTTTAAAGGTACAACGTGTACACAGCTAGATTGTTAGCCTTAGAATCATAGAGCTGTAGAGTTGGAAGGAACCACAAGTGACATCTAGTTCAGCCCTCTGCAAGGCAGGAATCTTTTGCCCAACATGGGGCTTGAATTCATGACCCTGAGATTAAGAGTCTTATGCTCTACTAACTGAGCTATCCCTTGAGTCGTTTTTAAGCTGCTACCTCACCTAAAAACCAGCATATAGGCAAATATATTTTTTTGTCTTATTCTCACGTCCTTCCTGTTGGAACAATGCACATCTTTGTTGTTGTGCAGACTATTAGTATAATTTGATATAGCTGGGACCTCGGCAGGCCTTAACCAGGTCCCAGGACTTAGTTCAGAGGTGGCAAATGCCTCCCCCTCTTTCACTCCTCCCACCCAGTAGGAATCACAGGTGGTTACTTCTCTATTAGGAGAGACACAAATGGTTCAGCAACAGCCACTTCATCATACACAGGGGGTGCTCAGAACAGAAGAGTAAATGGGATTCACACCAAATATCTGGCACATGCTAAGTAGCCCAAAGCCATTTGTCTCTGGGAAATGCAATGAGTAGTTCCTTGCTACGTTAATCCAAATAGACTTAAAGAGTTCTCAGAAACAAATAAAAAAAGCCACACTTGGCCACTTGTTTTTGCAAATAATGTGTGGTGTAAATAGCAGGGCTGGGGGGGGGGGCACTTTTGGAACCTAGGAAGCTGCTGAGACCTTTGGTCCATCTAGCTGCGTATTATCTGTGCTGACAGCAGCAGCTCTCCAGGGTTTTGGGACGGGACATTCCCAGCCTCACCTAGAGATGCCAGGATGGAACCTGAAACCTCTTGCCGGCAAATCATGCACTCTCCCAATGAGCTACGGCCCTAAACATAAAGTGAGATTCTAGTCCTCATCGTTCTGAATAAAGGTCTGAGTTAAATAGGAACATAAGGCAGCTGTCTTACACTGAGTCAGGCCTTTGTCCATCCAGCTCAGTTAAACAGGTCAGTGTAGATCCAGCCTGGCTTTTTCTCCTGACCGCATGGGCTTGTCTAGGAACCGAACTCAGGACCCTCTTGAACCCAAAGCAAGAATCCTACTCCAGACACCGATCAACCTTGAAGACCAACAAACAATACTGAGGTCGATGGACCAATGGTCTGAACTTCCTCTGGATGCAGTTCTCAAATGTAGCTCCCTAGAGAACTAGGCCAGGGCTTTTAGTCATCCATGCTATTCAAGATGCCTTAACTGCAAATATTGGGGGAAGGGGCGGGTTTCAAAGGAGAAGTTTCATATACGGAGAACATTTATTCTGTCACCAAACTGACTAATTAATCTTATTTAGTAAAAATTATACATAAAACCTCTCATTGTTTTATATGAGAATGAATACGGCCACCTAACACCCACCCAGTGAAAGCTATTATCCTCCGGGGATGCCATGATAGACAGGTCTTCAAACGCAGCTTCTGCAAGTGGCTTGAGCAAGTGTCTGGCTCCTTGAGTCACCCCAAATGTGAGTCCAATGTTAATCCTTACGCAATCAGCCATGTCAGCTTTCCTGTAGCTTCCCAGCCCTATTGCAAGAGGAGAGGAAGCTGCAGAGGGTCCCCATTGCTCCATCCCTTGTAGCAAAAAGACCAGCTGTTTCCTGAGCTGTCTGCTACCCACTGCCTCTCCCTTCCTCTTTGCCTTGTGCAACTTTTTACTTTTGTATTTGCCCATGGTTTGGGGCAAAAAGCAGCACTAAGGGCCCCTCCAGACCGAGGTTTTATTGGGGGTGTATTATTTAAGCCGCAGAAGATGTGCTGATTGGAAGTGCAGCAGTGTAACTTTGGCAGGAGCAAAGAATATCGAAAGCAGGATTGTATATGGCTACCCCAATATCATCATGAATGCTGAATAAAAGGGACATCTTGAAGGGGCCCTAAGTATATCTGGTTATCAGTACAAAGAGAGAAATTGCACATCCTGGATTCCTTTGTGCAGCCCCTCAAGTGATGCCCCTTTCCTTATACTGGGTCTCCTGCAGAGCCAGCCTTGCACCAGACAGAGTGTCAGATGCTGGGGAGACTGCTTCTCCTGCGCCCCAACTCCAAGTCATGCCCACCGTTCTGAGCTGGCACCTTAGTAGGGCTCCCTCCCGACAACGTATTTATCAATCATTCCTCCTGGCTGTGGGATGTCTTCATGTCTCCTTGTTAATAATCCACTCACCTCACCCTGCCAAAGCATTTCCTGTCACTTTCCAAACCACAAAAAACTCCAGTGTGGATAATCTTAGGTAGGCCACCATCTTTCATCATGTCCTTCCCTTCAACCCCAGGGGAATAATAATATTAGATTGGCATATAGGGTTTGGGGAAGGATTGCCAAGATAATTTATGCTTTAAGCCTAGAATCAACTGTAGAGTTGAAAAGGACCACAAGGTCCTGCCCCCAACCCCTGCAATGCAGAAATATTTTGCCCAACAGGGGGCGCAAACCCATGCTTAAGTGCCTCATGCCCTACAGACTGAGCTAGCCCAGCACTTAATAAAAGTGCTATATAGGAAAACCGGGTCCTGCTTTCGATACTGGGCCCTTCTACACTATATATTTAAAGCAGGATCATGCCACTTAAAACCATCATGGCTTCCCCGCATAGGATGCTGGGAATTATACTTTGGAAAGGGTGTTGAGAATTGGTTTTTTTGGGGGGGAGGCTATTCCCCTCTCACAGCTACAACCCCCAGAGTTTCCTGAGAAGAGGAATCAATCGCTAAAGCATGCATGAAATTGTAGCCTCATTATTGTGTCCATTACATGCTGTAGAATACAAGCGTGGGGTTGGGGTGGGTTTTTGGAAGACGCCTGTGCATGAATTTGTTTTATGTGTGTAGATCAGTGCATGCTGACCAACGCACAGTCTTTGCACACCCAACCGTCTAGAGGAGACCTCAGAGAGCCAGGATTGGCTGCAGCCGCCCATCATTTTTTTACTCTGCGGCAAAGCAAAAAACCTGATTCCTTGCTGCCACGCACTCTGTAGGCTGACCCCAAGAGGAGGACACCCACCTCCTTGCAAAGGTCAGCCAGCTTTCTCCCTAGGACGCCAGGAGAGAAGTCATCCTCTCCAGGCTACAGAACCAGACCCCCCAATTACGGCTGAACTTTTTGCCTCTTGAATCCACAGCTATAAATAAGCACGCCTGGGGCAAGCAGTCTCCCTCCTCCCTGCGACACACCCGCCAGAGGCGGGTTTTAACTACAGGGCAGCCTTGGCCAAATGGGATACCTACGTGCAGCGGACTGAGAAGAGAGAACTCCAAGCTCCGTTCCCCCGAGAGGAGGCTAAAAAAGAAAGAGAGTCGCATTCTGGGTTGCTCACCACAGGAAATACCTGCTAGCAAACCAGATGGGTGGTCTGTCCAGTTCTGCCTGTAAGGACAGCAATGAAAATGGGGTCTTAAGGCATTAGGAAAATAGAAAGGTGCCTTATATTGAGTGCTCAGCAATGTCTTCACAGACTGGCAGCAGCTTTCCAGTGTTTTGGGCAGGATTCTCTCCCAGCTGTGCCTGGAGATGCTGAGGACTGAACCTGGGGAACCTTACAATATTCTACCACTGTGCTATAGCCCATTTCCAAAGAGTGGCACACAAGTTTATTGCATCCAGTGCTTCTGTACACTAAATCCCATTTTGTCACATGCATATAAAGTGTTTTCCTGACGTTTGTGCACTGGTCTTTATTGATTGATTGCAGGGATCTGCCTCCTGCCCTCCAGTCGAATTTCTAGGGCAAGTTACTGATTTTCAAAATATATAAAAATGTTAAAAGTGGGCAAAAATACACCAAGAACAGCAGAATCTACAAGAGCAACATCAGCCTAAAAGACACATACAATGCAACCATCAGCAAAGATCAAATAGATTGCAGCTAAAAGCCTATACACACACGCTTTCGTAAGAGTAAGCTCTATGGAACTGATTGCATAGGATTGCTCTGTAAATTAAATTAAAAGATCTGAGAAAACAAGAAGGTATTCACCTGGTGCTCATAAAAACCCATTATTCGAACCTCCCCATTTTGTCTACCAAAACAAAAAAAATTCCTTCCAGTAGCACCTTAAAGACCAACTAAGTTAGTTCTTGGTATGAGCTTTTGTGTGCATGCACACTTCTTCAGATACACACTTTAAGGTGCTACTGGAAGGAAATTTTTTTGTTTTGACTATGGCAGACCAACACGGCTACCTATCTGTAACTGTCTACCAAAAGTTCTGCTACCACAATGCATTTGTTAGTATTTCTTTACAGTACCACAAGACTCCTATTTTTTGGGGGGGGGCAGGTGGTGCTGGTTCCTGGAGCTCAAAAATCTACATGTCATCCAAATTCATACAGCACAAGATTCCTTTTGGGAGATTGCCTAGAGCAGGAAGATCCTCATTTCATCCAAGTTCATAAAGCACACGCACACCTACCTGAGCAGCAAATCAGACATCACCACCGTTCCAAAAAAGTATCTGCTTTGAATGCAGGAGGTCCCAAGTTCCATCCCTGTGGCATCACCAGGTAGGTCTAGGACGGTACCCTGTCTGAAATGCTGGAGAGCCAGCCGCTGCCTGGCAGCACAGAAAATCCTGATGAGCAAATGGTCTGACTGGCTATAAGGCTGCTTCCTATCACCCACCCTCGCTGGCTTTGGAGGCAGGGAGCCTCCAGAAGCAGGTAGGGTTATCCCCAAAGAGGCACTCACCTTGCTATCCTGGCCAAAGACATGTCAACGCTGCTTTGCCATCTCCAGCAAAAGATGGCCAGGCAGACGGGCAAAATGAGCTCAGCAGCTGCAGCAGCAGCAGCAGGCTGGCTGGTAAATATGGGCTGCCAGGGCAGGAAGACACAAACAAGCTCCCTCCCTCCCCTGCCTTAACCCTTTCTGAACTGAGCTGCCCCAGGCATGATGCTATTGACCCCTTCCATGCCACAGTCTTTATTGCCCCGCAGAGCCTTCCTGCATTTCTGCCAACAGCATTAACCCTTCCGCTTCTCACACATCCCTCTGTGTTGCGTCAATGACATTTGTTTTCGGAAATCCAAAAAGCGAGGAGGCCATTTTTGCATGTGCTGGACCTGCAACAAAGGTGTAAAACTGACTTATTGTGTCTGCAAGAAGCTGATGAAGTATACTGATGGTCAATTCCACATTCAAAGCATGTGTAAAGAACATGGTTCCCACTATGAAGCCTGCGGACTGTAGTTTGTTAAAGGTGCTGGGAACTGCAGCTCTGTCAGGGATAAACCACAGTTCCATATGTGTGTGTGTTTACACACCCACACACCCCTAAATCAAATCTTTTGGGGCTTGTGGGGACATTTGCAAATTGGAGATACTGCTGTGGGCATGACATTCCCTACAACCAAGCTCACACTTCAGCCTAGTATATAGGATATAGTACAGGGGTTGGCAAAGTTTTTGTGGCTTGGGCCAGTTCACAGTCCCGCAGACGTTGTGCACGCATGCACAAACACTATTTCCAGCGCTCCTTCCAGCGTGAAGGAGGCATGCGTGCGCAGCTTCCCATTGGCTGCAGGAGCTTCCTGCAGCCAATGGGAAGCCGGCCAGGGTCACGGAAGGCAGTCGCCGCACACAGGAGCCAACCAAGCGGGCGGCGAGGGTCTATGGGCCAGTTAAATGACCCCCATGGGCAGCTTGTGGCCCATGGGCCTTAGGTTGCCAACCCCTGCTATGGTATAACACTTCTTTCAAGCTTAATTTCAGCACATGGGATGAGTAGGGAGAGGGGACTTTGTGGATAGCAGGAAAGGCCTTTTTGGGCATATGTGTGTCCACAGGTGCTATGGCAAGCCTTGCTGCCCTGAACAACTTGGGCCCTAAATATCTGGACACCCACCTCCATCAGTACAGACCCTCTTGAATTTTAAGATCGGCAGAGGGGGCCCCTCATGGTAGTCCACCACCCTCAAAAGTGCAAGGAATGGCAGCCTGGGAAAGGACTTTCTCTGTGGTTTTTAATCGTATGGTTGTTGTAACCTGTCCTGAGGGCCTCATGGTGAAAGGCTGGTTTAATCAAATAAATAAATAAATGGCCTTGTTGTTGGCATTCATCCATCTCAGGAGACAATGGAGGAGTGTGCCTTTATGGGCAAAGTCAAACCTTAGAAGGTTGCACCGCCTGCTGCGGCTATAGAGACCAATACAGGAGAGACATGTCTTCTTGCAGCTGGGGCAGATTAAGGCATCTGGTTGTGCTGATGCAGGTGCACCATGGTGTTTCAGTTCTCTGCACTCCTCCCAGCAGTCATTCTCCTCTGGTCACCACCATGGCTACATGACCTGCCTGCCGGCCTGTCTCTAGGCACTGCAGGATGGGTAAATCCGCCAGTTTTCCCCCTCGTCAGTTTCTAATATTTTCTATTCTTAAGTTCAGTTCTCCACATTTCCACATAAGTTTAATTTAAAAACCAACAACCCCCAAACCTATAAACCAACACATATCCTCATTAAAAATCATCAGCATAAAGTGTACATTTTTATATGATTTTGTCTAACATACACATTTTTGCACCTCAATTATCCCAAATATAAAGCATTCTTGTATGTTACTTTTACCAACATGTACATCTCAATGCACACTTTATACTGGTGTGCATTTCCCACGCTCCCTTCAGGTTTTCTCATACCCCCTCCTTTTCAAAGTATCCCTGATATAATAAAATCCGGACTGAGGGATGGAAAAGTGTGGGGAGTCATTTGAAGGAGAAAGTAAGGTGGAGAACGGAGAATTAATTGAAGTACAGAAAGCTTACTATCCACATCAAATGACAAGTCTGTTTGGGTGAGTGGGGGCCTGCCCTGCTAACCTCAGACAGCTCCCACTGGCCTGCCCTCTTACTTACAACCTGGCATGAGCTGTCAGCTTTCTCCCCTTCTTATTATTGCCCTTGTAGAACTCAGCTGGGAGGAGAATGGGGACAAAACTAGAAGAAGTTGTCTCTGCCTGTTATTGGCTCTGGCACCACCTACTGGGAGCCTCCCTCCCTACAATGCTACCAGCTCCAGTGGGCACCAGCCACCACTGACCCTGAGATTACAGGATTTGCTGATCAGAAGGTCGGCGGTTCGAATCCCCGCAATGGGGTGAGCTCCTGTTGTTCAGACCCAGCTCCTGCCCACCTAGCAGTTTGAAAGCACGTCAAAATGCAAGTAGATAAATAGGTACCGCTCCGACGGGAAGGTAAACGGAGTTTCCGTGCACTGTTCTGGTTTGCCAGAAGTGGCTTATTCATGCTGGCCACATGACCTGAAAGCTGTCTGCGGACAAACGCAGGCTCCCTCGGCCTATAGAGCGAGAAGAGCGCCGCAACTCCAGAGTCGTCCACGACTGGACCCAACTGTCATGGGGTACCTTTACCTTTACCTTTACTATATAGGGCAGGTATCAATGTGAGTCTCTTTTTGCAGCAAAAACAGTGTGTTTTAGCACCTTAAAGACAAACAAATGCATTAAATGGCCTAAGCGCTTATGGACCAGAAAGTCTACTTATTCAGATGCATTGATCTAATTGTGGCCCTTGGGTCTGTCTGGCACTGACAGGGTTAAGAGTGAGAGCCTCTTTTCTGCCCCACCCCACCCTGCTCCCTCCCAGTCAAGAGGAAGTTTTGATCATACTCTTTCCTGGGGAGATTTAAATTGCAGGAAGCCACAGTAGAACCTATAGCAGTTGCCAGAGGTTATTTTTGTGGCTGGTCTTTGAACTGCTCAGAATGTTGCTCCTTTTTAAGAAAAACAATTATAATCCCCCCTCCCCCCAGTAGAGTTACTATAGCAAATGGAAAATAAAACAAGAGAAATGTTTGAGATATAAAATACAGGAGATTACTTTTAAACTGTTATCACACAATATATAATATACAAAAGAACTACAAACTGTGTGTATATATATATATATATGCTTTCGTAGATTTTCACGGGTACAGGAATGCAGGTTTTGGTGTCCTCGGGTGTCTTCCCGTGTAAAAGTTGGGGTGTCTAGGCGACGTTTCGACGAGGTCTCACTCGTCATCTTCAGGCTGGTGCTTTCGGCTTCTTGTTACTGGAACAGAGCAGGATCTCAGTGTTTGAGTTCCTATAAATACTGTTGAGGGGGTGTGGTGTATAGCCTCCAATGTTCTGGGCAGAGAGGAAGTTCCCAGGCTAGTGTGCCTTTTCTTCTTTTGTTCCTTAATTACTTGAGGGATATCTTGGGTGATTTCTTGAGTGATATCCTGAGTACCACTTAGGTGGGTCATTAGGTGTGGATTAGTTGCTAAAGTCTTTGTGTCTTGACCTCTTGAACTTTGTGAAGAGTTTTTCTGAGAAGATGGCTGTACTGCACTTAGTTGTGCTTTGGCTTGGCTTCGTGTATAGGGGCGAGCTGTGGTTTTGTGGCCTGTGTCAGCCAGATCTGTGTAGGGATTGCAGGGGGGTGCAGCATCCGGAGGTGCCACCATGGTTTGGCTACTGGATGGTGTCTGTAATTTATCTGTGGAGAGGGTCTAGGTTTGGGTCTGGTGTGGTTGATTGGTGATAGCGTTCTGTGTGCCTCTGGATCTGGTGTCAGTTTTTGTGGGGAGGGCTAATTTCCAGATGTCTGGCAAGCGGGATGTGTCGTCACGCTTGTTCATGTTGTGAGGGTGTTTCTCTATCTCGATGGCTTCCATGATTATTCTCTTGTGGTGATGTTCCATGTTAAAGAGCAATTTGGAATCTGCAAAATTAATTTCGTGTCCTGTTTCTTTCATGTGTTGGAAAAGAGAGGAAGTTTTTTCTTCTTTTTTGACGGCATTCTTGTGTTCTGCGATACGTGCATTTATTCGTCTGTTTGTTTGTCCAATGTACGTGGCTGGGCAGACTTTGCAGGGTATTTCATAGACCCCTTGGTTTTCCAACTGGATTTTATCCTTGGGGTTTCTGAGGATATTGGCTATTTTTTGGTTGGTGCAAAAGGCTGTTTTGATATTGTGTTTATGGAGGATTTTGCTAATTTTATCTGTAGTGCCCTTGATATAAGGAAGGAGGGCCATGCCATTGTTTTCTTCTGTGTCTTGGTTTTTGGGGGGTGTTTCTTTTTGGATTAGCTTCGTAACCCTGTTTTGCTGGTATCCATTGGCAATTAACACATTTGAGAGATTCTGTAACTCAGTTGTCAAGTGGTCTTTGTCAGCCAGGCGTTTGGTTCTGGAGATGAGAGTCTTGGCTACGGAGTTTATTTGTGCAGGGTGGTGGTGTGATTGTGCATGTAAGTAGCGGTTGGTGTGTGTTTTTTTCCGGTAGATAGTGTGTCCTAGGGAGCCATCAGGTTTTTTGTAGATTAGGACGTCAAGGAAGGGAAGTTGGTTGTTGGCTTCTATTTCCATAGTGAATTGTATTTTGGGGTGTAGGCTGTTGAGATGTGTGAGGAAGCTATCCAGTTTTTCCTTCCCGTGTGGCCAAATTACAAAGGTGTCGTCAACATATCTGAGCCAAAGTTTGGGTTTGTGTTCTGACTTGTCTAAAGCATTGGTTTCAAAGTGTTCCATGTATCCATAATCATGGAAGCCATCGAGATAGAGAAACACCCTCACAACATGAACAAGCGTGACGACACATCCCACTTGCCAGACATCTGGAAATTAGCCCTCCCCACAAAAACTGACACCAGATCCAGAGGCACACAGAACGCTATCACCAATCAACCACACCAGACCCAAACCCAGACCCTCTCCACAGATAAATTACAGACACCATCCAGTAGCCAAACCATGGTGGCACCTCCGGATGCTGCACCCCCCTGCAATCCCTACACAGATCTGGCTGACACAGGCCACAAAACCACAGCTCGCCCCTATACACGAAGCCAAGCCAAAGCACAACTAAGTGCAGTACAGCCATCTTCTCAGAAAAACTCTTCACAAAGTTCAAGAGGTCAAGACACAAAGACTTTAGCAACTAATCCACACCTAATGACCCACCTAAGTGGTACTCAGGATATCACTCAAGAAATCACCCAAGATATCCCTCAAGTAATTAAGGAACAAAAGAAGAAAAGGCACACTAGCCTGGGAACTTCCTCTCTGCCCAGAACATTGGAGGCTATACACCACACCCCCTCAACAGTATTTATAGGAACTCAAACACTGAGATCCTGCTCTGTTCCAGTAACAAGAAGCCGAAAGCACCAGCCTGAAGATGACGAGTGAGACCTCGTCGAAACGTCGCCTAGACACCCCAACTTTTACACGGGAAGACACCCGAGGACACCAAAACCTGCATATATATATATATATATATATATATATATATATATATATATATGTATGTATTAGGCCGCTTGGAGATTTTGCTACAATCAAACAGTGTGTGTGTGTATCAATAATAAATAATAATTGACATAAACTGCAATTCCCCCGGCACCAATACATAACAAAGCACCTCCATTTCTATAAAGAGCCTCTGGACATCCTTTTCATAGTATATTAATTATATTTTGTGCTCATGGTGGTATCAGGGAGGTTATGCGTAATCCAGCATTCAGAAGTTTTGGGGCAGGCACACATTGTTCCCCATCAGTGTACATCCCATAGATTCCTGCCGAAATCATTTCACTTTTTATGCCACAAATGCTCTGGAGGGAATTTTCATTTGGCAATCAAAAGGGGACATAGGTAACGTTCATGGGCATAGCCAGCATTTGGGGGAGGGGCGCAGGCTTTTGTTAGGGGGAGCAGAACCTCAGATTTGTATTGATTTGTATTGATTGGGGCGGAGCAGCTTCTTCCCCTGACTAAGCCCATGATGAAGTTGATTGGTTATGCTGTTCCAACCCACTACGAAACCCTTGATCTGCAAATATTACAGCCCTAAAGCTAAAATACCCAGACTCTTGTCTTGTCTTAGGCACAAGGCAACCCTTGAGACTGGTCTGGAAGCTGCAGCTAATGTGGAAAGCTGTGGCCAGGTGACTGGAGTGGATACATACATATTCAACCTATGCTGGACCATGCCACTCTCTTGGAGGCCCCCAAAATTTTTAAAGTAAAAAAAAAATTTGGATGTACATTTCCAAAATATAAGATAAAAAACAAATAAAATAAAACCTGCAACAGTGATTTTGTGTTGTGTAGGCTCCTTTGATGTAAGTAATGGGCCCCGCCTGCTAGCCTGCTCCCTCAAATATCACTAGTTTGCTCATTTCTATATATAGGTTGCCTATATTCTGCATGTGCAAATGACTTTAGATACCTATTAGGTCCATAAATTACCATGCAGCATATATTCAACACAAAAAGCAGCGACAATTTGTTGTTGACAAAGGACAGCTGGACATATAAAGGGCCCCATTACCTTCAGGAGCTTAAGGTCTCATCAAACCTAAATCCGGCCCTGGTTGAGGCAACTGCAGAGGCTGCTGATCAGGTACTGGGCAACGTTCAAGTTCTTGTTACTAACATATAAAGAAAGCCCTTGAACAGCTTTGGACCAGGTTACCTGAAAGATTGCCTGGCCCTGTATAGACTGCTAAGATCACTTAGATCATCTGGGGAAATTCTACTGGTGGCACCACGCCCTACAGAATATCACAGAGCAGTGACCCCAAATGGGTATCTCCTGCCATGTGGAATGTCCTTTGCTCTGCCAGTCATAGAGCATCACCCATCAGCTGCTTCAGGTGTCTTTTAAAGACCTATCTATTTTGCTTAGGCTTCCTCTGTTCCCTGTTATTTCTGAATTCTTCTTTTAACCTGTTTTTGATGTTGCATCTCTGCTTTTTATGATACTGGGTTTTCTGTTGTTGCATTTTGTATGCTGCTTTGAGATTTTAAATCACTCACTGGCTTTGAAATGCTGCTAAATGAATGAATGAGCAAACACAAAGGAACGGGTCCCTTGCTCCTTAACCTCCAAAGATTTAAAACTCGCCAGCCAAACCTTTCCTGCTGAAAGATCCCCTTTCCTTCTTCCATTGTCATATCTCCAAAGTGGAAGATTCCACATGTCCCATCTGAAATAGCAATCCAGGGCTGGGGCAGGAGGTCTCGGTGCAAGGAAACCTTGTGAAGACAGCTTGAGTGACAGAGACAGATGCTGCCATCGAAGCTACTCCAGCTGTCCAGATAACAAGGCCAAAGGGCAGGGGGAAATCACACACAGCTATGTGGAAGGATACATGGGCATCTCTTACTGAGAAAAGCAAACCACCAGCAGCAATATATTTACTACGGCTAGTCAAAAGAAGTAACCTCCTAGAGAGCAGCCAAAGCCTTGATCTGTGGTCTGGCTTGCACAGCACAATAAGCCAAACAATGGCTTACCCGGACTGTGTGAACATGCATGCTCCCCAAGAGGAGCTCGCAGTCACTCTTGCCAAGTATGAGCTAAGCCAAGGTTATCCTTACTAAACATAAGCTATAGCCAATTGCAAACCTTTCAAGCCATGTCTTTTCCTAGGAACATAGGAAGCTGTCTTATACAGAACAAGTCCTTTGGTCCATCTAGTCAAGCTTTTAATACCTACCGCCCACTAATGCATCTTTCTTGATGGTAAAATTTCCTTACCGCCCACCAATGCTCGATGGAAGGAGGATTCTGCTTGTGCTGCAGAACCCCTTACCGCCCACCTAGAACCCTGAAACGCCCACTAGTGGGCGGTAGGGACCAGGTTGACAACCCCTGATGTAGCCGGTGGTGGCTGGCGCCCACTAGTAGAGCAGAACACAGGGAGGTCAACACTAGGGGGAGCCGGAGCCAACGAAAGCCAGAGCCATCTGAAAAATTCCACTTTTCTCCCCATACACAATCCTGCTTTCAATACTATTTGCAACTGCAAATGTTCTAGTGTGGTCATACTGCTTCATTTCCAATCAGGCAGATCCTGTAATTTGCTGCTGAAATCCCATAAATGTTGCGGGTTTTGTTTCTTTGTGCGGCATTTGTAGTGCTGCAGACTCTCCAGACAGCAACAATGTGGCAAAAATGTGGGGAAGCAAAGCAGAACTAATAAAGCAGAACAAATCCACCACCAGTGCACTATTATTGTGTCAAAAATGTGTTGCAGAATATACCGGAAATAAAACAGCAATGTGAAGGGGCTCCAAATCCACAGGGCCAGAGCTGATGTGGAAATTATTTCACACCTAGACTTTATCTACTTTCCCTGGGTGGAAAAATGATGATGATGGTGATGATGATGATGATGTTAAGAATGATAATAATTATGCAACTTAAGGAAAATGGTCAGCGATAGGGAAATGAGGCATTCAGGCAAGAGAGCACACAGGCTTGGCAAATCCTACTTTTGGGAAGTGAGAGGATGCTGGGCTGGAAATAGCAAGCCAGACAAGAACAAACAAATGTTTAAAATAGTCTGACTGCTGCCTCCTGTGGTGTGAATCATCTCGGTTTCCAATGGCTTCTTATTTTCAGTGTGGCAAAACACTCACAAAGGCAAAAGTGAATGACTCGCACATCTGTGTGAGGGATTCCCATCAGGAGGGAGCTAAGGATTTGAATTATATATTTGTGGGAAATTGCAGGGCGGGGGGGGGGGGGAAATGGGCCTAATAAGAGGCATGGGAAAACCAGCTACTATTTCCTTTCTCCCTTTTTGAAGTTTGACAAAACTTCAGGGCTTTTTTCCCCAGCTGGAACTCACTGGAACTGAGTTCCGGCACTTCTAGGGTGGGCGCCATTGCCATTATAAGAGAACAAGGAAGGTGTTCTTGCACCTCTTTTTCTAGAAAAATAGTACCGCACAACTGTATTACATTTACAAATAGATCTGTGATGGAAAATCTCTTATCACTGATTGCTATATAAAGATGGAATTCTTAACAAACTGACGTTGATGTATGCTTGCTTGGTTATTTATAACAACATTTTTATACCCCTTGATTGTAAAAACAACACAACCTGTAAGCAGTTTACAATATAAAACAAAGCATCAAAATAATTAATAAAAACTGTTTAAAACAGGTAATTCAAAGGTGATTAAGATCAACAGTAGGTAGAAAGAGATAAAATGTATGTGAACTTTCTAGGTGTCTGGATAGGCTTGCTTAAACAAAAATGTTTTAAGCAGACGCCAAAAAGAGTACAATGAAGTCTCTGCCTGATGTTAATAGGTCAGGTGTTCCAAAACATAGGTGCTGCCACAGTAAAATAAAAATAAAAATGATTTAATTAGTATTATGTGGAACCATTAACAGAGGCAGTTCTGTGGACTGAAGCAGCCAAGTGGGCATATTGAACTGGGGTCAGTAGCAAACAAGCTACTGGTGCCAATCTCTGAGTAGAGGTTTTATATGCTGACAGGGTCTCACTCCTTTGTGGAGTCACTTAAATAACATAGATGGAGTCCAGAAAGAAGAGCCCTGAGTAAACTTTGCTGAGTAAAGTTAAGAGAATTAGTGTATAATTTGAGGAGAAAGGGACAGAGAAGTTTTGTGCTTCTTAGGTCAGGTTGCATACATAGCAGGGAGGCATTCAACCAAACACACAGAGGGGGAAATATATTTGAAAAATCTCTCAGAACTACACAACCAATCAGAGCACTTGCTTCCTCAGTGAATTTGCGCCACTCTCCTTGGTTGCTGAGCAGAATCACAGAATCACAGAACTGTAGAGTTGGAAGGGACCCTGAGGATCATCTAGTCCAACCCCCTGCAATGCAGGAATGTGCAGCTTCCCGTGCAGGGATTGAACCTGCAACCTTGGCGTTATTAGCACCACACTCTAACCAACTGAGCTATCTAAGCAATACCTCCACTTGTCCCTCTCTTGGCTACTTGGCTTTAACACTAACAGAATTAACCCCCAAGTTACAAACCGAATGATCCCTGCTTTCACACTTCCAACAGTCACAGCATATACAGAGCCCAGCCTACAAAATCTGCCCTGGAATGAGTATTTGGCTTGCGCCAGCAGAGGCAGAGTGCCAGTCTTCTTCTCTTCTAATAAATGTAACACAGGAAGGTTTGAATTCCGGCCTTTGTGTCAGTGGACAGCATTGGAGATGAATGGCAAAACTATCTATTTCCCCCCAAAGTATTTTCCAAACAACATAACCGTAAGCGTGCTGTGAGCAGGCATTGTCTAGTTTCTTCCTTTTCCCACACCGCTGAGGACAAGCCTAAGCCAGTGGTCCATCTGGGCTTGTGTTGGGAGCCCGTTCTCTCCTAATAGTTTGAGCCGCTTCTCAAGTTGTTGCTGTTTTTAAATATAGGTTTATGAACTTTTTGAGACTATAGCTTTAAAAAGTCACTAAGATGTGAAAGTCAATCAAAATAATATATTGAAAAAAATTGTAACTGTAACCATAACTGTGACTAAGTGATGTAAGGCCCACCTCTCACCCCTAAAATTAACAAACTATACAAGTGTGGCTTCAGCCTACACAGGAGAACATAGCAGTGGATGGTGGTCAAATGAGCAAAAGCAACAACACTATCTGGATTTTCTGTGTGGAATCTCCATCCCATGAGCTGATTTCCCAGGGGGTCCATTTTGGTCTGTGATGCCATTTCCCCCAAACCATGCCCACCTGTCAATTAGCTGACATCACAGGGTGCTCTCTACAGAGGCTCTGAAGGGAATGCACTGGCAAAGCAGCACCCAACAGGGAGCAGGATTGGCCCTTCCATTCATTGCTGATGATCTGAGAAGCCAATCCTTCTAGATGCCCCTTTCCTGTTGAGAACACACTGGTGAAACAAGCCCCTTCCCCCACCCCATGGGTCCACTTTGGCAGGTGTGCAGGACTACCCACCTATGGAACACCTGATGCTATCGTGACATCAGCAGATTGGTCAGGGACCCCACCTACCTGTCAAAGATGGTCTGCCAAGTAGAGGGAGATAAAGATCGGGCCCACTCATAGTTCCTGACCCCCTGGCCTGGGACATAAAAGTCATCAACATTCTTATACAAATTGGAAAGTCAATTTTTTTAATGGGAGAGGCCAAACTGAGTTAAGAATTTACTTATTTTTTGAGGCTGCTTGGCTCTGATGTTTAGGATGGGGGTGATAATCAGGTATGTCATTTCAACCTAACAAGTAGTGGTTATTTTTATTTGTTAAACCAAATTATTTCCCTCAATGTCTCAAGAAAAGCAGCTGTTTGGAGGTTCAGCAAAATGCACACTTTTTTCTAAATTTAAGCTGCTTAACTGGTTTATCAACAGATTAAGAAGTCTTTTAATCAGTAGATATAACTGAATTAACTCTGTTCTGCAAAACATTCTATTTTGGATCGGGAGAGATGGCTTTGCTGTACTTAAATGATATAAGAGCAAGCAGTGCCACACACACACACACACACACACAAAAAAAAAAACACACAAATATCTAAAATACTGCAGGCCAACATTTATTTATTTATGTAAATACATTTAATGTGGTTTCCTTGGTTAGTTTTCTGGTTTTGTGCAACTCTGAGGGATCAAAAGTGGGGAAATACACCTGATCTCTGTGTGCTTTTGCACACTTCCTGGGCAGAATTTTTTTAAAGCAAGGTGTACAAAACTATCTGCATGCATACATGCCCTGTTGGGACTTGATCAGTATGATAGAATCAACATATTAAACGGTGGAGACAATTACAAAAGGGAACATCTACTACAACTATAAACAGAAAAGACCAAAGTTGCTACTCCTATACATGCCTGTGTGGACTACTCTGGTCTAATTAATATGGCGGGTGTGTCTGTGTGTGAGGGGAATTGGATTGACAACTAACTAGTTCTGAAATGCAGACAAGCCCCAGGTTTTTCTTTGTCTCAATTTGGATCATAGCTATTTTGGGATGGGGGAACATATCAAAACACAGTATTTAACAAGAAGCTACTGCACAGATATGTATAGTGGCTTACATAGTTTGTACAGGGCTTCCCAAATCAGCGGTAGGAGCATACAGGATGTAGAGTAAATGTTCAGTTGGTAAGCAGCTAAAATTGAGAGTTGGAACAGCTGAAAGCAAATTTAAGGGGAGTGTACCACCTTGTGGCTAACCTGTATACTGCAACCGTTCCAAGAAGCTGCCCTATGATGTGTACCTTTGCTTGCTTGCTAGCTAGCTATTTATTTATTTCATTGATATTCCATCTTTCGCTCCAAGGAGCAGACGGTGGCATACATGACTCTCCCATTCCTCATTTAATCGCCACAACAACCCTGTGAGGTAGGTTAGGCTGAGAGGCAGTGACTTACTGGTTGGTTGGTTGGTTGGTTGGTTGGTTGGTTGGCTGGCTGGCTGGCTGACTGGCTGGTTGGGTGGCTAGCTGCCAGCCAAGCCCTCTTCCAGGACACTCCATTCCACCCCCTTCCCCACTTTCTCCATTTACCCAGCCCGACTTCTCAGGCAGTTAGCAATCTGTGGCCACTAAGCATGCTCAGTCCTCAGTGAATTCTTTGGGGGCTCCCCTGCCTTAAGGATGGATGGATGGATTGATTGATTGATTGATAGATAGATACCATAGTCTTCCCCCAAGCCTGTTGATACCTTCCTTTTGTGCCTGGGTTGAGCCATTTTTGCTGCCTAAGGATCCATGCTTGGAGATGGCTGAAACATAACTGCCTGACAACCTTGGAATCATTAGCTGTGATGATATATGACTGTTTTGAAATGTTTTATTTCTTTTGTTTTATATTGCATGGTTTTGATGCTTTATTGTTTGCTGCCCTTTGGGAGAAAAAGTGGGCTAGAACTGTGATCCACCAACCACCAAGTTTTCAGTGAGCATGTAGGACAGGCTTCCTCAACCTCGGTCCTCCAGATGTTTTCAGACTACAATTCCCATCATCCCTGACCACTGGTCCTGCTAGCTAGGGATCATGGGAGTTGTAGGCCAAAAACATCTGGAGGGCCGAGGTTGAGGAAGCCTGATGTGGGACATGAGGACCTGAAGCAGAGCTTGGGAAAGGGGAGGAGTTTGATTCAGTTTGTTTTTAAATGTGAACTTACCCAATTTGCACTTTCTGAAACAATACAATTCTGTGCATTGTATTAGGGGAAATTGGTTTGCAAAAATGTACGTATTAGGAACAATTGCATACAGACACGTGTGTACATTAGGAAAAAAATCACACACTAAAATGCTGGTGAAGGTTCATGAGGACGTTTACAAAAAGTTCACAAACTGCTATGGAAACGTGGAGAACCGAATTTAAGCTTTGAAAAAATGGTAAATTGCATTACAAAGGGTTCGACTAGATTACCCTGTGGATTGCTTCCGACTCTGATCCTATGATAAAGGGGGAGAGATTGAAATGGACTGACTCGTCACCATTCCCTAAGCAGAGCACAGGGAAATAAGGTGGACCCTGTGCACCCCGTCATACATTGCCTGTTCTTTCTCCATACCTTAACACAAAGACTTAGCAAAAACCTGTACATTCTAAGCACAAGCTGATGCATGAACCAAGTAAGAACAGCAAATCCTCAGTCAGCCTCCAAGATTCAAAACTGAACAGGATTCAGGAACAGGGCGTGACTTTTTATGAAAGCAGCGTTCCAAAAAGGTGCAGCCTCAGCTGTTGCCCAACTTCCCTTCAAAGTTTATCTAACCAACCGCACAAACCAACGGTCTAGCATTACTCTGCAGTTTCAGACGGAAGCCCTGATTGGCTGGCGCAGAGAGAAGAGCACCATTTGAAATGTGTATAGAAAGGAAACAGATTGCAATGAGGAACGAGCAGAACAGTTCTCAACACCAGCCACGCAGACTCAACACCTTGCGTGTGACATCTGCAGGCACAGGGTAGACAAAAGGCAAGAGCAAGCTCTGAATACAGGAGAATAGGTGGGGTGTTGTGGTTAGGGCGTTGGACTAGGAGACACCAGAAGTCAAATCTATGTGAGGCTAGACCCTGTGCTTGATCCAGGAGCTGAAGTTAGTGCAGAATGCTGCAACAAGACTGCTGACAGGAGTGAGACTTTGTCTGCATGAAACATCTATGCTCAGAGAGCTACATGGGTTGGGACGAAGTTAAAGGTGTTACAATTGGTATATAAACCTTTATAACTTGGGATTTATTTACCTGCAAGATTGCCTTATGCAATATGTGCCCAGCTGACCACTTTGATCTGGGACCGGACTGTTCCCAAGGTCCTTTGTAATTACCAACCAAAATGTCATAAATTAGTGAGAGCAAGCTTTTGAGTCCAACAGAATTCTGCACCAGGCTGGATTCTGAACAAAACTGGTATGTGTGTCTGAAGGGGTGAAAGGCTAGCTTAATACTGAAGCCATACTTCTTGCATTGGTCATAAATTTCTTTTTCTTTTCTTTTCAGTTTTGTGAGTTGTCTGGAATAGCACCTGCACTTCCGATCTCTTTTGTGGGTGACTCTTTCAGGAACCACATTTATTCCTCAGGGCCCTCCCCCTCTGGCACATACACAGCTGATAATCTAAATATACCATCCAAATAACTGTCCTCCCTACCGTTGGGCTTTGGAGCCAACTTCATAATTGGGCCTGAACATCTGAGAGGGTTGGGTAGTCCTTTCTCTCCCAACAAGTTTCTGAAGGAGAGAATAATTGTCAGGAGCACAGCACTGGGTTAAACTTTAAACTGCTGTTTGAATAAGGATGCATTGTTTTATCAAGCTTTTTTTAAACCATACCTTCCCTCTCAGGAGTTCAGTGCTTCTTTTTCGTCTCTGAGGTTGAATGTCAAGAGTGTCAGCTTCTGACGGACCAAGAAACCCCCATCTACATCCAGCTTCTCTTCTTTCATTATCCTTTTCCTTCAAGAACAGTAGCGCTCAATTTATTTATTTTTATTTTTAAATTTTAATTTTTTTAAATTATTTTTATGCTCAGAGTAGGAAACATGCAGAATGCCACTACAGTCATACCTTGGAAGTCAAACAGCTTAGTTCCCAAACGTTTTGGTTCCCAAACAACTCAATGCCGGAAGTGACTGTTCCACTTTTTGAATGATTTTTGGAAGCCAAACGTCCGATGGGGCTTCCGATTGGCTGCAGGAACTTCCTCCAGCCAATCAGAAGCTGCACTTGGGCTTTCAAATGTTTTAGAAGTCGAAAGGACTTCTGGAACGGATTCTGTTCGACTACCAAGGTGCGACTGTACACTAAAGCTTGGAAGAGGCATTTGAAATTGGGAAACCAGCACTGGGGAGGATGAGAATTATAACGACCAGATCTCTTTATTGTGCCAGACACAGGTCATTTCTTGGACACCAAAAAGAGACACTCCAGGTCAAAGCTTGAGGAGCACTGCAAAGCTCTTATCCGCAAAGGTTGCATTTCTCTGGCTAAACCTGATTGGGCAACAAGAACAAACAGTGTATATTAAGTAACATACTTGTTGGTGCTTGAACAGGGATAGCATTACCTGAAGAACAAGTATTTATAGGGTGGCTCATCAGTGTTCCCTATCAATAACAATGTTTCCGCATGGAGATTTCAGTGAAGCATGTGCAGAAGTTGCAGGTGGGTTACATCTCATGGGGCAGATCTCTTTCCCCTACTCTGCTGCCCTTATTGGCACCCAAAACCAGCCACTTGGATCAGCTCTCACCTTGTGTCCGTCAAGCTGCCTCTGGAAATAGTAATACTAGTACACAACAGGGTTTGATCAAACGGAGCTCCCTGCACTCCACATACAACAAACTGAACATTTCAGGGGTTAGGAACTATTTTCAGGCTTCCAGGCAACCATCTGGGGGTGGGGAATCGCATGCCAACAGTGGGAGGGGCCAGATGCAAAAACAGGCAGAAAAACGGGTGGAAAGTTTATCTTTGTCCCATGGGCTAGTTTCTACCACATTCACACACTCTTATCTATCCTCTGCCTAGACAAACAAGAGGCATTATCAGAGTTCAAAGACACATTCCAGACAGACTCAGGGTATGAAGCAGAACCAATACAAAAAATCAAGGACAACTGCCTTGGCCCCTGGGCCTGAGGTTCTCCCACCTTTGCTACGTAACAAAGCCACCACACTCTCACACCCCAAGGCCACCCAATGCTAATTTTGTGTCACAAGAAAGCGGGATAGTTCATGGAAATAAATTTGTATTTAGCACAAAAGAAGCATATCAAACACAATTTCTTTCAATTCAGACTTTATTTCTTTTTAAAGTCACAAACTCAATAAATTACACAATCATTTCTCCTTCCACCCTTTTTTAAAATAATTTTTTCACAAAATAGAGTTTACAATTTTTAAGGAAAAGCTTTGAAAGTTTGCTTTCTTTCCGAAGTGCTGATGAGTATCTCAACTTCTTTGTTACGCTGGTGAATTGTTTTGTAGCTGCTACAATAGTTTTGATTTTGGAGATTTTACAAGAACCCAAAGCAAACACAAGCAACAACAACAAAAATCACACACACAGATCTCAGGGACAATTTTTCAGTGGATAATTAATGAACAATCAAGTTAGCTTTCAATGCCAAGGGGCTAAGCACCATGAAAGGAGGTGACCTGGTGAGGCCTCCCCAACTCTTTTAAGAAGTAGCAGTGCATTTGGGCATTAACAGTTTTACTGTACGATAAATATAACTTGCTCTATTACTAGATACTGCACTGTGTCTATGAAGCACATGCAATAATGTATCCAGAATCTGGATTTGCTGAGGATTTGCAAGTGCCAAGAAATTGTACACAGTAATCAGACTAGTTAGGACGTACATGACTGAGAGTTCCTGCTTTTCCAGTCCTCAAAGAAAAGGCTGCCAAACTCCTGCAAGTCGTGCTCTTTTTGTTCGACACATTTTTAAAGGAAATTTGTTGATGGATAAAATTGCAGGAGTGCTTTCCTACCTGCAATATAATCTTGTCTCTAAAGGCACAGGTGGTGCTTTAAAGAGTTTTTTCCGCCTCTGAACATTTACATTGTAACTGCACAGAAGAAATCTGGCTTGTGTATTACCTTTGCATTCAAAGAACAGACATCGATAGGATCCTCAGTTGACAAAATATACTATAGCATCACACTGAAAGCTGGGCAGACGGATATATGTCAAGTGATACAAGTTGATATTCTCCTGAAGTTTGTCTCTGTGAAATCCAAGATCATTGGAATGACATTTCCTCAGTTATTTTAGGCAAGATATAATCTGCTCCAGTGCCTTTCATGAGGGGGGAAAGGTCAATTCACACTCCAGTTTCCAGGTTGTAGCTGATGGCATCAAGACTATTTCAATTGAGACAATACAGTTATTTCCCCCAATGAAATCAACACACACACTATGCCAGTTTCCCCTGTGGAAGTTCTATTTACTCATGAAATCAAGGTCTTTATTCCTGTCTGCTATCAAGTCCTGTATATTAATACAAAACAACAGAGCGTGGAACTTTTGTTTACCCCGTGCGTGGAGAGCCATGGGCAGAGTAGCCTGTATACCCAAAAACCACAGGGGGAGAATCAACGTTGCTGAAAACATCAGAGTAGCAGTCAAGAAAGGGAAGGGCTTTCTTGCAGAGTAAAGGCTTCAGATGTAATGTGGTGCACACAGAGACAGTAGTGAGGAAGCACCAAGGTGATGGAGGAAAGGTCTAGATTAGCCTGTGGTTGAGTCACTTCTTGACTCTGCTCTCTATGCATGGATGGAGCTGGCTGGGTTGTGCCAAATGTTCTGCATCTACTACCCAAAAGTAATAAAAAAGTGCCTTTCACATGAGAGCAACAGAATAATCACTATTACTTTGTGCAGAGAACAATGCCCACCCCACCCAAACGGGCAACATTTTCTAGCAAGAAAGAATCTGGATAGTTCAATGGTACACTAAGCTTTCAGAGTCCTTCTTCCACAAAATAAGTGAACAATACAAATATCCCATCATCAAGACCACTGCTAAGAAGCGACCAAAAGAACCTCTGCTAAGAAGGGAGGGAGTAGCTAGCATGACTGGCCTCTAAAAGCCAGGGCGGAAACAAAATATGGGAACCTTTTTCTCATTTGCAAAGTTTTCAGCAGAATTTGGGAGGTTTTTTCTGTTCCCCATGATCTACATTTGTAAAAAATAAAATAAAATAAAAAATTGATAAAAAGAGACACAATGCATTAAAGGTAACGCTGGATGTCAAATGCAAAGGATTGGGGGGGGCTAGAGCAAGATTTAGCACAAGACTTCCTTTACCTAAAAAAAAATGAACCTGAATGCTCAATGAACTAAGAAGTGCCATCAGACTACCAATTGCAGACTTCCAAACTAAGAGATTTGCCCAACAGTAGCTTAGTGCTAGAACCAGAGGTTCCCTTTGCATTATATTTGTTTTATCATATTTTGTGCCATCAACTTTTTTTTCTTAAAAAAAAGTGGAGAATATCTATGATGTGGAATTTACGGATGATCTATAGTCACCCAATTCAATATGAGACAATATAAATAATGGGGACATTTTCGAAAGATGGGGAAGTCAAGTCACTCATACAGACATAAATATATACATGCTTACTCTACAAAGTTGAATAATTTGCATTACCAGCATGCAAACCTTCTCTTCAATGGGCATTCCAAATTCTGCAGTATGAAACTGGAATGTTTGAAATATTCCTAAAAAGCAATCACCTCCTAAAATGTCAAGTTTCCTGGCCATGTGGATAGCATTACAGCTGCAGCTTGGAAATATACACATATGGTTCTGAAACAAGAACAGCCACCTTGAGCTTTGTTTACAAAAATCAAGAGAAATGCAATGGGGGGGGGGAAATATTGAACCCTGACACCTTAAATTTTGGGTTAAGTCTGTTTTTTGCTTCCACAGAGTGCTGCCCTATTGTTACAGACACAATCCTGACAAGAGTTCAAAGTACTACGGAGGTCACGTGTCCCAATTGCTGTCTTTAAAAGCAATTTTAACTAACCGGAGTTCCAACTCAAAAGCATCTGGGCGATCCTGTGGATTAGCAGCAAGCATTTCCTTAATCAGCTGCTTCATACGAGCATTCATTGTCTTTTTCTTAACAGGAATGAGTAGCTCCATTTTTGGATTTTCCAACAATGCCTCTCCAACAGGTACAATCGCAGTTCCTTGTTTCACATAACTCCCCAACAGTTCTTTCTTGGTCTCTGTGTCGATGAAAGTGATCCTTTCCAACATCGCCCAGATTATAATCCCTAATGCAAAGATGTCTGCTTTGGCAGTATAGTGACCTTCCCAAACTTCAGGAGCCATGTAGAAGTCTGTGCCACAAGCTGTAGAAAGAAAACATTTATTCACGTTCACCGGCTCTTCAGGGTTCTGTCCTGAAGCTGAACAAACCTTACTCAGTCCAAAATCAGCTACTTTTAAAGTGGGCTCCAAGTCACTAGCATCCATCCTGGATTGAGAGATCAAGATGTTGTCAGGCTTGAGGTCACGGTGGATGATCTGGTTTTTGTGCAGAAAAGCCAGGGCACTGCTGAGCTGAAGCATAAAGCTAGTATTGGTCTTACGACTAGGCTTTCGAGACAGGAGATATTCATTCATATCACCTCCATCACAGAAATCCATCACAAACCAAAGGTAGTAGGCGCTTCTGGGATCAAAGGCAATTTCACCTTTCAAGGAGGTCTCTACAAGCTGTAATAAGAAAACATTTAAGGAATCTGTTCAGCAAGGAGGAGCCAAGTTAAGAAAGCAGCTGATGAAAAGAAATGCTAGAAACCCATTATCTTTTAATGCATGTATTATAAATACCCCTTTTGTGCTCATCCTTCTTCCCAATTTTCTTCTTTAAACAGTATTTTCAAAAGACAACTGATGCCACCATACATGCATAGGAATCATCTCACCCATTCAACCAACATTTTCTATGGAAGGACAGACTTAATTCTAAACCATAGTTTAGTACAAACTCGTGGTTTGAACTTCCAAACATGCAGACATATCATGGCTTGGAGCTGCTTGTCTGCTTTTATTTTCTATCTGCTCAGCATTCCTTTCTACAGCGCAGGGGACCTCTAGTTTCAGCTGGAACTATGGCTTGTAAACCCACTCTAAAGGATGGTTTCTATTTCTGGCTTGCTGGCTGATTAAAGCAATAGTGTGAACCAACAAACATGGCAACAAACCACAGTTAAGTTTCCTTTGATATGGTTTGGTGTACTGTGTGAATGAAGCTACAGTATTCCATTATGAATACTGACTCTGGATTAATGGAATATGTATCTAGTGGGACACCGGTACACACTTTCCCCTCCATCTGCATGAATGAATGCCATCAGACCAACCTAACAGAACAATAAAAATGCACAACTACAAAAAAATTAGAGGCCTTTGCTGCTTTTGTTCTCAAAGTTATTTTTTTACTGCTTATTTTACTGCATGAAATGCAGATTGCTGAGCAGCTGTTTTCACAATCTGCTTGACACAAAGCTCGTTTTGCTGTCCTTTAAAGAAACTGTTTTTCCTTCTTTAGAATATCAAGTGGGAGGAAGCTAATAAGAATTAACATTAGAACAATGATTTAGCCTATAGACTTTAAAAAGATGATTAATTTATTATTTGACTGTCTTTTTATTTTCAATTTTGTTGTTATAGTGCTGTTAGACAACACAACCCTTTGGAACGAATGCAATATGCATTCATGGCATGGAAAAATGTATTTCATTAGAGATGATTTGATCATAACATTGCCTAATACAGTGATGACTTTGTGAAGCAGATACAAAATTATTAAAAGGGTTATTAATGCTTCTTTTCTCAGGATGATCCCAACAGTACTTATAGCTATAATACCACTAACATTCCTGCCATGCAAAAATAATGTTCTTCAATGTTGTGCTGGCACGGCTGTCATTTAAGACTGTTGGGAGACCTATTACTTTTGGACAGTGAGACAGCAGTTTCCTATATCTCACTCCTCTTTCAAGCACAGCCAAAGTTTAGAAAAATCAGTTGTATTTACAATCTCATGCAGGTAAAGGTAAAGGATCCCTGGACAGTTAAGTCCAGTCAAACTAGACTATGGGGTGCAGAGGTCATCTCACTTCAGGCCAAGGGAGCCAGTGTTTGTCTGCAGACAGCTTTCCAGGTCATGTGGCCAACATGACTAAACTGCTTCTGGTGCAACAGGGTACCGCGATGAGTGAAATTCAATGACAGCTTTGCGTACAACTGTTTTGTGTGCTTTCCCTAAGTTTCTGCTTCTGGAAAACTGCTTTTATTAATGTTTCCAAAGTGTCTAACTGTAGTAAAAACAGAAAAGCAAACACTCTTCTAAAGAATACTGTAGTATGCACAATTCTGGCATCTGTGTCTTTGTGGTCCTTTCTGCTTCCCTTTACTTCTAACCCACTGTGTTTCTTCCACTACCTGCAACTTCATTTACCTGCAAGTAAAGCGAAGAGCTGGAGCCGTGGGACATCTTCTGCACCATGCCATCTTTTTGCAAAACGCATTCCTCCAAGTGAATAACATTTGGGTGTTGGCTCTTGATGCTGCTAAGTGCCCAGAATTCACGCAGGGCAAGCTCTACATTCTCTGGAGCATGGCACCGAATCTTTTTCACCGCGACACGTGCAGAGGTTTTCCTCACTACTGCTTCATACACCACACCATAGCTGCCACGACCAACCTCCCGTATTAGATCGTACTTTGGCTGGCTACTCACCATCTTCAAGGTCAAGGTATCTATAAGAACAAAAAGCCAAGCACAACTAAGAAATTCCTGGCTGATAGATGTCCTATCAATGCTTATGCCCCATCACTGCCATCCCAGTGCTATAAATATACACTCTACCCCGATTGTGGACCTCACTTCTCAGTTCATTACTGTACTACTGTGTGGTGGCTGCATCTATTTGTTGATATGGTAATTTCAGACCACACATATTTTTCTTAGGAATATCTATATAACCCACCCCACTTCTAAACATCTGTTAGTATTTAAGAAAGGACAGGACTTTGCACAATCTTTTGTTATTTTAACTACAGACTGGCAGCTGCTCTTCAGAAACAAAACATTTCAATATTGAAGATGAGCATATAAATATACAAGAAACTACAAAACAGATATTAAACCAAAGACAGAACTCCCACATAGCATGGGACACATGCCAAATATTTTCTATGATGCCATGGTTTGGACAAGAGTAATAATAATAACATTAATAATAATAATTTATTATTTGTACCCCACCCATCTAGGGGTATGATCTTTGGGAAGGGGCATTTTAGTTTATACAGTAGGAGAAACAACTGTCAAAAGCATGTGGCAGGTACAAGATTGTTGATGAGGAGGTGCTTTATTAGATAATCTGTAGGTAATCCTTGGAAACCTATAAAACAAGAGTAGGAAACATTTTTCCCCAGTGGGCCAAATCTTTATCTCCTCCAACTGTGGAGGCAAACTTTGACAGGTGGTGGGAGCCACTCACTTGTCAATCATCTGCAATGATGGATCATGACAACCGTCAGGTTCCTAGAAGGTAGGTGCTCCTGCCCACCTGTCAAAGTTGACCCATGGGGCAGGGGTGGTGGTTCTGTTTCACCAGCATGATCTCCGCAGGGAATATGTTAAAGCAGCACCCTGAAGGACTGAACTCTCTGCTCATCAGCTGATAGCAGAGAGTTCAGTACTATTCTCTGCAGGGATCTGCTTCCTCAGCACGTTCCCTGCGGGGATCGTGTTCAGCAGGACTGAGGACTGAACCTTGACCCCTTGCCTACGTCACCCAGTGATGTCAGCTGATTGAAAAGTGAGTGTGGTTTGGGGGAAATGGCCTCATGGGGCAAACTGGACTCCCTGGAAGGCCATGGATGGCCTGTAGGCCAGAGGCTCCTAACCCCTGCTACAAAACACAGAATTCTGGGTCCACTGAACTACACATACCAATTTGGTTTTGCTCCAACTCTCTAAGCTCCCTATCAGCTAGATTTCTCCCTATCTCCATTCCCCAAGTGTCGCTTTGTTTATGTATACTAGACATTGCTGTGTATCTAATGTGCATGCTTTCTCCAAGTATGCCTATTTAGCTGGTAAAAATATCAGCTTCCTTTGTTAGGAATAAATACTTTAGTAGCTTCTGGAAACTCCAGTACCAAATACCGAGTTTTAAAGAGTACATGTTTCCTACATGTTATGAAAAGGAATACTCCCAAGGCAAAGATTTTCCAAAATCCTTTCATGAATCTCTAACACATCACTGTGAAAAGCAGCATACTTTTACCATTCACTGAAAGGCAGCTCTTCCATATAATCTAAATTGAGCATATCCCTGTTTTAACCAGTGAAATAATTCAGCAGAACGAGGTCGCGGTTCCATCCCTTTGATTAGTTATGCAGAAGGAGAACTGCAAGCAGTATATCTTACATCACTCTTTCGCAGCCTGGTGTCCTCCAGATACTTTGTACTACACATCCTATCATCCCTTTGGACTACTAGCCATGGTTGCTGGGGCTGACGGGGAGTTGGATGTCTGAAGCATCAGACTGGGAAGGCCAGCTTACACCATCCCTGCATAACCATTAAAAGATACAGGCACCCAGATTTCTCTTGCAGAAGTTGGAAGATATACAGAGATGACACTGCAGCTCACCTGCAGCAGGTCTGATTCTATTCAACAGGTTAGTGTGCACAGGGCTAGATCCACAACTAATTCAAGCCCCCATAAACCTACTCTATGTATGACAAAGTCTGGATCCAACCCATATAGCTGCAGCCTCGTTTGCCATGTCAGTGTTTTCAATCAACCTGTAAATGGCACAAAATACTTGTTTGCAAAACACATTCTTCACACAGGCATAATGATAAGAAAATGAGGGCTGCTTTGGGAGTGGATGGGTGCCCCTATATATATAAAATCACCTGGAGGAAAGCCTAGAAGGAAGGAAAGAAAGACAGCACCCGGCCTGGCCTGCTCCTGCTCCTTAAACAGTCGCTTGCTCCAGAAAAACCAGCAGGCAAAGCTTTCCAGCAGAATTATCACCTGGCAATAGCCGCAAAAGCAGCAGCTGATTAGGAGACAAAAGCAGCACCCTCCCCCCGCCCGATGCAAAAAAGTTGGGGACAGACCTACGGAGCTGACAGCCGGTGGTCAACCAGGGATGTCACCGCCGCTAGACCTGCAGCACTGAGCAGGTGGCTGTGTTTACTTCCGTATCATTAAAAAAAAGAAAGCTCACCTGCTGATACCCCACCTCCCTTAAATCGACAGAAGGCCAGGCTAGGAAAGCTTGTTTCGGGCTCCCTCCCCGCCCAGTCCCTGGAAAGCCAACCCGGGTATTCGTCACGTAACGTGTGAACCGGCGCTCCGGACACGCGAACACTTCCGCAATTTCCCACGACCGCCTTCCCAGGACAACACGAAGGCGTGTGAAGGGAGCTACGAAGCCTGCCGGGCGTCGAGCTGCCTGCTCCGAGCGCCCAAGGCTAGCTAGCTCAGGGCTTCCTCGGGCCCAGGCCCCTGGGACGGCCGGGGCTCCTGGCTCGGCCTCTAGGGCCTGTCGCGGAGCGTCCTCGGAGCTCCGGGCGCCGCTCCCGTGCCAGGACTCGGCGCCGAGGCCCGAATGTGTCAAACATTTACCTCAGAGGCACCGCGGCGTTCTCTTCTCCTGGCCGCCATTATCGGGCTCCCTTCCCCCCTCCTGTCGCCGCCGCCGCCTTCGCTTCTCCCGGGTTCGCCGACACACCCCCTTCTGGGCCAGCGCACGCAGGCGCGCACCCGCGCCAAAGACAGAACGCTTGCGCGCGCGCGCACAACCAGACAGACAAGCCAGGCCGACACCAAACTCACCGCCCCCTCTTTGGATTGGCTGCTGAAAACGGAGAAAGGGGGCGGTCCGCCTCCTTTGCCTTCGCAACGCGGCGCGCGCCGCTTCTCATTGGCTGCTGAAGCCGCAGAGCCGGTGCTTCGAGCTCCTGTCTCCCACCCTGCGCTGAGTTTGGGCAACCTCGGGTTGCTCGCGGAGCGAGAACGGCTCAAAGTCCGCTAGGAAGACTTTGGGGGGTGTATTTTTTAGGGGGGAGGGAGAGATTGCATGCACTGCGTGGAATGTTGCTGCAAGCAAGCGGCATTCTTTGCTACCGGTTTTGCTTATTTATTTAATGCAGTAGTATTTCCCGTGCTTTATTTGCGAGACGTTTATTACGGCTGCTGCTATTAATTACTCCTGTCCGATGATGATTATTATTATTATTAATTGCTCCTGACTTTGACTAGCACGCTTCGTATATTCGGGATCGCGATGCGCAGCTTCGAGGAGCGCGCCGACGGGCTTGCGCGGCGGCCCTTGTGCATTTGGCAAAGCGGGGCAGCGTTTGCTTAGCGCGCGGCGTGGGAACGGGCATGGAGCCTGAGAGCTCCCTGCTAGAGGACGGGAAGCGGCGGGGAGACGCGCGCCGCTTGCCTTTGCTAGAGCGCAGCCGCCGCAAGCCGCGTTAAAGCGTGCGGAGGAACGGCGGATTATGCACCGCTTTCGAGGCGGCTCCTACTGGCGATTGCGGAGAAGTGCACGGCGCCTGGTGAAGAATGAAAGAGGTTGCGCAGAAATGGGGAGCCTATCTGCACGCACCGCCACCCTTTCCTCCCGCCACCCCCACCTCCCAAATTAGGTGCTGAGGCCTATTTGCAATGGTGCGCGAGAAGCCACTTGTCACCCGGCTGCCTCCTACTTGCTGTCTTGCCCCCTGCAAAATACCTACCGTAGCTGTCACCCAGAAGTCTTGCAGCTGGATTCCCCGCTGGATTTTTGTGCATTTCTCATATTTATTTTTCTTCTTTCAATTAGATTGCTAGCCAATGTTTTCTTTTTTTGTTGTTGCTGCTGCTTAAAAAAATTGGAATCTCTTATTTGTCTGCCTTTCTTAAAGAAAGGAAGGAGAGAGGAAAGAGTCAGCTGTCCTTATATAAAATAGCTTTTGCTTAGTGACACCTTTTGTTATCCCCCCTCTCCCCACCACACCATGGGGACATGCTTCTGTGGCTGCTGCAGACACATGAAGGTTGCAATCTGATGGTAAGATCTTTCCCACCCCTCTCCTCCTGAGAATGGAGGGCTGTTGGTATCTTCCCTTAAAGGGACACTGTCTTCCCATTTTTCTCTATTAAGGGAGAATGAAATCACTTTTATCTATATGGCATCTGGGGTGGGGGTGGTTGTCTGTGCTTCAGGGAGAGAGAAGATAAAGTGCAGCTTTGCAGAAGGACCTGCTGTGGATTAGAGGGGCTCACCTGTCAATTGCAGAAGGATCCGCACAGATCAGTACCTCCATTGAATTTTCCACTGTAGAGCTACTTTGGAGCAGCTCCACAACTCATAACATCAAGTGTGCAGCAGCTGTGAAACAAGCAAATCTCATGCTAAGGGTCATTAGGAAAGGAAATGGAAATAAAACTGCCAACATCACAATGCCCTTATACAAATCTGTGGTGCAACTCCATTTGCAATACTGTGTACACTTATGGTTGCCTCACCTCAAAAAAGAATTTGTAGAGCTGGAAAACACTCAGAAAAGGGCATGCCTTAGGCCCGGGGGCCGGATCCGGCCCAATCACCTTCTAAATCCAGCCCGCAGATGGTCTGGGAATCAGCGCGCTTTTTCATGAGTAGAATGTGTCCTTTTATTTAAAATGCACCTCTGGGTTATTTGTGGGGCATAGAAATTTGTTCAACCACCCCCCCCAAAAAAATATAGTCAAGCCTTCCACAAGGTCTGAGGGACAGTGGACCCTGCTGAAAAAGTTTGTTGATCCCTGCCTTAGGCCCTTTTCAAAGAGGGCCAGATTTTTTTAGGATTTTACCCCAAAGTTGTTGAGCTTTTTTAGGGTTTTAGGGTTTTTTAGGGTTCCTGCCTTAGTGTGACTCCCCAATGAAGAAAGGTTGCAGTGTATTTAGTTTGCAGAAAAGGTAAGAGGTGACATGTCAGATGTTTATAAAATTATGCATGTCATGGAGAAAGTGGATAGAGAGAAGTTTTTCTCATAATGTCGTGGACATCCACTGAAGCTGAATGCAAGAAGATTCAGAACAGATAAAAGCTGTTATGTGCAGGGCGTAGTTAAAGTATGGAACTGACTCCCACAAGAGGCAGCGATGGCCACTAACCTTTAGAAGAGGGTGAGACAAATTCATAGGGGAGAGGGTGATCAAAATCTGTAGCTGCCATGGCAATTCTCTGCCTCCACTGTTGCAGGCAGTAATGCTTGTGAGAACCAGCTATTGGAGACCATGGGAAGGGGGGTGGGGAGAGTGCTCTTGGGCTTGAATCCTGCTTGCTGGTTTCCCACAGGCATCCAGTTGGCCACTGCAATAAGTTCTTAGTTCTAGCTAAGTTGGGAATGCAAAGGAGTCATGCTTGCTTGTTGAATCTCTGCAGGAGAAAGAGGCAAAGGGAAGATGTCTCCTCTGCAGAGGTGAGCTCGAGAAGGAGGAAGTGCAGAAATGAGGGAAAGAACCTTAAGAAATATCAGTCTAGCACTTTGAGAGAGGAGAGAGGTCAGCACAAATTAGGTCAGAAATGGAGGTTTCTCTGCCTGTTTTCTCCCCATGCAAAGCTCCATTAGTCTTAAGACAAGCTGAGTTTGCATCCCAACATTCCAGTATGGGATGAGTGGCACAAAATCCCCATCCTTGGTCTAAACACATGATGCAGCAGCATAGCTAAGCTGGTCTACTTGGAACCATTTGGGAACTAGGGTAGAATATAAATGTGATGGATGCATCTGAAAAAACAACAACTGCTCTATTAAAGCTTAGGCAGAAAAAGTATGAATTTTCGGCACTGTTTGTCAGTTCCCTTTATCTATAGCTATGGGGACAATACAGCTCTGCCCAAAAGGCTTATTAAAATAAAAACAAAGGAAGCGTTTTGAACATTCCAGCATATACATAGGGGCTTAATTATTATTTTTTGTCCATGATATGCACCTACATGTTGGAAATGACATGTATCCTGCATGTATAAATGATCATGTGAGATAATTACACACCTGCATTTTGCTGTGTGCTGTGCAGTGCTAGTTTCATGTTACTTTTCATGCTTACAGGGCAATCCTATGCACGTCTGCTTAGAAATATGCCCTGTTAAGTTCAGTGGGACCTAGTCCTAGGGAGTAAATGTATATGGGATGGGTTGGGATCTTGTGGCCCTCCAGATGTTGGACTACAGATCCCATCACCCCCAGCTGACATGGCCAGTGGTCGGGGGTGATAGAACTGGAGTCCAACGACTTCTGGAGAGACAATGGTTTCTCACTTCATATATATGATTACTGTCTAAGCCAATGTGAGCACTGTGGGACTTAGGCGGCATCTACATTCCCATTAACTTTGCATCCAGTGTACACTCCCACCCTGATTTGTGAGGCAGTGTACACAAGGTGATAGCCTCTATCCTGTATCTATCCCATCATTACGGTATTCTGTGGTTTGTTTGGTAGTTTGAGTGCAACACAGCTGGCAGAAGAGGGGCTTGCATGAAGTTTGAGGCAAATAGAGTTGGGGGCAGTGCTATTTTTCTGTGGTGCCAGAACTCACCATGAACACCTCCCTTGTTCTCTTAGAATGGCCAAGGCCTGAGCGGTGCCAGAACTGAGTTCCTATGAGTTCCCCCTGGGAAAAAGCCCTGGTCAGGGGGCATCCAGGTTCCCTAGACTATTTTGTATCTTGACTTCAGATTAGCTTTCCTCTTACCGTCTGTTGTTCAACCGATATGTCTTAGGCTGCACCCTGCTTTACAGATTCCTGCTCCTCTCATGCTTTTCTCTTGCACCTCAAGATGAGAGGTCACCCTGGGACTGTCTTCTGAAAGAACAAAGCAGCCTGCATGATTGCATTGTTCTGCTATAGGCTAATAAGCTAAACTAGAACCAGAAACTTTCCTATTCAAATGTGTACTGTATTTCCTACAATAAAATGATTTGTTGTTTTTCTTACATATAAACAGTGCTTTTTTTCAGGGGGCGCTCAAGGGTACCGACACCTCTTTTTTTGTTCTTAAAAAGTGTGCCACTTCGTGAAACAACTTCATGCTGAGTACCAGCACCTATTTTTCTAGGGGGAAAAAAGCATTGCCTACAAATACCTCTGTGTGATTGCAACAGGTAAAACTCTGGGCTCTAACCATTCCCTTGATGCTGCCTCACCCAACAGACCAAATGGGTTCCAATAGGTAATTGGCAACCAAATCATCCAATATGTTGATTCACCCCCCCCCCCATCTAATATTTTGATGTGTTTCCCCACAAAACCATCTTCGATTCAAATGGAGATAAAGAACTACCTAGCTGTGTTTTAAGCTCATAACGTGTGCACAGCCTTACTTACAGGTCAATACATGTTGTACTGTGAATTGCATCCTTAGTAAAAACCTAGTGTTGTCGCCAGCTAAGTTTTACTCAAAGTATACTCATTGAAGTAATGGACCAAACTTAGTCATGTCCGTTAATTTCAATCTGCTGAGTAGGAGAACATAAGATTGGATGCAACTCTAATATATAAAGTGGGTCTCAGTGTTTAGCCATTTGCTTATCCAATGGAGCAGCGCTCAGAGCCGTTTTAGAATATGCGGATTTCAAAGTAATTCTGGACATGTTGTCAGCAAGCTTCTTTCTCGCCCCTTTGTAGATCCCCCAGAGGCACACACACAGCACTCAAAAATAGTCACAGCAGCTGTTAACAGAGTGCATGGTGGGAAGGGGAAAAACCAGGAGTGTTTGGGGGTTTGCGTGTCAGGAGGGGGCGCCTTGTAGCTTCGGAAAGAGCTCTTTCCCCCACCATGCACTAGAGAGAGCTGGAGCTCAGAGGCAGGCGAAATGTTGATTCATAGTTCCTAGAAGAGGATGTTGAAAACTGTCCAGTCAACAGGATGATGAAAAAGAGAAAAAAAAGCACTGAAAAATCAAACAACCTACTGATAGAACTTAGTTATAGATAACAAATAATTTCTACACAGATCTCTAAAATTGGGTGGGAAAGCTGCTTCAGCCCGAGGACCACATTCCCTTCTGGACAACCTTCTGAGGGCCACATACCAGTGGTAGGTGGGGCCTAAAGCAAATGTGGGTGGAGCAACAAACACACATTTCCCTTTTGTCCAATAGGCCAGTTTCTACCAGAGATGGATTTAGCAGTTCGGAGCCTTAGAGATGCCACAACTATGATTTACAATGGAGTGCAAGAGGCGGAGGGGTTCTGAATTTTGGGTTCTGAATTTTGGCTTGGCACAAAACCCTGCTGAAATTGGAGACCCCCAAGGTCTGCCACAGCTTCTACATGTATTCGCCCACCCCTCTTTATCCTGTAACCAGACAAGCAGGAGGCACGATCAGAGTTGCAGACAGGGAAAGCCATTTGGGAGAATGATGCAAGACCCATGAGAGGCGTGGCCTGGGGAGAATTCCGAGAGCTACATTCAATCACCGCCTCCCATTCTCTTTTCTAAATATTGCAAGTTTGCTCCTGATAGCAAAGGTTTGGCTCCACATTTCTAAAGTGTGTCAAGATGGGCAATGCCAGTAAGGATTCTCTCACAATGGGCTTACCATTCTCTCACAATGTGCTCCTTTATCTCTGTGGGACCTGAACCTGAAAGCCCATCCAAACTTTCTCTTAGGTCTAGACTTATTTATCCGGCTATAATTTTGTTGGGGCCCTGCTTTCCCACCTGACTGCTTGTCTTGGATTTTACTCATTTTTCCCAGGGGAGGACCACTGAAAGGCTGTGATTTCCCATTAATCCTTCTAGTCTCTTTTTTGGTTACCGCCTCCTCTGGCCTCCCGTGACAGCCAGGTTGAGCATGCACATTAAATTCCCTGCCACTGCCAAGGAGACATCTTTGCACTAGACTCAGGTTTCTACACAAAATGGAGCTGCAGCAACCACGGCAGGGGAGGAATGCATTTGATTTTTTACCGCTAAAGATCATTTTGTTGTCCCACGACAGCCAATGGAAATACAGTAAATGTAAGTGGCATGCAAATCACCTTGCCACAAAGCACAAGTAGCACTGTGCAGTGGAAGCGGAGCTTGTATTGCAAAGCGTTTAATTTGCTAAGGAAAAGAGGCCTTGTTGGTCCTGTTCCTTCTGCAATGTGCGTTTTTTCAAGTTACATTTTCTACAGATCAGTTTCATTTGTTGAGACATTAGTGTTACATTAGGAAGAAAAGGGAGAAAGCATAGCTGTCAAGCATCCCTTATTTGGCGGGACAGTCCCTTATATCAGCGCCATGTCCCACTGCTGTCCCTTATTGATGATGCCCCTTAAATAAGATACTGAAGGTAATGGGGCCCTTTCTATGTCCAGCTGTGCTTTGTCAACAACAAATTGTTGCTTTTTTGTGTTGAATATATGCCATATGGTAATTTATGGACCTAATAGGTATCTAAAGCCATTTGCATGCAACAAAATATGTATTTTATCAAAGTAATTGTTGATCCCTTATTTTGGCGGCTGATCCCTTATTTTCAAGGCTGCTGGTCCCTTATTTTCAAATCTGTAAGTTGACAGCTAAGGCGGAAAGAGGTGGAGAGGGCCATGGTGAGTGGGGGTGGAGTCGGGTGGCGATGTTTCTATTTTATTTAATGTATGTGTAGGGTTTTGTGTCAGTCTAAGGAAAATTCCCGCAACACTAAACAGGTACACACAGACCATGCTTAAAGCATGGAAAGCAGAAATAGGTAAACTGTTCCTTCTTGAAGCTCATGTCATGGACTCCACCAAAATGGCCAATCCCCTTTCTTTCAAAAGGCTTCCAAGCATAGTGATCTAGAGCAAAAGGAAAGTTGCATTTCAAAGATGAATTATATAGAAATCGTTCACAATCTGTTCAGAGTGGAACCACTGGCAGGTGGCTGAAAAATGGGGGAACCTGGCCATTAATGAACCCTCAAGGCAGAAGGGCATAGGAGGACATGTCCGGACAGCTTTGGGTGTCTTCAGACAGTGGAGGAAATTAGAAGCATTTGGTTTTAAGCGCTCTCTCCAGAAGGCTATTGATGATTGAAGACTGAGTGACGGATACCAGCTGCTGGCTGAGAAGCAGCAATTCCAGGCCACTGTAAGAGAAGTTCCCAGAAGGCAATCACTTTTGAGTAAACAAGTTCTCTCTATAAATCCATGGGTTTCTGAGGCAGAAGATCTATTTCAGAGTACTGGCCAAGAGAGGTAAGGAAGTATTCATCAGGATATGCACAGTCTTAATCTCACTTTTGCCATTCTGGCCTTAAGTGGCCTTGGTCATCTTTTGTCTCTCAGATCTTCTCCCATCACCAATATGGGGATACTGATTTGTTTCCAGTGTATTAGTAAGGAAGGTCACTTAGTGGTATATTTGCTCTGCAGACGAAATGTTTTTGCACTACTGAAATATTGCTGTGCAAGAGAATGCACTAGTGGGTTGCTGGTAAATTTGTGGCATGAAGCATAGTGCAATCTTCTGCACCGTGAGTTTTCTGCTAGTTCAACTGCTGCACAGCATTCCAGCATTGAAACGGGTAGAAAGTCACTGTAAACTTGGATATTATTGCACTGTAAGATTTCTTTAACCGGCTGTTAAGTTCACACACACACATTTCTATGCACATGGAACTCACTTTGGGGGTCTTAGAAATTTGAAACAGAAATCAGTATACAAATTAAATCAACTAATCACATGCACTTTTCATCTCACATTATCATTTTATTGCAATTCCTAGACCACCCATTGACCAAAGTCCTCTGGGCAGTTTACAAAAAATCAATAAAATACACAATACAACAGAACCAACGAAAAAAATCTCAATAATAACAATAAAAATACATAGTGGCCCTTGCCATTGTATCACTCCCAAAGTGACTCCCACAAGGAGTGAGGCCGTTTGGTGTTTTCCCTTTGGCTGCAGCATGTCAGTGACAATCCACCACCAGTGGCCGCCTTCCAGCTTAGCTGTTGCAGGAGAGAACAGTTGATGAACAGCAATTCCTGCTTTAGATTCAGTTGCAGGTCATGCACATGATGATCACACAGTTATCACATGACAGTCTGGCCATTTAAAACTTTCTATCATGCTGTGGCTCTTGCATCACTATTGTACCACTAGTTGTCAATGAAGATAAACTTCACAAACGATGAACCCTTTCTGCTCTTTTAGACTCAAAGGAAGTCCTTTTCTACACAGTACTGATTGGTTAACAAGATGTATATCCCACTTAATCAACAAAAGCAGGGCAGTCCAGCGTGGTGCCCTCCAAGAATGAGTGGACTACAACTCCCATCAGCCCAAGCCAGCAGGGTCAATAGTCAGTGCACAACATTGGCAGCTGAACAAAGACCTCTAAGTGGTTTACATATAATAATAAAAAGTGATAAAATCAAACATTTAAAAACTAGCAGGTATAAAATTTATTTTAAAATATAAAGTCAGAAGTTTAAAAACGAACATTCATGATAAAATTCCATGTCTAGGTTGGCTTGCCCAGATAAAAAAGTTTTTAGCAGGTGCTGAAAACAATATGGAGGGCCCACTGTCTGGCTAGGATTGACAGACTCCTACGCAGGAGGAGGAGGAAGTGATTGGTGGCAACCAGGGCCAGAGGAGACAGTCTCTCCCCATTGTTTCTCAATGTCAGCTGCTTTGGAAGGGGGAGCAGTGATGCCGGCTCCAGCGAATTGAGCAGATGACACCAAGAGTGGGTCCAACGGTCAAAAAGGCGGTTTCTGCATGTGTCATAGGGGGCAGTGAGGAACAGATGGGACTCATCAACCTGGGAAGGTAGCCCGTCTAGGAGAAAATACCCTCTGATCCAAAACGTCTACTGCCTTGCGCGATATCTTCAGGTGTTATGTACTGAGTTGAATAGGATCCAAAAAGCAGCAGTCTGATTGGTCCTAGAACAATAGGATTCAGAATGCAGCCCAGGACCTCCATACGCAAACTGCCCAGGCTTGTGCTCCAGGGAGGTCACTTTGGTGCTGCTAACACAGCAGTTTGACTGTGGAGACGCACTCCATTGTCCCTCTCCATTGTCTCTCGAGACAGATGGATGCCAACAACAGTAAGCATGTCAACAGTGACAGATAATGAAACTAATTGACTGGCAGATAAGTTAATGCCCATGGCCGGGGGCTGATATTGAAAACTAAAACCTTGACCTCAGCCAGAGGACTCTGTCAATTTTCACTGGGGGAGGAGGAGAATGAGGAGGAGGTGGGGGAAGTTATAAAGTTCAGGTCGCAACTCATTCACTATCCAGATACGCGAGAGCCCAGATCAACACCTCTCCAAACAACAGCTGAGACTCTCCCAGGCTGCACAACAGATGTTAGTGTTGCTTAACTCTTCTGGAAATGAGAGAGAGAGAGAGACCTATAAACTGATAGGTCCAAGACAGTGAATTTCTGTCTTACCCGTACTGTTGCTGTCTGAGAAAATGTGTCTACGTTGTCAGGGACATCTGTGCCCTCCCTCAAAAGTCACAAGAACTGAATTGCACGGGAGAATGATGGTGTAACTGCACTCTCATTCTTGGAAGATTCAAACAAACAGAATCAGGCCTGGCAAAAACACGTTCTGGCCTTAGAAATAACAAACAGAGCAGGCAATGTGATCTGTGCTCCTGGCTGAGTTTCTATTCCTGGTCTTCAGCTAGCCACCTGCAAAGCCCAATCCTATGTCTGTTTACTTGCAAGTAAGCCCCATGGGGTTCACTCCCAAGTCAGTGGATGTTGGATTGCAGCCTTGGCCTTGGGACTGTTTTCTGTAAAACTCGACTGTGCTCTTTTTCTTGCAATGAAACCTAGGGGACAGGTCACCCTGCAGTTAGTGTGACCAGGTGCAAATGGGCTCCTGCATCTTTAATAGACTGTGTAGAACAGCCACTGCCATAATGATAAGCTACACCTGCTGAAATTCCCGCTCCACAACTATGAAAGGTGCAAGAGCTTTATCTACTATGCGTTTCTCCTTATTAGATCTGGATTGCTCAGCTTTTAGCCAGGCTGCACAGACTGAAATATTTTGCAAGCTGCTTTTGCTGCTTCTCCTCCTTCCTCTTCTTCTTTTTTCTTTTTCTGTAGCAAAATTAGTGTTTAGGCTGAAGAAAAAGTCACACAGCTATTTGAGGAAAACAATGCATCACTTCCTCTCCTACTACTCCACCATATCTTTTGGAAAGCCATTTGTTTGTTCTCTGTGCATTTGGACATCTCTTAAGATATCATAACTGAATTTTGCGTGATGGTTACTGAGCTTTTCTTATATGGTTGGGTGCCATTTTGAATCAAGATGGTGGACTGCACCTTTAAAAACTGCACTGCTTTTAAACAATGAATTCAAAACTACCGTACACTGATATTTTGGTTTCTTGAAGTTCCCAAGCAACACCATGTACAATGCTGCCAGTTAAAGGTAAAGGTACCCTTGCCGTACGGGCCAGTCGTGTCCGACTCTAGGGTTGCGCACTCATCTCGCTCAAGAGGCCGGGAGCCAGCGCTGTCCAAAGAAACCTCATCAGGAGGGCTTTAAACTGACTAATGTGGGGGAGGGAGACAGTGCTCCTGAAGGTAGGAGTCTATCAATTGATGAAGATGATCATCTAAATGTCATAGACCGAATGGAGCAAACAGCACGCAGACCTAGTGGTGGGAGGAAAAAATCCTTTTTTTTTTATATATAATTTTTATTAGGTTTATAATATACAAAATTCAAATTCCAAATACATGTTTCCATAAATCTAATGGACTCCCCCCATCTTCCGGACACTGCATTCTCTGTAAGACCAAAACCTCAGCAATTTGTTGACTTATTTTAAACATAATAATATATCTTCCATTTTATCGTGATATCTGGTCTCTAAACATTTCAATCCGAATCCATTAATTTTTAGTTTCAACACAATAAAATTATTTCATTACACCACTTCTGTCTTGTTGTGCCTTATTTACCAATTCAAAGATTTACCGATACTGAAGCTATAATTTCCTAGAGAGAAGCATTTTTTAACATTCATACAACTTATAATGCTTTTTCAAATAGTCCTTAAATTTTTCCCAAACTTCCTCCGTTTCTTCTTCCCCCGAGTCTCGAATTCTGCCAGTCATTTCAGCCAGTTCCATATAATCCATCAGCTGCGTCTGCCATTCTTCCAGTGTGGGTAGATTTTGTGTCTTCCAGTGCTTTGCCATCAAGATCCTTGCTGCTGTAGTAGCGTACATAAAGAAAGTTCTATCTTTCTTAGCCACCCTCTGGTCTACCATGCCCAGGAGGAAGGCCTCCGGTTTCTTGGGTAAGGTGAGTCTAAGCACCTTTTTTAGTTCATTATGTATCATCTCCCAGAAGGCCTTCACCCTCGGGCAGGTCCACCAGAGGTGTAGAAATGTCCCTTCCTCCTCTTTACATTTCCAACATTTATTATCAGACAGGTGATATATCTTTGCAAGCTTGACTGGGGTCATGTACCACCGGTATATCATTTTCATAATATTTTCCTTCAAGGCACTACATGCCGTGAATTTCATTCCGGTGTTCCATAACCTTTCCCAGTCTTCAAACATAATGTTGTGCCCCAAGTCCTGCGCCCACTTTATCATGGAGGATTTAACAATCTCATCCTGTGTATTCCATTTAAGCAGCAAGTTGTACATTCTCGAAATTAACTTAGATTTTGGCTCAAGCAACTCTGTCTCTAGTTTCGATTTTTCCTCCTGGAAACCCACTTTTTTGTCCGCTTTAAAAACTTCCTGGATTTGAGCATAATGCAACCAATCTCGCACCTTGTTTTTTAACTTTTCCATACTCTGCAACCTCCATTTATCTCCAATTTTTTCAATTATTTCCCAATATTTAGGCCAATGGGCCTCCATATTGAGTCTTTTACGTGCTTTGGCCTCCATCGGTGAGAGCCACCTCGGAGTTTTGCTCTCCAATAAGTCTTTATATTTTGACCAGACCATAAAAATTGCCCTTCTGACAATATGGTTTTTGAACGATTTATGAACTTTAACCTTGTCGTACCACAAATATGCATGCCACCCAAAAGCATTATCAAATCCCTCCAGGTCGAGGACATCGGTGTTCTCCAACAAAATCCAATCCTTCAACCAGCAGAGGGCTGCAGATTCATAATATAACTTCAAGTCCGGCAGGGCAAACCCCCCTCTTTCTTTCGCATCTGTTAGTATTTTAAACTTTATTCGGGGCTTTTTGCCCTGCCAGACAAATTTAGACATATCCCTCTGCCATTTTCCAAAACATTCCACCTTATCCACGATCTGGAGGGCCTGAAACAAAAATAGCATTTTCGGCAAAACATTCATCTTTATAGCAGCTATTCTGCCCAACAAGGAAAGTTTCAGTCTTGACCATGTTTCCAAGTCTCTTTTGATCTCTGACCAACATTTCTCATAATTGTCCTTAAACAAATTCAAATTTTTGGAGGTCAAGTGCACCCCTAAGTACTTTACTTTTTTAACCACATTTAGTTCTGTTTCTTTTCTGAACTCCTCTATTTCAGTAGTTGTCAAGTTTTTTGCTAAAACTTTAGTTTTTTGTTTATTCAGCTTGAATCCCGCCACCCGACCAAAGTCAGAAATTAATTCTAACGCTCTTTTAGTACTAGAGGCTGGCTCCTGTAATGTTAATACCAAGTCATCTGCAAAAGCTTTCAGTTTATATTGTTTCTCTCCGACCACAATTCCCTGTGTCAACCGGTCATTTCTAATCATGTTCAATAGCACCTCCAGGACTGAAATGAACAACAGAGGAGATAGAGGGCACCCCTGTCGTGTCCCTTTTTCAATTTTGAACTCCTCTGTCACCACGTTGTTTACTATCAATTTAGCTTTTTGTTCTGAATAAATTGCTTCTATTCCATTTTCAAACCCCCGCCCTACTCCCATCCTTTCCAAATTTTTCTTCATAAACATCCAAGAAATGTTGTCAAAGGCTTTCTCCGCATCAATAAAGATCAACACCGCTCTTGTATTTGAATTAATCTGTAAAAATTCCAAAATGTCAATGATGTTTCTTGTGTTGTCAAATAAATGTCTGCCAGGGAGAAAGCCTGCTTGGTCCTTATGAATCACTTCATTTAATACTTTCTTAAACCTGCTTGCCAAAATGTCTGCAAAGATTTTATAATCCACATTTAGGAGTGAGATAGGACGGTAGTTTTTAAGTTGAGTTTTTTCAGTTTCTGATTTTGGTATCAACGTGATGAAAGCTTCTTTCCACGTTTCCGGTGCCTTCCTCCCCTCCATAATCTGGTTACAAACTTCCAACAATGGTTGTATCAATGAATCCTTCAATGCCTTATAATATTTGGAAGTAAGTCCATCAGGTCCCGGAGACTTGCCCAGTTGGAGGTTCTGGATGGCGCATTCAATTTCTTGGATTGTAATATTACAGTTCAGGGTTGCTCTCATTTCCTGGGGTATTTTTTGTAATCCATTAGTTGTGACAAATTGGTCCACCTCCGAGCCTTTTTGTGGCCTTTGTGAATAAAGTTCTTTGAAATATCTCTGGAAACACTTTCTAATTTCCTCGGGTTTCTGAACCGTTCTCCCTTCAATCTCTAGATTTGTAACTGTATTAAGCTTTTGTCTCTTTTTCAACTGCCAAGCCAACAACTTCCCGCACTTATTAGCAGATTCAAAGGATCTTTGTTTCATTTGTTTAATTTTCCATTCCACCTCTTGATTTATCAGTTTCGAATATTGTGCCTGGAAAAACTTCACTTCTCTCAATACTTCCTTTGATTTAGGCCTGGATCTCAGTTTTTTCTCTCCTTCTCTTATTCTCTCCAAAATCTTCTCCTTCTTTTCATTCCAGAGCCTTTTTTTAATCGTGTTCTGCTGTATTAGAAACCCTCTCATAACTGCTTTACTTGCGTCCCAGATTGTTCTTTTTTCCACATTTGTCTTTAAGTTTATTTCAAAATAATCCTTTAAAACTTTTTGGGCCTTCTTAACAATCTCCTGATCTCTTAACAAAGCGTCATTCATTCTCCATCTGAAAGATCCGGTTGTATTTAATCTCAATTCCATTCTCAAAGCGTTGTGGTCGGAGCAGGTTTTTGGGCAGATTTCCACTTTTCTGGTCTTAGGTGCCAGCCCTCTAGTTATCCATATTTGGTCGATACGCGTCCATGTCATGTGGGCCTCAGAAAAGAAAGTTCCTTCTTTCCCTAGAGGGTTCTTGATCCTCCATATGTCAATCAAATCCAAATTGTCAGTCATTTCGAAAAAGGTTTTTGGTAGTCTGCCGTCTTTCGTTATATTAGCACTTTGCGACTTATCCATATTCACTGAGGCGACTCCGTTCATATCTCCCAACATGATAATGTTGTTGTAATCCAAATAGTCCAGCATAGTCTCATGCAGCTTCTTGAAAAATTCCGATTTTCCATCATTTGGGGCATATATTCCTAGAATTAAAAACTTTTCTCCTTGTGTCTGAATTTCAATTGCCAAAATTCTACCCTGTTCATCTTTAAATACGAATTTTGGTGACAAGTTCTCCTTTGCATATATCACCACTCCTCTTTTCTTAACTTTGTCCGATGAGATAAATTCTTGGCCTAGCCTTTTGTTGATTAACACTTTTCTGTGGAGTCTTGTCACATGTGTTTCTTGCAGGCAAATAATGTCCAATTGTTCTTTTTTCAAAATATGAAATACTTTTCTCCGTTTTTCTGGAGAATTCCCGCCATTTATATTCCAACTAAGAAGCTGTAGAGACATCCTGGTCTACTTCTTAAGTATCACAGTTGGGTATCTAATTTGTCCTCCGTTCCCGAAGGCTGTGGTGCCGGTCCGCCTCCAGATGGTACGGGTCTTGGTGGTGATCCCGGTGGTGGAGGCCAAGAATCTACAGCTCTCTTTTGGAGGTCCTCCTCGTTGTCGTGTAGGAACTTCTGGTGGTCCTCTGGTGTTTTAATTCTTACCTTCTTTCCTTTATAGGTGAATGATAAACCTTGAGGAAATTCCCACCTGTAAGGGATTGCGTTGTACCTTAACAATTTAGCCAAGTCTGTATATAAAGCTCTAAGGTCCAACAGATATTTAGGAATGTCTCTATAAATTTCTGCCCTTTTGCCTTCAACTTCCAGAGATTTTTTAAAATGTTGGCCTAGTATCTTGTCTCTTTCCTCTCTTGTTCTCAAACAAACCAAACAGTCTCTGGACTTGTCTTTCTTAACCGATCTTCCCAATCTGAAGGCCGTCACAATTTTGAAGTCTTTATCTTCCTCAACCCCCCAAAATTTAGAAAACAACTGTGTCAGAAATTCCTCTAGGTTGCCCTGCTCCAGCTCTGGGACGGCCCTCAGCCTAAGATTACATTCCTTACTTTTCAGTTCCACCATTGACAGGTAGGCTTGCTGTTCTCCTACCTGTCTTTTCAGAGGTCTTACTTCCCCTTTGATCTCCTCCACCTTTTTACACGCTTGCTCAGCTTTTTGATTGGCTTCCGCAGCTAATTTGTAGTTCTCCGCCGTAGCTCCTTGCAATTTCTCAATAGCCTGAGTATGCTGGGAAACCTGATCTGTTAACTTACTGATAGTAGATGTAGCTCTGTCAATTTTAGATGACTGATCGTCCACCTTCTTATTCAAAAGTGCCAGTTGTTCCAAAATTTGTTTCAAGACTGGATCAGTTCCTCCAGTTGCCATATCTTCTGTTGCAAGCGTTTCAACTTCTTCCTCCTGCGCCATCAGCACAGTTGGTACCGAGGATCTGCGTTGATGAGTCAACGTTGTTTGAACAAGCTGCCCAGCTCTCTTATCTTTTTTCTTTTCTTTAGCTTCCTCAGCCAAGGCTTCCTTAGCTTTAGATGCTCTTGTTTTCCCCAGGCCACTCATTCCCCAGCTGCCTCTGTTCAAGGTCAAATAATCTTTCAATCCATGAGAAAGGCAAGTCCAGAATGTAAACAATTAAACCACAAAAAATCCCAATAAGGTACAGTTCCCAGACCTCTATGCCTCCGCAAATCCACTAGGGGGGGTTTTCAAAAGAAAGAAAGTTTCTTTTCCACCATCAAAGTTCCTATTTCAACTTTTATAGTCCCCAAGTTCGTAAAGGAGGCTTTCAGATAGTTCTGTTTCAAAATAGTGCCACAAGGTAGCAGAAAGGTTCCAATATCAGTATTAAAGCGATAGTGTATCCCTCAATGCAACAATTTGTACTTAAGAAAAAGTTTCAGCAGCCTGACAGTACTCCTTTGCAACACTGGCAGTCCGATAGCTCGGTTATCCCTTCAATTCCACTTCACTTCACAATAGGAGGAAGATTCCTTAGCGCAGTAAACCAAAAGATTTAATCCTTCAATCTTTTTGATTTCTGAAAGAACACAGTCTGTTAATGCCCCTTCATACTAATTTCAAAGTCTCTTTTGAGCGCTTCAGCCCACATCGGGTTCTTTGCTTTGCTCTGATTAGCAGGACCGGGAGACGGACTTCCTGTTACTCGCCTCCCGTTTTCAGCCGAATTAAATAAATTTGAGTCAATCTTTAGTACCCCTTACTCACGGGTAAATTGCAGCCAATTCCGATGATTTTCAAGAAGAAAGGTCGACGCTCATCAGCAACAGCAGCGCGGCTTCACTTCCGCGAAAAGAGCGATGAACTCACAGCGCCGCTCCCCCTTTCACGTTCCGGAGCCTCTTACGAGGTCCCTTCCTCGTTTCTGGGGGGGCTTCTGGCACCCGCCGAGTCCCACGGCCGCAGGCTCGCTCTGCCTACGGTTTATCTTAATGGGTCTCCGCTTTGCCGCAGCGGACGACCCTTTTTCGCGGAGCCCCTCTTCACACAGTAAAGAGGACCGCCATTGCCGTTTTGCGCCGCCTCCGGAAGTTGGGAGGAAAAAATCCTTAAATAAGAGACACGGGGGAATGATTAATGGACTTCAATGTCTGTACACTAATGCGCAAAGCATGGGAAATAAACAAGATGAGCTTGAGCTCTTGGTACAGCAAACTAAATATGACATAATAGGCATCACTGAAACCTGGTGGGATAAGTCCCACGATTGGAATGTAATAATGGAGGGATACAATCTATTTCAGAGAAACAGACCAGACAAGAAAGGAAGAGGTGTGGCGTTATATTTCAGGGATGTGTATACCTGTGAAGAGATCCAAGATTTAGAACCTCAAAGCCAAAGTGAGAGCATTTGGGTCAAAATTAAGGGAGAGAAGAATAACAGGGACCTCATTGTGGGAGTTTACTATAGATTCCCAAGCCAAACGGAGGACATAGATGGTGCCTTCCTGGAACAGATGGCCAAGCATGCAAAAGGAAGGGAGATAGTAGTAATGGGGGACTTCAATTACCCGGATATTTGTTGGATGTCAAACTCAGCCAAGAGCATAAGGTCAAACAGATTCCTCACTGGCCTTGCAGACAACTTCATTGTCCAGAAAGTGGGAGAAGCAACAAGAGGAACAGCCATTTTAGATCTGGTCCTAACCAATGTTGATGACCTGGTTAGTGGGGTAGAAGTGGAAGGATCATTAGGCGCGAGTGATCATGCTCTTCTGAAGTTTACTATACAGCGGAAAGGAGCAGCCAAGCATACTAGGACTCAATTTCTTGACTTTAAGAAAGCCGACTTCATAAAACTTAGGGAAGTGCTGGGTGAGATCCCATGGACAGTAATACTAAAAGGGAAGGGAGTTAATGATGGCTGGGAGTTTGTTAAGAGAGAGATAGTAAAAGCACAACTTCAGGCAATACCAATGAGACGGAAACATGGAAGGTGCCTAAAGAAGCCAGGGTGGCTATCTAAAGAACTTTAAACTGAGTTAAGATTAAAAAAGGATGTGTACAAAAAATGGAAAAGGGGGGAAACCACCAAAGAGGAATTCAAACAAATAGCCAGCACGTGTAGACACAAAGTCAGAAAAGCTAAAGCACAGAATGAACTCAGGCTTGCTAGAGAGGTTAAAAGCAACAAAAAAGGCTTTTATGGGTATGTTCGTAGCAAAAGGAAGAACAAAGAAACAGTGGGGTCACTCAGAGGAGAAGATGGTGAAATGCAAACAGGGGACACAGAAAGGGCTGGACTCCTCAATGCCTTCTTTGCCTCAGTCTTCTCCGATAAAGAAAACAATGCCCGACCTGAAGAATTTGGAGCAAATGATTCAGCAGAGGAAACACAGCCCAGAATAACTAAGGAGATAGTACAAGAATACTTGGCTAGTCTAGATGTATTCAAGTCTCCAGGGCCAGATGAACTGCATCCAAGAGTATTAAAAGAACTGGCAGATGTGATCTCAGAACCACTGGCAGTCATCTTTGAGAATTCCTGGAGAACAGGCGAAGTCCCGGCAGACTGGAGGAGGGCAAATGTTGTCCCTATTTTCAAAAAGGGGAAAAGAGAGGACCCAAATAATTACCGCCCAGTCAGTCTGACATCAGTACCAGGGAGGATTCTGGAGCAGTTCATTAAGCAAACAGTCTGTGAGCACCTAGAAAGGAATGCTGTGATCACCAATAGTCAGCATGGATTTCTTAAAAATAAGTCATGTCAGACGAACCTGATCTCGTTTTTTGACAGAATTACAAGCCTGGTAGATGAAGGGAACGCAGTGGATGTAGCCTACCTTGATTTCAGCAAGGCATTTGACAAGGTGCCCCATGATATTCTTGTAAAGAAGCTGGTAAAATGCGGTCTTGACTATGCTACCACTCAGTGGATTTGTAACTGGCTGACTGACCGAACCCAAAGGGTGCTCATCCTGGAGAAGAGTGACTAGTGGGGTGCCACAGGGTTCTGTCTTGGGCCCGGTCTTATTCAACATCTTTATCAACGACTTGGATGATGGGCTCAAGGGCATCCTGATCAAATTTGCAGATGACACCAAACTGGGAGGGGTGGCTAACACCCCAGAGGACAGGATCACACTTCAAAACGACCTTGACAGATTAGAGAACTGGGCCAAAACAAACAAGATGAATTTTAACAGGGAGAAATGTAAAGTACTGCACTTGGGCAAAAAAAATGAGAGGCACAAATACAAGATGGGTGACACCTGGCTTGAGAGCAGTACATGTGAAAAGGATCTAGGACTCTTGGTTGACTACAAACTTGACATGAGCCAACAGTGTGACGCGGCAGCTAAAAAAGCCAATGCAATTCTGGGCTGCATCAAGAGGAGTATAGCATCTAGATCAAGGGAAGTAATAGTGCCACTGTATTCTGCTCTGGTCAGACCTCACCTGGAGTACTGCGTCCAGTTCTGGGCACCACAGTTCAAGAAGGACACTGGCAAACTGGAACGTGTCCAGAGGAGGGCAACCAAAATGGTCAAAGGCCTGAAAACGATGCCTTATGAGGAACGGCTAAGGGAGCTGGACATGTTTAGCCTGGAGAAGAGGAGGTTAAGGGGTGATATGATAGCCATGTTCAAATATATAAAAGGATGTCACATAGAAGAGGGAGAAAGGTTGTTTTCTGCTGCTCCAGAGAAGCGGACACGGAGCAATGGATCCAAACTACAAGAAAGAAGATTCCACCTAAACATTAGGAAGAACTTCCTGACAGTAAGAGCTGTTTGACAGTGGAATTTGCTGCCAAGGAGTGTGGTGGAGTCTCCTTCTTTGGAGGTCTTTAAGCAGAGGCTTGACAACCATATGTCAGGAGTGCTCTGATGGTGTTTCCTGCTTGGCAGGGGGTTGGACTCGATGGCCCTTGTGGTCTCTTCCAACTCTATGATTCTATGATTCTATGACACTTCCGGGTCACGTGGCCAGCGTGATGAAGCTGTTCTGGCGAGCCAGCACCAGCGCAGCACACAAAAACGCCGTTTACCTTCCCGCTATAAAGCGGTACCTATTTATCTACTTGCACTTAGGGGTGCTTTCGAACTGCTAGGTGGGCAGGAGCTGGGACCGAAAGACGGGAGCTCACCCCGCCGCGGGGATTCGAACCGCCAACCATACGATCGGCAAGTCCTAGGCACTGAGGTTTTACCCACAGCGCCACCCGCGTCCCATAATGCTGCCAGTTAGATATATCTTATTGTAAGCTAACGCTACTACTGAGGACTCAGCTACATTAGTCCATGGAGGCACAGGTCAGTTCTGTGTCCAGGACAGCTGTCTACCAGCTCCATCTGGTACACAGGCTTGAGACCCTACCTGCCCGCGAACTGTCTCGCCAGAGTGGTGCATGCTTTAGTTATCCTCCGCTTGGACTACTGCAATGCACTCTACGTGGGGCTACCTTTGAAAATGACCCGGAAACTACAACTAATCCAGAATGTGGCAGCTAGACTGGTGACTGGGAGCAGCCGCCGAGACCACAATAACACTGGTCTTGAAAGACCTACATTGGCTCCCAGTACGTTTCCAAGCACAATTCAAAGTGTTGGTGCTGACCTTTAAAGCCCTAAACGGCCTTGGTCCTGTATACCTGAAGGAGCATCTCCACCCCCATCGTTATGCCCGGACACTGAGGTCCAGTGCCGAGTGCCTTCTAGCAGTTCCCTCACTGCTAGAAGCAAAGTTACAGGGAACCAGGCAGAGGGCCTTCTCGGTAGTGGCGCCCGCCCTTTGGAATGCCCTCCCATCAGATGTCAAAGAAATAAACAACTATATGACATTCAGAGGACATCTGAAGGCAGCGCTGTTTAGGGAAGTTTTTAATGACTGATATTTTAATTTATTTTTAACCTCCTGTTGGAAGCCACCCAGAGTGGCTGGGGAAACCCAGCCAGATGGGTGGGGTAGAAATAATAAATCATCATCATCATCATCATCATCATCATCAAAAAAGTGTTCTGAATGCGTTATAAACATACAACGCCAGATGGCGCTGGAAAGCAAGAAAAATTATTTGCGGTTTTCTTACTTATTTATAGTGTCGTCGCCCCCCCCCCCCCCCGTGTAGATCCATCCCTCAGTTATTACCATGTTAATAATGCTTTATCTGCAAGCCTACAATATAGGGGTGAGGAACTTCAGACTTGCGGACCAAACATGGCCCTCTAGGCCTCTCTGTCTGGCCCTCAGGACTCTCCAAAGGCCACACCCCCTCCTCAGCCACACCCCCTCTCCCCAGGCCTCGTCCCTCACCAGCCCTACTTCCTACCCTCCTTTAATGCTTTTGGCTGACTGGAATGTAAGTGGGTATAGGAGAATAGCCTTGATCTTGATTCAACCCATTGTTTATTTTTATTTTATGCATTTACCACCACTTTTCAGGTATGCAGCCTCCTAAAGTGGTTCTACAAAGATTTTCAAACAATGCAGCATTAGTAAAGATACAGTATAGAGTACAACTGTAGAAGACGGCAACAGAAGAGCATTTGAAAAGCCATCAGTCAAGCAAAACCTCCTGAAGTTTGTTTATTTACTACATTTCTCTCCCGCCTTTCCTCACATGTAGTGCACATGGTTCTCTTTCATGCTCTCCATTTTGCATTCACAGCAACTCTGTGAGGTAGGCTAGGCCATTCCAGCAGCACAGCTCTCCCAAAGGGTTGAAAGGGGTTTGCTAGACCAGCCTCTGCTAGCACCTCCAGATGTTTTGGACTGGTGGGCCTGATGGCAAATTGTAGCCCAAAACACCTGGAAGGGCACCAGATTGGTGAGGGCTGTTAGACTCGGGAGGGGGCAGGGTGAAGGCTTCGCAGGACCAGCTGTCCCCTTGGTCTTGCACCCAAGTTGCTTTTTTACATGAGGTTGGAATGCGTCCCCGGAGAGTGCCAACCCGATTAACACGAGGCTCTCTGGAATCACAACCCTCTGAGTCACTGTGCTAAAATTGTGCTGTTGCCTCCCCTCCGCACCCTTTGGGCTGCCAATATTTACAGGTCTCCGTGTAGATCTGGAATAATAACCTGTTTATCGTTTGGGTCCCCAGATGCAATGGAATGTGAAACCCTGGTCATATGAGCTCCTGGGTTGCACCCAAAGCTTATCCTGTCCAGAGTTAGAGCCATTGAAATGAATGAACATGACAACATTGGACCCATTAACTTCAATGGGTAAAACTTTGTTGGATAAAAGCCAGCATTTTGGTGGTTGTTTTTGCTTGAACTAAGCTCATATCTCTTCTTCAGTATTCAGGACGATGCTCCAGCCCAACTCCTGGTAGCTCAGTTGGAAGAATAAGAGACTCTGAATCTCGGGGTCCTGGGTTCAAGTCCTGCTTTGGACAAAAGATTCCTGCATTGCGGGGGTTGGATTAGATGACCCTTGTGGTACCCTTCCAACACTATAATTCTATGAAATCTATGAAACCACCCAAATTAGCCCTTTCTCTAAGAGCAGCAGAATGCCTACCAAGCTGGGAGCATATGTATTTCATAAACTGATGGAACAATGGGACACTTTCTATTTTCATGCCTTTCATACTATGCAGCAGGAATGAGGAACCTTTGGCCCAACAGAGGTTGTTGAACTACAACTCCCATCAGCCCCAGCAAACATGACCAATGGCTAGGGATTATGGGAGCTGTAGTTCAGTAACATCTGCAGGCCCAGAGGTTCCTCACACTGGCTAGATAGCATACAAATTGCAGATTCATTCCCATGAACATAGCCAAAACATCACCAACTGTGCACAAGGGGAGGTAGCAACTGGCTTGGGGGATCCCAAGGCTTGCAGAAGTGCAAAATATCTTTTAAAAAAACCTTTGAATGACCCAAAAAAAAGCAGTCCAAAGAGTACTGAGCACGCTTAATGACACTGACTGAATATTTGAGGGGAACTGAAAATGGGGGGCGGGGGGCAGGGATGGAATGGAGTATCCTGGGAGAGAGAGTGGCTGGCTGGCACTATGAAGGGGAGCACTCCACACCGCAATATTTCATCGCAGGTGAAATATTCACCTCAGCTGATTTTAAACCCAGGCGAAGGTGACAATTTTTACCAGATTAATCATTCACCCAAGGATGCTGGAGTGCTGAGCCTCAGGAAAACAGCATTGGCACATCTGGGAAACCCCCAATAGTAGTGACAGTGCTTCAGAATATGGTCATCATTTTCTCTTCACATGGCAGTGAGCAATCCCTGAATTTCCAGTGGTCGAGGGTTCACAAAGCAGCCCTTATGCAACTGCCAGAATCGACTTTCCCCAACCAAGTGCCCACCAGGTAATTCAGACCACAATTCCCATCAACCCCTAGTTTCAGCATGATCAATGGCTCCTATTGGCCATGGACATGTTGCTTTGAGCTGATAGGAGTTGTAGGCCAAAAAAATTGGAGATCCTCGCCAGGTTGGAGAAAGCTGGTTTAATTTATTTCTGTCTTCCAGGACCAGTGGAATGAAGCTAATCATTCTAGGAACATGCCTTTTCCAGGCCTTATACTCTATTTGTCTGCCTGGTCGAAGTGTGGGGCACCTTTCGCACTCCAGAGGTTGCTCAGCTGCGACTCCCACCATCCCTGGTCCCTGACTACACATCTGGTCTAGTCTCATGTGGTTGTCTAATCTGAATGGCCAGGGCTCTCCAAGATCTGAAACAGAATTCTTTTACATCACCCACTACCTGCTGGGTTTTTTTTAACAACAACAACAACACGGCTGAAGATGCCAGGAACCGAACCTAGGACATTCTGTGTGCAAAACACATCCCTCTCATGCACACAACAATATAACAATGGCTTTTCCGTGCGCTGCTCTGGTTCGGCAGAAGCGGCTTAGTCATGCTGGCCACATGACCTGGAAGCTGTACGTCGGCTCCCTTGGTTATAGATGCTTCAGGTTACAGATGCTTCAGATTACAGACTCCGCTAACTCAGAAATAGTCCCTCGGGTTAAGAACTTTACCTCAGGAGAAGAACAGAAATTGTGTGCCGGTGGCACGGCGGCAGCGGGAGACCCCATTAGCCAAAGTGGTACTTCAGGTTAAGAATGGTTTCAGGCTAAGAATGGACCTCCAGAACGAATTAAGTTCTTAACCCGAGGTACCACTGTACTTGGAGAGTCTGCAGCTCCTGCCATGCCTCAGATTGTCCAGTGTCCTTAAAAGAAGTGTTGTAATTTGCACTGCTTGGGTGCAAAAGTACATATAACTAGCCCACTTCAGATAGTGGCAGTGGTGCAATGCTTTAAATTATGGCAGCAGTGTTAGGAAGAGCAAACGGAGGCGTCTAATTTGTGTTTGGCAAGTTCCCCAAGTTTTGAAATTCATGTTGCTGCAATCCACTACGAAAGATAACATGGAGGTGGGGAGAGTTTTCTTTTGTTCCTAGACCCACAGCTCCTGGGCTTGACTAGCTGTCTCGGGGCAGAAATGTTAATAAAAGAAACTCTACCTCGTAACGGCTCCCGGCATTGGGCAGCAAGTTCAGCGTAAAGCTGCTAATTTTGTCCCAGCTGTTACTTGGCTCCCTGCAAAACCCATCAGCACAGAGAGAGATGGGAACGCGGGCAGAAGTTCTTTAAGAGGTTAGAGAGGAGGCTGGCCAAAAATAGAGCTGCAGGCGCTCAGAGGTGATCAGTGTCTGCAGTCCTCTTGAGATGCAAGCACTGCACTGCGTACATAGGGCCACCCCAGTCATTGGGCAGATAGTGCAATGTTCTGCCTTGCTGGCGTCTATCATCATGCAGCCGTTGGGAGATTTTCTAAGACTGGCTAGCTTTAGATTTTGAAACCTGGGTAAGGTCAAAGGGGGAGGCGGAGCCAATGGAGGCCAGGGGGTGGAGTTGGGCAGACTCAGGTGGGAGAGGGTACGGAGCTCAAATAGCCCAAACCTTATTACTATGACTCGCACTGGCAGCTGCAGCAAACTCAAACGTCCCCTAATTCCAGCAGGGAGAGGTGCAGAGAATCGGATGCCAATGCAGCACAATCCATTTCTTCTGTTCTTTGGTTGCTCTCATTTATATTGCAAGTGGGTCTCTCATATATTAAAGATTTTCTTGATTTACAAAAGTGTTTGCAATGTCTCTCTTTTGTATCCCCCCCCCCCATGTAACATTTTTACAAATCAGTTTCATTTGTTGAGACATTAGGAAGAAAAGGGGGAAAGAGGGGAATGTGGAGGTGGAAAGATGGGTGGGGGTGGTGTCGGGTGGTGATGTTTCTATTTTACTTAATATATGTGGGGTTTTGTGTCAGTGTTGCTTGTGCAGGTTCTCTGCTGTTCACTTGTGTTCCTTTGGTGGTGAGAGAGGTTGGGGTTGGCCTAAGGTGTGGCTGTTCATTTGTGGTTGGCTGTGGTGGTCTTTGTTTTCATGTGGTCTCTCATATATATAGAATTGATGGGAAAGGTTTTTTGGGGGGAGGCTGTTGTCCCTGTCCCAGATAAAACACTGTCCTATTTTATCCCTGATTTTGTATTGGATGATGCCTTATTAATATTGTGTTGAGCTCTTAAGAATTAGAATTACAGAACTGGAAGGTATCTTGGAGGTCATCTTGTCTAACCTGCTGATCAATGCAGTTTCTTTGAACTGTGATTATGCTTCTTGCCTATCTTGACTGAGGGATGGGGCATGGGAGCATCTGGATTTTGCACAGCTGGAATGGAGGCTGGTACAAAGATAAGAGTCCACTTCCCTGTGCCTCTTACCTTGCCCAACACTGTCATGGACTGGGAAAGTAGATTTTTCAGCAGTCAACAGTTAGTCTGCTCCTTGCTCCTGGACTCCCACTGACGACACTGACCTAGAGATAATTTCATTACAAAATTCACCACCGCCCCTCCTCAGTCATGGACCTCCTCTCTGTGTATTCAGTTTCTGCCCTATCAGAGAAATGGGCTCCCCCCACAGAAGGCTTAGAGGTGTGGCTTGTTCTGTTTGCATGGAAGAGTAAACAGGGTCGTTTCATTCCAGATCTTTGTGGCATCTTGTGGGGGCCAGTGAAATCTTCCATTTATTTTTCAGGGAAATCACTTGACCCTCTTCAAAACATGCACACAAGTCCCCCCAGCCCACTTTCACAGATGTGAGATCTTCCTGGGAATCATTGACCAACGTCAATAAATATATGTCAGGAAATTGTTCTTTAAGTTGAGCAACAGACATACCTGGTTTTTCAGAGGCTCTTTGCAAGGCTGGTCCTGGACTAAGGATGGGGGCAATATCCAATTCAATTTGCATTTAAAATGAATTTACGTAATTTGCACTTTCTGAAATAATATGGAAAATGGAAACAAAGTCATCCTTTGAAATTCAGGAGTCTCCAAATTTTGCATTTCAGTTGTCCAGGCAAGTCAAGTAATGTGTTGAAAAACACATTTGCTAGTGTAAAGTGTGCGTATCAATGCACATATTAGTGAAAATAATTTACCCAAATGAATTATGCTAGGGGATATTTCTTTGCAGAAATATGTAAAATTGCATACAACTTCCCTGTTTTCCATTAAACAATATTTTCACTTCCTCTCCCAACTTTTTAGCCAATCAAAAGGATTTCAATTCCCCCTTAGTTGCCAAGATCCTAGGCTGAAGGGCAGAAAGGAAGTTCAGCAGAACAGCATCCCTTTAATATTTAAAACTCTTTTTTTTTTGCACTTTTGACCCTCCTATGCAAAACAGCCTTCAAAGTAAAAAGCAGTCATTTTGCAACCCAACTTTTACGACCAAAAAACACAAACACAAAATGTCCAGACCTATTCTTTCACCTGGACTAATGGTAGCTTCCTGTGTTTTGTTCCCAATTTCCAGCTGACAAGAGTTTTGCTATAAAATGTAGGTGTCAAGCAGACTAAACTGGATTAGTCTTTGCTAGACGTGAAACATTTTCAGGATGCAGAGGCTACTGGGACCAATAAACAACCACGCCTCTTTCTCAGGGCCTTGAGTTTCTCTCCATAAATCTGTGAACCTCTAATGTCCAAAGGTATTAACGGGTGGATGCAAGGCTGGTTAGTGTCATTGGGGTCTTCTTTTTGATCTCCCGCCATCTAGGTTGGTGTCCCCCACTGCCTCTTGCAGGAGCGAGTGGCATAATTCAACTACGTACTGCATGAAGAACTACTTTCTTTTATCTGTCATGAACCTTCCAACATCCGACTTCATTTGATACCTATGAGTTCTAGCATTATGAGAGCGGGTGAAAAACGTTCCTCTATCCACTTTCTCCATGACATGCATAATTTTTGTAAGCTTCTGTCATGTCACCTTTTAATTGCCTTTTCTCTAAACTAAAAAGCCCCAAACGCTGCAACCATTCTTCACCATCCTCGCTCTATCCCCTTAATCATTTAGGTTGTCCTTTTCCAAACCTTTCTTCTGAACCTAAACTATCCTTTTTGAGGCAAGGTGACCAGAACTGTACACTGTATCCCTTCCCTCATGATCTCTAGTATGGGATTTGCCTTTTTCACAGCTGCTGCACACCAGGCCAACATCTTCATTGAGCTATCAGCTACGACCCCAAGGTCCCACCATAAAACCTGGTGGTCTGTATTCAGTTTGGTGGTTCACACAAGTCCTGCAGACTTTGTACTCTCAGTGGATAGATCAGAGAAGAGAGGGCTGCAGCTTGAGACATGGGCAATGGGGCTGAGAGATTCCAGAGCCAACAGTAATAAGAGGAGGAGATGTTAAGAGTCTGTGGAAGGCAGCCGGTGCTGGAAATAGCAAACAATTTTGTTGAGTGCTTTGAGTTTAACCCTCGGTTTTCTGGAAGTCAGGGGTGACAGGTGGGCTCATGTTGCCTGTTTAACTCCCTGGAAAGTGTGACTGTGTTTACACAACGATGTCTCCAATTTCTTTGTCCCAAAAGACACTGCCGGCTGCAGCAGAGGAGAAAAATAATATACATCCCTGGAAGTTGACTTCCCAGCCTTCGAACAAATTGTCCTCAGCCTTGTTTACAGACCTCTCTCTGGAGGGGTCACCCCTCCCCATGTGACAGCATGTCAGCCTTTAGGAAACACGACCCTCTTCCCAACTGATCCTGCCAGCCAATGCACATGTGACTCAGATGATATAAATAGAGCAGAGGAGCTGTCTCAGACAAAGTGCAGAAGCCCAAAGGTTTGCTTGAAGGGTCAGCGCACACAGTTCTAGAACCCAGAAGCAGACGGTGAGACCTTCCGCACGGAGCCTCTCTCCAGTCGCTTAAAAAAAGAAAGGATATAATTTGGAAGCACCGAAGGGGGCAATGGATTACCAGTCGAGCATCATCCGGGACTCTAACCCCATGGAGAATCTGGAGAAACAGTTGATTTGCCCCATCTGCCTGGAGATGTTCTCCAAGCCGGTGGTGATCTTACCTTGCCAGCATAACCTCTGCAGGAAATGCGCCAACGACGTCTTCCAGGTCAGTAGGCGTCCAAGCATTATTGGTGTGTGCTGGGACGATGGGGGTGGGGAGGGAGTTGTGGGTGTGTTTTAGGTGAGGTGGGAGCAGCGGGGAGTTATGCCACTTAAATGTATAGATCACCTCTGTGCAAAAGAAGAAGAAGGGGGAAAGGGCAGAAGATCTGGGTTCATCCTCGAACAATATCCCCAGTGTGGTGTACATATCTCAGGCTTGCGGATTCTGCTGGGAGGGGGGCAGTTACCAGAACCTGAGGTCCCCCCTCCCACGTGGGTACAAACTAATAGCTTCACTAAGCTACAATTCCCAGCACCCTTAACAAACTACAGTTCCAAGGATTCTTTGGGGAAGCAATGAACTGTAAATGTGCTTCAAATGTACAGCCCACATGCTCCTATCCATTCTTATTCAGAAGCAAGTCCCACTGATTTCAACAAGACTTCCTTCCAATAATGCTTGCCTAAGACAGCAGTCTTTGACAGCCCTCCTCACATGTTATTCATGTGCAAAACCTAAGTGTACAGAACAGGGAAAAGGAGCCTCAGTCCCAGGGGCCAAATGCAACCTTCTGGGCCTCTTCCTCTGGCCCTTGGACCTCTCCCAGGTCCCACCATTCTACAGCCACACCCCCTGTCCCCAGGCCACGCCCCTCACTGGCCCCGCTTTGCAGCCCCTTGGGCGCTTCTGCCTGGTTGGAATGTGCCCTTGAACTATGATATTGTTTCTTGCTTTCCTGGAGGGTGTGTGTGAGAGAGTGTGCATTAAAATGAGCCAACAGCAAAAATTCACCTGTGTTGCTCCACCCACTTTTGCCTCTGGTCCCGCCCACATCGGAACATCTGGCTGTGCTGGTATACTGTTCACACGGAGCCTCTTCTAGAGAGCAGGAGCTCATGTGTTGGGCTTTTGTCTTCCACTAGATAAAGCTGTGAAGAGCCTACGTCACCCTGTCATCTTTGGGTGGGACTTTGTATCTTAAATTATAGACCTATATGTCAATAGCAACAGAATTTTCTATTCTGTTACAACTGCCTGTCACTTATTACCATTCATTATAATCTAAAATGGTAAATGCATGAGCCTGAGGGATAGCTCAGTTGGTAGAGCATGAAACTTAATCTCAAGGTTGTGGGTTCGAGCCCCATGTTGGGCAAAAGATTCCTGCCTTGCAGGGCGTTGGACTAGATGACCCTCATGGTCCCTTCCAACTCTACAATTCTATGCTCCTCTAAAACCATTTAAAATTTTAATACCCTGTTTGTTAGAAGCTGCCCAGAGTGGCTGGGGAGGCTAGGCCAGATGGGGTATAAGGAATAAATTATTATAAAGGTTTTACAGTCCTAAGTGTCACATAGTAGTCTGGTTCATCCAATATGTACTTTCTTATTTATCTACTTATACAACGAAGAATGGTCTCCATCATAGTGTTATCTACCTACACATACTGAAAGGCCAAGGTGCCCCTTTAATATGAGTGTGGAAAAGATTTCCCTTGGCTCGAGAAAACCAAGCCCTTTCCCCAGAAGGACCCAAGGCTACCAATCAGGTTGTCAAATGAAACGCTGCCATTTTCTAGTTGAAAATACATAAATAATCTCAACTCAACCTTGGTGCTACATGGCCTGGAATTTCCAGCAGGGAAATAGCTGCTTTAGTCTTTGTGAAGTAGCCAAGGTGGTGCCCACCAGGTGTTATGGACTACAACTCCCATCAGCCCCAGCCAACATGGTCAGGAAAGATGGGAGCTGTAGTCCAACAACATTTGGAGAGCACCACCTTGGCTAATACACCTGCCTTAGACTTAAAACTTTATTATGGGATTCACTTTTATGAACTAAAGGAAGTGCACTTCCAATCCACAAAAGTTTATGCCATAATGAAACGGTTAGTCTTTAAGGTGTCACAATATCATTTGATGTTTCATAGAATGATCCAAGTTGGGCTCATCTCTGGCTACTTCCAAGCACAGTTCCGTGTTCTTATTTCATCCCTGAACAGAATGTTATGTTCTGAAAGAAATCACCCTCTGCCCAATCACATTAATGAATGAATTGATTTATTGACTGAATAACTGGAACGACAAGATGAGCCAGCATTGAGCAAACTCATTAGCAGCGCTGTGCAAAAAAAGCAAGAAGGAAACGAAAAGGATATACTGTATCAATGTACTTTAGTTGCAACATGAGTTAAATATAATAACTGTGAAATATCCTTCATTACTTTTGCCAGGGGTCTCATCCCCTTGAAAATTCAAATACAACCCCTTTCCAATTTCAGTTTGTGTGAATGCACCAAGACCACTTCCCAAGAGATCCAAGAGAAGCTGTGGCCAGGAGCCAGTTGATAAGAGTGCTGGGCCTGTTTTACTTCTGACACCGCCTTTCCAAAGTGTGTTGATCGTTGTTGCCAAACCTCCAAGGCAACATAACAAGGAGAGGCAGGAAGGAAAACCCAGGGGCAGAGGAGAAATTGGATTCTGTTTGCTGGGACAGGGGGATTAAAGTCTTCCAAAGGTCTTACAGTTTGACAGCCAGTTGCAGAGGGGAAGGCAGGGACTGAAGTGCTTGTTGAAACCCAAACCAGACCTGTTGTTCCTTTATTATCACCAAGGGCTGCTTCTCTCAAAATGGCTTCCTGCACAGACATAATTTCCATCCAGGAAAACCCATATGGCCACTGGGTCATGTGACAAATACATGTATGAATGTGTCACTTGTAGATGGTGTGAAGATACCTCATGAGCTTCTAGAAGCAGAGTTTTAGGGAAAGCTGGTCCACAGTTTTACCTAATGTGTTTTTGTGCATCGCAACAGTCAGATAAGTGCAGATTTCAGAGGATGCTGGAGTTTCAGGTCCCATGTTGCTTTGGAACGTGCAAATTTGATAGATTCTCTTTTTAATGGGAACTGAACTGAATTTCTCCCCCATCTCTGGCTGTCACAGGGTTCTTCCTTTATGATCATAAGACCCTTAGAACAGCCCTGCTAGATACTCTGAAGGCCTACCCTAGCCCTGCATTCTGCCCCCACAATAGCCAACCAGATGCCTCCAGGAAGCTCATGAACAGGGCAAGACAGCAGTGACCCTTTCCTGCTCTTGCGCGGCAGTAAATGATATTCAGTGACATACCAGCTCCAAAATCTGAAGGAGGATGAACAGCCATGGGTAGACTTACAGAATCCTCCTTCCCACCGGCATCCATTTTGTACTGCTGGCATTTCATGGTACAGTCACAAGAAGCTATTGTAAATAAATAAATAAATTCCAACACTGTTTCAGCTCCTCTTAAATAACAAAACCCTTCTTTCCCTTATAATCCCCCACTTTGATTGAACCATCTCTAACACTGAAATCAACATGTTGTTCAAAAGCTGGATCAGTGCTCTGCTAAAGAGGATTGGAGCAAGTGGCCTGTTCCTATGAAGGGTTGTCCAACCCATTCAGATCTGCTCATCAATAGGATGGAAATTAATCAAGGGCTGGAGCAGATTCTCTCACAGTCATTCTCTAATGGATGTGATTTGCAGCAGGCACAGGATGGACCAAAAGAAAGTACTCTACACCCCACACTCTGGCTTAGATGGGCTTTTAAAAAGGAATTAGATCAGGGATAAGGAACTGGGGAACTCCAGTTATTGTTGCACTCAAGCTCCCATCAGCCCCAGCTAGCATGGCCAATGGCCAGGGATGATGGGAGTTGTAGTGCAGCAACATCTGGAGGGTACCATGTGTTGTCCATCTCTGGTTCATACAAATTCATGGAGCGTAGACTTAAAATCAATTCACATTTCTGCAGCAATTTGCAGTTATTGTTATTTTAATCCTCATTAAAAGTCTTCAGCATTTTAGTGTAGATCAGGCATAGGCAAACTCCAGCCTTCCAGATGTTTGGGACTACAATTCCCATCATCCCTGACCACTAGTCCTGTTAGCTAGGGATGGTGGGAATTGTAGTCCCAAACATCTGGAGGACTGGAGTTTGCCTATGCCTGGTGTAGATCTCTCCTTATATACACATTTTTTGCAGCTTTGACTCATGTGCTCATTTTTTTGCAAGCAATTTCTCCTAGTATAATGCATTTTTGTATGTTTTCTTCACCAATACATTCATTTTTATGCACATTTCCCCCTTATATGTGCATTTTTGTTACATTGGTTGTTGAACTGCATCAGAAAATTTGGAGGTGTGAGTTTTGAAGGATGGCTGAGTTTTGGTTCTCACACATTTTCAGAAAGTGCAAATTGTGATGAATTCAGCTTTAAATGTGAGCCGAATCAAACGTCTCCTGCATTACTAGTTAAAGCAAGAATGGTGAAACAGTAGACCTCCAGGTGTTATTCAGCTACAACACAGGTGGGGAAATCTCAGCATCAGGAAGACATAGGTTCTCCACTCTAGATCTAAAAAGACATGTGAAATAGATAACATGCAACTATGTAATTGAAAACCTAGCTGTGGCCACTGATCTCCAGCTCCAATAGAAAGGTTGTTGTTGCAACAGTTATAAAAAGGGTCTTCTGGTTGGATCATCCACTCGGTTTGTTGAGCTTGGCCAGTTTTCCAATGTCATGCTCTGATACAAGTGCAAAGCATGATGGGGTTTTCCCATCCCATAAGGACAACTATGAATCATTCTTACAAGCGTCACCAGATAACTGTGATGATACTTGAATAGCTGAGCCCTCAGGTCATCTTTTCCAGGCCAAACGATGGTAGGATTGGTTGTTTTGTGGGGTCCTTTGCACACACAAAAAATAATTTTAAGATTACTGAACTTTACCCTTACATTGTTGATGGCACTTGCAGGCTGCTAACCCATACTGGCAAACGGCCCGGGGGACTACCATATCAGGGGGACGGTTCCGCTGCCCCTCCTGCCGCCACGAAGTCATCCTGGACCGCCACGGAGTCTATGGCCTACAAAGGAATCTACTGGTGGAGAACATCATTGATATCTACAAGCAGGAATATACCAGGTTTGTATCACAGCTGCCTTCCTCTTGTTTGCCATAGCTCAAGGGGGAAGTCATAGCTCAGAGGGAGAGCATCTGCTTTGCATGCAGAAGATTCCACTTTTGATCCTCAGCATCTTCAGGTAAGCCCAGGAGACTCCTCGTCCAAAACCCTGGAAAGCTATTACCACCCAGTAGACAATACTGAGAGAGATGGGATAAAGGCAGCTTCCTATGCTTTGAGGGAGAAGCACGGCTGTCACTCATATTTGGGAAGGATCCATTTGTTAGAAAGTGGGCAGAAAAAAGCAGACTAGTCCAGGAACACTGGGAGGACTTTAGGAACCCAGCACACATGCACCGATCCATTTCCATTAGAGGAAGTGGAATTTGGGTGGATTAGAGAGGTATCTGAATATAGTAGGGGAGGCGCTGATGATGCTTTGTGGGGGAGCGGGGTGTCATTAAGTCCTGCCCAGAGTGAAGAAATAGCATTGGCTTCCCAAAATAAAATCAACAGCTCTGCAGAGCCAGAGCTAGCTTCTTGGACACTTTGGCACGCACAGAAGCAAGGTCTAAACATAACCTCAGTGTGGAGGTTAATATTAGAGAGGAGGTGGGAGTCAGTCCAATTCCTACTGTACAAAGAGATGGCCAGGGTCTAGTCTCCATTACCTTCATGTCAAATCCACACACACACCCCATTATATTCTTGTAGAGAAGCTGGTAAATGTGGACTGGATGAGGTAGCAGTTAAGTAGAGTTGTAGCTGATTGACAAACCCAGAGAGTGCTCACTGACGGTTCCTCGTCACCCTGGAAAAAAGTGACAGGTGGGGTGCCACAGGGTTCTGTCCTGGGTCCGTTCTTGTTCAACCTCTTTATAAGTGACTTGGAAGAAGGAATTGAGGGGATGCTCATCAATTTTGCAGATGAGCAAACCAGTGTGAACTGAACACACAACTATCCTTTGAAATCTGCACTTCTCCAAATTTTGTGATGCAGTTCCCCATTCAAAGCATGCCAAAAATGAATAGATGAGTGAAAATGATGTACAAAACTACATTATATGGGGAAGGGGGAAGCTTGCAAAATGCATATATTAGGCAAGATGTGTACAAAGATGTATAGCTTAGAAGAAATGTGCACACACAAAATTTGTGTGGATTTTTTAAAAGGGAAAATTGCTAGTTGATGTGGAATTGGAATAGGTAAATGAGAAGCAGAGAAAGACAGAAATTGACAGATTTGTGCATCTCTGTTGTAGCGGTTGATTGCTGATGAAGGAGAAACACACCTGAGCCACTGTTCCCAATTAACCAAACTCACATGTGAACTCTGGCCTTATTCCCATAAATAAAGAGATGCCGTTAAGATGAGAAAAGAGGAGGGAATATGTGTGCTTATCTTTAAACAAAAGTCCATTACGTCCAGGACTAAGAGTCTCATCTGTCCAACTGGCTTCTTTTGTGTTTTCTCCAGCCGACCCCTGAAGAAAGGAAACCACCCAATGTGCAAAGAACACGAAGATGAGAAGATCAACATCTATTGCTTAACTTGTGAGGTGCCCACCTGCTCCATGTGCAAAGTCTTTGGGGCTCACAAAGACTGCGAAGTGGCGCCCCTTCAAAGCGTCTTTCAGGGCCAAAAGGTACCAATTGTTGCTTTCAATGGCTTCACACTCCTTTTCAAACTTTTTTTCAACTTTCTGCCTCAGAAAACGCTTCCCTCCATTGGCTGACCTGCAGGGGGACTCCAAAACCCTTGCACTGGAAACTCTCAAGTCATTGAACCTCAGACCTAGGGACCAAACATGGCCCTCCAGTCTTCTCCTTTGGGACTCTCCCTAGGCTACCTCTATCTTTTACACCTCTATCCAATTGCCAAAAAAAGGGACCCTGCTTTTTTCACAATGTAAATAAATATATAACCCTACTGAAACCTCCCACGCATGGCTGGCTTGTTGGTGGTAGGGCATAAGCTGTCTTTCAAGGAAGTTGTTGTTCACCATTATTGATCTTCTCATTGAGGAATCCTTGATAAGCTTCAGAGGAATCTCAGGGGGTGGTTAGATCAGTGTTTCCCAACCTTGTGCCTCCAGCTGTTTTTGAACTACAACACCCATCATCCCTGACTAGCAAGACCAGTGGCAAGGGATGATGGGAATTGTAGTCCAAAAACATCTGGAGGCACAAGGTTGGGAAACACTGGGTTAGATCATTTTTGATTCCAGAGTTAATTGTCTTATTGATGAGGAGTGGACTTTTAAGATGGGAATGGACATTATTTCACGTGTGGCAAGCCAGACCTGCTATGTTTTGGTACCCACCTGCTCAGCCTTCCAAGTGGGGTCCTGGATTTCTGCCCCAAGCTCTACCTGGATGGCGCCCGTATTGGACACTACCACATTAAAGCAAAAAGGGGACCCATTAGGAAACCTTGGTGCATTGCACAAGGACAAAAGGGTTCAGTCCCTTGACCTTAGAGGGGTTCACATCTCATTGCTTGGCATGCAGATAGAGCAGGAGGGAGCATCTCCCATTTGGGTTGAGAGGTGATTGGAGACATCAGGATGTGCTGCGCTGTGCCTTTCAGGAATAGCCTTTGACTGCTAACACAGCTGGTATGGATATACACAGATGACTGCAGTCCCCAAGCAGCCACCAGCGGATTATATTTAGAGTCACTTGAGAGCCGCAAGGCGGTGGTGGACCCCTTGGAAAGGCGTTCAGTCCCAAGGGAGCAGCTGTGAGCAGGGCTGGAGGCTGAAGGTCTTTCCCTGGGCTTCTTGGATGGGTGCCATGGAGACTGCATGATTTCTCTCACAGGAGTCAAACAAATCAATCACTGGGTTCCTTCCCCACTTCAAGCACAGCATCTCTTTGGCATGCAGAAGGCCCCAGGTTCATTCCCCAAAATTGAGAGTAGAACCCATGTGTGGAAGCTGCAACTATAAAATAAATAAACCTGCCATGCAGGGATAAGTGGCTCACCTATTGGCTTCGTCACCATTCACCGCTCACAGTGCAACTCATCCTTCTCACCACAAAGCTAGGTTGAGCTTTGGCGCAGCAAACCAATGTCAGTCGCACTGTTTGAGTCATGACAGGGACAAAACAATTGCCCCACGGCCCAACCCACCCAGGCCAAGTTGTGCACGGCACATTCTCCATGTGAGAGCCACAGTTCAGACAGCCTTTTGGATCCTTGGAAGAGGCGGGGGTGGGTTGCCTAGTGGCCAGGTGACAAAAGACTGTCTGTGCTGGCTTCTGCTTGGTGAAAAGCACATTGTCTCCCAGGGGTTGAAAGGATCGTGTGAAAGTGCCTTCAGAAGCCATCAGGTCTACAAGGTATTGAATTTGCAGGGAGCATGAGGAGAGGGATTTGCACAAGCAACCACTGAGCTGAGGTTTTCTTAGCAACACCCTCTGTTTCCTTAAGAAGTCCTGCCTCATTCTTTCAGAGACAGGGGGTCTTGGGCTGTGGTGTGCTGGGGCAAATGGCACCTTGCTGAGTTAATAAAGATAATGATAAACATTTTCTGCACTGTACAACCCCCTCCCCAAGTCCCTGCCACCAGTTTGCAGTCTAACGAGACATGACATGAAAGGGAAAGGGGATAGAGAAGAAATATTATTATTATAAAGGGAAACAAGCCAATCTAGGCTGGAGCTGTTTGTATTACAAGACCCTCCCCACAGGCCTGTCCGAACCCAAATTAGAGGGTTCCTCTTTATCTCCTCTATTAGGATCTTGCATTTATTCCCATAGCCATCCCTTCTTTCACTGATATCCAGAGAAACAGCATGGCATGCCCTTTCTCTCGAAGGAGAAGGGGCATGCAGGATTCCAATCTATTTTTGTTGCCTTCTCTCACACACAGACGGAGCTGACCAACTGCATCTCTATGTTGGTGGCAGGCAATGACAGAATACAGACGATCATCAACCAGCTGGAAGAGTCGTGCAAAGCCACCGAGGTGAGGAATGCAACAAATGACTGAGCCCTTGGAAATCTGAGTGGCGGAAGGGAAACACAACTCTGAGATGGCTGGTGCAGGTGTTGAGAGGGCGAGGGGTGGGGGAGGAGAAAGAAAGATGTCTGCCTGTCTCTGAGGTTCACTGGCTTCCCTCTTTTCCCAAATCTGGGTAGCTAAATCAGGGGAGAAGTCTACTACTCCATTTAGACAAAGCAGTTGCTGCAAACCCACCATGTTCCTCACCCTCATCCACTTGTTTCCTCTCAATCCCCGGCAGGAGAATGGCCGGCAGGTCAAGCAGGACTTGTGTGAGAAGTTTGAAGCCCTCATTGCCACTGTAGAGGAGAGGCGGAGTTGGCTGCTGGAGCGCATCTCCAAGGCGCAAGAAGAGAAAGTTGGCTTCATGCAGAACCTCATCCAGCAGTACAAAGACCAGCTGGAGCAGTCGAGCAAGCTGGTGGAGAGCGCCATCCAGTCCATGGAGGAAGAGGCAGGAGCTGCTTTTCTCATGGTGAGGCAAACTTATGGGCAATGATGGGGAGCCTGTGGACCACCAGGTGTTGGTTGGACTACAACTCCCATCATAACTAGCCATTGGGGTTGCTGGTGTGAGTCCAGCGACATCTTGACAGCTATAGGTTCTCCAGCCCTGTGCTAAGGAAGTGGAGTGGACAGCCAACTCCTCTTTGTCTTCTGGCTGGAGACCAAGACCAGATTGCCCTCCTGCTCACTTCCATAGCTGCAAGAAACTCAGTGCAGCAGGCCTTGACAATCATAATCATAACTGCAGGATTTTCTTTGATGACCATTGTGGGTCCATCACTGGCAGTAGAGAAGGATGGTTGCCTGCACATCAGGAACCTTTAGCTCTGCCAAGGCACTGCTTTTCTACTGGAAGTAGAATTTAAAAGGCTGGTTCCACATGGGGCAACATATCATTCCATCCATGTCCAGCAACAGCCATCCTCCTGGCCTCGATTAGGGGTGGGGGAACCCCGCCGGCCAACTTTGACAGATGGGCCGGGCAACCCAGCTGTCAGTCAGATGACACCGTTGTGATGGCAGATGACTCACAAAGCAGGTTGCCCTGTCCACCTGCCAAAATCCCTTGTGCAGGGTTCTCAAGATGGCTACCTGTTGCTGGAGGTGCAGCAGGAGCCACACAGAACAGCTCACAGAGCCATTTGCAAGTCTCCTCAAGGGTGGAAAGGAGCAACACTGGGGGCCTTCAAAGAGCACAGCTGGGAACAAGAAACCATTTAGATGAAATGGAAACTGCTTTCCCCTCCTTGAGCAAGCCAACCCCCTCCCACCTATCAGCTGATGGGTTGTTGGGAGCCCCCCTTACTTCAGCAAAGGAACAAGTGGGAGCACATTTTAGTCTCCTGAGCGTTCCTTTGTAGCCTTGCCCTGCCCTGCTCCACTCTGTGCCACCCTCTTCGCTGCATCTCCCTCCTTCTTCCAGGAAGCAGCAGCGACTCACCTGCCAGGCCACGTAAATGTCTCCACCCCACCATCTACTATTAAATTCTGCTGAGTGCTAGCACCAATCACAATTGAGGGAAAGGGTGACTTTACCCAAAATAAGTCCAAGGGAGACTTTGCATATCCTTTTTCAACTCTCCACCTGCTGCTTTAGGAGACCCAACCTCCAAACTGGCCTCTAGATCAAAATATTTGAAAAGAATCACTTAGCATATGTCAAATGCCATATAAATGCTATCTCAGTAGCTCTGACAACAACAACCCTGGAAGGTAGGCCACTACGAGACTAAAGGAGAGACACAGGTTCTAATCCCCCTTCAGCCAGAAAACTCATTAGATGACCTTGGGCCAGCCACTATCACTCAGCCTAACCTACCTCATAAGGTTGTTGTGAGGATGAAATAGGAAGAGAAAACCATGTATGTTGCCTTGGATCTCTGGAGGAAGGGCAGATGATCAAAGCAGGTCAAACTTTCAAGATACTGCCACTAAGGGGGGCACAGTTTTAAAGTGAAATGTCTTTCTCCACTAATGATCACTCTCTGTTTTTTTTCCCTCCCCCTCCCTGTTTCTTCCTCATTCCAGTCTGCCAAGCAGCTCATTAAAACGTAAGTCCTGGAACACAATTTTCTAAATTGCAGCTTCTCTGTGCAAATTCTTCTGTATGCTCTTCTTCTCAATGAATACAGGATCCTAATGAGAAGCTCTCTCTGATTGAAAGCTTAAAAACAAGGCTCCTTTTCAGAGCTGACCAGTTTCGAAGGGGTGTGCTGCTTTTTGTTTCTTTGCTGAGTTGTAATACTCCTGCTTGCAGAAATTGAGAGGCAGAATAAAGATCATAAAGTATGCTTGGTTCAGTTTGCATTAAAGGTGAACCTTCCATATCCCCACTTCCTCTTGTTCCGCTTCTTCCACACACCCCACTCCAGAAAACTTCTCTTTAGTGCTCTATCGGAGCAAACTGCAATTTGGGTTTCCCCCGGATTGATGTTTGCTCTAATTTTACACTAAAGAGCAGGTTTTCCCTGGGAATGGAGCAGGGTAAAGGGAAAAAGAAAGTTCAAACCCATGCCTAGAAAGTGCGGGTCAAGTGGGAAACTGCTTGGACCCCTGCTTTTTAGGCACAAAACAATCGGAAGTGTGGATCAACCCAATAGGTGAACCAAACCAAAGCCATCATTTGAAATACATTTCAGGATGAGTTATAACCAAAATTAAAACAACACAATGGGTTAATGAAGTTCTGGGATAACTCATCTGGGAATAAGCCCCACTGAGCATACCTGTAGGACTTACTTGTGAGTGAATTACACTGCACAGTTGCAGTCCTCTACCTACTTACCTAGGGGTAAGTCCCATTGAATTAAGTGGGGATTAACTCTGAGTAGACATGTATATGATAGCATTGGGAAACGCACTAAGAGCAGGAAGAAAAAAACATCTCTTTCCATCCTGTTTTCTCCGTAGAATTATCGAGGCATCGAAGGGTGCTCAATTGGAGAAGATTGAGCCAGGTTTTGAAAACATGGATTATTTTACCATAGACCTGGAAAACATTGCAGAAGCCTTGAGAAGCCTTGACTTTGAGGCAGGTATGGTAAACACGGCACCTTTTCAGTGTTCTTGTCATTTAAAGAATCTTTCCCCTCCAATTAATATTAACAACAACAACTTCCAAAGTAACTTACAGATCAATAAAACCAAGACCAAGTCCCTACCCCCAGAATTCCAAAGATACAACAGAAATGGAAACTAGATGAGTCAGTCACCAATACAAAAAATTGTTACAAGTCATCTCTCAAGCTTTACTAAGTACTACTGCATGCCAGCTGTCAAACACCACCTACTGACACCAAATTTCCTTCAGGGTTTCCTTGAAGGGGTTGCATGCAGTTGTCAGATATATGGTGCATGCCCAGTAAATATTGAAGATATGTCAAGTGTTCTCCTGAGCAAACATTCATAATGGAAAATTTGGCAGAGAAAGTTCCTCTTGTGTCTCAATTGCCTCTCCCACCTGCTCTGTGGCTAAGGCCCATTGCTCCCTACGAAGGACAGCTGCATCACCTTGTTTTCTGTTATTAGAGAGGTTGAGCAGACTAATGAAACTGCCTCTACCTGTAAGCTACTTGCAAAACAAAGATAAAGGATTATTAGCACAGTTAGAAATAATAACTAATATTTTCAAATACTGCCCCTTTAGGCACAAAAGGTTTTCAGAGAATCCCATGCATTGTTCCTTATGAAGAAGAGATCACAGCTCAGCGGTAGAGCATGTGCAAAATATTCAGAGCGTCCCAGGTTCAGTCCCCAGCATCTTTGGGTAGGACTGGAAGAGACTTCAACCTGAAACCCTAGCAAGCCCCTGCCAGTCAGTGTAGACGATACTAACTGGGCAGAGCAACAGTCTGATCTGGTCTAATTCATCCTTCTGTGTTCCTTTGAATGGATGGTTGTAGTGAGCAAACTGCTTTCCTCCCAGTGTTTTCTGCGAAGGACCACAGGTCAGGGGGGAGAGCACAGATTTTTCCATGCGAGAAGGTCTCCAGTTTGGTTCTTGGCATCTCTTGTTTAAAAGGGATCTGGTAGCAGGAAGTGGAAAGACCGTAGCCTCAGCCACTGCCATTCATTAGAGTAGACAGTAGGGGAGCTAAGTGTTGGCTGTGCACACACCATACATTTAAAGCACACACATCCTTAAAGAATCATGGGAAATGTAGTCTGTTAAGGGCGTTGCAGCTCTGTGAGGGGTGAACTACAACTCCCCTGGTTATTTTGGGCTGGTGGTGTACTCTAAATGTATGTGGTGCGTTTGCAAGATCCTTCCTAGCTGAACTCCTGGCATCAAATGTCAGTAGATGGTTCCTTGGTAGAAAAGGTGGTTCTAAATCTCCTGCATTGTGTATCTCTCTGCCCTGCCCCTCCAAACCCTTTTAAGATGAGGAAGATGAAGAGCTGAATGAGGAAGAAGAAACAGATGAGGGAGACCCACAAGATGAGAAGGTGGATGGTACGTGCATAACTGAGCAAGTGAAAGAGAAATGTGGCTGTTGAGAAACTATTTTAACTTTGGCTGCTCAGAGCATCCACGTTCTTGCTGAGGACTGGGGTTTGCGTGGCACCTTGAATCATGGCAGTGCTATTTTCATTTCAATACCGTGAGGGGGAAAATGGCACCCATGGGATGTCTTTTTGAGTTTTGCCCTTCCAGAACTTCACAGCTTTAGCTGCCATTGATGGAGGCAAGGAGATTCACAGTGCAATGACACCCTGTCACTGGAACGCTGTTCTCAGCAAAGAACACAGGCTAGAGGAAAGAGAGCCCCAACTATACATTTAAAGAAGTATCATACCACTTTAAACAGCCACGACTTCCCCCAAAGTGTTCTGGGAACTCTTTGAGAGCTGCAATTCCCAGAGTTCCCTTGGAAGAGAGACCGATGACCAACCCCTCTTCCCAGGGCACTCTGGGAATTGCTCTGGGAGGGGAATAGTGTTCTGTGTAACTTGGGGTGAACTACAGTTCCCAGAATTCTTTGTGTCAGCCAGCCTCTCAGTTTTATTGCACATAGCCAAAGGCTGCCGCAATGTACAGAGAATCATTCAACAATTAATAGAAAATATACTGGATTGATACAAAAAACTTAAAACATTTATATTATCAAGACATTACCTACTCTAAACAGAGCTATAAAAGTACTTTAATATACAAGTTAAGACATTAAACAATAAAATTTATAAGCTAAAATTATCACATGGTCACTAATATGTTAATCAATACAATGTGCAATTATATTCAGAGTTTGGTGATAAAGATGAATTCTTTGTGGAAACTAAGTGGTATAAATGAGTTTAAATGTACGATGTGGATAGAGAAACAGTCTTCCCTGTTACAAGGCAATTGCCGTCAGCTGTTGGCCACTTTAGTTGGGGCTGATGGGTTTTGGGGTCCAGTCACAATTGGAGGGTCCACACATTCCCCATCCTTTCCTTGTGTACTAAACTGGTTTCACTTACGTCTTTTCCACCTTTGTTTGTTTCAGGTCCTCAGTAACGAAGGAGGAGGGGAAAATGGATTCCAGAAGGGAAGGAGAAATTCTGCCTGTACGGACTGGGAAGACTTGGGGAGGGGGAGGAAGAGGGGTGTAGTGGGGTGGGACGCCCAAATTGAATGCCCAACAAGCAATGAGGAAAAGGAGCAGGACGAAGTTCAGCTGAAGAAGAGCCATTTGGGATGTGGAATTCTTGGCAGTCCAGAAAGAATACTTGCACAAGGACACTTTTATACACGGGTGCAAAAAGGAACCTTTCATACATTTTATATGTTGTTGGTGTGTGTGTTTTTGTACATAATTATCATGCACTTGAATTATTTTTTTTTGTAATGAAGAGAAGATAAGCTTTTTCTCCCCCTCAGTTTTTTTTTTTTGCGGGGGGAGGGAGCATTCAGAGCACCCTCCCGCAGACCGAAGGATGCCAATTCTGGGAATTAGTTAGAGTTTCTTTGCACTGCTTAGACTGTTAGGAAAAATGGGAAAGTTTTAGTGTTAGTAGACCTTAGCTAACCAACCGTACCAATAGTTTTAGTCAACTTTTTTGATCTAGGAAGAAGGATCTGATAAAAGAATATTATCTGCCTCAATGCCTGTAGCTGAACTTTAAAAGGTGTCTGCCGATTTTACTTCTTTGTTGTATATAGTTAAAATAAAATGAATTCCAATTTTATCTCAATTGGTTATTTATTTCAGCCAATCAATCTCTATTATTATGACCACAGATCAGCCACTAAGTTACTAAGTTAAAATAAAATGAATTCCAGTTTTATCTCAATTGGTTATTTATTTCAGCCAATCAATCTCTATTATTATGACCACAGATCAGCCACTAAGTTACAGTCAAACAAATGCAGTTTTCAGGCCAAGAAAAGACTATTAGGAAGAATTACCGGTATTTATTTAGAATATTTATAACCTGCCTTGCAAACAAATGATTCATACTTAAGTATCCTCTAGATCAGGGGTGGCCAACTCTCAAGAGACTGCGATCTACTCACAGAGTTAAAAACTGGCAGTGATCTACCCGTTTTTTGGGGGTTCAGGTGTCAAAGTTGTTGAGCTTTTTTTCTGGGAGGGGGAGGAAGAAGGCCTGATTTAGGGAGGGGGAGGAAGAAGGTGCAGGCTAAAATGTTGATAGGGAAGCCAAAGTTGAGCTTCTCTGTGGGGAGCCAGTTATCTGCCGGTGATCTACCACAGACGTCCAGTGATCTGCCGGTAGATCATGGTCTGCTCCAGATGTTGCTAAACTACAACGCTCATTAGTCCCAACACACAATGGTCCTGTGTCGTTTGTTTGTTTGTTTGTTTGTTTGTTACATTTGTATACTGTGTACCCTCAGGTCTCAGGGCAGTTCACAATATAAAATCACAACATCTGAATATAAAATACATAACAAAAATAAGAACAGCCCAATAATCCCCCCTCCCCAACACATTTTAATAATGGCCTGAGCTTGTACTGGACAGTGGCTTCTGGCTCTAAGGCTTTATAGGTCAAAATCAGCATTTTGAATTGGGCCCGGAAACTAAACGGCAGCCAGTGCAGTCATGCCAGGATTGGTATATGTTCAAACCGTCTTGCCCCATTGAGCAAACTGGCCACTGAATTCTATGCTATCTGAAGTTTCCAAACAGTCTTCAAAAGCAGTCCTATGAAGTAATCCAGGCACGTCCAACAGGCAGATCGTGACCTATCAGTAGATCACTGGATGTCTGTGGTAGATCACTGGTAGAGATCCAAAGAAGCTCAAAACAACTTTTGGCACCCCTAAAAAAGCTCAACATTTTTGCCTTGCACCCCCCCCCCCACAAAACGAGGCTTTCCTCCTCCCTAAAAAGCTCAACAACTTTGACCCAAATCCCCCAAAAAGGGGTAGATAACAGCCAGTTTATAACTCTGTGAGTAGATTGCACTCTCTTGGGAGTTGGCCACCCCTGAGTAATCTAACCTAGGGGTTACCAGAGCATAAACAACAGTAGTTAGCCTGTCCCTGCCCAGATAGGGGCACAGCCAAAGCTGATGGAAGGCACTCTGCGCCACTGAGGTCACCTGAGCCACAATCAACAACAATGGGCCCAGAAGTATCCCCAAGCTACTTACCTGCTTCTTCAGAGGGAGTGTAACCCCATCAAGAACAAGCAACTTCCCAGGATGAATGGGAGCTGGCTTACCTTCCTGGGAGATGGGGAGGATAACCTCTGAATGGCCCTTGATCTGATGGCAGGGGGTCAGAGATGTTACAATAATCACTGTGGTCATGTCCACACCATACATTTAGGGCACATATCTTTCCCCAAAGAATACTGGGAGCTGTAGTGTGTTAAGGGTGCTGGGAATTGTAGTTCTGTGGAATGTACCGGTAGTTCATTCTTTGGGAGAAGCTGTACTGTTCAGGTGATCTAAATGAGCTTTAAATGTATGTCGTGGGTGGGAACTAGACAGCTTTGGATAAAAAAAGCATTAGCCAGAAGTGCAGTGAACAAGCTAAACCGCACAATGGCTAAAAACAGAACCTCCATTTTCCAAGACAGTATACCTTTGATTACCAGATCCTGAGAACAAACAGCAAAGACCAGCTAGCTGAGCTACCATACAACTGTGTCATCACTTGCCAGCTCTTAAAATAGACAATTGTAGTACCTGGGGGGCTGAAAGGCAGAGTGGGTCCCTTAAAATTACGGTATTTTCTTCTGGTGGATTGTTGGCAAACAGCAGTTCTGACTGGGTGGTGTGAACAGCATGACCATAAGGCACATCACAGGCACAACAATGCACAGAATTTGTGGCATCTCTCTGTTCAGAAGGAAGCTCCTGGACAAACAACCGGCCAATGAAAACTGAACATTGGGGAGGTTGGAGGAGAATTTCCAGCTGTTCTTTGAACAGCAAGGAAAAAGCAGTAAAAGACCCATGTGAGCTGCAACAAAATGTTGCAGCGTGGAACGCTCCTGTTTCACACCCTTACCTCTTTCAAGTTCCATTCCATTCCATTATACTTTCATTTCAGTCCTCATTGGCCTATATTTTGGGCAGGATTTTAAAGAGCCAATGGCCCAAGTCCCCTTTGTGGACCACAAGTCTTTGTAGCAACCAGCGCACCCTTCAGCCCTGCTCACTGAGCATCCATCGGGGACTGGGCTCTCCTTATGTTGGATAAGACACAAACAAGTCGAAGTTCCAGTTTTGACCCTGGAGTTTCTGGGTTTGCGCCCCATCTCCTGAAAAAGAAAACAAACCCGGAACTCCCCCCCACCCCCCCACCCTTTTGTGTGCGCGGGCGAGGGGGCAGGAGGGGCTCCTCAGCGGCCCTTGGGCAGGGAGGGGTCGGCGTCTTGCTCCCTCCGCGCCCGCCAGGTCAGCCGGCGCTTGCAAACTTTGCAGCCGGGCCGCCCCGGCCGCAGCGCCCTCCTTCTCCCCCTGCGGGGCTTTGCGCACGAGTCGGCGCCGTTTTCACACGGGCTGCTGCTCGCCCAGCCGAGATAAGAGGCAGCTGCCAGCGACGCCGGCCTTAGCGGGTGGGGAGGCGGCCGAGGAAGGGGGCAAGGCCGGAGAGGTCGAGGCTGAGCGGGGGCCTCCGCGGGGAAAGGAGCGTCCGCCGGTTTGCACCTGCCGGCGAGGATGGAGCCGGGCTCGGGAGAGAAGAGCCAGCTCCTCAACGGCGTGGAAGGCAGGTGAGTCGCGGGCAGCGGCCTCCAAGTTTCTTCCCCCCACTTTGCTTTCTGCTCCTGCAGTTCTCCGCCCCGAAGGCAATGCGGACGCTTCCCGCCAATATAGCTACAGATGCATTTACTACCTCGCTGCTTCCCCAGCATTAATTCTTTGCCACAGTGCAGTCCGATTTTAAGCATGTTTCCTCCGCAATAGGAGCAAACTCCAAGGGGCCCAGGTCCCTTCTGGCTCCCAATAAAATATTTGATGCTCCCCCGCACCCCAAGTTGATAGGCATTGCCATTCAAATAGTGTGCGCCTTGTGATTATGCGGGACGCAGCTTGCCTCCCCCCAATATTTTATTTAAGTTGGTACCTTTGTAGATGGGGTAAGTCCCAACAAGTTAAGGGTGATCTGATGATGACACTAAATAGGTGCAAGATTGGGCTGTAGGTGTGCAAACCTGTGTTTGCTCAGGTGTGAATCGTGTTGCGTTCAGTGGGAGTTACGCCCTAGTGAGTGCCAGGTAGAGCCTTGCAGCCTGATCGAGGTCGCTGGCTTTGGGAGAGGGGCTTATCACTGCCTGCCCACCTCCCCATCTTACCCAGCCTATTGGCTAGAGTTTGGGGGCTCCATGAAAGCATTCAGATCCAAAATTGTGCATGCAGACCCTCCCAGCCACCCTCTCTTACAGTACTGGAGCCCAAAGAAGTGTAATGAACTTACAAAAAAGAAAAACCCTGCCAATTCCTAAAACGGGTGGAGAAGCTGTGGCCCTCCAGATGTTGTTGCACCCCCAATTCTGCCAGCCCCCACCAGCAGGAACATGGGCCAGGAATGACTTTTACTGATTGGTTTTGGCAATTTACATCCTGCTTAACAGTACTCCTCTATAAGGAGTAGAAACAGCAAACTCAGTAAACACCATGGAGATAAAATCAGTTAAAAGCTAACTCTAAAATAAAAAGTAGCTTAAAATGACTGCTGACACGGGCTCCGGAAGTTCAACAGGGAAGGGGGGGGGTTGTCGGCTATCTGATATCAGCTGGGAGGGGACTGTAAGCTTGCAACATCTGGAAAGCCAAGGGTTCCCTGTCTGTGGTCTAGAATCAAATCAAGAAGTCAAACTTTTCCTGGCATGAAATTTCAGAGAAGCTTTATCTGTTGAATGTTGATATCTGTTGTGTATTTGTTAAAGGCAAGGCAGGCAGCTTTGCGTGAAGAAAGGATGGCAGCCTCCGGCTCAAGCCCTCCCAGGGTGCGTGTAATTAGTCACTATTAAGTAACTTTGACATCCTTTTTCAACTGCAATAAGGGTATCTAAAAGCAAGGCAAAAGGGTTGTTTCTGTACAACCCCACTATACCAGGCAAAACCTATGAGCGGAATGTGGGTTCTGTTCTTGCAGCTGAGATTGCGAACAGAGCGTGGGATCAGAGGGTAGGGATTGTTCCAGTTTAGTTAATGTAAAAATGGAATCTTGTCTAATCTTGCATAAAAATGTTTTGCAGCAGGGGATGGCAGCATTTCAGGAAAAACGCAGGGCTGTTTTAGAGAGAGCCTGGGCTGCAACATGTATTTGCTACACTTACACACCACCCTCCTGGAAGAAGCACTGAGCAGTGCTTACCTCCCCCCCCCCCCATATTATCCTTACCACAACCCTGTGAGATAGGTTAAGGAGAGAGAATTATATGCCAAGGTCACCCAGCGTGGGCTAAACTCTGCGTTTGTTCTTGTTATATAAAGAGCATCTGCAAGGAAGCAACTTCCAGGCAAATGTGGCAAAAGCTTAAAACTTTTTCTCTGCCAGCCCTGTTCCAAGAAAACTTGCCTCTTGGAAGCGGCAGTTTGCATTTCTAGGGCACCATCAGAGGCTTCCCTTGAAATGTAAATTGCAACTTTAGAGAGAAAAAGGGTTTGTTTGTTTTTTGGCAGAGAAGGTTGCATGGAGAGAAAATAAGGTCCTCCCCACCCCACCCTCAGGGTCCCAAGATTGCTCAAGCTTTGCAAAGGATGCTGTCTATATTCTTAAAAACTTACAAGTTGCTATATACATTAAAGAGCTTGAACTTGGTTTGATATACAGAACAAAACCCTTGCATGTTAAGTGCATTATTGCAGTAAAGATCACCCAGCTTCATGGCTGAGTGGGGATTTGAACTCTGGTCTCCCGTACCCTGCTTTGGCGCTTGAGTGTAGAAACCGAAATTGTTTGCCTGGGCAGATAGAAGGCAGAGGTGCAGGAGTGTGTGTGTTAAGAACCTTCGACAGTAACATGTTCGGAATGCAGCCTGCTCTATGAAAGGTAAGAATCACATCCACCCATTGTTCTGCCTGTGTCCCTCTTGCCTGCCTTTGGCATGCAGCCCCCAGAGGTTCCCTGCCAGTGACTGCAAGAGGCATTGTCACATTGCAAGGGCACATTCCACCCAGGAAAAGAACACCAGGGAGGGGCAGAGCAGGGCTGGTGCTGCAGGACAAATGACCCGGGGAATGAATGGGGCTTGGCCAAGGAGGAATCAAGAGGGCTGGGTAGAAAACTGGGGAGGGGCTGCATTTGCCCCCTGGGCCTGAGGGTCCCCACCCTTGACTTGAGTGGTGCATATGTGCAGAGGCAACAGAAGCCAGGTTGGGTAGTGCTGCCTAATGGCTGGAGGGTGTGCAAATCAAACTCACTCTCTCTCTCACACACACAAGCAAACACTCACGCAAAGGCACATGCCTATTTCCTGCTTGTTTTGCTAACACTGTGAGGATCTCTACTTGGCACTGCCGCACAGCAGAACTTGAACGCCATACCATCAAACGAAATATTATTTTAAATAATAATAATATATGTGATCAAGATACTATTTCTTTCCTTCCAACCAAGGGATACATTTCTATCCATGTTGCCCAGAGTGGTTGGGGCAACACAATAAAAGTAATAAATTATTATTATTATTATTATTATTATTATTATTATTATTATTATTATTGGCTCAAGGTTATGTACCTAGTCTTCCCACACCCCCATTTTATCCTCACAACAACCATGTGAGGTAGGTTAAACTGAGAGACCAAGGGCCACCCAGTCAGCTTCCCAGCCATGTGAGGACCTAAATCTTGGGCTTCCTATGTCCTAGTCCTGCACACTAATAGCTCCAGTACAGTGACTTTGAATTAAATTCATAAGGAGCTGAAGTAAGGCCTCTGCTGTTTTCTGCTTTGCTTTTCCAGCTGACACTCAACATGGTGTGGCTAACTAACATACTTGGTCCTTACTGGACATTTTTTTGTGGCGGCGGGGGTATTCAGTTTATTGTTGTGCTTCTGCAAATTTAGAGTTTGTGGGACAGCAGCATCTCTGCCTGATACAACCTCTCTCTCTTTAAAAATCTTATGTTTATGACATAGGTCTTATTTAGGAGTTGTGGGTAAGAACTTCCCAAACCCAATAGTCGGCTACGTTCCAGACCTTTCCTCCTTCGAGCTGGGCCTGAACGGGAACCAGCACTGCCATTCCAGCTGGGCATCTAACAGCAGCTACGATGCTGAAAAAGAGAGAGCTCGGAAGAAGCTCTACGTCGCCTCGGCCATCTGCTTGGTCTTCATGGTGGGAGAAGTTGTGGGTAAGGCTCTTGACGCTTTTTGACATCACTGTTCGCTGTTTGGATTGTGCATCATGACTGTGTACAAAATTGTCATCATCATCCTATAGAATCATAGAATTGTAGAGTTGGAAGGGACCTTGAGGGTCATCTAGTCCAACCCCGTGCAGTGCAGGAATCTTTTGTGGAACTCAAACCCACAGCCCTAAGATTAAGAGTCTCATGCTGTACTGACTGAGCTGTCCCAGTTCTTCCTATTATTTACCTGCCCTTCACCATAAGTTCCCTGGGCAGTTTGCAACACATTCCGGCCAGCCACACTGAAGGGGTGTGAAGCACAGCCAGTGAGGGCTGTGGCCTTGGGTAGATGGGAGTTCCAAGGGACGCATAAAGAGGCCCAGAGGTCTGCATTTGGCCCACAGGCCTGAGTTTCCCCAACATCTGTAATGCATGAATCATCTGTAATCAGTGTTGGAAATTCGCATTGTTCTAGGCACACAGGGAATTTCATTAGTGCGAGCAGCTTCTGAGTTCTGGGTGCAGTACTGCGCCTAATATTTCAGATTAAAACTGCAGAGTGGAAGGAAAGGAGGACCCTTTCCTGCCCCCCCCCCACTTCTAGCTACTCTCTGAAGACTGGAGAAGAGACCCTCTCAAAAGTATTAGGGGGGTGGGCAGAGGAAGGACTAGACCACATGAAAAGGGAACATAATATTTTAGCTGCAGTTCATTCATTTTCAGCTTTGTATTCCTGTTATAAAAAAGCACGCCTAGAAATTCCATTGTTGTGCCCTTAAGGATTAAGGTGCCATTTAGCTCCTGGCTTTCATATCTCAGTTTCTAATACTGCCCTCTGCCTGTGGGGCTCTCTCTTCCCAGGGGGGTACCTTGCCCACAGCCTTGCCATCATGACTGACGCCGCCCACCTCTTGACGGACTTCGCCAGCATGATGATCAGCCTTTTCTCTCTCTGGATGTCCTCTCGGCCCCCTACCAAGACCATGAATTTTGGTTGGCATCGAGCAGGTAACAACATCCTGGCTACTAAGGAGGAAGTCCCAGTGAATACAGTTAAGCAGACTTCCAAGGAAGCCCACCGAAGGCTGTGCCTGCTGGCTATGTGACATTCACACTGTAGCAGATCAAATGCAAACTTCTGAGCAGAGACTATAGAGCTGTGTTGGTAGGGCATGCTGAATTTAAAAAACAAAACCAAACCAAACCAGTGAGGGGGGCTGAAAAGTTGTAACATGATTTGGGAATTCAAAAGATATGTTGGTTAAATTAATGTAACTTAGTTTTGCTTGGTAAGTATAAAATTTCATAGAAATAATTAAAAATGATTGCCAAGTACTTGTAGCTGTTGTTGGCCTCCGTTTGTCTCGGGAGACAATGGAGGAGTGTGCCTTTGGGGTGAAGTCAAACCGCTGGAGGGTTGCATCGCCTGCTGTGGCTGATACAGGAGCAACATGTTTTGTTGCAGCTGGGGCAAATGAAGGCATCCAATTGTGCTGCTGAAGATGCAGCTATATTATTATTATTATTATTATTATTATTATTATTTATTTAGCATTACCTGACATTTTTCAGAAAGTAAAATTAAAAGTATTTGGTTTTCCGAAAGCAGAGGGAACAATAGATCTCATTTTAAGCCCAGAAAATAACTGTGTGTGCATCAGTGAGGCAGGGAGGGCTGAATTGGGGACGGTAAGATTTTTGGGCCCGATTCACATGAAACTCCTGCACACGGAAGAATTTACACACAGGTCCCAATTTCTCCCGTTCCCCCTCCAATAAGGGGCTTAATGTCTTTATTGTTTCAAACAGTTCTCAGGACATAATTTTTACTGTTGAGGCTGCCTGCACAAATAGAGCAGCACTGAATTGGGCCTCTTGTTGCCTTGTGAACTGGTCTGTCTGTTGCAAGAGAATGTATTGGAGCAGTCTAATTGGGCAGCTTTATTTGGTGGACATACTCCCAAGTATATGCAGCTAGGACCAAACTCTCAGAAACTACATGCTTGGGGAGTTGTTGCTCTTCACCTGCCATTGACACCTAACCTAACCAAACCTTCCTGGCTTTCTCTGCAGAGATCTTGGGAGCCCTGCTCTCCGTGCTGTCTATCTGGGTGGTGACTGGTGTCCTGGTTTATTTAGCAGTGCAACGGCTGATCTCGGGCGAGTACGAGATAGAAGGGAATGCCATGCTCATCACCTCTGGCTGTGCCGTGGCAGTAAACATCATGTATGTAAGCATGCTCAGAATGCACTTGAATGGGCACCTAAGGAAGTTGCATAAACTGGAGATTCTCCTCAGATGGGGGTTGACCCTGGCAATGGATTGCGGGCTGCATAGATCAGTGGTACCATGCTTTGTAGGCCAAAACACGTCTTGTGTTCATTGTGGGGAATCTCCAGCCTTTTGTCCTGCCCACTGACATCAGATGGTAGGTAAAGGCGTGGCTGCCTTGACTTTGAAGCAGTTTCTGTTGAAGCCTCCTGGAAACTGACTTAAAAAGCGATATTGTCACTTGAAGTGATAATGAAGTCAGGTGATTAGCCTGCAGGCATGTGTGGAGATAGAGATCTGTGCAGAAAGGATCAGGAAGCTGGTGATAGAAAAGACCTTAGCCAGAGGCCCTGGTGAGACACTCCCAATTAAGGGTCTACATTACTGGGCTGGGCAGACCATCTGAGCTGGTGTGAAACAGCTTCCTGGGTATTTGCTTCTGGATGACAGGGGCTGAATGAACAAAAGCCTCTGGTCAAAGGAATAGCCCAACTCTCTTGCCCCCACTTCTGAGTGTTTTTACTTTTGTTGTTCTTCATTTAGTGCAGGGGTAGGCAACCTAAGGCCCAGAGGCTGGATGTGGCCCAATCACCTCAATCCGGCCTGTGGACAGTCCAGGAATCAGCATGTTTTTACATGAGTAGAATGTGTGCTTTTATTTAAAATGCGTCTCTGGGTCATTTGTGGGGCATAGGAATTTGTTCAATTTCCCCCAAAAAATATAGCCCAGCCCACCACATGGATGGTGGACCGGCCCACGGCTAAAAAAGGTTGCTGACCCCTGATTTAGTGCAATTATCAGATTTCTGTCCTGCCCTTCTTTCTGAAGGTTCCCAGGGTGGCAAACAACAAGTAATAAAACTTATGTACAGAATGCAAGAGGAGTTGAGAAGCCAGTGTGGGATTTAGTTATTTAACTGTAGCATTATTTCTCTGCCCGTCAGCTGGGGAAAGGGTCCCAGAACTGCTTATGGAAGAATAAAGATAGTTTCTGCCCACCACAGTCGGAAAGAAATGACAGAGGAGGAAAAAGCAATGGGGAGGGAAGAGGAAAACAAAGAAGCTTGGATACCAATTCTTAAAAGTAACAAGTGACAGCCAGCTGAGGCTGGAAGAGAGTTCAGGAAAGATCAGAGAGCAGAGCCAGTGGTATGGCCCTGCTTCCCATCTTTGCCTCTGCTGCAGCCTGATGCTCTCCTTTTGGCAAAGTCTTCTCTCCTTGCCCACTTTTCCTTTTAATTTCTCCTTCCAGAATGGGCATTGTTCTCCACCAGTCAGGGCATGGGCACAGTCACGGCAGTGGGCACAGTCATGGCAATGGGCACAGTCACGGCAGTGGCCCCAACACCAGTGTCCGGGCTGCTTTCATCCACGTGGTTGGGGATTTCCTACAAAGCATTGGAGTCTTGGTGGCAGCCTACATCATCTACTTCAAGGTAAAGCGGTCTGGAATAATTGATAATTGCAAAGAATATTTATTCCATGATGGAGCAGCTCTGCCGACTCTCTTAGGAGACAACTGCTGCTGTTACCATGTTGGCTCTGTAAAGAACAAGCTTGTTTGGGGCCAGTAATAAGTTAGGTGCGGAGCAGAGCAGGGACTCTGCAGTCGAGTGGCAGAGCATCTTGGGTTCGGTCCTCAGCATCATCTCTCCCTTAAACCCTGGAGAGCTACTGCTGGTCATTGTAGTGGGTACTGATCTAGATAGACCATTGAACAGACACTGTATAAGGCAGAGAGGCTCACAGTTTTCTTTCTCCTTCGCCTTCTTCCTCCAGCCAGAGTACAAATACGTGGATCCCATCTGCACCTTCCTATTTTCCATCCTGGTCCTTGGAACGACCCTAAGCATCCTCCGAGATGTTGTCCTTGTGTTGATGGAAGGCAAGTCTCCCCTTTTGAAGTGGGCGAAAGAGATTGGAGCATCTGGTTGGACTATGCCATGAATTTTCTATGTATGGGGGAGGCTGCTTGGTGTGTGGGGACATTGTAAGACAAAGCAAGACATTGCAGCACTTAAAATGCAGGTGGTTGCTTTCCTTTTCCTTTGTTTGACTTCTGTTGCATTCTAAGGGTTTGGGTTGGGTAGTAATGTGTTAGTTATTTCACCCTGTGTCTCTTTGTCCCCATAACAGCTGGAAGGGTGCACCATTTGAGTCTAGAAAATGGGATGGGCGGGAGGAAGCACCACTCCTCTGAGTCTCTGGAGCAGGCAAAGGCAAACTTGGCCCTCCAGATGTTTTGGGACTACAGCTCCCATCATCCCTGACCACTGGTCCTGTTAGCTAGGGATGATGGGAGTTGTAGTCCCAAAACATCTGGAGGGCCAAGTTTGCCTATGCCTGCTCTGGAGGGTCCCTTCCTCTCCAGCTGCTGAAATGGAAGAGTGGGGAGGCTCAGGCCTGGGGGCCAAATGAGGTCCTCCAATCCTCTCTCCATGGCTCTCAGGGCTGGGAAAAGGACCCCCAAGGAAACACGAAGTCATCTTCCATGGTATAATCCAGGCTTCCCCAAACTCGGCCCTCCAGGTCGGGCGAGGTGCAGCTTTACAGTGTGGCAAGAGCAAACTTGAAGAGGGGTATTCGACGGGCAAAACTGGATTATAGGCAGAGGATTGAGGATAATTTAAGGAGCAACAACACAAGACAGATGTGGCAGGGGATTCAGCATATTACCAACTACAAACCTAACCTTGGTGCTGTCGACGGTGACCCTTTGCTGGCGGAGGAGCTTAACCTCTTCTTTGCTCACTTCGAGAAGGAGCCACCTGAGACGCCGGTATTACAGCCACCAGCCCATAGGGGCCCCTCATTCACTGTAGAGGAGCATGAGGTGAGACAGGTATTGAGGATGGTGAATCCGAGGAAGGCTGCTGGACCTGATGGCATCACTGGAAAGGTGTTGAAGGGCTGTGCGGATCAGCTGGCGAGGGTCTTTACTAAGATCTTCAACAAGTCCTTACACCAGTCTATTGTCCCACCCTGCCTGAAGTCGTCAACTATTGTTCCTCTGCCTAAAAAATCCACAATCAGTAGTTTGAATGACTACAGACCAGTTGCACTGACTCCAATCATCATGAAGTGTTTTGAGAAACTGGTGCGCCGTCACATTATTTCCTGTCTTCCATCAACTTTTGAAAACTATCAGTTTGCATACAGGGCAAATAGATCCACAGAAGACGCTATCACCACCACTCTCCATGCTGCTCTGTCCCATCTGGAGCAGCCGGGGAGTTATGTGAGGCTGCTGTTTGTGGATTTTAGCTCTGCTTTTAACACTATCCTCCCCCATAGACTGGTGTCCAAGGTAGAGGCGATTGGACTCTCCAACTCCACCTGTCTCTGGGTTTTGGATTTTTTGTCAGAACGTTCTCAGAGGGTTAGAGTAGGGTCACATATGTCCACAGCCCTTAGCCTTAACACCGGCTCACCACAGGGTTGTGTGTTGAGTCCCCTGCTCTATACTCTCTATACGTATGACTGTACAGCCATCTATTCCAGCAACAAAATCATCAAGTTTGCTGATGACACTACGGTGGTGGGGCTCATTTCAGGAGGGGATGAGTCCGCCTATCGGGACAAGGTGGAGCGGCTCTGTGTTTGGTGTGGAGAGAACAATCTGGCTCTTAATACGGCTAAGACCAAGGAATTGGTGGTGGATTACAGGGAAAAAAAGGCGGACATTCAGCCCTTGTATATCAACGGGGAACGGGTGGAGAGGGTGGCGGAATTCAGGTTTTTGGGAGTGACTATCGATCAGGGCATGACTTGGAGCGCAAATACCACTGCTCTGGTGAAGAAGGCCCAGCAGAGAATTTATTTCCTCAGACTTTTAAAGAAGAACAATCTGAGTGAGAGACTGCTGGTGTCCTTCTACCGAGGCTCCATAGAGAGCATTCTCACATACTGTATTTGTGCTTGGTTCTCCAGTTGTACAGCTAGGGAGAGGAAGGTGCTCCAGAAGGTCATAACCACAGCCCAAAGGATTATTGGTCATCCTCTCCCATCTTTGGAAGAACTGTACGGTTCCCGTTGTCTTAGGAAAGCAAACAACATCCTGCAGGATTCATCTCACCCGGGATACAGTCTGTTTGCACTACTGCCTTCTGGCAGGAGATATAGAAACATCAAGTCAAGGACAAATAGACTGAAAAATAGTTTCTATCCAAGAGCTGTGGCCTTTTTGAATGCTGTAACTCGATAGTGTGACCTGGGAGTTTGATGGGTGTGGGTGTGGGTGTGGCTGGAATGTGGTTTGTTTGGTTGTTGTTGTTGTTTTGCTTTTGTTGTTTTTAAGGGATGGCATCCAATTTCGTTGCACTTGTGCAATGTTGCACTTGTGTAATGACAATAAAGAATCTATCTATCTATCTATCTATCTATCTATCATCTATCTATCTATCTATCAGATGTTTTGGGACTACAATTCCCATCATCCCTGACCACTGGTCCTGTTAGCTAGGGATGATGGGAGTTGTAGTCCCAAAAACTTATGGAGGGCCGAGTTTGACTATGCCTGGTATAATTTAATCAAACTACCGTATTTTTTGCTCCATAGGACGCACTTTTTCCCCTCCTAAAATGAAGGGGAAATGTGTGTGCGTCCTATGGTGCGAATGCAGGCTTTCACTGAAGGCTGGAGAGCGAGAGGCATCGGTGCGCACCGACCCCTCTCGCTCTCCAGGCTTCAGGAAGCTATCCGCAAGCCTTGCAAGCCCGGCGGGAGTTCCCGCGGGCTCACAAGGCTTGCGGGCAGCAGCCTGCAGCCCCAGCGAGTGTCCGCAAGCCTTGCGCGCCTGGCGGGAGGTCCCGCTGAGCACACGAGGCTTGGGGCGGCAGCCTGCCGCCCGAAGTACGCGGAGCCCTCCGGAGGGCTCCCTGTGCTTCCGGCGAGTGTCTGCAAGCCTTGCGCGCCCGGCAGGAGCTCCCGCCGGTCGTGCGAGGCTTGGGGCGGCAGCTTGCCGCCCGAAGCACACGGAGCCCTCCGGAGGGCTCCCCGTGCTTCGGGCGAGTGTCTGCAAGCCTTGCGCGCCCGGCAGGAGCTCCCGCCGGGCGCGCGAGGCTTGGGGCGGCAGCTTGCCGCCCGAAGCACGCGGAACCCTCCGGAGGGCTCCCCGTACTTCGGGCGAGTGTCTGCAAGCCTTGCGCGCCCGGCGGGAGGTCCTGCCGGGCGCGCGAGGCTTGGGGCGGCAGCCTGCGAAGGAGAGGGGCTGTGCAGAGAGAGAGAGAAGGCGCAGCGCCCCTTCAGCAACGCGCCTGTCCAGCGAAGCCGGAGGAGGAACAAAAGGGTCTCCTTCTGTTCCTTCTCCAGGTTCACTGAAGGACGATGCCCCTTCTCCCTCTCTGCGAAGCACCTCTCCTGTGAAGCCGCATCAGTCCCTTCTCCCACCTCCCAGAAAAGCCAGGAGAAGCCCCGATCTCTTTAAAGGAGTTGCGCGGCTTCTGCCGGTTTTGCGGGAGGTGGGTGAATCCCCACACCTCCCAGTAAAGCCAGGAAAGCCCTGCGCAGCGTCTCCCGGCAAGGAGAGGCTGCACGGGGCTATGGAGTCTTTAGCCCCACGCAGCCTCTCCCTCCCGGGAGAGGCTGCACGGGGCTAAAGGGGAAGCCAAAACAGCGAGCGGGATCCATCCCGCTTGCTGCTTTGGCTTGCTCCATAGCCGCGCGCAACCCCTCCGGCAGGGAGAGGTTGTGCGCAGCCTGTACGCTGCTCTTTGGGGCTGGGGGGATTTTTTTCTTGATTCCCCCCCCTAAAAACTGGGTGCGCCCTATGGTGCGAAAAATACAGTATGTGTTTTAGCTTTGCGCAAGACAAAGAAGCAGTTGTGTCATCTTGTTGTCTGCTTCTCACCAGCATCTCCTCCTCCACCTTTGCTTCTTTGCAGCCACCCCAAAGGGTGTGGAGTTCAATGATGTGAAGAGTATCTTGCTGTCCATAAACGGAGTGAAAGCCCTGCACAGCCTCCATATTTGGGCCCTGACGGTGTCTCAGCCCGTGCTGTCTGTCCACATTGCCATCAGTAAGTTGCACTCCTGAGCAAGGAGTATCTGCAGGATTTTTTCTAGGGGGTTGGGGAGAGAAAATATAATAAATCGGACTTCCAGTTGTGGTCCAAAATACCTGAAAGGCACCCAGATTGGCGAAGGCTGTTCTAAATAAACAAGTATAACTGAAAGGTGGGAGCACAGAAACAAATGAGGGGTCTCGTGCCTGTACACGCTGCCTTGCATCTCAGGTTCTACAAATGCTAGAAACTTACTTTGTTTTGGATTTTTTTAATATAAAAATAAGAAATATGGGCATCTTGTGATACATCTGGCAGGGGAGGCAGTCCCTCTCCTTCCTTCCCTGCCCACATGAGTTGCAGGTTTAGGGGTTACAAGGTGCAGTCACTGTAGCTGAGGTGGATGTTGGATTTTGCAACTAGGGAAGAAAAGCATGTGGGCATAGACAGTGCTGGCACCCAGAAAAGCCAGGCTTTGACTGGGATGGTCTGCCAACCTCAACCCTTGATTCTACCTCCTCCTACCCAGTGGGTGGGTGGCTTAGGCAGCGTACTGAATGAGGATCTTCAACTGCCCCCAACCCTGTGCTTTTAAAAAAATGGAACACTTTGTATTTGTTTATTATTATTATTATTATTATTATTATTATTATTATTATTATTAATAATAATTTATATGCCACCCATCCAACTGGGTTGCCCCAGCCACTCCGGGTGGCTCCCAACAAAAAATACTAAAAACACAATACACTTTTTTATTTTTAAACATTTCTAAAACGTTTAAAAATCTCTCTTAAGCTGTATACAAAAATAACACTGAACCAAATAAGACTATCACAAAATCAGTGAATGAAACTCAGGAACTGGTTAAAGATAGCATTTGGAAATAATAGGGCCCACTCCAGCATGTCACAGAAAGCACAGGCAAAAGCAAAAAACAAAATCATCTTCACATGACATCTGAAGCAACCTATGGATGGTGTTTCATATATACCAGAGGGTGCTTGTGGTGGTGCAGATGGGGAGAGAGGCTCTGAAATTGCTTGGATCCTGACCAGTTTGTGGGCCTTGTCCTTGGTTATGTTTTTGTTGCCATTGAGTTGATTACACAATCACCTTCATGAACAGTCCGTTTTGATCCTTTCTGGGGAAGAAGGTGCCCTAATAGCCAGCTGTAAACCTGCTTTCCAACAGGCAAAACTAAAGAGGTCTGTAGGGGTGCTCTTGCAGATATTTGGGGCCCAAGTAGGGCCACAAACACGTACTGTGAGAAGGGCTCCCAGATACACCTCTTAGCATGGAGGAAATCAATCCATTTGTGCCGCCTTCCTCAGATGTTTTGAACTACAACTCTCAGTACACCATCTCCCCTCACCCCCGGACTTTGTGTCAAATTAACGGTGCCTGTCTTCCTTTTGCTCTGCTCACTGCTTGCCTCCCTTTCCAGACAAAGACGCAGATGCTCAGGCTGTCTTGAAGGAAGCAAGTTCCCGCCTGCAGGGAGCCTTCAACTTCCACACGACGACAATCCAGATCGAGAACTACTCCGAGGACATGAAGGACTGCCGGGAGTGCCAGAGTCCCTCTGACTGACTGTTTAGAAAATAAGAGAATCTGAGGAGAGTTGTAGAGCAGCCTGCAGATGGATATGCGGCCTTGTCAAAACTGCTACCTCAGAATTCGTTCCAGTGTGACCGTTACTCAGGGCCAAGTAACTCATGCAGTGTCACCTAAGTGCTGATGCTTAGTTTGTTGGGAGCAACTGAAAGTACTGCTCTCGCTCTCTCTCTCGGATCTGTCTCTCTCTGCTTCTCCCTCTTCCTGTTTCTCTCTCTCTCTCTCCTATAGTTTTATAAGTACCTGAAAATAAAACTGGGATCTTTCTGTTTATTGATTTGGCGGTAATAACTCCTCAATGCAAGGAGTTTCCTCTTCCTCAGTGGGGTTAGGATCTTCTTGTATCTAGAGTAGAGATGGGAGAGGAAGTCAATTCAGTTTGCATTTAAAGGCAAACTTACGTAATTTGCACTTTTTGAAGCAATACATGGACCAAAACACCACCTATTGTTAGTAATTTGCACTTCTTGGCTGCAGAACTGTACTGCAAAATGCCAAGTAATGTGCTCAAAAATTTACTTGCTAGGGGAAAGTGTGTTAGTTAGCTAGCTAGCTAGCTAGTTAGTTAGTTACAGTGGTACCTCGGGTTACAAACTCTGCTAACCCAGAAGTAGTACCTCGGGTTGAGAACTTTGTCCCCGGATGAGAATGTAAATGGCGCGGCAGCAACAGGAGGCCCCATTAGGGAAAGCGCGCCTCAGGTTAAGAACAGTTTCAGGTTAAGAATAGATTTCTGGAATGAATTACCATAAGTTCATAACTCGAGGTGCCACTATATTTTTGTGCATATAATGGGGTTGCCATTATATGCAAAAAAAATAAGTGTTTTTGAGCTTATTAATATTATTATCAACACAAAAACAGCCCCGTTGCCATACGTCTGGGTTTTCTCAGGCATTTTGCCATTTTCTAGAAATCCCGCCTGGAAACTATTTACAACGACCAATTCTCAGACATGTTTGGGGAAACCTGGATGTATGGTAGCCCTAGCATATAACATACAAAAATACATTATTTCGGGAGAAATTGCTTTGCAGAGATGTGTATGTTTGTCAAAATAGCATCCCAGAAGGCTGTTTTGGAGAGAGGCTCCCTAAAAGTGGTGATAAATTTCCATGAGGAGCTTTTTCTTAAAAAGAAAGAATGCAAACTGATGAGGAGAGGTAGCGAACTGAAGATTGGAAGAATGAGAAACCAAGAAGATGCTGACAGTTCCCTCCATCCCTTATCTAGAGTTCAGGGCCAACTCCAGGACTGAGGAGAGCCCTAGCCATAGAATTGCCTCACCATTTAAATTTCCCACAATGCCCTGAGATGTCCAATGTAGCATCACTCTGAGAATTTACAGAACTGGCTTCACTGCAAGCTTTTAATAACTGGTTGAAGCCAAAGTTACGCATATAACAGGACTTCACCATCCTCCTCTATCCCTCTGGGAGAAGATTTTGAGGGTTGCCACTGGGTGGCAGTGGAAGGTGCAGCCTGGCTATGTAAGGCCACTGCTGTTGGGATACAAAGCAATGCTTTCATTGTTATGTACCGTTACGCTGCTCTGAGGTCATGGGAAAAGGACGAAGAAGCTGTTATAAATTGTATTAAGAGTGATCTGTTAAAATGGGGGGGCGGGCTCTGCTCTTATGTGTTTGACAGCAGACCTATGCAGAACTTAAAGCAAGTCATGCTCTGAATGGCTTGGAGTTAAGGCCTCACCTGCTTAATTTCCAGTGTGGCGGGAAAAGCCTCACCTTAATTTCTGAGAATCCAGCTACCACTAACAGCACAGGAGTCGTCAGTGGTGGTGAGAAGGCTTGGCTGTGCTGGGTGGGTTTTTTGGGGGGTGGGGAGTTGCTGGAACTGTAGTGCCCTGGCAGAACCCGCTGACACTGGCCACAGAAACCATTCTGAGGAACTGTGGCAAATTAAAATGGCCTTACAGTCAGCCACAGCTGATAGCAGCTCTAGTATTGCTTCGAGCACCGGGTAAGCCTATGGGATGGGTGGTCATCAGAGGACACTCGGTCAGGGGCTCCCCACAAACGGCAGCCGGCCTGGGTTTAGGAAGTGAGCAGGCTCCAAGCATCACAGACCAGATGTGGCCTTGCAAAAAAACCATACAGTGGTACGTCGGGTTACAGACACTTCAGGTTACAGACTCCGCTAACCCAGAAATAGTACCTCAGGTTAAGAACTTTGCTTCGGGATGAGAATAAATCGTGCGGCGGCAGCAGGAGACCCCGTTAGCTAAAGTGGTGCTTCAGGTTAAGAACGGACCTCCAGAACGAATTAAGTTCTTAACCCGAGGTACCACTGTAAATGCCTAGTGCTCACTGCGCCTGACTTAAGTCACTGACCAACCACTAGAGGGCAACAGAGGCATACCTTAAGCTGTGGTGTTGCTCACAAATACTCCATTGCCTCCAGGCCTTTTAAGTAACAGGTTTGGGCTTTCTGTTGGGCAAGGACCCGCTGAATTAAATTTCTATTAGCAGCCAGTTTCTCACCTGGTAAAAAAAAAAGCCACTGGAAGTAGCAAGGAGTAAACCTCTTAAGTCCTGGGTTCGATTTCTGACATCTCCAGGCATGGTTGGGAGATCTCTGACTGAAAGCTCTGGAGATCTTCTGCCATTCAGTGTAGACAATACTGAGCTAAATCGGCCAATGCTCTGGCTTGGCATAGGCATCTCCCTAGAGAGCAATGTATATTACTTCCCTGACCTCAATATGTGGTAAGTTAGCCCTTGCTGGCCTTTTAAGAGCCTTCCTGCTTGTTTGGCTTAGGGGAGGGGGGGGGCTTGGACTTCTGCCCTCAAGTCCAGCCCCCGAGGGCAGGCGCTGCTGGATGAATCCGTGTCATAAGACTTGCACATTTTGCGCCGTGATCCCTCCAGCGTGGCCACATGCCTGGTGTGCTTTGTGCAAAAGGTGGAGGAGTGCAGAGCCTTCCCCCGTGCTGCGATGACCCCAAAGAGGTCAGCAAGTCACAGCTGCTTAAGGCAGCATCACATGAAATGCTTTTTCTTTTTTTGCCCTCAAAGCCCCCTGTTAAGAACAGCTCTTGGGGCTTTGCAAGTGCCGACTGTGTTGCTGTTTTTGTGTTGGCCGGTTCCGGTTAGTAAGGCTTGAGGAGGTGGATAAGGTGCTTGAGTTGATCTGAGCGACCACTTGCATTCTGGACCCTTGCCCCTCTTGGCTGACAAAAACTAGCAGAGAGGGGCAGCTGGCTGGGCCAGGGAGGCGATCAATGCCTCCTTGCAAGAGGGGGTGGTCCCTGCCTGCTTGAAGGAGGCAGTGGTAAGACCACTCCTCAAGAAACCCACTCTGGATTTGGAAAATTTAAGTAACTGCCACCCAGTTGCCAATCTTTCCTCTTTGGGCAAGGTTCTTGAGCAGGGGGTTGTGGACCAGAGCCTAGCACTCTAGGAGGAAACTGAGGATAAACCCTCTGATTAAACGCCACTGCATTAAACTAATATATTTCTCCTGGAACATCGTGGCTCAGATTGAAGGATGGATTGGTTACTATTTATAGTCCACCCACCTTATCATCTTATGTCAGGGCTGATGACATATTAAGTGAACTGCCTGCCTGCTTTGTGCAAAACCCACTTTCCCCTTCTTATTTTACAAGATTACATGTGAAATTACAAAAAAATCATACTGCACAATGCAGGTATTTTAGTCCTCATCTTAATAGTCTCACTATATATTACTGTGGGTTTCCACCAATGTTAGTCCTACTCAAGAGTAGTCCCATTGAGATTATGGTTCATTACTTTCAGTTGGTCTACTCTTGAGTCGCACTTCGTTGGCAGCAGCACTTTGATTACAAAAACATTCTCTCCCAGCCACTCACCGTTTATAATTAATGTTTATGAAAGAATAAGCCTTATTATAATTTACAGTGCAACGTTTTATTCTCTTTATTGCCAAAATCTAACTTAAGTGTCAAATACTTAATCACTAGATCCCAGCTCTTCAAAGTTTGTATTTTTGTGGGTTTCACAGAAGTGGTGCCAGTTTATCCGTTTCTCTTTGTTTGCATCATTTCCTCAACAGATGGGTCTGACTTGGAGAGCATATAAAACTGATACATGCTTATCTCTGGATACTGAACCTCTTCTCCCATCCATCTGTCCGTCTTTGAGAGTATTCATTAACCAGCTTTCTATTTTGAAAAGGCCTGAAGTAGGGAACAGGTTTAATCATCAACAGCACCGGCCCCAGCATTAGGTAGAATGAGCCAGTTGCCTCAGGGGGCGGATGCTGTGGCTGGCAGGCAGCAGAGGAGAGGCAATGGAGAATGCAACTGGTTGTGCCACACAGCCTGTCCTGCCTCATGAGCCTGGCCTATTCCCCTAAATCAGGGAAACTTTGCCCATGTTTAAATAAGATTCAGCTGCCAATCTAGTCAGCTTTTGCACATAGGATGTGTGGGTATGCCTCCTTGTCCTTCGCTTCATGCAGCAAAATGGCTTACCACGTTTTTTTAGATAGTGCCTCAACCATCCCACTTCTTAAGAAGAGTGCATGTTCAGGATCCCTTACCTGTGAACATGGGATGGGGAACTTGCATTCTTCCAACTATCCTCAGGCTCCCACCAGCCCAAGCCAGCATGGCTCACGGTTGGGGCTGATGAGAGCCACAGTCCAACAACATCTGGAGGGCCACAAATTTCCCATCCCAGCATCAGAGCACAGCACTCTTGCTTAAGAACATGCTTGTAGCTTGGCATGCAAAAAAAGTCCCCTGTTAAATTCCCTGTTATGTAACTATGACTTCATTCACAGTGACATAAATACAGTATTCCCATCAGGGTGATTGATTCTAGAAAATTCTACATATAGCTGTTCTGGCCAGGGAGCTCACGTGAGCTGTGGTCCAAAACATCTGGAATGCACCAGCTGGGCAAGAGACACTAAACATACCAGCCTATCCCAGGCAGCCATCGAATTCCACCATCATCACACCATTGTGATGCCAGGCACGCCTGGAAGAAGCGGACCATTTGGATCCCTTCCAGTCGGGATTCAGGCCTCATCATGGGACTGAAACTGCCTTGGTCGCACTGGTTGATGATCTCCGGCGGGCTAGGGACAAAGGTGAGAGCTGTTTCCTAGTTCTGCTGGATCTCTCAGCGGCGTTTGATACCATCGACCATGACATCCTTCTGGACCGTCTTGAGGGGCTGGGAGCTGGGGGCACTGTCATACAGTGGTTCCGCTCCTTCCTCCTGGGCCGTGTTCAGAAAGTGGTGGTGGGGGATGAGTGTTCAGACCCCTGGCCGCTCACTTGTGGGGTGCCTCAGGGTTCTGTCCTCTCCCCCATGCTTTTCAACATCTACATGCAGCCGCTGGGAGGGATCATCAGGAGGTTTGGGCTGGGTGTTCATCAGTATGCAGATGATACCCAGCTCTACCTCTCTTTTAAATCAGAACCAGTGAAGGCGGTTAAGGTCCTGTGTGAGTGTCTGGAAGCGGTTGGAGGATGGATGGCGGCTAACAGATTGAGGTTGAATCCTGACAAGACAGAAGTACTGTTTTGGGGGGACAGGAGGCGGGCAGGTGTGGGGGATTCCCTGGTCCTGAATGGGGTAACTGTGCCCCTGAAGGACCAGGTGCGCAGCCTGGGAGTCATTTTGGACTCACAGCTGTCCATGGAGGCACAGGTCAAATCTGTATCCAGGGCAGCTGTTTACCAGCTCCATCTGGTACGTAGGCTGAGACCCTATCTGCCTGCGGACTGTCTTGCCAGAGTGGTACATGCTCTGGTTATCTCCCGCTTGGACTACTGCAATGCGCTCTACGTGGGGCTACCTTTGAAGGTGACTCGGAAACTACAACTAATCCAGAATGCGGCAGCTAGACTGGTGACTGGGAGCGGCCGCCGAGACCATATAACACCGGTCTTGAAAGACCTACATTGGCTCCCAGTACGTTTCCGAGCACAATTCAAAGTGTTGGTGCTGACCTTTAAAGCCCTAAATGGCCTCGGTCCAGTATATCTGAAGGAGCGTCTCCTCCCCCATCGTTCTGCCCGGACACTGAGGTCCAGCTCCGAGGGCCTTCTGGCGGTTCCCTCCCTGCGAGAGGCCAAGTTGCAGGGAACCAGGCAGAGGGCCTTCTCGGTGGTGGCGCCCGCCCTGTGGAATGCCCTCCCACCGGATGTCAAGGCGATGGACAACTACCTGACATTCAGAAGACATCTGAAGGCAGCCCTGTTCAGGGAAGTTTTTAATATGTGACATTTTAGTGTATTTTTCATTTCTGTTGGAAGCCGCCCAGAGTGGCTGGGGAAACCCAGCCAGATGGGCGGGGTAAAATAATAAATTATTATTATTATTATTATTATTGAATATGCTTGAGAAGTCTTGTATTCATAGAGTAATATGTCCGACGAAGATCATGGAGTTTCAATTACCAGAAGGCCTGCCATTAATTTTATTTCACTTAGCAATTTGTTATGTAACTGTTGCATTATTCACAGCGGCATAAATATTCCTATCAGCATTAGGTGGTAGATTTTAGAAGATTCTGCATGTAGCCCTGTAGAAGATTCTTTGCACAGAGCTCAGCTTGGGGTGGCTGGGCAGTCCAAGCCATTTTTCTGCCTAGGGCCTGAGGAACCCAGGTTCGAACCCCCCCCCCCGCCCCCACTCAGCCATGAAGCTCACTGGATGTGGCCTTGGGCCAGCCACTGCATTTCCTACCTCACAGGGTTGTTGTGGGGATTAAATGGGGAGCAGGGGAGGACCATGTACGCCATCCTGAGCTCCTTGAGGGTGGATGGATAGATAGATAGATAGATAGAGAAGCTGACTGGACTTCTGGGCAGTTAAATATCTTACTTCAACATGGATAACAGGTCAGCACCCTCCACTGCATTCTGTAAAGCAGGCATATCTGACGTCTGTTCTGGGGGCACAATCCAGCCCACTAGTCAGTTTAGTCCAGCCCCTGGGGCAGCTTCCTGGAATATAATCCTAAAAAAACACACACCTTAACAACTTCAATCCTAAAAAAAGGTCAACAACTTAGATTAGCCCTTTGGTCACCCCCATGGCCCTTCACTTTATCAAATCTGGCCCTCTTTGAAAAAAGTTTGGACACCACTGCTGTAAAGTAACAGCGCTATCAATTCCTGTCTTTGAAGGGCTGTCCATTCATGTCCAGTTTAAAGACAAATAACCAGAAAAGGGAAAACTCTGAGCCCCTGGGGAAGAAGACTTGAGTGGCACACAGATCACATGGCCATAGTCTTCTCCACTATGATGAGATATATTGCATTTCTTGTTTAAATCGTTTTGTGTGTGTGTGTGTTTTACTAAATCTGCACACATAGTCACATAAATTGGCATATTGAAATGTTTGTCCTTCTTTTTCCATGATGCCCCTACCTTCCTTCTTAGGTGCTATCAGAGAGCTTCATCGGAATGATTAAGAGAGAGACTGCTGATTTTAGCTTTTCTTGACGCAGAATTTGGGCTCACGTGGTACATAAATTTGTAGTGTTTGGGCTAAGCTAAAGGAGCATTGAGGGACACGGGTGGCGCTGTGGTCTAAACCACTGAGCCTAGGGCTTGCCGATTGGAAGGTTGGCGGTTTGAATCACTGCGATGGGGTGAGCTCCCATTGCTCGGTCCCTGCCAACCTAGCAGTTCGAAAACATGTCAAACCAACTGTCCTTTTTGTGTTGTGAACTGCAATGTGATCTTCAGATGAAGGGCAGTATACAGATTAAATAAATAAGTAAATCCTACAGCAACAGGTGCACTCTACCTCCATATTGTTCGGCCTTAACAAAGTTCCCATCCTCATTCTCAAAGCAATGAAAAAAAGAGGGAGGATGACTGCTAAAAGTAATTATGCAGACTGTCATTATTATCTTTTGCATAGTTTAATGCTCTGGAAACCTTTATTTGTTAAAAACCTGTGTTTTTTCTTTTACTCTCCTGGGGCGGGGGGAAGGTGGTTTTAATTCTAAATCTGCAACCTATTAGCATGCGCATTTGTGCAAATACCAGCTACAAACCCTATAACCAAGTGGCAGTCTCAGTTTCTTTAAAAAAAGCATACATGGCCTTAGGTCTAATCTTCCCCGCTGTAATACCTAATCATCATGAAAGAGTGGGTTCTGCCAGTTAAAAATTCTAAAAGGAATGAAACACACGGATGTGGGAAACGCTTTGCAGCAGCGTCCAAAACCCCCACCAGGAAACACTCGTGCCAAGGAATTATTTATGGCTCCTTTCTCCTCCCTAGCTCCATCCCCGTCTTTATAAGCGCCTCATTTTTCACAGCCTTTTGCCAGGAGAATATTAACCACAAATCCCACCCTCCAAAAAACCCAGTAGTCTTTTGGCAGACAAAACAGCAGCTTCTTACCTCTGCCCCTCCTTCCCCAAGTCTCATTTTATCTCTTTTGCAACAGGGACCTGGACCAAATCAATTGCTTGTAAATTATGCAACTGAGTAGATTCTCTTTAGCCAATTGCTGCCTCCCAGCTTGAAAATTCCACTGCCATACAAATCAGATTTAGGTGGAATAGGGAGGGCTGCGGTGGCATGAGACATGTTAATGCCCCGGGCAGAGCGTCCAAATAGTGGACAGGAACATAGGCAGCTGTCTTTCATAGAGTCAAATCATTAGTCCACCTAGCTCATTACTGTCTGCACTGACTGGCAGCAGCTTTCTGGAGTTTGATGCTGGAGTCTGTCTCCCAGCCCGACCTGGAGATGCCAGGCATTGAACCCGGGACCTTCTCCATGCAAGGAGATGCTCTACTGCTGAGCTAAGACCTTTCCCCACTAGCTAGCATGGAAGTTAGCATGGAAGTGTGCAAGCCTCAATGGGGATTGAGCAGGAAAACTGCCTCATGGATTGCCACCCCTAGTGGGTCACTGGGGCTGTCAATTGGCTGGGGGGGGGGAGCCAGCCTCCCCTGTTCCTAGTTACAGGTAGGTAGCTGTGTTGGTCTGCTGTAGTCGAAACAAAATTAAAAAAAATCCTTCCAGTAGCACCTTAAAAGGTAAAGGTACCCCTGCCCATAAGGGCCAGTCTTGACAGACTCTGGGGTTATGCGCCCATCTCACTTAAGAGGCCAGGGGCCAGCGCTGTCCGGAGACACTTCCGGGTCACGTGGCCAGCATGACATCGCTGCTCTGGCGAGCCATAGCCGCACACGGAAACGCCGTTTACCTTCCCGCTGGTAAGCGGTCCGGAGGTGCTTTTGAACTGCTAGGTTGGCAGGCGCTGGGACCGAGCAGCGGGAGCGCACCCCGCCGCAGGGATTCGAACCGCCGACCTTTCGATCGGCAAGTCCTAGGCGCTGAGGCTTTAACCCACAGCGCCACCTGCGTCCCCATCCCAGTAGCACCTTAGAGACCAACTAAGTTTGTTATTGGTATTTTTTTTTATTAAAGATTTTCTTGTTTTACAGAAGTATGTGTAATGTCTCTTGTATTTTTTCCATGTAACATTTTTACAATCAGTTTCATTTGTTGAGACATTGGGGGGGGGAAGATGGGTGGGGGGGTCGGGTGGCAATGTTTCTATTTTGCTTAATGTATGTAGGGTTTGGTGTCAGCGTTGCTCGTGCAGGTTCTCTGCTGTTCATTTGTGTTTCTTTGGTAGTGAGAGAGGTTGGGGTTGGCCTAGGGTGTGGTTGTTTGTAGTTTGTTATTGGTATGAGTAAGAAGTGTGCATGCACACGAAAGCTCATACCAGTAACAAACTCAGTTGGTCTCTAAGGTGCTGCTGTAAAGAATTTTTTAATTTTGTTTCCCCTGTTCCTGTTTGAACTCCAGAAAGCGAGTCAAAGCTTTTTAATTGCACCTGCTACCTGCTTAAGCTGTGAGGAGCATTTGCCCCTCTCAGGATGTTGATGAACTACAATTCCCATCATCCCTGGCAACTGGCCATGTTTGCGGGTGCTGATGGGAACTGAAGTTTAGTACAAACTAGGAAGCTAAAGGTTCCTCACAACTGGCCAGCTCATTCCTGCAGCTTTCCCCAACCCTAGTGCCCACCAGATGTTGGGCTACAACTCCCATCATCCCTGGCCATTAGCCATGATGGCTTGGGCTGATGGGAGCTGGATTCCAAAGCACCTGGAAGGGGAAGATTGCTGCTAAAATGGGCAACTACAAGAGCTGGTTGGAAAGTTGGCAACCACACTTCGCAGGCCTGTCTGCCTCCTCCTCTCCTGCCTCTCGTGCAAGTCTGTTCACTTCCTCTTGCTGCCTCTGACAACGGGAACCCAAAGGAGGAACCAGATTACATAACCCCCAGATACTGATGTTTGCAAAGGTTTCCTCTTTCTCTCCTCCTGCTTGCTTGTTATTGTTAAAACAGCAGCAGCAGCAGCAACAACAACAAAGGTCTGCTGCAAACAGTGAGGACATGAGAAATCCTGCTAAAAATCTCTGCTACCTGCCCTGCATCCAATCTCTTGTCTTTGATAATGAGCAGAAATTTAGCAGGTGGAATATCTTCTTGCTGCAACTGCATGCTGGGAAATGCTTCAACTATTGAATTTCCACCTGCTTGTTTTCAAAGGCAAAAAGAGAGAGGCCTGGTTATGCATTGCAACCCATTCATTTCCAAAAACTAGCACCTCACTGTTGTGTGTCTCTGAACATACACAAAGCACATTTTACCTGCGAGAGAGAGAGAGAGAGAGAGAGAGAGAGAGGTTTAAAGGATAAATAAGTGCTTTTCCTTTTGTAGGGTTGCCATATTTCAGAAAGTGAAAATCTGGACACAAAGTTGCTGAGCTTTTTATTGTGTGTAAAATCTGAGCTATTTTAAAGAAAATTCGCCAAAATCTAGACTTCCAACATCAATTGCCATATGTTCGTATTTTCCCGGACAATTTCAGCAATTTCCGCCCAGACACTGCTTCTGACTTCAGTGTCCGGGAAATTCCGGACATTTGGCAACCCTACCTTTCCAATAGTAAGTGGTTTAAAACAAATAAACATACTTCTTATCAAATCACAGAGGACAAAGGGTCCTCCCAATCCCCTTACCTTTTCTGAGGGTCCGTTAATCCCTGTTTTTAGACAGCTACCACAGATGAAAAAGATTTGGCTAAAACCAGTAGTGGCTGGTTCCCATTGGGACCAGCAAGGCCAAATACAGGGAGCCAAACAGTAGGTGGCGCCAGAGCCCACTAATTGTACTTTTGCCCACATCCTGCTTCCTTCTGAGAACTGAAAGGTCAACACTGAAAGGAGGAAGGAAGGTGACATGCTGTTTCACACCCTGGACTGGATATAAATGAAAGGCAGGCAGGTGCTGAGGGCAGACTAAGGCTGGACTAAGACACTGCCCCATTTGCCCTGATGCACCAGCCTCCACTGGCTAAAAGTGCATGAATCAAAGGGTGGAGATAGCATATTTCATGATAGGACCCCCAACCTTTCCCTCCAATTCAAAAACCAGGAGAAAGAAGAAAAAACAATGCAAGGACACATTGTTTTGAGCATGTGCAGAGTTCTTCCACCCCACCCTCCCTATACGTATCTACCTACCTACCTACCTACCTATTTATTTTAAAACTGCATCTGCTGGAAAGCAAGGAATAACAAAGAAATTGAACACACACAAACATGGCGTATCCTCTAGTTCCAGCATATGAGCGGCAGGGTGACATAGTAGATTAGGCCAATAAATTCCAAGCGACTGAGGTTACGTCATAAAAAATGCTGACAATTCTATCTGAAGTGAAGACAATAAAAAAACAGTCCCGTTAAAAGCAATCAGGGAGAGACAGAGCCAATTCCTGCAAACCTTTATTTGTACTGGTAAAACCCAATAAAGACTGAAAATTCATCTGGCATCGCCACAGCTACCAGCAAGACGAGAGTATTCCTCCTTTCAGTATTGAAAGTTAGAAGGCTCTGGGTGCAGTGCCCCACGGGGGGGGGGGGGTCTGTAGTCTCCTTCCTTGCAATGCTACTGATGGAATGGGTCCCAGCTCAGCAACCCATCTGTGTGCCACAACATTGCAGGTACTCCCAGTGTCCAATATGGGGAGAGCTGAGGCTGCCAGTGTCCTTCTACACCATTTCTTCTCCCAGAGGGAAGAGGTCTCCTCCTGCTCTCTCTGGAGCTAGGCTCTCTCTAGATGCCGGTACTTTTTCCGCAGCACGGACACCTGGTCCTTGAAGAGCACGGGGTCCAGGCGGAACTGGGAATGCACCAGAGGCATGTACCCAAACCAGGCTGCAAACTGATTGACGCACTCCTGGCGCTGAGAGAAATGAAGGTTCCCATTGGATGGGGGAGCGCTCTTCAACAGCTGCAGGGGAAACAAAGGCAGGCAATGGGAGGGAGAGTTCAGACACATTGCTGTGAATTAACCCCCCGCCCCCTGCAAAAAAAAGGATGTTGCAAAAGTGCCATTCGGAAGCCATGCAAGGGTTCGTGGCTTCTCCTCTCTGCAAGTCACATAGAGATTTCACATAAAGGCTGTTCACATGTTATACTCAACGCAGGTATAAGCTGACTCTAAATGCACGTGAAAGTTTGTGTGAAAGAGTGAGCACTTGTTGATTTGTACAGCTCAGCCATTGTGTACACAGGTTGTGTACTCATGGAGCCCTGCAAGTGAGCATGTGTACAAGTGTACAGCTTAACTATGTCTGTGCACAGGTACACAGCTGGTACACATACTGAATGTTATGTGTGAACACCCCATGCGGGGGGGCGGAGTATTTGTCTGTCTAGCCTATGGAATGAGGGAGACATGTGACTTTGTTTGCATTTTAATGAGGAAACACCTAATTCTTTCCAATACAATGAACAAACAACAGCCATTGTTCAAAATTCGCACTTCTCTGGCTGGGACTGATGGGAGTCATAGTCCGGAACATCTGGAGGGCACCAGCTTGTGGAATGCAGATCTGGAGTGACATTTCAGGGGCCCAAATGACTATTGGAGGGGAAATGATGTGGAAACAACCCTTGTTCAGCTCTCTTCCCCTCTACTCCCCATGTTGGCCAGTAAACACCTTGTACCTGCTGCGGGGGACTCTCTCTGTGCTGCTTCTTCTGGGTCACTTTGATGGGAGGTAGCTTGGTGACAGCAGAAACCAGGAAGTTCATCAGTATGTCTTCACAGTTGGCAATCTGATCAACAAGGCTCCTTAGTCTAGCAGGCAAATAATTGGTGAAGAGGCTGTGATAATACCTGTCAAGGGGAAGAAACGGAGGCACCGTAAAGTGGCAGGAAAGGAGAAACAGCTGCATTATTGACTTATCTCAGGATGGTTCAGGGAATCAGTGGTCTAGTAGGGGCAGATGGGGCTGGTGCTCATTGGAACTGGTTGGGCAGAAGGCAAGGAGGCCAACAGTAGGGGGAGCCAAAGCCCAACAGCAGCCAGAACCAATGACAGATGGAGTCAACTAATTCTATTTCTCTCCTCTTCTTCTTCTTCTTCAAAGTCAGCAGTGGGACTAAAGAGGAGGAAGTTGACAAGCAGGGCCACCCTCTGGACTGGATGTAAGAAAGAAGGCAGGCAAGGGGGGGGCTGAGGGTGGACTGAGGGTGGTGGGGCAGCGCTCAGTGGCAATAGACAGTCGAAGCGAGGGAGTGGGGGTGGAAGGAAAAATCAGAAAACCAGGAGGGGAGGAGAATGGAATGGAGCACCCTAGATGAGAGCACAGCTGGCTGGTTGGAAGGCTGAGCAGGAGAACACTGCAACATTTTGTTGCAGGCTCCACAGTAGCGATAGCTGAGGAAGGGAGGGGGGTACCTGTGGTAGAATGCAGCTGCGGTGAGAACCATAGAGAACTCATTGGTCCATTTTGAAGTGTAGCTCCACTGGCTCTTGCTGGCATCCCAGAAGTGGCTGCGCATAGGGAAGCCCACAATCCGGTCGGGGAAACTTCTCCACACCACAAAGGCAAAGTCAACCTGGAGAGTCAGGAAGAGAGGGAAGGAAGAGGATAAGTGCACCAACCTTCCAAGAAAGGATACTGCTTCCCAGCCACCATCCCTTCTCCAGCATTTTTTAGTAGATTGTGGAACAAGAACAGCCAATCCAACCATGCAAAGAAGAGCAGGTGGTATCTACTTCCTAGGACTGTGTCACTTCAGAATGTGGTGGGGCAATCTAACGTTTGAATGCTTCCCTTTTGCTAAGAACTCCCTGCACACAGAAAGGCAAGAGGAAAGGATTTGAGCCTATCTTCCTCCTTGAAATGCTAGTCTTCCATGTGCAGGGGATTTCTTAAGTGTGTGATTCCCAGCAGGTACTCAAGCGCACACTGCCTCCGACAGTGTGGGAGTAGAACACACCAACTGAAGCTAGTAGCCACTGATAACTTTATCCTCCAGGAATTTGTCTAATCCTCTTTTAAAGACACCCAAGTTGGTGGTCATTCAGGTGATTGCCTGTTTGAGAGGTGACTTGCTACGCATTTTGCTGCATTTCCTCTGGGAAAAGTCAATACGCCTGTATGTTTTTAAATAAAAGAATGACATCTTCCCCACCCAAGCTGTCTACTCCTCCAAGCCCTATTTGAAAGAACAGTACTTCTCCCTTGCTCACCACTCCCTAAAGCAATTAAATGCATGAGCCTCAAAAAGCCAGGGCTTCAGAGCAGTGGGAGAGCATCTGCTTTCCATGCGGAAGGGCCTAGGTTCCAGGTAGGGCCAGGAAAATGACTCCTTCCTGAAACCCTGGAGGGCTGCTACCAGTTTGTGTAGATAATACTGAGATGGATGGACCGGTGATCTGACTCTGTGTAAGATACCTTCCTATGTCCCTATCACCAGCTCAACTCCCTCAACCGTCCCTCATAAGGCTTGGCTTCCAGAGTCACTCCTGTGAAGCACCTGAATGAAGTACAGGGGCCACTGGTGGTCTGCAGACCAAACATTGGGAACCCCTGATTCAGAATACTTATTTCCTGCTTTACAGACCCTCCCGCCACCGCCCAAGGCTCTCATGGTGGCATACAAACAATATGCAGAATGCAATCACATTCAAGTGCAGTATCATGAATCACAGCCAGCTCTGCCATTAGGCAGAGTGAGGCAGCTGCCTCATCCAGCAGGTACTGGATGTCATGGGAGTGCTGGAAATTGTTGGTTATATAATTTTTATTGTGTTCTTTTACTACTGCTGTGGGGCGTGGAAGGTGTCTGGGAGATTTTCTGCCCGAAATGCCACCTATTTATACTGCCTTGTGCCTGTTATTCATCTTGACATGGGAATGGGAATGATATCTGCTGCTCCACCTCAGACAGCAAAATGTCTTGGACCAGCCCTATCGGAAACAGAAACAGCACAGTGCCCAAATGATGCCAGGCTGATGCAGGCGGCATTTCCTGCTCTCATCCTTGGCCCTCCCTGGTGTTGCCAGGCAGCAGCTCCCCGCTGAGGACCTTTGCGGCAAGGGAGTGAGGCTGAGCAGCTGGAACTCACTCAGCTCACGATGAGGAAGGCAAAGGTCTTCCCTTGCTGGCAGTTCACCAGCTGAAAAGGAGAAATTCTACCAAGTTGTGGGAGAAGGAGAGAGATGGGAGTGCAAGGCCTCACCAAGCAGCTCAGCTAAAAGACCAGCAGCTTTTGACTCATCTCCCAAAAAAAATCCATTCCTGTTGCTCACTACAATAACTTAATTATCTAAGAATTAGTGCCTAAGTTTGCTTTTTTCCTCCTCCCTCCCAGCCTCTTTTCCTTTTGTGCTGTGTCTCTTCAATTGTGAGTGTGAGTGCAGGGCACTGCCCAACAAATATTATGCCCTTTGGCATGCCCATATATTACGGGTGCCCATGTCTGCAAGCAAACCATTAAAAGGCTCAAGAGAGCTGCCTCACCTCACCGGTTGAGAGGCTGGTGTGTTCATCCAGACTCAGCACTGCATCTGTCCCAATGGCGGAGTAAGGCAAAAACCGGTCACTAACCTTCAGCAGAAGAGAAGGAGACACAAGAGGGACATGGATTAAAATGACAGCATGGTTTTATTTAGGCATATCAAGAAAACAGTATTGAAGGAAGATCAAGAAATGACCGTTCATTTACTTCATGCAGCACGAATGACCGTAGATCAGGCATGAAAAAAAGGAAGGAATACCAAAAGGAGGAGAATGATTAAGTAAAATCTGGCATATTGCACCAATGATTAAATTCACAAATAATGGTTATGGTTAGGCAGGGAAGACATGATAACACCTTTACTGAAAAATCAGAGTTTGTTTATTTCCTACTAGAATGAGAGAACTCGGGGCAAAATAAACCCTGATATGTTACTGTGAAGAATTGTAAGAAGAATTTCATTTGCATTTATCTGGGGTACGTTAATGCCAATGTTTTAACTTCTATATCTCCTTCATGGCAGTCAAAGGCAGCTTACCTTGCTGCTGCCTTGGATGATAGTCAAAGGTACCGTTGTCTGCGGCCATTTACTGCTCTGTGGGGGTGGCTTCTCACAGCTCCATAAAACTAAAATCTGTATTTAAAGGAAGAAGAAGAGGAGGAGGCATATCACTCACAGAATCATGCGTCAACTGTCACAGACAAATGTGCGCACACACACATTTCCAGAACCCCCTCTACCACATTGCAGGGGGGCGCTTGCCTTTTGCTTTGTACAGATCATTCTAAGGCTAACCTTAGAATCAGGAGTGAGGGGGAATGTTGCCTTTTCATCTTAAGAGATATAGCCTCTTCCTGCTTTTATCTCAACACTAGGATCAGAGATCAAAGATCCCTCTGCCTGTTCTTTAGAGAGGATCTCTGAAGAGCAGTCAGGGGGATTTTATATCATGAGATAAAGTGCTTTCGCTGCCCTCCAGAAGTGGCTCTCTAAAGATCAGGCAGAGTGCTTTGTCTCCCAATCTGATTGGCTGCAAGGGCTGGCAGGCCACTTCCTGTGGCTTGGTTGGCTGGATACGGCCCCATAGGCTGCAGGTGAAGCATTCTTGGAGTAGAGTAGACCGTGTGATGCTGGCCCTCCACCTTCGTCCAAGCAGCTGACTGAAAATTGGAGGAAGGTGGATAAATGGGTTTTATCTCGCTTACGTTAAAGGGAGAGCGAATTATAAAGGGGGGGGGAGGAGAGGGAGGCGATATAGGACAGAAGGATGGCCTCTTTGCAGGTAGTGCACATTTCTTAAAGAGCTTTAGGGTGCAGGAAGATGCTTTTATCTACCTGGAGTTCTCAGATAAAAGGTAACTTTTCCCCACTCCATCCTAACTTCAAAAGGCTGTATATGAAAGGTCACCAACAGACCAGATTTTAAAAACAAGCAAACTGAAACTGGCTTGCTTTTGGGACTTGAAGAGAGGTTTGGTCTGCAGAACTCAGAAAGTGAAGCTAGTTAATGGCATGGAATTAATAACCAGTCTCCAGCTTCATTGCTGCAAATCAAACAGCCTTAAAGGGACAAGTCAGGTGCAAAAGCTGGCAAACCTATCTGTATGTAATCAGACAGCCTGGGCTTGAGGTTTTTTGAATATGTTTGCATGTGTGTGTATTTAGATAGTAAGGAAGGTGTGTTTACCTCTGTGTGTACATACAGTAACTCCCTCCGAAACCCATGGCCAGCCCAGCCCAGCCCTCTTCTACACCAGCAAATAAAAGTACCCTTACCTTGATTAACCTTTTTAATCAAACAGACCGGGGAGTTGCCAGGGGCCTCACCCATGTTTGTATAAAAACAAAAAAACTGGAGAGAATAGTATAAAGTCTCCTATTCCTTAGTCTGTGGTTGTTAAATATCAGGGCCAGGGATGGGGAAGCCATTTCAGCCTCTGAGTTGCCGTGCCTTTCCATGTATATGATTAAGTTTTTTCCTTAAAAATCATGCTAAAAAGTGGGGGTCGTCTTACACATGGGTAGTGCATAGGATGGACGTTGTATTGGTTGCTGCTGCGCCGGTCAGCGGCTATTGTGTGTTTTATTGGTTGCTGCGTCAATAGGTGGTGTTGATTGGTTGACACTCTGGCAGTTGGGTGGGCGATAGGCAGTTTCTGCCAGCGATGGGACAGACAGGAGGCGGATTTTGCAACATGTGTGGGTGAGTGATTTTCAGCATTCCCCCCCCTAAAAAAAGCTCAACTGGGCAATCCTCCACAAAAAAAGCTCAACAACGGTCCCAAAAATAGCAGGTGTCCTATACATGGGGGCGTCTTATAGACGGGAAAGTATGGTACATTCCCTTCTAGGCAACTTTCCAGGTCAAATTCCAGTGGTGGGCGGCGCCAGAGGCAAAAGTGGGCAGAGCAAGAATATTGACTTACACACCTCCCATTGAGGCAAGCAAGAAGCATTATCAGGCTGAAAGAAAACCTTCCCTACCTGCATGAATGGCGTCATGTCAGCCTTAGGCTGCATTTTATGAGAAACCTTCCCTGGATTGATGGCAACTGTCTTTGTGTTTAGCCTGCCCCACATCCTATTTCAAAGGATTTATTTTTATGTTTGTATCTCTAATATTTTTTTTTCTTTTAGAAAAGAATACTTACCGTCGACCATATAATTACCATGCTAGAAGCAATTACAGTTCCGCTCTAATAGATGACATCTAGAGTATGCGCTTTAATATAACCTCAATATTATTACTAAAAGCAAAGCATCGTTGCTAATAAAAGACTCTCGTGGGGGAGAGCGCGTATTGTAATGGGTCTATTTCGTTTAATTTAGCAAGAAGGCTTTATATTTCTCCAGCGATTTGAGTATCCCACTCCACATCTCCTTCGCCTTCTGCATGAGCTAGAAAGTTAACGCAGGAACGTAGGAAGAGGCCTTTTACAGCAGGCGAGTGCATCGTTCCATTGACTCAGCACGATCTATGATGGCTGTGGAAAGGGATCTCCAGGGTTTCAGACAGGGATCTTTCAGAGACCTCTCTGGAGAGGTTGGGAGCTGAACCTGGGATCTTCTGAATGCAAAACGTGTGCTTTATGGCTTTAAAGCACAAGATCCCCTCCCCCAAAAAAGAACAGTGGGAACTGTAGTTTGTTAAAGGCGTTGGGAACTGTAGCTCAGTTAGGGGTAAAATACAGTTCCCAGGATTCGGGGAGGGGGGAGCTATGTGCTTTAAATGTGTGGCATGCACACAGCTTGTATCACTTAACTACAACATTTCCCCAAGGATGCAAATAATTCTTCTTATGAGGCCAGCATGTCTAGCAGCCTTTACTTCTTGTGCTAATATGGCCACCCAGAAGCTATTACCATAGAATCATAGCGTTGGAAGGGAACCTGAGGATCATCTAGTCCAACCCCCAGGAATGCAGGAATCTGCAGCTGTCCCTCATGGGGATTGCCATGCATTGTGGCAGTGAACTCGTGCACGGGAAGAGACATCATTGTGGTGGGCTACCTTGCACTCTTTTTTTCTTCTTTCTTTTGCAGAGGTTTGAGCAGCATTTTCTTCCACTCACAATCATGAGCTCAAGGAAAGTGCCTCTTGGGCCATCTAGCATGCTTCCAGCTGTGAGTTTATTGTGCAATTTCACACGGGAGAGCTCTTGTGTGATCTCAGTGACTTGTATGTGCATGTCAGAGGCAGGTTCCACAGGGTATCATCATCGCAATGGAATGCCAGCCCATACTTTTGTTACACTTCATGCAGATTTTCCCATACCATGGAGAATCCTATTTGTAAAAATGAGCCACGATGCATCTTCTGTCACAGATGGTGTGGAGGGGTGGGAGACTGGTCACTTGTGAGGTTGCGTTTCATTGGCTGCTCTCTATTGCCACATCCCTATTTCCACTTGCCCAATATGGCCATTTTATTTCCAGAGGCCCAAGTGACTAAAAGAGGGTTCCTACTTCCACTAACTGCTGCAGGCTGGAGGCATGTCTGTATTCAAGAACCCAACTTGAAGGAGCTAATTTCTCAAGATCTTCACAAAGTAAAAAAAAAGGGGAAATATATCAGACTTTTAAATACTGTACTAATAATATGGTGGTTTTGCACAAGACTGGCTATCACAATTCTGCTATTTCATTGCAGGTTGACTCAGCTAAATATTGGTCCTGCAGAGTCCATATTATTATTTTAAAAGACACAAAATGGAGATGGATTTTGCCTCATCCCTAGAAAAAGCACAAGACTCCACTTTGCCGACCAAAACATGATCCTCCTCATCATAAACAATAAAATGAGTAGGACAGGGAGGACCATGCACAATAAAGGCTGTGTACATACCATACATGTAAGGCATACCCCCTACTGGGCAAATGATCATGGGAACTGTAGTTTTCCACCCACTGAGTTACAACCCCCAGAAGCTTTAGCAAACTACAGTTCCCAGAATTCTTGGGGAAAGGTGCATTAAATCTCATGCTGTGTACACAGCTGAGATAAAAAAAATTAAGGGTAGCAAATCAGAAGGGAAGAGCTGAATTTCCATTGTGTGCTGTGCTTGTTTAGAACTGGTTGCCTCAACTCCTGGTTGTAGCTGGCACCATGCCATTGAGGACGACACCTCAACAAGCACTGCTTCTGCTGGGATAAGACCAGAATGGCTGCATTTTTGTAGGCTTCCCCTGTTCTGTGCTTTCCCACCCTACCTCCAGAGTTGTGAATAGGTTGCAGATCAATATCCTGCTTTCTCCTCGCAACAATCTTATGGGTTGGCATTCCGGCTCTATTGTTGGGAGGCAGCCCAAAGCCACAAATCTTTTGTGGCATGACCAAACAAGGGAGCTGGGCCTCTCTCAGAGGCCAGCCCTACCATCAGGTAGAATGAAGCTGCAGCCTCAGGCTACTGGGTGTCATTAAAGGGAAATTGGTAACTATTTATTATTATCACATTCTTTTAGAAGCAGGGAGTAGGAAGAGGTATACAGGGGGGTGTTCCATCTGCTTCATGGGGCATAATGACTTGACCTGCCTTGAGTGTGATACACTTTGATTTGGCAGACAGGATGCTCCATTTGCTACTCGGCCTCAGGCAGCAAAATATATTGAGCCAGCCCAGCCTCCTGCCAGAGAAAACACAGTCTTTCATCTACCACATACCACCTGAGACTGGGTGCCTGAACATATGTACTTTGAACAAGTTCAGCTGAAGTAAAATGGGCCCCCTGATTAATCTATAAATTCAGTTTCTCTTAGTTCCCTCCCCCAAATTCAGTTCTCAGCTGGTAGAGCATGAGACTCTTAATTTCAGGGTTGTGGGTTCGAGGGCAAAAGAATCCTCCATCACAAGGGGGTTGGACTAGATGAGCCTCATGGTCCCTTCCAATTCTATAATTCTATGTTTCTGTATAAAAGTATATATATATATATTTTTAAAAATAAAGATCCTTATGAAAATTCAGTAGCATTTTACGGTGAATTTTTCTTAATATATACTTTCATATGTCATTCTGCCTAACAGACACATTTTTGCCAAGCCATTTCCCCCAATACGATGCATTTTTGAATGTCACTTTCACTAACATATACATTTTTTTATCGAAACTGCACACATTACTTGGCTGGAGAGCTGCCTCTCAGAATTCGCAGAAGCGCATATTTGGAAAGAAAGCTGGCGTTTCGGTTCGCATGCTGCTTCGGAAGGTGCGGATTTAGTTCACACTTCATATGCGAGCTGAATCGACTCTTTCCCCTACCCCTACTTCAGAGTAAACATGGCCTGGATCTAGGGTGAAAGGGCATCCTAGGCTGGTGTGCCCAGGCCAATTTGCTGCTGTGCATCTCTGAGCACCCGGGGTGGCCTGAGATGGGTGAGGCCTGTTGGCAGAGTTCTTCTTCAGCAAGACATAATTGCTGACAGGACTTGCCCTGCAGGTAGAAGGAGAGGTGAGCACCTGCTGGCAGCGGTGGTGGCTATATGCCCACCCAGGTGCTTCCTCCAAGCTGCCATCCATTCCAGGGGAAGAAATCTACCATCTCTGACATTTTGCCTTGGTGCATATGGGTGCATATTTATGGAGGGGCGGAAGAATTTCTCACTTCATCAAAGATTACTGGAGAGGTTTTTTTAAAAAGGGCAGCAGCAGTAGGACAGGAATTGTTACACTGGCACCATCAGGGCAGACTTTAGGGCAGACGCCCACAGCCCTATACAGCAGAATGAGCACAAGGACCACCCAAATGGAGCAGAGTTAGCATATCACCATTTGATGCAAGTGATTTATATGAGCATATAAAGCAGTGCAGGGAAACCTTTGGGCCTCCAGATGTCGCTGAATTACAACTCCCATCAGCCCCAGCAGACATGGCCAATGGCCAGGCATGAGGGGAGTTGTAGTTCAGCGATATCGGGAGGGCCAAAGGTTCTTCAGACCTGATCAAAACAGTTCCTCTCCCCTCTGCTCCTCTGATAACAGCATTAAGACCAGAATCTAAAGTTACCTTACTCCACTGAATGGTGGAAAGAATAAAGGTGGGGACGAGGTGGGAGAACCTAGAAGTCAGGGTGTGCAGTTCTCCCAGAAAGCCACTGTACTATACTGTAGGTAGGACAAACCAAACCTCCTGCTTACCTGGGCGCAGTACTGGGACCCAGAGACAGCTTGGATGAGCTTGAGGATGGGCTGAGAAAGGGAGACAATAGGCGAGACAGCCCGGATGAATGCTGTAAATTTGTTGGAGGGGCTGGATCCTGTCACAGGGAGAAACACAATTAGTATGAAATACCAAAACCGCTCCTCGTGCCCCACCTTTTCCATGCGGCCCTGCCTGTCCCAAGGAATTTGCCATCTGTAATGCAACGCAAAACAACAGAGGAAAGGGCAAAGAGGGAGAGTGGGGCAAAACGGAATGGTTTGAGGGAGCGTTGGGGTGGAATATCGCCCATCATGTGATGCTGCTGCTAAAAGAATCACACTGACTGCTCAAGGTGTATAAAGCCCTTGTATGACTTGGGACCAGGAAACCTAAAAGATCATCTTAGTACCTATATCACTGCACTCTGCAGGAAGGCCTCCAGCTGATACCATCTCATCAGGACGTCCATTAAGCATGACATAGGAACTAGGCCTCTATTGCCGAAGCATAGCATGTGGGTATAGAGGGACCATGGCCCCTGGTGCAGAGTTTTGAGGGGATATAATCAGGCACCCCTACGACAGGTACAGAGCCTTTGCAGCTGAGGTGCAGAGGCAGGCGGGTTGATCTAGTGGGCGGGTGGATGGAGGCAGAGGGTCAGGAGCCTGTTTGAGGCAGGCTCCATTCACCTGCGTGGGCTCTGCATGGGCCCTCCTGGGGCAGGCCCCCACCCTAGCTGACCAGTCCACTGGGGGGGGGGCGCAACACTTGCCATGCCCCGGGTACCGGCAACTCATGCTATGCCACTGCTCTATTGTAGTGGCACCTACCCTTCTGTTATGTACCAGACTATTATCTTTTTGCCCCTTCTCTATTTCTAGTGTACACCTCAGCAGAGGGTTGAAGGACAAGCAAGGAGGGGAGGCATATGAATGTGCGCTCCCACCCATCAGCTGATGAGCGGTAGGAGTACACCTTGCTCAAGGCTTTCAAACTCTCCTTGAGTTTCTCCTTCAAACCTCTGCTAAGGTTTAAAGGAGAAGTGTGGAGGGTGGGTGTGAATGCACCTCCAACACTCCCCCTCTTCTTCTTCTAAGCTCCGCAGTTTGAAGGAGAAATGTGTGGGTAGGGGTGGGGGTCTGAAAGCCCTTTGTAAACATCCCTGTGTGAGGATGTTGACAAAGGGCTGTTTGAAAGCTCTGCAGTTTACTTTGAAGCCTTGTCAATCGGGCCTTCAAAGAGAAGCATCACCTGCCATCACTATGGCATCAGGTGTGAATGACAGGTGGGCAGCCCTGCCTGCTCTACCCTCCGTAACTTCATTTAATCCCTTCCATTGCTTTCAGGCTCCTTGGGAATATAGGCCTCTGTGCAAGGATGTGCCCTGATGGTGCAGTAATAACCATCGTTCCTTCTAATAGCAAACACAGCTGCCAGATGCCGGCAGAATTGTAGCTAAAATGGGACCACTGGAAAAAAGAAGAGGACAGTATCAGCATATCAGCATGCAAGGGTAAGCTTCAAGGTTTACGGAGGATATAGCAAAAATATGTAGGGGGAGTCACCCACTCAGGCATCACAGTAAGGACTGTGCATAAATAAGACAGTAATCGTTATTGTAATAATTAGGGATGGGTGAGACTTTCGATTCAGTTCATGCTTTCCAAAAAACTATGCAAATTTTACAAAATAATTCAAAATTTGCACTTGTGATTCAGTTCTCCAACCAAGCCACATGTACAAAAATGTACATATTAAGAGAAAATACACACAAAAGTTCACATATTGGGAGAAATAAGAATACAGAATGTATCATCCCGGGGGAAATTGCTTGCAAAAATATGTGATGTGTGCTAAGATGGAGAAAATTTTCATGAGGATGATAGACTGATGTGGAAATGAACTTAAGGCTGGTGGGGGGAGAGAACAGAAGGTAAACTGAAACTGACAGATTTATCCATCTCTAATGGAATAAAAAGCAAATAGAAGGCATAATGTGATGTGTTAAGTGACAGCAGGGGTGGTGCGAGGCGGGGGGGGGGGGAGAGTCCCATACCATGTTGCAGATAGTAGAAAGGGAAGTCATTGAGGTGGGTGGAGTATTCTGGCAGTGCCAGCAGCCCTCCTGGAAGGGCGTTCCAGAAGAACTTTGGGCGGGATTCCTGATGAAATATCCGATCCTTTATGATCTGACAAAAAAGAAAGAAAGCTGTCATCACGCAAGCAGCATTACGCTCCTGAAGCTGTCAGCACCTGACAGGTGATGAGAGGGCGTCACCCGGCTTGTGAGATCATCTGCAAACCGCCCTCCTCACTTCAAGGTAAGGAAGGCTGGACTAGGGGCACATAGACACCCAGAGTCTGAACTGCAAGCCAAGAAACCCCAGTTCAAAATTCACCTGTGGGGTGAGCTTCCATAGTTACCTTATGGCAGATGGGGGGAAACTTTGGGGGGATGGGACACTGTTGACCTCTGACCTGCTGGCCAGTCTTGGCCTGCAAGGGTGTTCAATTTTACCCAAACGGCTATTTCCCCCTGAAACCACACCTACCTGATGAACATAGTTCATAGCTGCAAAGTGCTGCTCCACCTGCGCACTCCCTGCAGGGAACACACACTGGTGATGCAGATAGCAGAACTGAACCCTCCACTCATTGACTGATGAGCAGAGCATTTAATCCTGCAGAAGACTGCTTCCCTGCTTGCTCATTCCCACATGGTGCCTGATATTTGACAGGTGATTGACACCTGTCAAATTTGGCCTGGGAAGTGGAGTTGAAAAAGAACTGTCCCATCGGGCCACAAAGGTTCCCCACCCCAATATAGCCCTTCCTACAATGGGACAAGAACCTCACTATATTTTACATGCGTGCACAAAGCAGCACATGAAACAGGCTTAAAGTGTTGGCTGCTCCTGGTCTTTGGAACTCCCTCCCTAGAGAAATTAGACTCCTTGTTCTTCTGCTGGCAAGTGAAGACTTTTTTGTTTCAGCAGGCTTTGGGGAACTGGCTGCTTTCAATGGAAAGGCTGGTCTAAATATGTATATGGTTTTACAATGACTGCTTCTCCTATGTGGTCCTCTTAGCGGTTCTTATTTTTATATCTAAGCCGCCTTGAGTCCCATCAGGGAAAAGATGGGGTATAAATAAATATTTAATAATAATAATTCCGAGGACCCCTTTGGAGGCAGGCAGAGAACAATGGAGAGGAACGTAATAAGCAAACACACAGGGAAACAGGGGCTGGTAGCTATCATTCTCTTATCTCTTTTTAAAATATTGGTTAATATTCCCCAGGAGTTGAGAGGGGAAGAAGTCAAAGCAGATTAGCTGTTTAGGAGAGAGAGATAAACAAGCAGAAGTCGCTTGCTAGGAGCCGCTAAGCCCGCTTCCCAGCAGGAGGGTCCCTGCAGCTTACTGGGAAGGAAAGTCAGCAGGGGAGACGCAGCAGGGAGATCTGCGCAATGAAAATGTTCAGATGGAGCTAATTTGGTGTTCCTGCTGGTGCGTTTGCACCTCACCAACCATCTTGCTGCCCACCTGTGGGGAAGCTAGCGTAGCGGCTCCACCTCACCTGACAAGCAGCTTCCATTAGCAAGGGATGAAAAAAGACTGCCAGCAACACTTTATGTGTATGGGCTATTTCTCTCTCCAACCCAAATTTCCTTGCCTTTTTTAAATTATTTTTTTGGAAAGGGGGTTCAGAATTTCTGTTGAGCAGAACCCTGGATTGGTGAATGTCACCTGTTCAGCATCTCTTGAGACAGTTTGCAAAAGGAGGTGTTCCCCATGACCTAAGCCTCTGCCTTTTTGCTGAGTTACCTCAGGGAAGCTTTGAAGGCTCAGGTGTTCATGTTTAGACAAGCAGCTGTAAACTGCAGGGGTTCATCTAAGCTCTCACCACTTTGTTTATCCTGCTGCTAACCAGGCATGGAAACAAACAATGCGGTTGTCCTAATGCTTTCTATTCCTGCCTGGACTGAAAGGAACCAGCTCTTCCCCTTTCCGAGAGGCTTTCATGGGGCACCCACCCAGTAGACAATTACACAATTACAGGCACTGACACCTGTTACAGCACTGGATGCACCCAAATTGCTCACTGGGCCTTAAGGCAAATGTGGTCTGTGTGTTTGCTTTGAAAAGCGATGGATCTAAACACCATGCTAAAGTCTGCAATTCTGCTGATTCTAGTCTAATTCTAATCTTAATTTACTTGCAGCTGACCTCTTGGAATATTAATCTTACTTATCTTTCTCACATTGGAGACAGGGTACTGCCAAGAGCTCAGGACTGAATCAGCAGATCAGGTGTTCCAAACTGATTTGCAGGCTTCACCTGCAGAGCCCCTGAGACCTTGGTGCAAAGCGTGTTGCTTTGCTTTCACTGTCGTCAGTTTTGCAAGGCTTGTTGGACTTGTCTTAATCAGTACATGCACGATCTGAGCATGCTTTTGGCCCAGTATCGCCCCAGACACCCCCGATCAATCTCTCTAGTCTTTCCTCAAGTGCAACAACAGTCATTCATCAACAACAGACAAATGACGGGCACAACACAGCATTCTCAAGTTATAAACGACATGGAAAGAGTTGATGAAGATCCCTCCTCTCATAATATTGTAACTCTGGGTAAAGTACTGAAGTGGGTGGGCTGTAGGTGCCAGTGTATATAATCTGAAGGCACATGGGACCACCACCTCGCTGAAACCAAGCAGGTCTGGATCTGATCAGTGCCTGCAATGTTGGGCTCTATTGTGCAAGAAAGGTTGGAAAGAAACTTGAGGGTTTTTTTTATTAAAAAATGCTTCAAAGCAGAGAAAAGGAAGCACTATTTCACTCAATGCACTTACAGGGTTCAGTGCCACCAAGGCACAATGAGGACTACTGGCTTAGGTAGTTTTAATATATTTCACAAATGCATGGAGGAAGATCAGTCTACCAGCAACTATTAATCATAACTCCTACAGAACTTTCCTATCTAGAGGCAGTCTAGCTGGGGGGGGGGCAAACAAAGGGAGGTTGTTGTCTTCAGGTTTTCCTGGATGGCTTCCCAGAAGCATTTGTTGAGCTGCTTTGAGGAAACAATGCTGGACCAGGCAGATCTTTTGGTCTAATGCAGCACATCTCTTCTTACAGTTTCAAATAAAAGTGTGCAGTGAAAATGTTTTCAGTTTCCTTTAATGCTGGGAACAGTAGGGCAAGGAGTGCAGCTCTGGAAGTTCCCATGCATCACCAGGCTTCCTGATCAAGGCATAATTTCCCGTAATTTTTCAGCCACTAGACAAAGCAGAATTGTCTACAACTGTTCTATGACCAGCAATAGCCATGGCCTCTGGAGACATTTTCTCTTATTCCTTTCAGTTTCATTGAAAGGGGATGCTCATTGAAAGGGGATTATTATTATTTTTTTTAAATTGCTGTATGTACAAACCAAATGACAGGCTTTTCCTCTGCAAATCTGTCCAATCACTGACAACTTGGCATGGATGATAAAATGGTCAGAGGCTGTAGCCAGGGAGTGGTTGCCAACATCATATGCCCTGCTTGGAAACATCTGCTGTAGTTCTGCTGAAAGCCAGGTTCTGAATTCCATGGGCATTTTGGTTTGTTCCAACAAGGCAGTTCTTAGTTAGTGTGTCAGACCCCACCCACCTGTCTCATTGGGCCCTCCAGGGGAAAAGTGATAAGGATCTGGCCAGCCAGCCAAAATAGATTCCCCATCAATGACGAAGTCAGCCTCCTGCAGTATTCCTGGATCCATCAACTCTCTTCGGTCCAAACCGTTCAGCAACAATTAACATTGAACAAGGAGCTGGCCCATCGAAGGAGTCAGCTGCCCAAACTCTTGTGGCTTACCTCAAGGGTGGTTTGCACAATCTTCTCCACAGAGGAGAAATATGCTTCCCACAGGAACTGGGTCTGCTGCTGGAAGGCCAGGATCTTGTCGCTGTGGAGACATCGGACTGTAGATGGAATCTGTGAGGAGGTAGAGGGGATGGGGGGGGGGAGGAAGCAGAGTGATTTATGACCAATCACAAATATATACCCAGACATACTGGCTTTAAAACCAGGAGCAGCGGGGGGCCCTCAGAAGTGAAGGGTAAAGATGTTGAGTCAGCCAAACAAGCTGCACGGCAGGCATTGCCTGAAAGATGCATTCGCGCAGGTTACATTTTTCATACTTGGGATGTCTGAATATTCTGAACTTGGGGCGGGGTGGGGAGTCCACAAAACCTTTGGAAATGACGTTTTGTGCAATGAAATAAGTTACTGTGCGCTTCAAAGGAAGACTGCGGCATGAAACCACTATTTTAAGAAATACAATATTATCACCTATGACCTGAATCAAGATAGCAGGTTTTTATCCCAATATAGATGTTAATTGCTCCACCAGTGCCAGGAATTTTGTATTACCATTAGCAATGATTAGGTCACTGTACATTTAAGTTTTAATGTAATGGTAACAGCCTGTAGTTTTTGCATTTAATTATTCTGACCTCACCGCTAACTATTGTGCAGGGATGCGTGTGTGGACACACATGCACATGCACACACGCGCGCGCGCACACACACACACACACAACCTTTCAATTTAGGCTTGCACTCCATACATCTGATGAAGTGGACTCCAGTCCACAAAAGCTCATGCCATAATAAAAACTGTTAGGCAACTTCTGCACCTTATATTTAGGACAGTATCATACCACTTCCCTCAAAGCATTCTGGGAACTGCAGTTCATTAAGGGTGATGAGCATTGTCCTACCTTCCTGCAAAATGTAGCTCTGTGAGGGGAATAGGGGCTTCTGAACAACACTCGGCACCCTTAATGAAACTATAGCACCCAGGAATCTTTGCAGGGGGAAAATGGCTGTTAAAACCAGTGCTTTAAACGTACGGTGCAGACAGGGTCTTAGTTGGATATCACCAGTGTTTTTTTATCTGGAGGGATGCAGGGGTACTCTTAACCCTAAACATTTCTATACAGTGCTTTTTTCCTGGGGGTACGCATACCCCTAAACATTTTCTGAATCTACGTTTGGCCTCATTGAGGGGCAATATTTCAATATGAGTAGGAAAATGAGAGCACCCCTAAACACTTTTTTTAGGGGGGAAAGCACTGGATATCACCCTCTGTAAATAACTGCTTAGATGTCTTTCATACTTCAGGCACCACTCCTGTCAATGCACTCTCAGATTAACGGAGAGCACACATTTCCCTCATGACTCTTCAGATGCATGATCTACCAAGAAGCAGTTCAGGCCAGAGCCGTGATGATCTCACAATCTCGCCTGCTGCTATACAGTAAGTCTACAGTGCTCTGTGTGAAAAGCACAGCTCTGCACAGGGGACCGCTTATGCTGTGCCTTCTTGTACCAGGCTGCCGGCCGGGCTCGGGTTGTTAACACAGTGCAGGCATTGTTACCTGTAGAAGGAGCCTCTCATCTCCTACGATGGCTGATTTGCTCCAGTCGATCACCTCCGAAAATGGCAGCTCCCAGCCGTTGCTGAGCAGCACTGGGATGCAGGCGGCCTGGATCAATGAGAGACGAGGAACAGAGATCAAAGAGACAGAAGAAAGAGAGCTGTGCAAGGGGGGGGGGAGCAGGCAGAGGTAGCTTTAGGATGAACAGCAGAAATCCATGCATGCTTCCTCAAAAGCAAGCCACACTGTGCTCAGTGGGGATTACTTCCAGGTAAGTGTGCATAAGGTTGCAGCCTTTGAAATTCCTGCTGAGCTAGGAAGAGTGATTTAATGGCAACCTCTGTGTGTCATACAAGTGCTCTGTTGCTGTTCCTACACACTTTCCGGCTGAGCTGCCAGAAGATGAGCCTGTTTGTAGGTGGGAATCACACACACACAACCTGAACCTCTGCAGCAACCTAGTATAAAGAAAACGGGCTTGGAGAGGCTTGGGGAATTTATGCGCAATTGGAGATTAAGCTAAATAAAATATTATTGCCTGTTTCGGGGGAGCGATGTACTAGGACATCCAATTCCCAAGTAAGAGACATATATAGAAACAGTGCTTTTTTTCTTAAAAAACAATGTTTAGGGGGTACTCTCATTTTCCTACTCAAATTGAAATACTGCCCCTTGATGAGGCCAAACTTAGATTCAGAAAATGTTTAGGGGTATGCGTACCCCCAGGAAAAAAGCACCGTATAGAAATGTGGAGGGGTTTTGCTTCTTTTGATCAGACTTCCCCTAAATTAATAGCTGGATGATGATGGTGATAATGATAATGATGATGATGAATAATACTCAGGAAATGACCTACCGGTATATACCAAAAACTCAGATCATGGGTTCACCTGAATTGCAGAGTTTCAGGGACTTTGACCCCCCCCCCAACCATTTTTGCTCGGCCTCTGTCCTGGCCACCACAGCCACACAATTCATCTTCCCACCCATTATGGTTTTCAATAAAATTGGTAGGGGGTGGCAGAGAGTGGAGAAATGCCTCCATTGCTATCATATACCCTCAAGGAGAATCCCTAAAAGTACACATCTCTGTTGATCCATTATTTTTCAGTATATAATAAAGATATGCACACACATTAAGCTTTAATGGCAGATCATCAGTTAGATGAAATGCCACAATTTTAAATTAGAAATGCAAAGAATGCCACAAAGAAATGTTACTATTAAATTGCTGGTGTGAAGAAGTAACCCCATCAAAGGAAAGGAAAGAAGTAGCTAGGTCTTGCTTGGTTATTTTCCTCTTTCTCTAACTTCCTCTGTGCCAATCTGTTTCAAAAAAGCCTTATTATCACTTCATTCACTGGTCAGAGCCAGGTGAGTCCACCAGTAATTTTGGTGCTTCAGCAGATGATGGCACCACTCCTGCTCTTGAAAGGTCTTTCCTGTGTCTTCACCCTCCATTTCACCATTGATTGAAAGGAACTGAGCTTGCTGAAGGCATATCTACTCTACAAACGGTCATGGCCTCCACAAGAAATCCTAGGAACTGTAGTTTAGGAATTGTGCTGAGAGAAAGCACTGCACTTTCCGTTTAAAGAATTACAACTCACAGTGTAAGGAAATGGGAAAATGGGAATGACTCGTAAAACAGCTGCAGTGCACTTGAATGTGGGGCAGGTAAATCTACACTACGAATTTTGATTGCTTCAGTATCATTTTCAGATAAAAAGAGCAATGAACGAAACAAAAACTAAAATTCTCACCCACCAATATATTTAAAAGGATAAATCCTCTGAAAAGCAAAGAGCTGAAAGAGGAAGTAGGGAAGAAAGTTTATTTCTTCCACCTTCCTCCTAGAGCTCTCTGTACCTTCTGTGAGCAACAGTTGCCTCATAAACAGTAACAAATATTAAACCGGTTTATATCTGTAAATACAAAAACCACTTTTTGTTGTACCTGTAGTGCTTCTAGAAACCGGAAGGACCCCAAGCGTCTCCCTCGGGGAATGATGCAGAAGGTGGAATTGTGCAAAAGTTCCTGGTAGTCAAACCTGGGAAGAAAAGACCCAAACTTATTTTTCAGAAAGTTGTCATTGGTAACTCTGTACTCTCCCCTATGCCTTGAACCTATGAGCAGAAGACTTTGACTGAATAGCCCTGGCAGGGGAAATAGGGACTTTCTGGGATCAAATCAGAAGCTGGGATGGCTTTTGGAATTCCAGGACTGTCCCTAGAAAATTGAGGCACTTGGGGCGTATGCGATCAATGTTAATAAATATAACAATACAGTGGTACCTCGGGTTAAGTACTTAATTCGTTCCGGAGGTCCGTTCTTAACCTGAAACTGTTCTTAACCTGAAGCACAACTTTAGCTAATGGGGCCTCCTGCTGCTGCCGCGCCGGCGGAGCACGATTTCTGTTCTCATCCTGAAGCAAAGTTCTTAACCCGAGGTACTATTTCTGGGTTAGTGGAGTCTGTAACCTGAAGCGTATGTAACCCGAGGTACCACTGTATCTGGAGGTTGCCATCACACCAGCTATCCCCAGTAGAGCCAGTACTGTGCTAGGTGAACCAATAGACTGACTCAGCATGTTTCTGATAATAATAATTTTATGTCCCTGAGTTGCCTGTTTGGGGGCTGGCGTAATGGGCAAACAACCAGCTCCCAGCAAGGGTCTCAAAACAACTACAAGACTCCAGTGGTCTCTCCTGTTTCCACCATTCTAAGCAGCTACTTTGAATACACATTGCACATCAGGTCAGGTCCAAGGTGGGCTCATGACGTATATCCTTCCCGTATGCGTTTAAGGCACCGTGGAACAAAGAATGCACTCACGGCCCAGAGAATGGCTGACAGAGAAGTCGTGTGTGCTGAATGTGACGCAGCTCAGGTGGGGGGGGGGGGAGCTGAAGAGAGACAGAAGTTTCCACACAGCCCTGCTAAGAGTGCCGAGTTCCCCTCACCACACACATACTAATATCCTAAGTAGTGTTAGGGAGGGAGGTGGGGGGCAACAGAGGAGCTTTGTACATGGAAGGATTTCCCACAGGATATGTGCATAGTTATACTTCATGGCTTCTCTTGCAGGCCCAGGGCTGCTTAGGTTGTGAATGAGAGCGAGCGCATTCTTACACATGGCTTCAAGCAGCTCCTGCTTCAGACAGGTTTGTAATGCAAATGGAAAGCCTGAATTTTGGACAGAAATGCTTGTTCACATTACAAGGGCCTGACTTAATTTTACCACTGGGTTTGGGCCGGCCCTGTTGTTAGGCAAAAGGAGGTTGTCACCTGGAAAAGCCAAGTAACATGAAAGGGCTGCAAACAGTTATTTATCTGTTTATTATTGTCATTGTTTGAATCTCAGGAAGAGGTGTTTGTGGGATTTTCTGCATCAGGTGAAAAAATAACTGGGCCAGTCAGCTTTGGTACTTGACTAGAGGTTGGGAAGCCACCATTTGCTGCTCTGCCTGGGCAAAATGCCTTGATTTGGCTCTGTCCTGGGCACAGAATCACCCACAGGGTGCTTTCTACCATAAACAATATAGTTTGTTTTCTATAAACGTACCCCTGCAGGTTATCTGTTGAGGGTGCCAGCAATTTCTTTTAATATACCCCAAGCAGTCTGCAATTCTAGAGTGTTAGTTAAGTAGATTCATTTATTACATATAATGGATCTCAGGGAAAATGCAATAGAGGACTAAATGGTGTGAATTAACAGTATAATAGTGATAAATGTCTCCTTCCGTAAGGGAAGCATTATTCTGCATTTCATGGAAAATATATTTTTCACACGCACAGATTTATTTATTACAAGGGCTGTGTAGCCCCTGCCTCCAAGGAAGAACACCAAGGCAAGCAGAAGTCCAGATGGGGCCCAACCATTGACCAGAAATGGAGCTTGCTTCCCCACTCCCTGACAACAAAAGCACTCTGCTCCAACAGCCAATTGCCCTGGGACTGCAGAACTGAAGAGAAATATGCTCTGGCCACAGCCATTGGCCAGGGGACCAAGGGCTGTTTGGGAGCTGCTCCCTTTGCCTCCTATGAAGAACATCAAGGTAAGGAAGAGACCAGTTTGGTCCCATCCATCAGCCAAAGAAGGAGCAACTAAAATAAGCTTTCTTCCCCCACTCTCTACCAAAAAAGAACACTTGGGCTCAAGCAGGATGTGCAGAGAATTCTGATGGAAATGAATTTGCCAATGTTCGCTTATGCATCCCACATCTGGATTGGAAATCAATCCAGTGAATATGAGCAGTTTGTTGTTGTTGCCTTCAGTCCAAAATGATACATAATTGATTATGTCCACTCCCTCTTTGCATTGCATTTCCTTAGCATTAAAACGTATGGAGTCAAAATTACAACACAATTTACACATTTGTTCATTCATATTACATATTTGTTCATATAATGTCCTACCCTCCCAAAGGAGCCCATGATGTAAATTATGTAATTATGCCAATTACACAAGTTATGTAATCTCATCGCAGCGGGCAGCAAGATGAATAACAGAGCTTTTGGCAGAAGATGAACCGCTCTAGAACAGAAACGGTGGCGCATGTGATAAATATGGGATGGAAAACACCCCTAGCCCCAACTACCAGTTGCCCTGGGACTACAGAGTTGAAGTTTTAATGGTGTGGCTTGACACATGGATGCACATATGTGTCCTGGGAAAGCCAAGTGCTCAGCCTGCAGGGACTGGAGAAGTAAAGGCACGCTTAGTGTATCAGAGCTGTAGAGCCACCCTCCTAACACTGGTGTTGCTGCTGCAGGGACAGAGAAGGGTTGTGGCAAGGTCTGGGCCATGCAGTTGCACCAGTGGAACAACTAATCAGGCACTCCTGTTGGTGCACCTGCATGGCCCAAACCTTACCAGCATGCCACCCTTCCTCTCCCTTGTCCAGGTGCTGTGGGAAAACTCCACACCACTGTCAGAAGTGGGTCTGAGACCTTCAAAATAAAATCTGAACAAAACTGGTGAAGCAGCAAAGAATTTATTGATTGCAAAAGTGTTCTTGCAAGAGTGGGTGTCCAAAAGTAGCAGACACAAGCTTATATCCCCTACACCCGAAGCGCAGGTCCCTCCCTTGTCTCCCCCTTGGGTGGTGACTACAAAGTTTACAGCCTATCATGACCGCCTAATTACCCTACTAACATTATTCATTATTTCCTTATTTGGTCTATTTCCTTTGCAACTACATGCCAAGCCAAACAAAATACCTGGAGATAAGTGTGAATTGATCTCTATACTTGCTGAGGCTTGTCTACTTATCACACCCACGTTCTGACCACTACCAGGTGTCAGCAAGATGCCTGCTTCTCTGAGATTGCCTAGCATCCTTGTACAATGCAACATTATGCCTGAAGCTTTCCAGTAACTATGGCCTTGAGCAAAGCAACATCATAGCCGTGGCCTTGTGGCTTTTATATGAAAAGCAACATTTTCATTTCTTACACCATTACTCTAATTTTGGCAGCTACCACCCTTGATTGGTCCATGTTTCTTATGTTTTTACAATCAACAAGACAAAAGCCACAGAAAACACAGGTGAGCAGCAGAGACACCAGTGTTGGTAAGACACCTCTATTACACCACACATGCTGCTGCCAGGTTGCAGGGCTTGGGTTTTTCATCTCAGTCTTGAGCTGGCCATGCTGTTGTTGCTGTACTCTCAGGATCTGGATTATTATACTGTCATTATCCCCTGTTAGCTGTGGCTTTCGATCCCTATGCATAAATCCAGGCTGATGATGAGGCCTGCACTGCAGTCCACTCACCTGGAGTCTACATCAGCCCTTCAAACCAGGAAGAAGAACAAGGAAACTAGTCAAAACAAAAAAAATTCCTTCCAGTAGCACCTTAAAGACCAACTAAGTTAATTCTTGGTATGAGCTTTCGTGTGCATGCACACTTCTTCAGATACACAGCTTTCGTGCATGCACACGAAAGCTCATACCAAGAATTAACTTAGTTGGTCTTTAAGGTGCTACTGGAAGGAATTTTTTTTGTTTTGACTATGGCAGACCAACACGGCTACCTATCTGTAAAAGGAAACTAGTCTTTCTGTTGGGCAAGTCAATGTATTCTAAACATCTTCCCCAGTACACAAAGGGCTCTGTTGGGAATGTTCCTGGTTCCTACCACAGCCTGATTTTGGGAAGCCTGGAACCTGGCAGCAACCACCATGCTCCATGAAACACCCAGAGATGAAAGAAGCCTCTGTGCAAACTTCACAGTGAGAGAGGTAAATTCACTGCAGGCTGCCTGTGTAACCACAGCGGAAAATCCAATATTTACATTTGCTCTGGACACACCATCTTGTGTTCCAAACTTGTGCTCCACCAACAAGCAGCACAGTGGGGCAGGAAGAACAAAGGGGCCAGTGTGGGGCATGGCGCCACGTGGAATAGTACTCTTGGCTTTCAAGGAGGAGGTCAGCTCCCCTTGCACACAAAACACTGAGGGTAGTGCAAGGCTGAACAGATTGTTGGGTTATAAAGTTCTCCAACCATTCCCATCCAGCCTCACCCTTAAGAAACTAGGGATCTTAAGAAAAACAAAAAACCCTCTACCAGTCTGCAGTCTCATAGCATAGTACAAAATCTACTTGCTTGTGTACATATCTTGGGTTGTTTCTTAAAAGCCACAATAGTTTCCTTAGCAGCAAATCTGACGACATTCATTGGACCACCATCTTATTCTGACTGTGCTTCTGGTTTAGGATCTGTTCATGCGTGTGTGGGCTTGTTTCACTTTAATGAGGGATGGAAGAGAATTTTGACTAGTCCACTTACAGAGAGTTTCAGCTCATTTTGACATTTCTCTCTACTTCTTTTTTAAAAATCACTTATACTAAAACTGAAATAAAATTTTGCACAAACTTTAAATTGTGTAAAATTGCATATTTTTCGATTTCAAAACTTGTCAAAAACACCTCCACTGTTAGAGGCAATATGTTTCTGAACACCAGTCTCTGGAAACCACAGGAGGGGAGAGTGCTGTTGAGCTCAGGTCCATCTTGTGAGCTTCTCAAGGGCATCTGGTTGGCCATTGTGAGAACAGGATGCTGGACTAAATAGGCCACTGGACTGATTCAGCAAGATCTTTGCATGTTCTTAAAGTGAACTGACCTGACTCACAGTTCCCAAACTTAAAGCTGGATTAGAACACAGTTATCAATCAAAGTGCACATGCCTCTGAACTCTGGGAATCAAAACTCTGTGAGGGGAATCGGAAGCCTCCTCACAACTCTCAGCACCCTTAACAAACCACAGCTCCCAGAATGCTTTGTGGGAGTCATGAATGTCTATGATTGCTTTAAAGGCATGGGGTGAACGTGGCCCTGCCCTAAGCATGCAGCAGCAAAAAAGGCCCCCACACTAGCCACTTCAGGATGTGAGCGACTAAATGACTTACGATGTTCAAAAGGTTGTTTTTTTAAAGAATATACTGAGTCAGCGCTGGAGCCCTTGGACTGCCTTGTAAGTACTTCTGTTTCTTTATTTTATATTTGCGTTTCTACACAGACTAAGGATCCCCCTTTTAAAATCCACACAGAAGCATGTACAATCGGGATGAACGTGACCAAAATGGCCAGTCCATCCCTAATCTCACCACAGTGAGGAGGACTATCGTCAGGTGCCTTCTCGGCCTGTTTTCTATGTGCTGCTAACAGATTATGGGCAACTTCAAGGCCCCTCTTGCTCTCCCCTCTTAGGAGTTCCTTCTTTTTAAATCAGATTTAGGCCCAGCAGCATTCAAACAGAGGATGCCATCGGTAAAGTAGGAGACAGTGCCCACCACCTTGTTAACTATTCTCATATCTGCACCCCAACTCCTAGCTTGTTAAAATGGTAAGGGAAATGTGTGGCACCTGAAAAGGTTTTTTAGAAGAACCCTATTCCCCTCACAGAGCGCCTGTTCTCATAGCAATTTTAACAACCAATTTGCTTTCCCAGAGAACTCTGGGAATTGTAGCTCTCTGAGGGGAATCGGAGGCCTCCTAACAGCTCTCAGCACCCTTAACAAACTACAGTTCCCAGGATGCTTGGGGGGGAGGCATGACTGTGGTATGATAGTGCCTTAAATGTATGGTGTGAAGATGGCTTTACACACATGTAAGCAGCGTGAGTTTCTCTTGAGTCACAAACCTACACCTACAAAAATGGCCCTGAGAAATGGCGCAAGTTGCAAGTGACTGCCGGCAGACCTTACGGCAGTACCAGTGGAGCAGGAGCAGAAAGACATCTCTGTGGCCAGAATGCCCCTTTGCAGAACCAACGTCAAGCTGTTGGCGGGTATCCAGCAGTCTCTACAGCTGCCAGTTCTTTGGCCGACATACCACACCAGAGTGATCCCGAAAGCACTCCACAGTTGGCAGGCCTGACGCGATATTTCTTTTGGAGCAGTTCCTTTGCTTGTTGGCTGGCACTAACAGCTCACAGCCTTTCCAAGCCTGCTAAAAGGCGCTGAAATCTGTGTTTGCTCCGTGGAACATCCTGTGTTTGGGGAAAAGGACCATCAATAAAGTCCCTCCTTTAAGGAGCTGCGCTCTGAACCTCTGTCCCACAAAGGCCCCAGGCAGATTTGCTGAACATTTTAGCATAGTAATGTATGTGTGTGACAGTGTGTGATGAACAGCAGCATTTATTTGTTATTTATAAAAGTATCAGGGCAGTGTACAGCAATATAAAAAAAAAAATTAGAAAACAAAACTTTAAACCCTGGCCTGGTAATATGCTTTGGCCTCTGCCTTTGGTCAGCGAGTCAAAGCAGTTATATATCCCGGCCTCATCTTGCCCCCACCAATTCAACAAAAAAAGGAGTGGCAGCGGAAAGCTGACTTCTCCCCTCCTTGCCATAAAGAATACAAAGATGTTACTAAGAACTAGTGCCTGAGTTTTGTTTATACTCACAGTCCATCAGTAAAACTAGATCAAAAGTTGCACTACACTTTGGAACCCCCTGCCTATTGACACCAGGCAGGCACCTTCCCTCTGCTTTCTTATGGCACCTGGTTAAAACATTTTTGCGTAGGCAAGCCTACCCAGGCATGTAGAAGTTACGTGCATTTTATTTCTTTTTAGCTACTGTTGATTTTAATCATCTTTTGAATATTGGACAGCTGAATCTTAATTCAGCACATCAGAGGGCACTGACATTCACTAACCACTCTTCTTGACACCTGCTTGCTGCTCACTCACACAGACGTTGCAAGGCCACCACAGTGCATTATCTCAGTTGAGACCTGTTGGGGGCTGTATTCTAGTAAAGCAGGAGGGGCCAGAAGCCAAAGTGGGCAAGGCAGAGAACATGGTGAAAATGAGGCACGCGCGTACACACACATACATGTTATGAGGCTTTTTGGTGGAGAGGTATTCTGTATTGCCTTGTCTCCCTTCTAATTCCTGAAATAGCCAAGCTAGCTTCCTAGTGAGGCAATTGCCTAGGTAAGGGACCATTAAGGGAATAAAGGAAGCAGAAAATGGGTTGAGGGCTCCTCCCTCAACTGGTTGGTAGTTAGAAAAAGAAGGCTGAGAGCTGAGAGTGGAGTGATGTGAGCCAGAAGCAAAGCAGCAAGCTAGGAAGCAAGAGAGTCAGAGCAATGCTTGGTTTCTGTTTGAATCCTTCTTGGTGCGTTAATGCTGTGAACCCTCCATTGTAGGCTCAAACTGTAGATATGTGTAAATAAACCTTATATTGTAAAGACACCACTGTCTGCACTGAACCTCATTCCAAAGAAAACACAAACTCTAGTTAATTCCACCTGGAACCCCAGGAATCTCACACTGCTCGGAGATTGGGGTGGCATGCAACAGTACTTTATAACATAGCTTCTCAGGCCCAGGAGGAATTAATATTCTTGTCACACAACTACAATATTTGCTTAACAGAATGCATTCTGCCTCCCAACCCCTGCCCTTTCAAACGGAGACAATGATTCATATTGATGGGACCCAGTATAAATGAAGAAACAGGTATGGACAGATAAGCCTTTTTCCATACTGTGTCACAGACTCGATTATAGTTGTGGTCCATCCCATGTTTTGCAGATTTAAAAAATGCATGAAAACCCCAAATTTAAACTGCATGCATTTAACTTGCATTTTATCTGTGTGCTTCCCCTAAAATGTTCTGCTTTTCATTACATTTCCCCCCCCCCCAAAATTCCTCAAAAAATACAGTTTTGTGCACCCTCCCCCAATGAAATTGCATCATATAATTCAGAGAAGTGTATAGTCTGTGTGACAGCTGCGTTCTGATCCACATATAAATCCATTGCTGACAAATTAGATCGGTTCGCTTTAAAATGCAGACCAAACACATTTCACCTCCATCTCTGTGAAGAAACAGCTCAGCTGCTCCTGCCATCAGCATGCGAGACTAGGAGGGATTTCTGCAAGACCCAACATCCCTGAGGAGTGTCCTTCCCTGACTTGTACTTGTTATAATCTGTGGCCTAATTCGAGGTCTCGCTGAGCAAAGGTAGCTGTGGACAGAAGTAGCTGGGCCAGCCTCACTTTTCATGCATTTTAACAGAATAGGAAAGGACCTGAAAAGAACTTAAATTCTTTCCCAACCGTCACAGGCCCCAAGGAAACAACAAGGATGTAGGCCGCTGTTTGTTTGACTGTTCCTTTAAAACAAAAAGTACAGAAAAGGAGCGGAAGAGGTGAAACCTCTGTTCTGGCTAGCTGTAGAAGCACCAATGCAACAAGGTGAAGTTTTGCTCAGAGGCAGGTCTGAGAGAGCAGACATTCTTAAACTAAGAGCATAGAGCCTTGATGGATCAGGCCAGTGGTCCATCAAGTCCAGCATCCTGCTCTCACAGTAGCCAGCAAATGCCTGTAGGAAACCTGCAAGCATGAGCTGAGAAAATCCTTTTGTCTGTCCTGAATCTACTGCAATTTTATTGGGCACCCCCAAATTCTAGAATAAAGGGAGTCCTCTCAGGCACTTTAGGCTGATTGACATTAGACCCTCCAAGCGTCCCTATTTTTCAGAGCCAGCTCCAGATTTACAGAAGCCGCTCTGGTTTCTAATGTGATCTTGGAATGTCCCGCTTTTTCTTAGGATGTCCCAATTTTCATAAGAGAAATGTTAAAGGCTATGGAATTATCTGAACCATGAGCCAAGGAGATAAGTAACTATATAACCTTTAGAAGACAACTGAAGGCAGCCCTTTATAGGGAAGTTTTTAAATGTGTAATGCTTTATTATGTTTTTATATATGTTGGAAGCTGCCCAGAGTGGCTGGGGCAACCCAACAAAATTGTTGTTGTTAATGTTTTGCCATGAGAGCAATTTTACCTTTACAAGACCCTCTTCATGCTGCCAGTGCTTTCTCTGGATGGTATTCCACTTAAGTTTTACTCATGTTCATTGATTTCGACGGGTCTACTCTGAGTAAAACTCAGTTGACAACCACCCTCTGTTCTTGCTCCCATGTACTTCACTCAAAGTAGAGGCTTTATAGCTTACTGTAGGTTACAAAACCCAAACCTATGAGGCACAGGAACCGTAAGCAAAACTCACATACCCAAAAATATTTGGAGCCTATATCAAATTACAGATAGGAGCAGATGGTTGTGCAAGTTAAGAGCAGATGGAATCTGCAGGAGTAATGTGGATATTTAAGCATGCCCACAGCTCAGTATGTGCTTTTGCTTTAGTGGAACTGTATATTTCGCTCCAAATCCTATTTTGGTCAGAATCTGGCAGTAACTGTAATTATGACATTGCTGCAAAGTGAAAAAGTAAGGCAGTAAATGAGCTTAGACAGAGCTAGTCCCAATGGGGAGCAGAGGTGATGAGTGTAGGCAGATAATCTCTTTTGACTGCTTTTTTTGCTCACTTTTTCTGAACTACTTTGTTGGGACAGACAGGTGGAGGGGTATCATCTGAAAGCTGAGAGGGTGTAGACCTGGAAGACCAGTGTTCAAATCCTCATTCAGTCATGAAGCTCAATGGGTGATCCCAGGCTAGTCACTCACTCTCAGCCTGACCCACCTCACATGGTTGATTATGAGGATAAACTGAGGGATCACAGATGCCGCCTTGAGCACCTTGGAGGAAAGGTGGAGTGTATATATAATAAAAATAAAGGGGCACACTTTATTTGGGGAACCTGCATGCAAACATCTAAAGCCCTTCTCCCTGCCGATTCCTAGCCCAGAGGAACAGCATACTAAAAGAGCACTGTTTTGTTCTCTCTCTCTTTTTTAAAAAAGCTTGTCTACTGTCTTCCTTTCTAGCTTCACAGCATTGTCAATGTCAAACTTAGAATTATTGCAAATTCTGACCAAAGTAGAATTTGGGGTGAAACATGCCATCCTGCAAAATTCGAAGTGCAATCTGGAGTTAGGAGCATGCTTAAACATTCCCATTACTCCGCAGGTTCCATCTGCTCTTATTTGCACAGCCATCTGTTCCTATCTGCGAAGTCACGCAAGACCCAAATCTTCTTGGATATGTGTCTACTTCACCAGCAGTCACTGTGCACCATGGGCTTCATAGTCTATGGCAGCTTTGTCAGCAGCTATTATGCACCAAACCCTCACAGACCTATTTGCATGCCCAGTAGCCAATGTCTCGCTGAGAAGAATGGCAAAGACCACCATGTTTCAAGCCTTCATAGTTCATGAATGAATGTGGACCTACAGAAATGAACATGGCTGCAGGGTGAACGTACAGCCAAGAGGCAGGGCAAGACTTGGGGAAGCTGGGACTGAGGTGAAGATCCCAAGGTGGGGAAAAAGAGAGGATGCAAGGAGACAGGTGGGGCAAAGCCAGATGGAAGGGGGAATTGGGGCCAGAGTTTGCTCACCCACTCAGCAACAGCCTGTGTTTGTAGACACAGATCCACCCTTACTGTTACTATTTTGTGTTCATCCTGCTAGCTGATCCGAATCTGAACCCAACTTCTGAACATCTAGTAATAGTAAAAGATTTCGTATAAATATTCTTAGTGCAGCATAAGTACAAAGGCTCCCTCTTTATTTGTGCTTTGATGGAACCTGTTTGTTAATACAGTTCCTTGGACAAGAGGAAGTGAATGTGGGATGTTTAAAGCTTTCCCCCTCTTTGACAGATCAAACCGACAGTAGTTGCACTGTTAGGCAAAGTTCACCCTGGAAAATTGGGTGGGGCTGCTGCCCAAATACGATTGCTCTTCTAGCAGCTGTCACAGACCACCCCCACCCTGCCAACCCAGGAAGCTGCCTCACCATGGTAATGGAGCATGGGGTCACCAGCTGTGAAACTGACCTGCAGTAGATGCAGGACAGACCAAAAAACAAGAATCCTGCATCTTCCACAAGTTCTAATGATGGCTGTGGCTTTAAGAGAAAAGGACTAGACAAATTCATGGAGGATTATGGGTGGCTGTTTGTCACAATTGCTTCAGTGGAACTTCCATGCCGAGAAGCATTGCTTTCATGCCCTGTTTACAAATTTCTGGGAGCCTACGTAGACAGCAATTATTGGAAGCAGAATTCCCCTGGATCCTTGTCCTGGTACAGCAGAAGATTTCTTGTGTTCTTATACAACTAAGTTCCTCTCATGCAGAGGAAGATTGCATGTCTGAATACTTATCCTGGAGAAAAGAGGAAGAGGGGAATCACCTGTGCATAGAAAGAAAGTGGCACCATGGAGGAAAATTTGGGGCAATGGATTCTAATTATATATATTCTTATAAGACTGGGAGCAGGAGAGGGCCAAATGGATTTAGGAGTAGTGCTAGAAATTGCTTTGGTCTTAGCACAGTTGCCACGAATTTCTCTTTAGTTAGTGAGACTGGCTGATGGCTCTCGATAGCTGGCCTTTCTCAAAGACTAGGAACTACATCTCCCTCCCCACCCACCACCAAAGGATGAAGTGATCTAAATGTCTCTGTGTGAAAAAATACAAAAATTTGAGAGGGGGGTGGGTCTGAGAGTTGAGTTTGGCTCTGTCAGCATCTTATGGTACCAGCTGGAGTGCATGTGGGTAATCTGCTGGAGAGCTTATCCGATGCTTCCATCCATGTTCAACTAGTATATTTGTAAATCAACCCAAATATTGCTAAGCACCAACAAGCCTCAAGGGACCTCTTTCCAAAGGAAAAGAAACTATCCTCTGTCCCAAAAGGCATCTCACTGCTTGGAGAAGTGGGGTAGGCATAACAATATAATGTGGCACTATGATTACAGAACACCCAGGAGGGTTAATAATGCATACAAAAGTAAATAAAAATGGGTCATGGAAGCCAAGCGAGTGCCAGTTCTCCTTTTCACTGTTTCTACACTTACAGGCACATGGGAGAAAGGCCTTGTGCCCCAGTGTGCCCCACACTCTTGGGCAGGGATGGCTGCCCCTAGGCCGCTTTAACTAGTACCCCATCAGGTATCTTTTGCCATTAGACTGTTTTCCCAACAGTGAGGTATGGCTGCTTCTGATCATTTAATAACAAAGCAGAATTGATGCTTTGCTGACAGGGCAGGTGTGTGCATGTGCATGAGACAGAAGCAAAGAAACAGTCTGTGCAGAGACATGGGGCGGAGGTGTCACTGTTTGCAATTGCCTTGTGAGAAATGCAAGGGCACCATTCCACATCTAACCCTTTGTCTGCACATATCATCTCCCCAGTAGGAATGGGTGAAGCTGTCAGTTTCAGTTTCTCCCCGTTTCCCGTATTTTCCAATCTTAAATTCAGTTCTCCGCATTAGTTTGCAATTAAAAAGAAAAAGTCCTCGTGAAATTTCATCAGCATTTTACTACAAATTTCTCATAATATACAATGCCTGTGTGCCATTTTGCCTGATATACACGTTTTGTGGAAAACCCTTTCTCCTAATATAACACATTTTTGGAACACTGTTTTATGCACTCTTTGCCCTAGTGTGTGCATTTCTATACATATTTGGCTGGATTACAAAATTTGGAGAAGGGCAAATTTAGAAAGGTGGCTGTGTTTCCATTCGTGCTTTGTTTCAGAAGGTACAAATTAGGTCGATTCAGTTTTAAGTGCAAACTAAATCAAATTTCTCCTCCATCCCTAATTCCACCAGGCATATTTGTGTCATTAGAACATTTCCTCAGAGGTGAATTCCGACTGCTTTTCATCGTTTAATAGCAACGCAGAATTAATGGCACTGAGCAGGGGAGCATTAAATATAAACAACATTTCCAATAGCTATGAGCAAACATCAGGTTTGTGGAGAAACATGGGGGGAGTCGCTATTTGAAATTGCTTTGGAGAATATGCAAGGGGGCCACTCCACCTTCAGCCCTTTGCCTGCACACCTGTCCTTTCCCCAGCCACTTTCTGCAGGGGAAATACTCTGAAAGACAGAGGTGGGCAGGGAGGTGAAACTACTGTATGCTGTGGGCATATGTTCAAAAGCACCAGATCTTCTCTCCCCACCACCCACAATTAAAATACTTGACTTGACCCTGCAAATCCTGGTCACTTGCAAGAAAGCTGAGGCTCAGCAGGGCATCCGAGTGCAATCTTCGATTTACAGCCGCTCTCCCTGGGTCATGCCCTGGCCCTCATGTGCTGGCAGACGTCTGAGCATGTAGGGCAACCTTCATAGCATCTTAGGACAGGAGTGGGGAGCAGTTCCCCAACCAAACATCATTAGTCATCATCATCATCATTAATTACCTGCCCTCCCTGTAAGCTTCTGAGGTATGAAATGCATATATAAGGGCAGAATGTGAAGGGGGGAACATAGATAACATACAAAAATGCTTTATGGTAGGGGGAAATTGTTTGCAAAAGCTTGTGCATTGAAGAAACTAATCTGTTTGTAAGGAAACATTCACACCAAAATGTGAATGAATTTTCATTAGGATTTTTTCCCCAAATATCTGCAGAAATGTGGAGAACTGAATTTATATTGGAAAAAACTGAGAAACATAGAGAAGCAAAACTGACAGATTCATCCATCCCTAGTGTCCTCCCATTTCTGGAAGGAGGGCATATTTTGGGCAAGAGTGACAGAAGTCAAGACCAAAGTTGCAGGGAATGTAGCCAGCCTGTGTATCTTACTGTAGCTTAGCCTCAAGCTTACTGTACAAGCAAGGAAGGGACTGTGGTACTTCAGGATGCAGGTATGGGAGTGGGATACCTGGATCACTTTGTGGTTGTAATTTGCTACCAGATGTGTGTTTTATAGTAATGTTTTATTGTTTTTCTCTACTTGGATCATGCACCAGTTTGCAGTTTTCAACTGAAATGAGTACAGAAATAGTTTAATTAATAAACAAAAATTTAAAATGACAGCACTCCTCAGTGTAAACCAACACTGTGTCCTCCAGATGTTGGACTACAACTCCCAACAGCCCCTATCAGCATGGTATACCGCCCTCCATCTGTAGACCTTGTGTTATTGTCAAGTTTACCTAGGGAAGCATTTGAGCATGCAAATCTAATCTAACCCCTTCCCAGGTCCTCGAGAATGCAGTCCCATAACGACGGCACCATGCACTACCCCTGCACCCCTTTATCAGCCTATTCTCTGCGCTCACTTAGGGTACGGTTGGCACTGGTTTCCCCAGGGCCATCACAGCCACCCTCCTCCAAATCAAACTCTAATGGCCATGCAAACGATTCCACACCTCTGAAAGAAATAAAAAACAAATTGCAGATTGCTGAAGGGGAGAAAACATAATACTGGGGAAATGGCGTTATTTATTATTTTGTCACAGAAGCGAAGTGGGAACATGGCGTTTTGCTAACTCAGGTGGGGATTCTCTGACCCGGCAAATTCCTTTGTTGTACATGATGGATGGATCCCTGTCAGTGCTGAAACCTGATTATGTCAGGGGAAGAGTCTGTAAAAAAACCCCACAAAAGAGGAGGGGCGGGGAGAGAGAGAAAGAGGAAAATAAGGACAATTCCTAAGCGGTAAGGCTTGTATCCAACTATGTTTTACTCAGAGTAGCCCCACTGACCTACATTAGCAATGTTCATTAATTTGAGTAGTCCAGTTCTGAGCAGGACTAGCATTGGATATAACCACGATGCTGCAATCCACTTACCTGGGAGAAAGCCCCACTGAGTAAAATGGGACCTACTTCTGAGTAGACATGGGTAGGATTGCAGCCTAAGAAAGGGAAAGGGTCGTGACTTTTGTAGTCCTGGGCATGCTTACTTAGATGCAAGACCCACTGAATTCCACAGAACTTGCTCTCGGGGAATTGAGCATACAATATGCACCCTATATCACTTTCTGAACGGTTCACCTTGGACTTTGGGAAGTTTACAGAAGAAGAAGAAGAGTTTGGATTTGATATCCCGCTTTATCACTACCCGAAGGAGTCTCAAAGCGGCTAACATTCTCCTTTCCCTTCCTCCCCCACAACAAATACTCTGTGAGGTGAGTGAGGCTGAGAGACTTCAAAGAAGTGTGACTAGCCCAAGGTCACCCAGCAGCTGCATGTGGAGGAGCGGAGACGCGAACCCAGTTCACCAGATTACGAGACTACCGCTCTTAACCACTACACCGCACTGGCTCTCCATACCATTTCCCAAAAGACTAGGTTTTGGGGGTTTGGGAGGGGGATAGAGACTGGGTTGCAGTTCCACCTCAATCCTCATTAGTACTTTCTGATGTAAATTGAACTGGGGAAAACCAGTGTGCTCACCCCTGGAATGCAGCCCCCAGAAGGTTCTCTCTGAGAGATGCGGCTCTCATGGTGAAAGGGTTCCTTATCCCTGGGATGCAAGATGGGAGAGGCATTTTGGCTCAACTCCGGTTTGTACAGCAAGTGAGAAGAATCTGCATCAGTGTGTTCTAGTGACAGGAAGAATCTCATGGGTATGAGAATAGAAGCATTAAGAAAAAAGAAGTATTCCCATTTTTCAGCTGTGAGATGCTGCAGGGTATATGGACAGCCTCACCACACCTCACAGGTTGTGTCTAGCAACAGAGGAAACCTGTTTTTCAAAGTTAGGAAATAATTTGTGTGTCACATACGCAAAGAAATATACGGATATTGTTGTTCGGTAGGAGCCTTTAAGCTGCAAAAGCCAGTTAAAACTCGATTAACCTGGCATGACTTCAAACTACTTAAGAAAGCTAATTTGGTCGGTTTTTCACAGGACAGAGATGTTGCAAAGTGATGAATATCCGGTTTGGGAATATTCACATTTTCTGCATGGTTGCCTCGTCATGTGAAAAAAATGATGGCAGAAGAGACCATAGGCCTTGTGGGTAGGGGACGTCAGACAGTTCTAGTGAAAACAGAAAAGGAAGTGGAAATTGCAGTAGGTTGCATGTTCATATGTGGTCAAGAATGGAAATCGGAGAAAGGAATATGACTGGCATTCGTTCACACAGGTTTTTTTGGTCAGGTCCACAAAAGATATGTAATTAATGGCTTTTTTCATGCTGTTTGGATGTTTCTTTTGCTTTAAATAGTTACATAACTTGTGTTAAATAGCAGTGAGCAAGACAAACAATGAAGTTTTTGGCTGAACTCTGCATGGTTCAGAAGCCCCAATTTAGTGCAATTCAACATGAACATATCATATAACACCAATTCTGTTGCAACTACAATGGCTGCTTGTATGTTTCCAAGCTCAGTTCAAAGTGCTGGGGTTTTTTATGTATAAAGCTATTTACAGCTCAGGAACCCAAAATCTTCCAGACTGCCTATCCCAGTATAGGTAAAAAGGTACCTTTATCTCAGTACTGTATGAAACATACCCAGGCCCTTGAATCTTCCTCTCAGGTCCTGGAGGGTGGTGACAAGGGAGAGGGCGCTTTCAGTTGTGCCTCCCCATCTATGAAAGGCTCTCCCCAGTAAGATGCACCTGGCACCTTCATTCACATACAGTGGTACCTCGGGTTAAGAACTTAATTCGTTCTGGAGGACCGTTCTTAACCTGAAACTGTTCTTAACCTGAGGTACCACTTTAGCTAATGGGGCCTCCCGTTGCCACTGCTGTGCGATTTCTGTTCTCACCCTGAAGCAAAGTTCTTAACCTGAGGTACTATTTTTGGGTTAGCGGAGTCTAATCTGAAGCGTCTGTAACCCGAGGTAGTACTGTAGTTTCAGTCTCAGGTTTTTGATAAAGATTATGTTGTTTTGTTACTAGTGCTGCCAAAGTGTCCTGTGGCTGTTACGGAGGTTTTTTTGTTCTGATTTTATGGTATAATGTATTTACATCTGTGATGTCAACCACTGGAAGACTTTGGGTAACAAGTAACTAATCCCTGTCTTCTTACATTCCTATTTGTAGGTCAGGAGATGTGTGGGGCTTTTGAGCATCCCTCATCAGGGTCCCTGCCCAAACCCTACCAGCTCTTTTAATCCAGGCCCTATCAAACAAAGCTGTATCTACACATGCAGGAGAATGAGATAGTATAGTCCTAACGTGGCAGAACTGTCTGTACCACTTCAGACTGCAGAAATAGAACCACATTTACCCTGCATGTAAAAAATAAATAAATCCTAGGACAAGAGAAGGAGAAGGACTGGACTAGAATCTTTCTTCCAGATGCGCTAGACTAGTTATTTGCTTGCAGGGAAATTATTTGTTTATCGTACATTATGAGAGAGCATTAAAAATGGTATCTGCTTTACAAAGCAGGACTCTACCATCTCACTCTACTGTGAATACAGATCTGGCCTTAGCCACAAACTCAGTAGATGGTTGTAGGGTAGACAACCCACTGTTATCTCAGTTTCAGCCTCTCCAAATAAACAGAAAGGATAATAATACCAAATCAATGCAACAAGAGGGAGCAAACAGCTGTAAAAGGCATGTAAGATAAGTTTTAAAACAGCTGTCCAGAAATCCTGTATCCTTTATTCCCAATGCATTTCACACTTCGCTTTTTAACTTTACAATGAAGCAGATGAGCTTCTGCTCATCTGTAAACACTGACTCGGTGTTTAAAATAACCTGAAGCTCTTACCAGCTAGAAAGCTTGTGTTGACAGTGTAAATCACAAGAGTTGCATATCCTCTAAAATTTCGCTTAAGAAAATAGGGGCACTAATATATGTGTAACTTTCTTATTCTTACACAAAGATTTACTACTTCAGAACACACACACAAACACACACGAGTGCACACTGAAATTAGCTCTCGTATCATTGTGTGTTAGTTAACTAATGTTATTCAGTTTGCATTTATCTGGAGAAGTCAAACCATAACCTCTGGTTTGCACATGACACTAAAACAAACCATGGCTTAGCTCTAACTGGTGCAGCAGCAGCAGCTTGACCAGGGGAGGAGCTGAGCGAGTGTGATTTTTGCCCTCCCCCCAACTTGCTCGTTCATACTGAGCCCTGATTTAATTTAGTGTTAGGCCTATATATGTGAACAAAGTGTGCATATGTGATGTAGGTATTTCCAAGGTTTCAAGGGCTTACGCCCTTCAAACGTAATTCTATGCTACACATAGAGGGAGATCATATCGACTTCATGGCATAATGCAATCCAGGTTCCCCCACCTTCCCGCCCTCCCTATGAGGAGGCTCAGATGCATTAAGACGCAGACTGGGAATCAAGAAAGCCCCATCTCAGAAATATCTAGTTCTGGGCCAACAGGTCAGTCTCGTTTAATCAGAACTCTCTTTCTCTCTGCCTGGAGATTAGTGGCTCTTGATTTGATCCAGCCTGCCTCCTTGCAGAGCAGGCTGCGTATATCCTAGAGCAAATCTATTGGAAGTGATGTTTTCATTAGAAAGCCATATGGCGGGCTCTTAACTACGATTCTGTGCTTTCTGCAGGTGGTCAGACAGAAGGTAGGCAAATCTGCCTGGTTTCTCCTTTCCGAGAGACCGGCTGCCACGGAAATGATACCCACGCCTGCAACTGCAAGCGAGGCCCAATTAGCAGGAAGAAGACTCACCAGGGACTCTTCAGAAATAACTTGCTCCTTCCCCTCACTGGTAATTCCAGAAGACTTCCACCCCCAATAGTCATGTCCCCAGTCATTTGCCCCAGCTGCACTGCCCTGCCAATGACCAGAGCGGGGCTTTCTGTCCCTTTGGGATCCCCTGTGAGGTTTGCAGCACCCTTATCATGCTCCGCAGGCAAACTGCTGAATCCTCTTTAGCACAAGAAAGCCATGCCCTTTGCAGGACAAAGGGCTACCAGCTACAGCTGCTGCCTGACTTTCAGGAAGGGCTGTAGCTCAGGGGTAGAGCAGAAAGTCCGCAGTTCAACCCCTGGCATCTCCATGAAGGGCTGGGAAAGGTTAGCTGAAAACCCTGAAGAGCCACTGCCACTCAGTGTAGACCATACTGAGCTAGATGGACCAATGGTCTAACTCTGTACTTTTTTATTTTTTATGATTTGATTTATAAGCACAACGAACACAACACACACACACACTTATTTACCACATACCGGCTTCTTTAACATATTTTTGCAGTGCTGTTCAGCATCCTTGTGTCACCCCGCTACCCTCCTCTTGCTCTTTGGTACCATTTTTCTTCTTCTTTGCCCTCACTGTCCTTGGCCTCACTTGCTCTTGTAGCCATCCCATCCGATTGACAAAATCACATGGTCTGCCACTGCCAATGGTGTGACGATACCCTGAGTAATGTGATCCCACCACTTTACGCTCATATGGAAAATCTGGTAGGTTGTTATTGCTAAACAGACTAAACAGCAGCAAGGGCAAGTGAGGGCAAGGACAAAGTTTAAATAGAATGCCAAGAAACAGTAGTTAAAGAAAGAAAACAAACAAAGCAAATGTTCAGCAGGGTTTGGGGCAGGGGCTTCTCTGAATGTGTCTATTTCAAAGTGAGTATCCTTGGTGCAAACTTTGCACAAAGTCCACCAGCTGATGCACACGGAAATGAGGGACGTGTGATAAATGGAGTTTTAAAGCGAGAATTAGTGGCCACACAGTACTTGAAAAGCCTCACCAGCAAAGAAAAGGGCATTGCTCATTTTGATGCTGTTGATCTGGCAACTGTTTGATGACATATGTACTACATTAACAAACGGCATCTCTGTTCCCATCGTAGCATCACCGAGTGTCTCAGCTCTTGGCAAGACAATCGCTCATCTCCTCTTTGCAATGATGCGTCTTTGCCTCCTCTTGGGCCTTTCATGCAAAGATACACAGATATGAAAAATGCACTGCCAGGCGTGCTTGGGCCTAATGTACTGAGATGTGAATCAAGATGCAGATGTTTTCATTAATGAGTGCATCCATTTTCTCGGCATTCCTACAGTACCTCTGCAGACATTTTATTGGTTATTTCTCACATCTTCACATCTAGGGTCCAGAGGGGAAATGCCTTAAGGTGTTTTTTTTTTTAAATTAAAAAAAACCTAAGAATAGCTCTAAGGACCAAAGGGGCTCTTTGAGCCAATGAAAGGACACCTCCAGATTTCTCAGATTGGTGGTTTCAATGGCAGTGTTAGCACATCACACAAAAGCGTTGTTTTGTGCAACCTGCAATAGCAGGAACAAGCCACAGCAGGCCTTAGACTCAAGCACTCTCCTTCCTCTCTTCTGCTCCCAAATGGCTGAGGGTGGCAGACTAAGTAGGTGTATTAATGTTCTGTGGCTGCTTCCAACAAGTCCTATGAGGAAAGGCTGAAGGAACAGGACATATGTGGCCTGAAGAAGAGAAGACTGAAAGGGAACATGAGAACACTCTGCAAATGTTCAGCCAGAAGAGGGCAAATACATGTTTTTTGCTGCCCCAAGGTGGAGATGGCCAAATCTGTCCATTTCGCTTTCCCTCAGTTCCTAATTTTTCCACGCTTTAACTTCAGTTCTCCACATAAGTTTGCATACAAAATCACAGAATCATAAAGTCATATTTTTGGAAAGAAACTCATGAAAAATCAGTGCAAATGTCTCCTAATATGATGCGAGTTTAGTGGTGGGAATTTCTCCTATACATTTTTGCATGCAATTTTGCCCAAAACATTTTGGTAAAACCATTTCTCTTCATCTAAGACATTTTTGTTTGTTATTTTCACTCATATAGATGCACTTTGCACTAATATATGCAGTTCTATACACACAATACTTGGCTGGAGAACTGCACTGCAAATTTTGGAGAAGTGCAAATTTCTAAAGATGGCTGTGTTTCGGGAAGTGCAAATTACATAAATTCAAATTTGATTGCGAATTGAATTGAATTTCTCCCCTAGTTGCACAAAATGCGCAGATTTCTAAAAAGCTATGGCCAGAGGCAAAAGTTAGTTTCACAAGGGCTGCTTGGGGGGGAGGGACTGCAGGCCAAAAACAGGCAGACACAAATCTACCTGAGAGCTCGCCAGGGGGAACTTCCCTCATCCCTTTGCTGAGCAGAACAGCTGACACAGATCCCTACCTCAGATGTCTCATTTGCACTTCAGATTTAGAGCTAGTAAGAAATGGCATGGGGCCCTTCTGAGCAGCAATACAAACCCGTTTTTCACTTTATCCATACCCACATAAATGAGAGAAACCCTTGTCTCACCGACATGCTCTCTGTGGATGCCAGAAGAGGCAGGGAAGGAGACTGGTAACAACCACAAATAACAGCTTGGTAGTAAGTAAAGGTAACATTTGTGGACCCCCTAGAAAAAAGGCAATGTGCATGGGAAACAAACTCTTAATCCGCTTTTCAAATGTAAGAGCTCAAACCATGCTGAAGTGAGTCCCACTGTGTTCAATGGGGTTTCCTCTCAAATCAAGGCACACAGCTTTTCGAAAGGAGGGAAACGAGCTTTGAAACTCCCGTGCAAAGCTGCGAAGAAAATGACTCGGCAGACTTGTGCTCCTGGCAAGTAGGCAAAAAGTAGTCCATGTGCTTTGCAACTGCAAGCGTGCAATTTTTCAGGATGCAAGAGCATTTTGAAGTTTGGGACTTTAAACTCACGTCGCCGTAGGGCAGGTTTTGCAGTTCAGAAGTATTGACTTTATTTGCATTCTTCTGCTGGATTACTCTTAATGCCTTTTGTATGGACAGGACAGATAATGGATACTATGAAAACTATTCTTAAAAAATACTTGTAAAGTAAACAAAAGATGATAAAGGAAATGGAAGGTGAAATTTCAGTGGCGTTACTAAGAATCAAATACAGAACTGTTTCCATGGGAAACAGTGTTTGTGTTTACCTGTGTGTTAGTTAAGTGTGTGCAACGGTGTGTGGATCTTGCCTCACCCACTACTGGAATATGACCCCCAACAGCTTTCCACAGGGGTAATGTGGTCCAAAAAAGGTTCCACACTTCTGGTGCATAGGAATGGTGTTGCCTTCAAAGCTGTTGCCCACCTTTGTCTCTCTGGTTTCTGAATCTCTGACTTCTGTAAGTGTACCCCTTCCCCTTTTCAAGGTTCCCCTCAGTTAATGTTGGCCTCCTCGCTGAATAAACCAATCCAAGCATGCAGCCCTCACACTAAGCAGTGCATGCACAAAGTTACTTCTCCCACATCAACACCACTCGCACGAACACCAGTGCTCTTCCACCCAGGAAGAATATCTCTGTGCCAAAAGAAAAAGGGAGGTTGAGATGGGAAAGGGAGGCGTGGGGATGGGGGAAGAGTGGGAAGCTGAGTGTCAAAACAGGAGGAGGGGAAATCCAGCAAGGTGAATGCTCATTTTAAGAACAGCAGCAAACAAACAAACGCAATGGATTATACTGAAATCTCAGAACGACAATTACCGAGCGCGAGGCTCGGCTGACGCGATGGGGCGAGGACCCATTTAATAATGCATGAGGCGGCGAGTGTCTTTGTGCTGCTTCTGCCGATGCCTCCGTCATGTGGAGGAAATGAAAGGGAAAAAAGCCCCATCACTTCAGACTTGCCTTTAATTAATTCCTTGGAGTATGAGAAGGAGCCCAAAATAGTTGCCGAGAGATGTTGCCACTGTACTCTGGAGAAGATGTGCAGCCTGCCACGAGGGCAGGAAAGCGAAGGACAATCCCTGGGCCCTGTCTCTTTCCAGGAGACCCAGACACTGGGGTCTGGCAGAGCTGAGATTTAGGAGAAGGATGAGGGAGGAAGTCAGTTTGGAACGCATCCTAATACAAACCTACCTAATTTGCATCTCCCCCCCCCAAAAAAAAAGAAAAATATGTGCAAACCAAAATGTAGCTATCATTCACTTTTCCAAATTTTGCAATTTTTCCAACAAGAAATATACAGAAAAATGCACATGCTAGGAAATGCACATAAAAATCCATGTTAGTGAAAATGCGCACAAACTGCTTTTTATTAAAGGGAAAGGTTTGTAAACATGTGCATATTAGACAAAAAATACATGCAAAAATGGGTATATTGAGAGAAATGCTGGCTCAAATTTCATGAGGACTTGAAAAATAAAGAATCACAAGTCGATGCAAAAAGGTGGTGGACTGAACTTAAGACTGGAAAAAATAGAAAATAAATTTGATAGATTCGTCCCACCCTAGGCAAGAGTATTGGTATCCCTTTCCACAGCACCTTACCAGAATGTTGTGACCTAGTATCCTATATGTCCCCCTTGGGGTCAGGGACACAATGCACAGTCACATGACATATTATTTGACCTCTGAGGCCTACTAGAGCCCTTCAGCGCTCCTGGGGCTGATGGGAGATGGAGTTCAGCAACCTGCAAAGGTTCCTCACACCTGGGTTAGCAAATAGAAGTTTATATGGTCAAGTCAACGCCTTGGCTGCTGCATTCTGCATTTGTTAATTGTTTTATCCTTGTTTGTTTTAACTAAAGCTGCTTCTGAAAGCAGTGGCTGGTTCTTCTGGACAGCTGGCAACCTAAAACCAATCTACTTTCCTGTATCTGAGAAATGTTGAACAATGTTTCTTCTCTCTCTGCCCCCACTCCCCATCCACGCTGCCATATGCAATGACCCCTGATTGAAGCTTTCTCGTAACACACACGGCCATATTCCCAGGCCACTCAGTTCCTTCCAGCCAAACGGTGCCACCATAAATGCCCTTGCCTTTGGTTGCTAAGAAGCCACAGGACCGTAGTCACCTCACCTTCATCCCTGCCGCTTGGTCGCTGCACTGCAGCCCCAGAGACCAGAAACAGCAAGCAAACGGGATCTCGCTCTCACACTCTCACTCTCTCTTTCACACGCACAGCACAAGATGAATTGGCTTCTCTCTCCTGTTCTGACAGATACATTATCTTATCTGGCTGGTTTCACAGTCCACAGGAGAACCAGGAAGTAAAGCTTGCTTTGCAATTAACTGATTGCAGCCTCTCTGTGCAGAAAGGCAGCAACCAGGATGGATAGGGAAGCAGTAGGCAAAGGGTGATTCCCCCTTGGAGACAGGACTGGAAGCTTCCGAAAAGCAAACCATTTATAGTTGAAACTCTATGCAAGTTTACTTAGGGGTGCAGCCTACTACTGCTCAGAGAAGACCCATTGAAATTAATGGACAGAAGTTAGCCTGCTTTGAGTAGGACTAACATTGGCTATAACCATTAGCCAGAAGTAGAACTGTGTTCAGTGGGGCTCATTCCCAGACAAGCAGCCACAGGAATGCAACTTCACAATTAAGCCATATTGGGCAGCCTTCCTCAACCTGGTGCCCTCCAGGTGTTGCTGGACTGCAGCTCCCATCATCCCTGGCCACTGGCCATGCTAGCTGGGGCTTATGGGAACTGGAGTCCAACATTTGAAAGGCACCAGGTTGTGGGAGGTGGTCTTAGCCTGTGCACCCTCTCGAAAAGATGGTACAGAAAGGCTATTCAAAAGCATTTCGGGAACTTAGTAGGGTGTGAGAAATTACAGAGCAGCACCTACGTGATAGCAAACACAAGAAATAGTCTCTTGTGGTACCTGAAAGACAAACAGATTTATTGTGGCTTTCTAGACTACATTCCACTTCCTTGACAGCACTCAATCCATCTGATAAAAGAGGCTCTAGTCTGCCGATGTAACAATTCACCTGTGAAGCCTTTGGAGAATAGGGATGGGGAAGATATTTAATTCAGTTTGCATCTGAAGGCAAACTTACCCAATCCATGCTTTCCAAAACAATACATGAACCAACACAACATCATCCTTAGAAACTCACATTTATCCAAATTTTGCACTGTGGTACTCCAGCCATGTGTTCAAAATAGGTTCAAGAATGCATGTGCTAGGATGAAGCATACATAAAACGTCATTTATTAAGGGGAGCTAACATACCAAAACTCTTTGCATTGGGAGAAATTGCATAATTTTGTAAGCATTTAAATGTGGGTGGATTTTGGTGAGGACCTTTTTCTATTTAAAAAATGATGTGGAAATGTGGAAAACTTAATTTACAGCTGGAAAAATGAAAGGAACAAAAGTTGACAGAGTAAACCACCCCCAATTTTGACACAAGACTCTTTGTTGGTCCACTTGCGAAATATTCCAGCCTCCTATCAGAGTATTCTCTTGAGGTGCCACCTCTCACAACTTAATTATCTCCTGTATCTGATAATTGAGCTCTGTGCCTCTGTAGGGAAGCCTAACATGTGGTGAGGCTTTACCCTTTCAAAGAATCCTCTCGAGACACTCCCAACTGCTATTTGATAACTGCCTTTATGATGATGCAATGCCTTCTTTCCCCTATCTTCTATCACTTAACCTGCCAGTATCTCCAGATTATTCCTAAACATTGCCAAATGGTTCCAAGACTGCTTGACCCACACCTCACTCTGCCCAATGGTAGGGCTGGCCCCATCTCTCTCACATTCCCCCCACCACACACACAGTTGCTGCAATAAGTACGTAAGAAGAGCCTGCTGGATTAGGCCAATAGCCCATCTAGTCCATGAATCCTGTTCTCCAAGTGGTCAACCGGATGCCCCTGAAAGCAGGACCTGGGTGCAACGGCCCTCTCCCCCCTTGTAATTCCCAGCAATTGCCTCTGACTGTGGAGGCAAAGCATGGCCATAATGGCTAGTAGCCACAGATAGCCATTACATTTACAAATTTGTCTAATTCTCTTTAAAAGCCATCTAAATTGGTGGCCATTACTGCCTCCTGTGGGAGCATGTTCCACAGCTGACAATGCACTGTACAAAGCAGTTCTTATTTTGTTTGTCCCAAATCCTCCAACATTCATCTTCACTGAATGTCCATGAATTCTGGGAAATGGAGAATAGGAGGCACTGCTGGTCTCCTTCCACCCTTACAGAGGAAATGGCGGGGGCTGCCCCTCAGGTCTGCTGAGCTCTGCACCTTCCCAGCATGATTCAGCATGGGTCCATTTCCTCTTGCAACAGACTTTGATTCCCAGTTCAACCACTGGGCAAGGTTGGTTAGATTCACCGCCATCCCATTCCTGATGTAGATCTTCATTCCCCGCATCTTCTGTGGTGGACAGGGTACCATTTTGTGGTTTGCCTCATGTGCCACAATATATGGAGCTAGCGCTGGGCTAGTTCATACGTTCTGGTGCTCCTCTCCCTTTTGCAATTGTGCATGAACCTTCTGTTTGGAACACTCACCTCACACATAGCATGATGGTAGGGTGTCTTACATTGCCCATTTGATACCAATGTCTTTGTCTTCAGTTGTTCAGACATCCTGGGCCCTTACAGCTTAATCTTACTCTGTTGTTCTCTCATGATGTTGCAGTGGAGCCCCTGAAAACTCTGACAGAGCCCAAGACTACGTGATCTCCAACAATCTGACAGACGCATTTTCCACCCTCCTGCTTTCACAGGAAACATTTGGTATGTGCAAACAGTTATTTGGAGGTGTAACATTTAAGGCCTGCAAATATTTGAAAAGGCAACCTTCAGGAATGTGGGGCCCATAAAATCAGGCTCATTTACCCTCAGAATCCACAAGGGTGAATTATTTCCTCACGGCATTCAGAGATCTGGTCACGGTGCGAGCCCTAAAACATCCTGAGAAGTTTGATTCAATGTTATAGGGGGTGTGCTGTTTTGCTGTGCCAGATGAAGAGGCAGCCCCCTCTTTTAGGTACTCCACAGCCTAGAAGTAGTGAACAAAAGGTGTTTTAATACAAAGCCCATTAACCTGCTCTTGAGTACTAAAGCTTTCAAAAGAACGCAATGTGCCTCTTCATAACTGGGAACCTCGATAAGGCAATGTTTGCTAAGTTAACCGTTCCACTAAGTTCAAGGTGCTGGTACTGCTGTACAAAGCCCCATAAAGCTTGGGATCTGGATACCTAAAGATCACCCTTTATAGACCCAACCGATAACTGTACTCTGCAGGAGAAGGTCCATTCCCTACAATGCTGGAGTCAGGCCTCTAGCATTGTGGCACCTTTGGAAGGCCCCCCATTACATATTAGACAAGGGGTTAGCAAACTTTTTCAGCAGGGGGCCGGTCCACTGTCCCTCAGAGCTTGTGGGGGGCCAGACTATATTGGGGGGGGGGGGAATGATGCAAGAGCACCATGAGCCCTGGTGGCTGCTTACCTGTGGCGGCGGCGGCAGCAGCGAAGGAGGGACGATGAGCAGCGTGCGAAAGGGCTCCAGAGAGGGGCTGCTTAAAATGGTGGCCCCTCAAGCACTGCTGCTGCTGCTGCTGCTGGCACGAACAAAGCCCAGCCCCCTTCCTCCTCTAGGCAGGACGGGGAGAAGCCAGGAGGAGGGAGGGAGTTGGAGGTGCCGCCGCCGCTGCCATGTGAGGAAGAGGAAGGGAGAGGGAAAGAACGTGCGCGGTGGCGAACCACACAGTGATTCCCGGACAGTCCGCAGGCCAGATCCAGAAGGCAATTGGGCCCGATCCAGCCCGCAGACCTTAGTTTGCTGACCCATGTATTAGCCAGTCAACGCCTCTATTGTCTTTTGGTGCCTGCCTGGTATTGAATCCCTTCCTCTTTCAACAAGCCTTTAAAGCAGAGCTGTATCCCAGTCTGCATCTGCACTGGATTTGAATGATTTTATAACTGAAATTGGTTTTTATATCTGAAACTCTATTTTTGAAAGTACATTTAACCAAGAAACCCCATTCCCCTCCTCCTACCCCACCCCGCCCCAGACATTCCATGCAGGTTAGTATGTTCCAGTTACTTAAGTAGCAGGTAAGCTTATGAAATACTTCACGCTGCTGGTTTTGATCTCTGTCCAGATCAAGCGTCTCTTCCATGTCTTCTTAACAGGTTATTCCAAAATGAACCATGAATTGATGGTGGCTACACTGTTTATTCAACACATAGGAAAAAACCAGTACTAAACTGTTTCAAAGTCATCCTTGCTTTTTGTATTCCGCAGTGCCCCAAGTCCTCTCTTTGAGGACTATATATTAAAAAGATTTTTGGTACTGGGATTGTTGCTGCCTCACTCACTCAGCCCCCCCCCTTGTGGGCTTCCCACAGCCACCATAACAGCCATTGTGAGAACAGGATGCTGGACTAGATGGGCCAATGGCCTGATCCAGCAGACTCAACTTAGGTTCTTATGTCCCTAAGTTGTTTTGTTAGTTTCTCCATTTGGGCTACATTCCACACCCTCTCCCATTGTGCCACTAAATTCATGTTGGTAGCCATCTCCCAAGGTTGAATAATTAGCAGTCTAGCAAAACTGCTTTTATTGCGGATGGGTTTTTTTATGGATAAGCACTTTCAGCTGTTTCACAGAAAGCGATTTGTGCATAGAATTAAATAAATAAAATACATAATTTAGTAAACTGATCACAACAGTTTCTAAAGAATATTTCATAGAACATTTACTTAAATTTCACCATAGATCTGCTTGCATTTATCGTGGAATAGGGTACAACTCAAAAACATTCAGCCATTCTTACTGTATTGAAAGGTGTTCATGGCAGGGTGAGGAAAGCAGCATGGATTTAGATTGCAACTGTGCATATTAATATGAATGTATACTATGAGATTTCCTTACTCAGATACTTAACTGAATAACATGTGTGGCATGCAAGTCTCTTATAAGGACATCAGAAGAGCCACGTTGGATCAGGCCCAAGACCCATTTAACCCACCATCCCATTCTCACAGTGATCAACCAGGTTCCTGTGGGAAGCCCACAAGCAGGGCAGGAATGCAAGAGCTCTTCCACTTATTCAGAAGCATGCTACCTCCAGTTGGAGGTAGAACCTAGCCATTGTCTCTATTAGCCATTGCTAGCCTTATCCTCCAGCATCACTCCCAAAATTACAAGAAAGTGTAGACTGCTACTGGTGAATAGAGATAGGCCACATGCACACCATACATTTAGAGCACTATTATACCCACATTTAAAGCCCTGTTACATCACTTTTAACAGTTATGGTTTTCCCCAAAGAATCTTGGAAATAATAACTGGTTAAGGCATACCCTCCAAAATTTCTCCGATGAAAATAGGGACATTCTAAGGAAAAGCAACCAGCATGAGTTTGACCAAACTGCGGGAGGCAGTGGAAGACAGAAGTGACAGGCATGCTCTGGTCCATGGGGTCACAAAGAGTCGGACACGACTAAATGACTAAACAACAACAACAAGGAAAAGCAGGACATTCCGGGATCAAATCAGAAACCGGGACGGCTTCTGTAAATCCGGGACTGTCCCTGGAAAATAAGGACACTTGGAGGGTCTGTTAAAGGTGCCGAGACATATTAGGAGACACCCCCCCATTCCCTTCACAGAGTTACAGTTCCGAGAGTTCCCTAGGAAAGAGGGAGTGACTATTAAACCACTCCGGGATTGTAGATGTGAGAGGGATAAGAGTTTCCAACAACTCTCAGTACCTATAACAAACTACAGATCCCAAGACTGACAGATTCGCCCATCCCTATATCATGGAGATCAAAACAGCAGCTCCAAGTCATCCAGCACTGATCACTGCAATGCCTGCAGCCATGGGCAAGCCTGCAGGAGTCCCCCAAAACCTGGAATCAGTGCTGATCATTAATGTAGTCTGTGTACTCAGATCTCTGTGCAATCGCTATGAATTCCAAATGTCACTCTTCTCTCTGTAAAAATGGTGATGACCCCTACTATGTGCCAGTAGTTTAACGCTTTACTATCTGCCTGACAATGTCAGAACTTTCTCTGATATCAAATTTCATTATCTTTTCTCCCTTTCCCCCCCTGGCTTCTAAGTAATATCTTTAATTTGTATTTTTTCTCTCTAGACGGTTTAGACGATTCAAATTTTAGCCTCTGAATGAATTGCACGTTTTGTTATTCTGTTTTATCTGCACGGCTTAATGTTACAATGAACATTAAAATAATAATTTTTAAAAGAGCTGAAATCCACATCAGAAATACGTTGCTTGGTTACTATGTATATTCTAGTTCCATTTTGTTAAAACGATTGCTTAATGTTTTCAAGATCATAGCAGATGCCAAATTAAAAATTAGTGGATTTGATGCATTTATATATTCCACATTATTCTTGTACAAAAATGCCCAACCTTCTAGGCCCAGAAACTCTGCTTGGTTTATGGACTTCCCGTAACAATCAGGGAACAAACGAATTAATTTGGACGTGACCTCAGATTTCCAGAGGCTCAAGTTGTAAACCATCCCATTTTACCTCACCCTTAATAAGGACTAGGAATATCTTTCTGTGCTATGCTAATTATTGTTCGGTGATTTATGATGATGTTAGATATTTGTGGATTATTCTGTTAAATTATTGTGTTTTCATCATTTTGACCATTTTTTTTTATTAGTAAGCTCAATGCTCAGAGGTAGGAAGGAAAAACATTATGACAAAACAAATAAATAAATGCAAAACGAAAGATGCCAATCGTTCATTGTACCATCAGATACTCCTCACACCTACTGAACACACACACCAGTGTTGTGCTGTGGTCAGTGTTGAACTAGAACCTTGGAGCTCACGTTTTAAATCCCATCTCAGTCATGAAGCTCGCTGGGTGAACTTGGACTGGTCACCGTCCTTCTGCCTAACTTTTTCATTTGATGTTTTAATGCAGGTTGTAAACCGCTTTGAGATTTTTTCCCCTTAAAAACATAAAGCAGTATAGAAATGAAATGAATAATAATAATACCTCACAGGGTTGTTAAGAGGGAAAAATGAGGAGGGGTTGAACCAGGGAGGAAGATAGGATATAGATTTAATAATAAATGAATGAAATAAATTCCAAAATGAGATACAGTTTTCAGTCAACTTCAGAGAAGCATACTTGGTTGACTGAATAAATGCAAGAAGGAAGAGAGGGAAGGGGATACTTTCTCCTGGAGCGGCTGGCGGGTAGGCCAGCGCTCGGAAGAGCCAGTTGTCTGGCATCACAGTTTTCTGAGACAGGGCACAGCAGACACAACAAGGGTGCACTGGGAGACCCAATCTAGTGTTCCTACTGGTCTGCTTGCACCGCACCAATCTTGTTAGCAGACCGTTATTCTCCCTCACAGTTCTAAATCCCAGAATGGTTTCACAGTCCACCACTCTTTCCCAAGGAATTCTGGGAAGACAGTGAGGGAAACGAGGGTTTCCTAACGACAACTGGTGCTCTTAACAACTCCCAGGATTCTTTGAGGTAGCCATGACTGTTTGAAGTGGTATGATACTGCTTTACTCCATATACGCCCACTTGACGACTTCAGTTTGTAGAACTGGCACATAATATGCCACAAAATGCCCTCTCCACATTTGTAAGAACTCAATATTTTAGCGTGGCAGCACTTACATTTTGGAACTTCCTGCCTACTGATACCAGGCAAGAGCCGTCACTGTACTCTTTTTGGCGCCTGCTAAAAACATTTTTGTTTAGACAAGTCTACCTAGTTGTTTAGAAAGCTGACGCGAGTTTCAATCTGTTTTTAGTCCATTGTTGCTGTTAATTTTTCTTATTGATAATTTTATTGATTTTTCTTTTTTGTAAACAAGGGTGTACAATTTTTAATGAAATATATAAGTACATAGTGCCAGGTGGGTCTTGAGTTTGAAACAAAAGGGCTGCTTCGTGCATCCACATTCGTCACATGAGGATTTCTGCGTCAAGTGACGGTGTGCATGTGCAAATGACTCACCAGAGGTCAAGCACCCAAAGACAGCAATTTCATATTCCTTCTGCATCGTCTCAAAACCCAGTACAGTAAGCTAGTAGAGTCTGTTCACACATCTGGCAAGGAGCCATCGAGTGTTGTATAATCAAAGCGATGTCCTTTCATGTGTGAACTGGCAACCAAGAGCTTTTTCTAGGTTGAGTGTAATCCAATATTTACTACAGAACAATCACACAATGAAAGCATGATTCATCACGGCTGGAGGTCTGGTTTTTGTTGTTGTTTGTTTTTTAAAGAATCCTGTCCAAGAAAAATAGGAGCAGGTTCTCTCGCCTTTCATTTGGCTAGATTATTTGACCTTTCACAAAGAGCTGCCTGGGAATCCCTGAATTTCTAGACACTTCACCTTCTTCCACCCCATCAAGAAAATTGAGAAGCGGTGTACTTGAGGATGGCGTGGAAGAGACAGGAATGATCACGGAAATTATTTGCCATCTGTTATGTTCCTTGAAACTAAGAGTCAAGCTCTATGCCAGCAGAAGCCTGCTGATTTCAACAAACTTGAAAGGTCAGCAAACAAAACAAAACCCCAGATCATTTATCCCAGCTTTGGTCATTCAAACCTCCTAGCTTTCCTGATTCAACATATATATCATGTGGTGAAATTTCATCTGTGTCATGACATTTTTGAAGCACTGCACACTCCCAAGCTTTAAGGATTTGGGGGAAGCAGGTACAAACCTTGATAAAGAAAGAGCTTTGCACTGTGGAACCTCAAAATTTGACACGTTTATTACAGCACAAGATTTCCTGAGTCTAATGAAGTGAACTGTATGTCAAAGAAAATTATTATTATTACTAATTTAATTTCTATCCCTCCTTCCTCCTATGCCATGATAAAATAATATAAAAACATTTTGGAAAAAATTAAAACATCTAAATTGTTTAAAAGCAGGCAGAGTTCAAAGCAGCTAATAATTTCAAGGCGCTAGCACCTTGAAGTGGGCCTAGTAACTCACTCTGTGCTTTCAGAACCGGTAACACAGGGTCCTGTCAGACTGCCCCACTAACCGGCCTAGCAGCTTCATTCTGCACCACCAGCAGCCTCTGGGCTGTCTTATGACATAAATGTGCTAGTCTTGAAGATGTCACAAGAGTCTTCTGCCCAAACCTAATTTTTTATCAAAATGCCTGGATTTCCCAAAGATCTGGGGTCTAGGTCTTTTAAATACTTGAAGTCATAGTGAAGATTTTATGCACTTTAAACACCACTGATCCAAGCTTTAGCACTGCCAGTATATTCAGCAAAAGAGACTAGCCCTCCTCATTATCAACAAGAAGAATTTTACAGGATGACCAGCACACAATATCTTCCAAAAAGAAAAATAATAATAAATCAAAGAGTGGTTATACAAGAGGGGAAAAAGGGGAATCAACTATCTTCCAGTTTTCAAAAGATTGTTTGCCTGGCCCCTTTGAGTACCGGTAAATTCTGACTTGCACAGGGCTAGTAGCTACTTATAGTGTTGTCTTGCATCTCACCCAGAATACAATAAGCCATGGTTTCCCAAACTTGGGTCTCCAGCTGTTTTTGAACTACAAATCCCATCATCCCCAGCTGATGGGAACTGTAGTCCAAAAACAGGTGGAGACCCAAGTTTGGGAAACCTTGCAATAAGCAAAGAGCTCCATGTCACAACTGAAAGAATACTAGGTTGTTCTTTCTAAGCTTTAGAATCTAATGGTCTGCATGGCAAAAGGGGATAAAATATTATTAAAATAACCAAACCATTTAAAGCAGGCTTCACCAACCTGGTGCCCTCTAGATGTTTTGGAGCAGAACTCCCATCAGCCCCAGCCAGCATGTGCTTCTCTTTTGGAAATATTAATATCCTACCCAAGAAATAGAATAATACACCCTGTGCAGGCATCCTTCAAGACAGCAAAGTCAACATGCAGGGGGTGGGATTGTACCCCTGGCTGGGACCTCTAGGCGTTGATTGGGCCTTTTGCACAACTCGGCTAGGCATTGTGAAGAGGCTCTGTACACAAGGTCTGAACAACACGTTGGAGGTCAGAGGGTGCAATTCCAATCCTCTCTCCATGTATGGACTGTATCCACTTCAAGGAAGTCTGGGCAGGGCTTTGTTCTATCTATTGCATGACAAATAAATAGGTGATTCTCTCTCTGTAGACCAGAATATAACATCTCAACTTGACTTTTGAAAATGGGATTTGCCATACATAAGTTATATCATTTTTTGTATGGGGTACCACTCAAGAATTTACGGTATCTTGGCTAGTCACCTAGACAGAACTTTGTCCTATAAGGTGGCAAAAAAATATTTAAGTGAATAAACCAAAGGAAATTAAAATAATCATAAAGATCCAATTGTGTCACTGTGTGAACAGAATGGATGCAGAATGAATGCAACCAGAACTTTCCCTTTCTTTCTTCCTTCCTTTCTTCCTTCCTTCCTTCCTTCCTTCCTTCCTTCCTTCCTTCCTTCCTTCCTTTCTTCCTTTCCTCCCTTCTCCCCACCCCACATGCACTCCCTATGTGTATGTGCTCTGGAAAGTTGGCGCACTCTCCAGGGCAGATTTGGCCCTCAATCATCATCATAATATAATTTATATAATAATGTATTATTTTATACCCCCTCCCATCTGGCAGGGAGGGGAAGAGGAGAGACTCCATTGCAGAAAAACTCACAGAATTTCCTGGTCATGTCAGTTAACATCAGAAACGGCCCATGACTAGATGTTTAGAGACAAGGCACTTTCTTGAAAGTAGTGATAATCTTGTACACCTCCTTGATTATTCAGCATTTGGCAACTCACCCGTCAATGGTTAATACTACTTGGGATGGGTTAATGACTAGCCCACCACAACTATTATTAAAGCAAATAATGATGCGCTTAGGGCACAATCCAAAAGCGCACCCCACTTGTTTGCACATGTTTACTCAGAAATAACTTCCACCAGGTTCAGTGGGCTTGTTCCCTTCTCAAGTGTACACCACATTACAGTAGCCTTCCTAAGCCTGTCGGACTACAATCAGGGAGACCCGGTGTTCAAATCCCCTCTCAGCCATTAAGTCTCTCACCTACTGTGAGGATAAAATGGGGGTGGGGGGACACACACCACATATGCCATCTTGAGCTCCTTGGAGGAAAGTTGGGATATAAATAAATTATACAACACCCATCAGCTCCAGCCATTGGCTTTATTACAGCCTCAGACTTCCTTAAGTCTCTTATAACTACTTTCTCATCTATGTGTTTAGCTCCTTCTCACTAAAATCAGTTATGCAGCTGTCGTACTCACACTTATTTGAGAGCAAATCCCAGTGCATACTGTGGGGTTTACTTCTGAATAAAGCATGCATACAATCAGGATCAGACTTATAGCTGCCTTACATCACCTGGAACATGATGGGTTTTTAATTGCCCTGAGTCATTTGTTAGAATACTGAGAACATGAGTGCAATATTTTAAATTGCTTTAAAAGAAAAATTCTTAGCATTCATTGGCTCAATTGTTTTTTGAAATAATAATGGCAATAACAGATTGACTTAAGAAGCCCAGCGACAGTGAGCAGAAGTCCAAATTCATTATGCATTTTAGATCCTGGTAAAATATTTCTGAAAAGGGGTCTCAATTGGATCAATAATTCCAGAACAAGAATCAATGTTATGTCACAGATGAAGTATCAAAAACGTCTAGTGCCTGGAGTCCCTATGCCTTTCTGAAAATGATATGCAATTTATATCAATTTGCCTAAAATAAAAACATGCAGATTATCTGAAAGTAAGAGAGTAACTGCTGCCTGCAGTGTTGAACATGAAGCACTTTTATTAAGGCCAATTAGCACTGGAAGCTTGCAAGTCACACAGAAACCTTCAGGCTTAGCTGTTCAGAAGAAAAAGAAAAAAAGAAAAAGGAGGCAAATATTTGTTTAGCCATCTCCAATATGCTATAGAAGAACATAAAAGACTAAAGAAGATAGCTTATGCACAGTAAATTATGCAAAGTAGTGCAGACCACATAAGTTTGCATGATAAAAATGAAGAGTACCAAGGCTTGGATAAAGAAACAGCCTTCCATCTCCAGTACTTCTACCCCAATCTCAGAAATATGGGCGCTGGCTGCAGAGACTCAGCACTGAGAGGATAGCACTCTGCACATGTTAAGAGGCACACTCTTCTTTACTATCATTTCACACATTCCAGAGCTAAGCGCTGGCAGTGACAGCTTCCAGGGACAAACCCTACTGAGGAGTGGCTCAACCTAAGAAGTTTGAGCAAACAAACCTGGCAACATTCACACAAGGTTACGCTGACACATCATTACATGAGGGTCATGCTACAAATCCATGTAACAAGGCTTTCGAGATATCTTAGCTTTTTGATGCTGGAAATTCTGTCACAGTTGCATTTTTTATTTGCTGAGTCCTCTGTTTGCCTCACTGCGTGAACATCTCCACCTAACCATCTTAGAAGCAAATTATAGGACTCACCCAACACATTTCAATGCCTGAGGTGAGAAATAAAAATCGCACCTCACACATGCTTATTAAAACGGGACGTGGCTGATTGGGAAATTGTTTTGCACAAGGCTTGTTGGAAGGAGTACATGCTCTTGGCACAGGACTTCTGCAGAATTTCCCTGTGGATCCTGACCCCTGTTGATCATAGCCACTGGCATCCCTCACTGCTGCCCTAAACTGTACCCAAAATCTACCTTGCCTTGTGGTATGACCTGCCCCAGAGAGTCAGAAAAAGCATCTCACTTACTTTTCGTAGTCTGTATTATCCTTGTCACACCGCTTATCCTTGTGTTTCACCCAGTCTTTGCCGTGTTTACAAGTGGTCAGGGAAATTATATCTTTGCCATTGTGGATATGGTGGAGAGCATTCCTGGTGTCTGAACCAATACCGGTCAGGTACCTTTTTCCTTTGAAAACCAAGAGGTACTTTTTCTTTGGAGGGACAGAGGTCTTTTGCAGCCAGCCCCTCTCCCCACCTTTCTGGGGATGGTCCTTTGAAAACAAAGGGATGGAGATATCAAAACCAGGCCGGAAGTTCTCCACGTAAAAGCTCGCCTTGGCTAGGATAGCCTGACCAATGTCAAAACCCAGGTCTTCAGTGTAATTAGGCCACGTGCCAGAATAAAGGTTAAATATGAGGTGGTTGCGGCCATCGTTCCAAAGAGGGAAACCTTGGATTTTTTCATTGATGTTGTGGACATACTGTACGGAGAGGTGGTCCCTGTCCAGAGTGTCAATGTTTAGGACAAAGAGACAGGCTTCTTCGGGATTGGAGGTATAATACCGCGACTCTTCAATGGATGTGATGATTTTGAGGTAACTTTCTGAGACAGGGTCCCCTCTTTCCAAGGGGTAGACAAAGACTTTGAACCCATGTTCCCTACACTTGGAAAAATCGAAGCAAGTGTCCATGCGGCATCTGCTGTTCTTGTAGATGCTTCTCCTCAACTCCCTCCGGGTTTTGAGGGACAGCTCAGCGTGGTCCCCATCATCACTTTGGAGCTCTTCAGGATCTGCAAAGTTCTTCAGGAGAAATCCATCTGCCCAACGGGGCCAGCTCTTTAGTCCTCCAGCTTTCTTGCTTGAGAAGAATGGGAGGCGCCTGATTTGGTCTCCTCCAAATAAGAAAAGCAGAAGCCAGGTGGCAAAGAAAGTCATGAAAATGTATTTTTTCCGGGCCTGCATAGGTTCATACAGAACCCTCAACTCTTTCTTTGAAAAAAGGAGGCCAGGCTGGTCATTCAGTTGATCCAGAAAGGAAAAATTATTCAGGCAGGTTCAAAAGATGCAAGTAAATCAACTGGAGCTAAGCAGGAGCCCAAATCTCAAAACTAGTGGAGAGGCGTGTCAATCATGGAAAACTGTATTAACCTTTCCAAACCCTTTCCCATCTTCTCTCTCTCTCACACACAGGCACCACTGCTCCTTCCACTTTTTAAAGTTCAGTTTCCTCCTTTTCCTGTGCCTCGAATTCTGATGGCAACGCTTTCTCCTCCTTCAGAGCAGCACCGCTTAAGTTCTGCTATATGCAGCCTACCTTATCTCCCTGCCCTTTGAAGATGGCAAAGCATTACAGGGCCCGTTTCTCCACAATGCAATGTTTTTTTATCGCAGCTTGCAACCACCCTGAACTGAGATGATTGTTACTATTTCCCCCCTTGCAACTTTCTGGCGTGAGTCTTGTGCTGCTGCTTTAAATCCTCAGTGAGGCGGCCCTCTTTTTCTTCCCTCTTCAGATTTTAAAAAAACAAGTCGTCCTGTGCCTTTTGTATGTTGCTTTCAAACCACTCTCTTGCCCAGTCTGCGGTTGAAGATTTGTTTTGTTGCTCTTAAGTCCCGGTATCAGTTTCGGGGACGCCACAGCCCTGCCTCTTGCTGCTACGCACACCCCTCTGGGGAGTTCACCCTGTCCTACTCGCAACAGATCAGCCTCTCTCTGGATACTTGACTCTGCAACCCGAGGATCGGCCTCTCCTCACACGCCGGCCGGGTCCGAATCGGATCCTTTGCCTTTAAAGACTCGCACCGGCAGACTTCAGCAGCTTCTGCCATGGACGGAAGACCCACCGAGCCAGGGGTTCCGGGGCCACGTTTCTCAGGCGCCTCGTCAAGGAGCGTCTGAGATGCAGGAGAGGGTCCCGTCTGCCCTTTTCCCAGCGATGTCCATCGACCCCGCTTCTTTCTCTCCCACCCCCTCCTTTTTAGCTTGCTCAGGAGTTACAACAAGCTTACATTCCCAGCCTCATTACAGAAGCCTTTTGGAGGTCCTTTAAGACTAAGCTGCGTTTTTGATATATTAATCTCCTTCTCTTTCCCTTGATCTCCTTTAGTTTATATTCCCCCTCCCGCGCCTCCTTTCTCTCTGATTGAAGTTATTTCTGTCCCTGAGCGGGTCTGTTTCTCTCTCTTAAAAAAAAAGAAAGAACAAAAAATCAACCTGTCACTTTTCTCCATCGGCTCGGACGTTAGAAGAACCCGATCCCCGCCTGCTTTTGCCCCGTGGGATCTGATCCCTCTACTTCGAGTTGCACTGGCCTCATGATATGCACTGGGAGAATTCCTCGGAATAAATCCTGCGGGGCGCCAGCCCTGGGCTCAGCACCGCCGCCGCCTCGCCGCACACCTAACTGCCTCTGGATCGCTGCGTGCCGCGCTCTCCTATGCCATTATTCATTCCGCGTCACTCTCCGTTGACCGGCCCTCTTGCTCCAGTCAATAAAGCAACAAATGGCATTCACCTCTCCTCTCCTCCATCCTGCATCTCGGCTGCTCTTAAACCGCTGGACCGCTCATCTCTCGGTCTGGCCGCCCCATCGCGCCTCCTGCTAACCAGCATCTGGTCCTTGCACACAGCCTTCCAATTCCACCTTCACAACATTCCACCCCGGCCACGCCCCCCTCGCCTGCCATTCGCTCTCCGCCTACCAAAAAGGCGTGGCTGCCTGATAACCCTTTCCTTGCCTTGAGGGGTGGAGGGGAAGACCTTGTTTTTTGACGGGGGGTGGGATAGAAGCCTTTTACATTTTCCCCCTTCCCATTGGCTGCTGTCAGTGCTGCTCCTCGTCGAGAAGTGCCGGTCCACGTGGCCAGAGTTGCCCACCACCCCGGCAAAACGGTAGCTCGGTGGTGGAGCACGTGTTTTTACAGGGCGGGATGTCTCGGGTTCAATCCCCGCCATCTCCAGGTTTGAAAAAAAGCCTTCTACCCCAAACATTAGAGCAAAGAGAGCACTATGGGTGTTGTTGTGTAGACTACGGCTCCCATCACCCCTGATAATTGGCGTAGCCAGGATTTTTTTTTGGGGGGTGGCCTTTTGTGGGGACAGAACCTCAGTTTGCTATGTATTTTTTATTGATTGGGTGCAGCTGGCCCTCCCTGACTCCCCCCCCCCTTGGCTACACCCATGCTCCTGGGTGCTGGCTGGGGCTGGTGGGAGTTGGAGTCACAGAATTATTATTATTAATTTATTAATTTATTTATTATTTATACCCCGCCCATCTGGCTGGGTTTCCTCAGCCACTTTGGGTGGCTTCCAACAGAATATTAAAATACAATAGTCTAGAAGCATAGAATTGCAGAGTTGGAAGGGACCAAGAGGGTCATCCAGTCCAATGCCCTGTGATGCAAAAATCTTTTGCCAAACGAGGGGTCCGAACCCATGACCCTTAGATTAAGAATCTCATGCTTTACTGACTGAGCTATCCTGGAACATCCATCATCATCATAATTTTATTATTATGATTTATGCCACCTTTCGGCTTTCCGTAGTTAAAGCCATGCTCAAAGCAGCTTACAACATGAAAAATATTACATAATTTATAGGGTGGTTTCCCATATAATTCCCAAATTATTCAAGAATCACGTACAGTACTTACATACTTCTCAGAGTTGCCAATTCTTATTTCCATGTCACATGGTCTCAATCAGCCATTCACAGAATCTATCCTGGTTGTCTCATCAACCCTGCTTCATGTGAGCTTCCTTTAAAAATATGCCACTGACATCAGCCTTTCCTTTGAAATAGGAGATACACACTCCATCAAGTCAGGGTTTTAATTACCAGAGATTCGGAAGTGCTGCCGTGTTTGATGTCTGCAAAATATTAAAGCGAGATCCATAGCTGTGTTGGTACTACAATGATTTAACTCCCCTGTGGTTGGTTGCATCATGGAAAAAGACAGGACAGTGTATATTTTACTAATGTTGTTGCTATTTGGCATGAGGATTCCAGTTCAGATAGCTCTACTATGTTATCCCAATAGTATTTTGGCCAACCACAAAACTATCTGCCCTTATGCAGATATGATGCTTTATGAAGGTTAAGGATTCCCTACATACCAGGATGCAGAATCATGGTTTGAACCAGATTTACAAACCATAGTTTGTGTTAACCATTGATTCATATTAAATCTACACTGAGGAAACTATCATTAATAAGGCAGTTTCCTCACATCTTCAGAGTCTCTGCTTGAGAAGTGATAATCAGGGCCAGCCCTACCATTGGGTAAAGTGAGATTACTTCCTCAAGTGGAAGATGCTTGGGAACAGCATTTGAAGTCCCTTGGCTGTACCACCTAAACTTTCCTACAGCCATTCCCATCTGCTGGAAGACACGCTTTAAATCTAATGTCAGTTGTTCCTGAGGAAAAATGCATAGGATTGGGTTGTAAAACATGTATCACTGTACATCTGGAATTTTAATCAGAGTTACAGCAACAAACCATGGTTAAGTGTTATATTTTGACTGGCCCTAGGTAGGCATAAGTTTAAAAGTTTCTGGTATCTGACTGTAACAGGGGTGGGGAAGCTTTTTGGCACCAGGGGCCAGATCCTTGTCAGGAACTGCCTTACAGGCTAAATTTGACAGGTGCTTGGGGCTGTTCATCTGTCAGTCACATGATGCTATTATGACACTGCATGATTGACAGGTGTGCAGGGGCACAAACATAAAAATCCATTTCGCTCAGATCTTAAAACATTTTGAGCAAAGGCAAAGGTATATATTTGCTTACTTCAAAAACCTATACTACACTTTTCAACTTGGCGGCATAAAAGTTAATTTAATACAAATAGAACAAGTTAAAAAAATCAGCCAGCAATATAAAATAGAAAACAGCATAAAAGAACAATAAAACAGCCCTTAAGACAGCTTATTCAACCGCAGCTGAAACAGAGTTAAACACCAGAAAAACAGAAAATAAAACCAGCAGTTTTATGGCACAGGTTCTTAAATAGCTATTTCACTAATTATCAGTAAAAAATAAAATTTCCTCTCCATGCGACCAGGCACAGGAGCTTTCTACAAACTGATTTATTTTCTTCTTGCAGCCACAAATAACTCACATAGTCACAGGCCAGAAACCATTTGTGTGAGGGAATATTCTGTGAATAGATTTCCAACACTGTAGCATGTGTGTTTTCTTCACATCCCTCAGAGTTAATTAACCCTTCCCACCTTGTCCCATGCGCTACACATGAGAATTCTGATCAGACTAATTAAAACCTCCTCCCTCGATGGGAAGAGAATCTAACACTGAGGCAGTTAAGAGAGGCTAGTCATCACAAATTCCCCAGCCATGATCAACAGGAAGAAAAAGCCAGCCAGGACCAGGAAACAGAAAGGTTTTAACTAAAGGCACTGGTGACCCAATAAATCTTGATAGTACTTGGTCTACCTACACCTGGTACAGGGAACCTGTAGCCCTCCAGATGTTATTGGAATGCAGCTCCCATCATCCCAAACCATTGACTATGCTGGTTGGGGCTGATGGGAGTGGGAGTCCCGCCCCATTTGGAGGGCCACAGATTCCTCATCCCTAACCTACACTGAACATGTTGGCATTTCCTTTTATGGCAAACCCTCCCCCCACAAAGTATGCCAACAATATAGACCGTAGATCATAGAATTGTAGAGCTGGAAGGTACCACGAGGGTTATTAGTCCAACCCCCTGCAATGCATACCAATTGAGCATATATATGATATATTGAGCTATTAAGTTGGGCAAAGGCTTAAAGGTTATCTCAGGGCGCTTCAAGACCTTTACTGAGCATTCATCCTGATTTGTTTGCAGGAGGCTAGACATAATAGGCCAAAGCAAGTGTTTACCCATACTTACCAGTGCATTTTCAGACCACTTTTCTTATTGTGAAAAGTCTGGTCTTTAGGGGAAGGGATTTTGTGGCACCAGTGGTGCCAGTATGTGTTTGAATCCCACCCCAAAATAGGAACAATCCGGAAGGACCCTCACTTTGCACTGTCATAACAACCCCACTTAAAGCATGGCTCTGTCCAATGGAGGCTGGTCTTTGGGGCATCACCCCAAGCAGCTGCAATCTGCCCTCAGCAAGCCTGCATCTGCCTGCCTTACACATAACCAGAAGGTGGCCCTGGATGTCAGCTTCCCCCTCCTCTTCCTCCTCCTCCTCCGCTGTTGCCTCATGGTTGCCCTTGTCAAACTCTGCTGGGAGGAGAATGGAGAGAAAATGAGAATTATAGTTGTCTCTGCCTCTCATTCGCTGTGACGCTGCCTGTCATTGTATCTGGCTCCACCCTATCATTGAGCCTCCCTGTCTTCTGCCCTACCAGTTCCATTGGTCTGTCTCCTTCTAGTGCGAGAGGAAAAAGTGACAGGTTGTGTGAGAGAGAGGTTTTTGTTGTTGTGCCTGCCAAGCACAGCTACACAGGGGATCTAACCCATCTGACCTGTCACCCGGCCTGCACTCCATCTCCACCCCTTTCTCTGACTGGAATCTCTTAGTTCTGCTTATAATCTGATAATACCATTCTTTACGAGATCACAACCTTTTACCATGGCAACACAATTGACCTGATTTGTAGGGAAGGTAGATGGTCCATCCTTGCCAATTGGCACCATGCCGCTATTAAAACCAGCACTTGGCTCTGTGTTTTTGAGTGACATGAAATAAGGCTAAAATAATTGACGATGCGGGGGTGGGAGCAGGTGAAATTCTATCAGTCTCTCGACGTGGGGATCATTCAGAACTAGCGTTACCAGACTCTGTTTAAAGATTGGGCCTTTCGCAGTTGCAGAGAAGGGAGAATTTGAGCCTACGTCGCTTCTTTCCTTTTGGTGCTGAAGTGGTGATGGGAGAAACTGTCTTTGCTGAAACTCTCACTCTTAGGCAAACCTCCTGAAACCTGATGCTGCTCAGGTCTACATGCTGAGGATTGCAGCTTCCAAAGCTGAATCGCACCCCCTGTGTTGAATTTGGCAGCTGCCATCCTGTTGTGTCTGAGACTGGCATTTGCTGGGATCTACCTCAAAAGCAGACAATCTCAGGGCCCTGCTCACATTGCCATTTCAAATGCCGAGTAGTCCAGCTTTATAAATAAGCTCACAAAATTATGAGCCTGCTATGAAGCTGTAGCCTTCATTTCCACGCTGAGCATGGAAATGAGCTGGATGCTGAGGAAGGGAAGCCCACCCCCCATGGAAATGCAGGCTACTAGCCCCTCTTAGCCAGCAGTGCAGTGGCAAAATCAGAAGTGCAGAGCCCCTTCATGATAGTCACATCCACATAGAGTTGCCAGGTGAAGAGCATCCCAGATCCTGAGATTTCAGGACCCAAACCTGAGACCCAGGGGTGGCCCTGGAGAAGGGAGCCGAGGAGGGCGGATCCATTCTCTCGCACTTGGAGATTCAAGCCCTCCACCTGCCACCTGTAGGGAGTCAGGTAAACCTGGAGACTTAGGGTCAGACTTTGAAGTCTGGCAACAAAGCAGCCATGTCCCTTCTAATATTAAACAACAATATTATATTTATACAATAATAATAATTAGGGGTGCATTGGAACAAGATCCCCATGTGTTGTCTTTCAGCTAGATCTACTATTTTCTGTGCATGTACACGAGCAAATGATCTGGAGTGCTCCAATATCTTCTTTTCGGAGGGGCTTAATTTGCATTTTCCACAAAGTTCCGTTGTATGTAACAGAACTTGCACGCCGTTCTCTTGAAATGGAAGCACCTTGTGTTTTCAGGGTTCCCAAATCTTAGCCTTGGAATCACAGCAACTATAAAGCTTTGCTTTCATGCTGACTGGCCAGTTCTAGGACACTGGAGACAAGGTCCCTGCAGGGACTCTGCTGCAGAAATAGTAACAGGTCTTTGACACACACACCCCATCCAAGACCAGTACGCTACTGCTCTTAGCACACTACTAAAAAAAAGCCTTCTACCAAGGGAATTGGCAGATGAAGGATGTGTCCCATTAAACTTTAATTAGTTTAATGTAAATGCCCAGTGCACTTCCTTCTTTAAAAGTCTCACCACGGCAGAGGATTTCGCGCAGCAGCTAAGAAGGGCAGGAGAGGCAGCATCTTCCCAAAAAGAAGTCCTGGAGCATGCGGTTTGTAAATCAAAATAAGGTTTATTTACAAAACACCAAAAAACAATCCTGGCGACGAATCACACATCTCAGCAAAACACACACCCAAAGGGAGAAGGGGGAGAACAAACAAACAGGGGGACTATTTATACAGACTCATGTTCCTGGAAGCCTAATGACCTCCAGCTGCTCAGTGATTAGAGCGTTTCTGCTACTCTTTTAACCCTTTGATAGCAACACCCCCTCTCGCTCGTAACACTGAGCTGTACCAACCTTAATACAAATTTAAACCTGAACAGAAACATTTATGAGATTGCGGACTCAAAGCTTTTGTAAAACCGTCTGCGAGATTTTCTTGGCTTGGACAATACTTTAGTTCAATTAAACCTTGTTTTACACTTTGGCATACATTTTGATAACGGATATCCAAGTGTTTTGTGTGCGCCTTGAATTGACCTGATTTAGCTAGTTTAATACAAGGTTGATTGTCTTCCCACACTCTGATAGGTAGGGAACATTCTCCAAACAATTCTTGTACCAGTTGCTTATAAAATTCCAGTTCTCTACATATATCTGATAACGCATTGAACTCAGATTCAGTTGAACTTAAAGCTATAAGTGATTGTTTTCTTGATCTCCAACCAATTAGTGCATTTCCAAATTTTATCGCCATTCCTGACACTGATTTTCTATCTGGTCCAGCATCTGCCCAACTGCTGTCGGCCCAACATTCAAGTTGTGTGCTGCCCTCTGCTGATAGTTTTAAGCGAAAGCTTTTGGTAGTTTGGAGATACCTTAAAACTCTTTTTACTCCTTGCCAAGCATGCATTGATGGTTTTTCAGCTTGTCTACACAGCATGTTGACAGCATATGTTATATCGGGCCGAGTCCACTGTGCAATGTGGAGTAGACTGCCTATCGCTGACTGGTAAACCCCGGGATTACAGAACTCTGCCTTTTGCTCAGTTTGAGCATCCTTTGTGTAACTTAACTCCATTGGGGTTTTAACACCAGCACAGTTGTTCATTTTAAACCTTTCCAGCAACTGCTGGATTTTAGCTTCTTGGCTAAGCCAATAGTTACCATTTTCATCTTGCTGAATTTTAACTCCTAGATAAACAGATACATTGCCTAGTGATTTTATCTGAAACCTTTCTCCAAGCTTTGTGGCAAATTGTTGTGCAAGTTTATCATCCTTTCCACTGTATAATAAATCGTCAACAAATATCAAAACTGCTTCTTGTTCACATCCCGAGCCTTTTAGATAAAGACACGCATCTGCTGCGCTCTTTCTGAACCCCATGCTCTCTAGAGCATCGTTTAAGCAGGAATTCCAATTACGGGCGGACTGTTTCAACCCATAAATGGATTTGTGTAGGCGCCAGACCTGGTTTGGCTTGTCTCCTTCAAAACCTGGTGGTGGTGTCATATAGACTTCCTCCTGTAAGTCTGCATTTAAATAAGCCACATTGACATCAAAATGAAACAGCTTATTTCCCTTCTTAGCTGAAGAGGCTAGAAGCATTCTTAATGACTCCGATCTTGAAGTAGGGGCATAGATTTGAGAATAGTGAACACCTTTGCGCTGCGAAAACCCTTTTGCAACTAGTCGGGCTTTATATTGCAACTCTTCAGTAGTTGTGGGCTTTAAACGATATACCCATCGACAACCTACAGCTTGTTGCCCTTTCGGAAGCTCTGTACTTGTAAACACACCGAGAGACTTCATTGAAGCCATCTCTTTTTCCATTGCTTCCTGCCACTTTACGGCTTCTGAGCTTGGAAGCTGTTGTACTTCCATATAGCTTTCTGGCTCACACTGTGCCATATTTACGTATACACTTGTCACCTTAAACCGCTCTGGCGGCTTGCCCTTCGTGGCGCGTTTTGACCTGCGCAATTGCTCCTCTTGTGCCCCCTCTGACCGTTGGCTGTCAGAATCTGTCTCAGACTTTATGTCTGGACGTGCCTCTAGGGATAAAGACCTCCGTTTAGATACCTCCCTTGGGCTTGGTGTTGCAGGTGACCTGCTTTGCTTTTGCTGTCTGCTAGGCCTACTGACTGGCGAAGTTGGAGCACTCCTAGATTCTGGCTTTTCTACCTTAGGAGAAGAACCTCGTGCCTGATCAGAATCTGCATCTGAACCATGTGCACCATCCCCTTCTGGCTCATCACTCTCTGGACTTTCTTTCTCAGCATGAATGCCTAAATCATCTCTCAAAATGTCAGGGTTAGCGTGTAAGTGAGTCCATCCGGACTGCTCACAAAAATCAGCGCTCCTACTGAGGACCACTCTTGTAGTATCCCCACCTGGGTCCACAAACCTCCAAGATTTGGCATGTGGTTCGTACCCGCAAAAGATGAGTTTCCTAGCCCTTGGACTTCCCTTTTCCCTTAACGCTTTTGGGATAAGTACATAGGCTTGAGATCCAAACACCCGAAAGTAATTAACTTTGGGCTTCTTCCCATATAAAGCAAAATAAGGCATAGTATCAATTACCGAATTATATACTCGGTTCAGAATATGAGTAGCCGCCTGCCAGGCTTCCGCCCAGTAACTCTGAGGAAGTTTAGCATCAAACAACATAGAGTTTGCCAACTCTTGCAGAACCCTATTTTTACGTTCGGCCACGCCTCCTTCTTGGGGGGAATAAGGTGTAGACAGACGATGCTTAATTCCCTTTTTCTTAAAGAAATTCTGCAACACAGACCCGGTAAATTCTGACCCTCTGTCTGTCTGAAAAGCAAGTACTCTAGTACCGAATTCAAGTTCTACCGCATGAACCCAATTTTTAACTGTTTCTGCAGTATCTGCTTTTGTTTTGAGAGGAAAAAACCATGTAACCTTTGTTTTGTCATCCGAGAGACACAGTGCATACTTCGAACCTCCCATGCTAGCAACAGGCATTGGGCCACATAGGTCCATATGCACAAGTTGGAATACTTTGTCAGATTTCCTATCTGAACTGGGATAGCTGCATCTATGAACCTTCGCACTTTTGCATGCAGTACAATCCAAATACTTAGTACATTTGTTCAATTTGCACCCTTCTGATAATTCAGGTTGCCTTTTAACATACTGAAAATTAATATGCCCTAAACGGCGGTGCCATAAATGAACACAAGAATTATGGGTAGGCGTGTTCACACAACCAGCATGAACCTGTTCAACTTCATCTGGACTTGTCTCAAAATAATATAACCCATTTCTGCATTCCACCTGCAAAAGAGATACGTTATTCTTTGAAATAGTGCAAACCCCATTTTCAAACACAGTTTTAAACCCATTTCTATCAAGTTCTGACACAGACAAAATACACCCCTTCAGTCCCTTTAGCACGTAGGCATCAATTTCTGTTTGCAAACAATTTAAGAACACTGTGCCTACAGTCTCTAAGGAACGTTTAGTTGAATCTGCCATTGTCACAACTTTAGGGGTTTGCAAATGTCTGCAATTCTGCAAACGTACACTAGATGGCGCCACCAGGTGGTGAGATGCACCACTGTCGATCAACCAGCGTAGATTGCTGCCTTGGCCACGCCCTTGCATCAACGCCATTGCTGAAGCCATGTGCTGTGTGCTGTGGGAGTAGCCACGACCTCCTCCTCTTCTTCGACGTCCCCTGGAACTCCTTGTCTGGTAACTAGGGGTAACGGCCTTGTTGCTGTCTTGACCAGGTTCACGTGTGCAATTCCTGATTAGGTGGGAAGGGGAACCACAGCGAAAACAATGTCTAGCTGCAAAAGCATTTACTGTGTGCTCAAACTCAGCATCAACACTCTTAGGCACAGCATAACTCCCCTTTAAAGACAGACCTCTTTCTCTTTGCCTTTTATCCTGTTCATCCGCAAGCCGAGAAGAAATGTATTCAAGGGTTAATTCAGTTGAAGGCATAGCTTCCAAAGTTAGAGCTAGAGTCTCATAGCTTTTATCAAGAGAAGACAACAATATGTATGACTGCTGCTCCATAGAGAAAGGAATGCCCAGCTGTCTTAGTTGATTAAAGGCAGACACCATTTTGGCAATATGTTCTTTCACACACGCTCCCGGTTGGAGACGTAAATCAAACAAACATCTTGTAGCATGGATCTTGGCCCCCGCAGTGTTTCTGGAATTTAACCGCTGCAGAACCGTCCAGACCTCATGCGTGTTCTTTAACTCAGAAACATAAGGCATTTGCTCTGGTCCCACTGCCAAAACTAGTAGACCTTGGGCTTTCCTGTCGCGTTTCTGTGAAGCTGCTGCTGCTGCTTTGGCTTCTGCAGACGCGTCTGCAGCTGCCTGTAAAGGCGGTGCTTCAGTACAGCTCCACAACTCTTTTGCTTGCAACCAAACCCTTACTCTAGCCTTCCAATCTTGCCAATTTTTCCCATTGAGTCGCGTAAACGGGACAGTAAAACTTTCCTGGGACTCTGCCATCCTCCCTGGGGCTTAGGAACGATACTCACACACCTGTAGACCGTCTCCCAGCTGCTGAGGTGGCTCCTTGAGGAATCAGACGTCTTCCAGCGAGTACAAACTGCGCAGTGCCTCTTTAAAACTTTTCTAGGCACGTTGCAGGACTCAAGCTGCTTTGGAGGCTTTCGTTGTCAGCAACCGCTTCTGTCTTCACTCCAGTCCTTGCATAAATCACTCTGAACTGCTCTCCTTATCTCCTTCTTGACGTACAAACATCCATAACCTGTCCCATTAAACTTTAATTAGTTTAATGTAAATGCCCGGTGCACTTCCTTCTTTAAAAGTCTCACCACGGCAGAGGATTTCGCGCAGCAGCTAAGAAGGGCAGGAGAGGCAGCATCTTCCCAAAAAGAAGTCCTGGAGCATGCGGTTTGTAAATCAAAATAAGGTTTATTTACAAAACACCAAAAAACAATCCTGGCGACGAATCACACATCTCAGCAAAACACACACCCAAAGGGAGAAGGGGGAGAACAAACAAACAGGGGGACTATTTATACAGACTCATGTTCCTGGAAGCCTAATGACCTCCAGCTGCTCAGTGATTAGAGCGTTTCTGCTACTCTTTTAACCCTTTGATAGCAACAGGATGTAGCCATCTATCTCTGCTCTGCAAGCCTGCTTGGCTTTCCTTCCTCCATGGCTATTTATATCTTTCTTTCTTTCTTTCTTTCTTTCTTTCTTTCTTTCTTTCTTTCTTTCTTTCTTTCTTTCTTTCTTCTTACTTACTTATTTACTTCAAACCCCACCCTTCCTCCCAAAGGTGCTAAGGGCAGCAAATGCAATGTTAAAACAATACATTAAATCAACATATTTAAAAAGTACCTAAAATAACTGCCTACTCTCACAGCAATACTTTCAATGTTTGCAAGAACAGAATTTTTCAGGCATAAAATGCTTGGGTATACAGAAATGTTTTTAAATTCCTGCTGAGGAAGACAGATGCATCTCACCAGGGAGGGCATTCCACAAATGGGGAACCACCACCAAGAAGGCCCTGTCACAGGTCAACGCCATCCGGGCAACACCCAGCAGTGGCACCACTGATATAGAAACCAGGTAGACTGGTGAAGACAGATGGAGAACGCTCTCCTCTCTCTACCAGCCTGCTCACTTGTCTGGATGGAATTCCTGGACACCTATAGTGACCAAGCAGATTGTTAAAGGCGCAGCTGCAGTAGCCCCTAGTGGCGAAACGTTACTGACATTATCATGTCAACCTATAGCAAGTCCATGTTCATACATATCAGGTGTGGGGAACTTTTGGCCATGTTACTGGACTACAACTCCCACAATCTCTTTTTTTTAAATATATTTTTATTGAATTTTCCATCCATAACACAAAAAATAACACAATAAAGAACATACAACACGTATAATTTCAAACTCTTAATTTCCTGTTCCTTACTCTCCCGACTTCCTCATACCTCCCCTTTCTGCATTCTCATGTCAAATTAATTAATTAACAAATCCCTCCCTTGTTTTCAAGCTAATTGTAAAAAGATTCCATTTCTTTCACTTAACCATTATTGCTATTAACCCCTCTTTTTTCTCATTCAACACCAATCTAGCATTCACTAATTCTTGAGTATTTCTTTAAATAGTCTTTAAATTTTTTCCAATCTTCTTCCGCTGTCGCTCTTCCCTGGTCTCGGATTCTGCTCGTCATCTCTACCAGGCCCATACAACTCCCACAATCTCTTGCCATTGGGCATGCTGGCTGGGGCTGATGGGAGTTGTAGTGCCCAGGGTTTGTGGGAATGTTGAGGATAGTAGGAGAGGATATATTGATTAAAAAATATCCTTCCTCACTCATGCTAGTCAGCTGGTAGCAGAGGACATTCCCCTGTATATTGCAGGAAGCTAATTGGTAGTATCTCTTGAGTTAAGCAATCCAGTCTGGCTTGTCCAGATTGGATTGTTCCTGGTAAATTCCCTTTGTTCCCTTTTAAAAAGAATAAAGACACAACAGTCTTCTCTTAAAAGTAATAAGAAGTTTACTTACATTCAGTTCACAGTATGATCATGAAGGTAGGCTTTGGCTTGTAGTTACAGATGAGTGTGGGTTCATCCCATGTGGCAAATGAGCCCATGTGCTGCTGGCCAGCAGACAGCAAAAGAACACCAAGGTGGAACAAGGCAAAACAGCAAAAGGAGAGTAAGGGAAGATGGCTGTGTGACTAGCCCTTATACGGGGTCTCCCAGGGTCACCTGGGAGTCACACGCAGAAGGAGGATGCTCCAGACCAGGTGTCACAGGAAGTCCTCCTGGTTGGAGTAACATCCCCCTGTGTGTCCACTCTGGGCAAACAGGAAATGTTGTACTTGACTGCTACAGTGATGTTACATCCCACAAGGTTCCCCACCGCACCTGATATATACAGAGGTGTGGCAGACATTGCATTTTATTGGTGTGCTGAAAGCTGCATGTATATATTAGAATGCAATGGTGTAGGGCACTCCTGTGGGAATAGGCCCATTGGAGCTATTGGAAAAAGGTGGCTGGGAAGATCTGAAGGCAGCCAGTTGTGCAGTGAAAGCCATGCATTTGATTTTTCTAACGTAAGTACCAATGAGACCTTGTGATGCGCTCTAAGATTCTTTTAGGTCAGCTCCATGAGCTTCTCTGATATATTATATTTATCACACCCTTCCAAAAAGGAGCTCAGGGAAATCATACATGAGATTATCTCATTTATCCTTACACGACACTCCAGTTGACCTGCCTATGGTCGCTTGGTGAGCTCCCCCCTCCTTTTCCATCATTGGCTCTCTGCTTTTAAGTTGTTAATCTGTAAAAGTAAAGCAGAACTGAGCAATATACAAGTGAGACCTGAAACAACATGTTGAAGCCTGGAGTTCTCTTGCTCAGGGTTCCAGCCAGATAGCCATGCTATCTTCCAGTGCACTCCGATCTCCAACCTACCCCACAGTTTTCTACCACTCCCAACAGCCAGTCAGGGTTAGGGACTCGGGATAAATTCAATTCGGTTCTCCGTTAAAACAAAAGCTATCACATTTGCACTGCCCGAAACAATATGCTAACCAGAACACAGCTACTGTATCTGTCAAAACTTGCACCTGTTGGAACTTGGCGATGTAGTTCTCCAACTGAACAATGTTTACACTATATATACATATATATACTGTATATATATATATATATATGGGTTTTGGTGTCCTCGGGTGTCTTCCCGTGTAAAAGTTGGGGTGTCTAGGCGACGTTTCGACGAGGTCTCACTCGTCATCTTCAGGCTGGTGCTTTCGGCTTCTTGTTACTGGAACAGAGCAGGATCTCAGTGTTTGAGTTCCTATAAATACTGTTGAGGGGGTGTGGTGTATAGCCTCCAATGTTCTGGGCAGAGAGGAAGTTCCCAGGCTAGTGTGCCTTTTCTTCTTTTGTTCCTTAATTACTTGAGGGATATCTTGAGTGATTTCTTGAGTGATATCCTGAGTACCACTTAGGTGGGTCATTAGGTGTGGATTAGTTGCTAAAGTCTTTGTGTCTTGACCTCTTGAACTTTGTGAAGAGTTTTTCTGAGAAGATGGCTGTACTGCACTTAGTTGTGCTCTGGCTTGGCTTCGTGTATAGGGGCGAGCTGTGGTTTTGTGGCCTGTGTCAGCCAGATCTGTGTAGGGATTGCAGGGGGGTGCAGCATCCGGAGGTGCCACCATGGTTTGGCTACTGGATGGTGTCTGTAATTTATCTGTGGAGAGGGTCTGGGTTTGGGTCTGGTGTGGTTGATTGGTGATAGCGTTCTGTGTGCCTCTGGATCTGGTGTCAGTTTTTGTGGGGAGGGCTAATTTCCAGATGTCTGGCAAGCGGGATGTGTCGTCACGCTTGTTCATGTTGTGAGGGTGTTTCTCTATCTCGATGGCTTCCATGATTATTCTCTTGTGGTGATGTTCCATGTTAAAGAGCAATTTGGAATCTGCAAAATTAATTTCGTGTCCTGTTTCTTTCATGTGTTGGAAAAGCGAGGAAGTTTTTTCTTCTTTTTTGACGGCATTCTTGTGTTCTGCGATACGTGCATTTATTCGTCTGTTTGTTTGTCCAATGTACGTGGCTGGGCAGACTTTGCAGGGTATTTCATAGACCCCTTGGTTTTCCAACTGGATTTTATCCTTGGGGTTTCTGAGGATATTGGCTATTTTTTGGTTGGTGCAAAAGGCTGTTTTGATATTGTGTTTATGGAGGATTTTGCTAATTTTATCTGTAGTGCCCTTGATATAAGGAAGGAGGGCCAAGCCAGAGCACAACTAAGTGCAGTACAGCCATCTTCTCAGAAAAACTCTTCACAAAGTTCAAGAGGTCAAGACACAAAGACTTTAGCAACTAATCCACACCTAATGACCCACCTAAGTGGTACTCAGGATATCACTCAAGAAATCACTCAAGATATCCCTCAAGTAATTAAGGAACAAAAGAAGAAAAGGCACACTAGCCTGGGAACTTCCTCTCTGCCCAGAACATTGGAGGCTATACACCACACCCCCTCAACAGTATTTATAGGAACTCAAACACTGAGATCCTGCTCTGTTCCAGTAACAAGAAGCCGAAAGCACCAGCCTGAAGATGACGAGTGAGACCTCGTCGAAACGTCGCCTAGACACCCCAACTTTTACACGGGAAGACACCCGAGGACACCAAAACCTGCATATATATATATATATATATATGGGGAAAATATTAATGAAAATGAATATATTCATGAAAATAACACAAAAATGTATTGTATATGGGGAAATTGTTTTGCAAATATGTGTGCATTAGTCAAAACTGCATACAAGAATGTGTCTATTAAAAGAAATCCACGCTGCATAATTTTTGTGAAGCAGCTCTCCAGGGTCTCTGGTAGAGGACAACCTTCCCCATCATCTGCTCACTGGGATGCTTTTCACTGCCAGGAATTAAGATAGAGACCCTGCACCTGTGCTCTGCCACCTACAAACTACAGTCCTCTCCCCAATAATATTTATCACTGTGGTGCTACAGTACTATGGAAGGCTTATCTCCACAATAGGCTCACAACAGGATTAGCAAACAAACCAACTATGGTACCAGGTGCAAGGAGAGATTGTGATCACCACTACAACACTTGGGGAAGAGATGCTTAACCTTTTCCTTCCTTGGGGCCAGAAAAAAACACAACCCAATGCAGCAATTAGCATTATTTTATAAAACATTAAGATATATTTTGTATGGCTTTGTATAATACTAATGGCCACATGAGAACAAGGTGGTTTTTATTGAAATCGTTGCTGGGAGGGGGTTAAACCTCCCCGCCTTGTGCCCTGCAGTGCCAATCACACACACCCCCGGCCCCCAATTTATGTTTATTAAAAAAAGAAAAACCTGCAATGTGATTGCCAATCACTTCATTAATGTTACTAACTGAGCTAGAATCTAGACACATATAAAAAATGCTGTGAAAATTGTTGTTTTTTACAGTTTTGAAAAATACAGTGGTACCTCAGGTTAAGTACTTAATTTGTTCCAGAGGTCCGTTCTTAACCTGAATGTTCTTAACCTGAAGCACCACTTTAGCTAATGGGGCCTCCTGCTGCTGCCGCGCCGCCAGAGCATGATTTCTGTTCTCATCCCGAAGCAAAGTTCTTAACCCGAGGAACTATTTCTGGGTTAGCGGAGTCTGTAACCTGAAGCGTCTGTAACCTGAAGCATATGTAATCCGAGGTACCACTGTACCATATTTTTCCGTATATAACACAACCCCATGTATAAGACGACCCCTTCTTTCGAGAGACCAAAATTAAGAAATCAGTATTTTAAAGTTGTTCAGCCTTTTGGGGAAATCATCAAAAAGCTGTTGAGCTTTTTGCCTCTCCAGCTTGCATCTGTCTTCACCTCGCCTCAGCTGGTGAGAGCCGACAATACCGCGGCCAAGCTCCCTCCTCGCCTCGGCACTGCCTTGCCTCTCAAGCTAGCTCCGTGGCCCTGAGTCCGGCACTCGCTGGAGCCACCAGCTCACCCAAGACTTAGAATATAAATCAGTGTATAAGATGGGGGGGGGGGGCATTGTCTTGTACACAGAAAAATATGGCATATTGAATTTGCTCGCCATCGCCATCTAGTGTCACACTTGTATAATGCACTTTAAACACACTTAAAACGTTCTATTTGCAGCTGCATAGCTGAGTCCTGAATCAAAGCATTGTGGGTAGGCAACCTCAGGCCCTCCAGGAACCTGTCTCCAGTCCTTGGGACATTGCAGGCCACAGCCCCTCTCTCTTCATTTGCCCTGCTCTGTGTGCTAAGTGATTACTTTGGCCTGGTGCCCTTGACCTGTGGTAATGCCTCTTGTTTCCCTGGGTGGAGGATCGAGAGGTATGCATGTGTGTGCAAACCTCTGGCTTTTGACTGGGAAGAACATAGCCCCACTGCACAAAGGCAAGAGTCACTTCCATTGCTCCACCCACTTTTGATTCTGGCCCCTCCCACCAATGGTCTGCAGTTCCCAGAAGCTTGTCTCCATGGGAATGGCTGCTCACTCTGGTCTAGCCACAGGCATTCAGCTGGCTCCTAAGGGACACAGGCTGCTGAAGCAGATAGGCCTCGTTCTGCTGCGGCACAACAATTCGTATGCACCTACATATTGGCCACAAAGCTTGTTCTGGCTCCTCCTCAGACAATGATGAAGAGGCTGGCATATTCTTTTACGGGGAAGGGGCTGTTTTGAGCGCTTCAAACAACTCGGCTGTTGGCATTTGGTAAGCTCTTACATTCCTAACCATGCCCTGGGGGGCTATTCCCTTTTACAAGAGATTTATTTTAAAGGACTGCAACCGCCAAGATGTGCATTATGGTCCCCTTACACATGTATTGAGCCTCGGGCTCAATAAAGAGATTTTAAATAGTCGAGAATTGATGTCTGCTTCAACTGGGCTTTTAACTGGATATGTTCCATTGAGTCCTTCTGCTCATCACTGGGTTCTTATTTGCTTGGGAAAGAGGGACAGATGAAAGTTGGCTTCATTTGAACTGATTCCTCCTGGGTCTACCTCCTTTCTGTTTTTAACCTCATAATAACCCCATGGACTCCCAGCAGGACACACACCATGGCCCTGCCAGCCCCTGCAAGTGCTTTTGCTTGGCTGGAACACATCTTTGAACTCTGATAAGGCGTCTGGCTTGTCTGGATGGAGGAGAGATAGGTGTGTGGAGTTTACTCCTCACAGAGCTACAGTTCCCAGCACACTTAACAAACTAGAGTTCCCAGGATTATTTAGCAAAGTCATGTTCTTTAAATGTCTGGTGTTTGTGCAGTCACCGTTCTAGAATGTATAATCTAAGGCAGGGATGGAGAACCCTTTTTTTTTAATTTCAAGGACCACTTTCCATTGGGGGTAATCTGTCAGGGGTCAGATATTGGAGGTGGTTGGAGCCAGGGCCAAAAGTGGACAAGGCCCAATTGGAAAGGGAGTGAGGCACCCTGTTTCCTCTTTATACCTCTTTCGGCTACCCCACTTCCCCTCCAGCCAGGGCTGAAGGCACACTGGTCCCTGACCCCTGCTTAGGGGGAGGAAAAACACACTCTCTCATGCACACTAAAACTCCTTATAGGAGAAAAGATTTGCAACA